>NC_140946.1:101416159-102616159 GCF_014529385.1 Adiantum capillus-veneris
ATACTTATTTAGCATTTCCATGTAGACATGTAGTAGTGTTAGTGTGTATACGCGCTTCACCAGGGGCACTTTTCTCCCACTGGGTTTTTCCCCCTGGACATCTAGTGTGAAAGGACACCTTATCTCTTAGGGTTTCATATAAGCTTTGTAGCTCTGAGTTTATATACACTATTATTCTAATACAGAGAGAGAGACTACAGAGATCTCGTACACAAGCTTTGTGTCTTCTCCTTCTCCATCTTCTTCCTACTCTGAGTTGCTATCTTCCTTCTGTTTCCTGTTTCATCATCTTCAACAATTGGTATCAGAGCTTGGTGATTTCCAGAGCCTCTACTTGCGTTTTCGCGTCCGCACGCGCAATCGCAGTTTTCAGGCAGTTTTCGGAAACTTCGCTCGTGGGAGCATCCTCGACGTTCCGGGAGTATTCTGACCAGGCGACCTAGAATTTTACCCCCCTTTCGAAGCCGTTCGAGCCCTCAGAATTTTGTTCTGAGCAGCGTAGCAGAAGTTACTTTTCGGAGGCGTTTAGATCAAGAGGGTGTGCTTTTTGACAAATTTTCTTCAGGTAAACAGTTCTTTTGGAAAGTAGCTTGTCTTAGCTTTGTGTTGAGATTTTGTGTAGAGTTTTTCTTGGATTGGAGAGGAGATTTGTGAATCTCTTGGAGGTTCTTTTGCTCTCTTGTGTGCATCCACAGTATGACTCAATCTACGGAGAAAGAGATTTTTGGTGCATTTACATCCGAAGACAAATTGGATGGTACCAACTATTCTCTTTGGTCTTTTATGGCCAAAAATGTTTTGGTTGGTAAAGGATTGTGGGATTAGGTATCTGGAGATGAAGTTCGTCCTAGTAGCATTACACCTGCCACGCCTGGTCGTGGTGCAGTTGTTGGTACAGGACCGTCACAAGTCACTCCAGAGCAAAAGAGATGGGATACTAAAGATGCACAAGCTATGGCTGTGATTGCCTTAACCATAAAGAGGACAATCACACCACATATCAGATCTTGCAGAACTTCTGAGGATGCTTGGAACACTCTGCAAGCTATGTTTGGAGGAAGAAACGCTGCCAAAATAGAGTTTTTGAAGAAACAACTTGACAAAATACAGATGGACGAAGGTGACGATATTGTCGAGCATCTTACAAAAATCAGGGATCTTAAAGAGAAATTGCTTAGCATTGATGAAGTGATTCCAGAGAAGCACTTGGTTTCCAAAACACTCAATTCACTACCACCATCTTATTTGACTTTTCTGACTTCTTTGACTCTGTCTTTGCGAGCTAATCCTGAGCCTCTTAATTTTGAAGAGTTAGTGGCTTTGCTATTGCAGGAGGATCAATCACGTAAGAACAAGTCTTTACAGGTGGATGGTATGGATCATGCTCTTGTTGTACAGAACAAAAACAAGGGTAAAGAGAGTGCTCATTACTCCAAGTCTGGTGCAGGACAATCTTCAGAGAAGTCTAAAGGTGATTCCGACAAGTCCAAGAAGAAAGGTAAATGTCACTACTGCAAGAAACGGGGTCACTACATTAGTGAGTGTAAAAAGCGAATTGCTAAAGAAAAGAAGAAAGCGTCAAGTTTGGTTGTTTCAGCTTCTGGTGATTCTTCTACAGCTAAAGAAGAGTTTGCAAACTTTTTGCAGGATTCTTATGCTTTTGTAGTATGTTTAGATTTTTCTGCTTACAGTGTTGACAAGACACAAATGATTTGGTACTTTGATAGTGGTGCATCCAGGCATATTACTTCAAGGAAGGATTTGTTTTGTTCATTGGATGCAGCTCTAGCAGGAAAGAAGGTGACATGTGCAAATAATGCTTCTTATCCAATCAAAGGCGTTGGTAAGATTTTGATTACCATTTCAGATGGTTCAGATTTATGCTTGCCAGATGTCTTATATGTTCCAGGGATCAAGAAGAATTTTTTGTCTGTATCCTCTCTTGCAAAAAATGGTCTTCGGGTCATTTTTGAGGATGACAGATGTGTTGTACGAGATCGAGAGAATGGTTATTCTCTTATCACTACAGGTATGCTGGAAAATGGACTATTTGTGCTAGATCGTTATGAAAAGAAGATTCAGGTATGTATTGCAGAAACAAAGACTCAGGCCATGCAGGATGCTGAGTTGTGGCATGCTAGATTTGGGCATGTTAGTTATGGCAGTTTGATGACTTTACAACGTCATAATATGGTGCATGATTTGTCTTTATTGGAGATGCCACCAAGACATGTATGTGAAGGTTGCATTCGTGGAAAGATGCACAGATTTGCATTTTCGCAGGATGGTTCAGTTAGAGCGGCACGAAAGTTGATTGGGAAGTTGAGGCTTCATGTCCAAAGCTATGTCGACAAAGAAGACTTCTTCATCTCTCCTCTCCAACATGAGGATGCTATCCTAGGGGCGCCATGGTTTGATCGCATGGCTGCCAACGTGAAGTTCCCTGAAAGGAGAATCTACTTCACCTACAGGGGAAAGAACATGTATATAGATGCTAGTGAGCATGGTTGCACTATTCCACTTGTAAATCCTCTTTCTTTTGATAAGTCAATGAAGAGCTCAGTTTCTGCGTACATGATTTTTGTCAAAGAGTCTCTAAAAGATACTAATGTTTCATCAAATGTAAATGGTAGGAATCAAGAAGAGTTAGACTTGTCTAATTTTCTAAAAGGATTCCAAGATGTGTTCATCGATGATATCCCTATGGACTTACCTCCAACACAAGGGGATGATGACCATCACATTGAGCTCCTTCTAGGAAGCTCACCGCCTAACAAACCTCCTTATCGAGTCTCACAAGCTCAACAGAGGAGATCATGAGGGAAGTACAGGAATTGGTAGACAAAGGGATGATGAGGCCTAGTTCCTCTCCCTTTTGTTCTCCAGTCCTTTTAGTGCAAAATAAAGATGGTACATACCGTATGTGTGTGGACTATCGAGCACTAAACCATATCACAAAAACAGATTTCCCGTGCCTCGGGTAGAAGATTTGTTTGATAAGCTACAAGGCTCTACCTACTTCAGTAGGATTGACCTTAAGAGTGGCTATCATCAAACAAGGATAGTGGATGAAGATATCCTAAAGACCGCGTTTCGCACAACATTTGGTCTTTATGAATATCTAGTCATGCCTTTTGGCTTGACTAATGCACCAACTACGTTCAATCGTCTGATGGAGAAAATTTTTAGACCTTATCGTAAGTTCACTCGAGTGTTCTTTGATGATATCATCATCTACTCCAAGTCTTTGGAGGAACATAAGCAACATCTCCAAGTGATTTTTCAAGAATTGAGGGAGAACAAGCTTTTTCTCAACCAAAAGAAAAGCGAATTCTTGCTTCAAGAGATTCAATACCTAGGTCATATTATCTCTCACGATGGTATCCGTATGGATCCATCAAAGTTAGAGGTAATAAAATCATGGCCTAACCCAAGAAATCTACATGAGCTAAGAAGCTTTATTGGTATGTGCGCATACTATAGACGCTTCACAACAAAATTCTCTCAAGTAGCAGGACCACTACACGACTTAACTAAGAAGAACGTTAAGTATGTATGGACTGCTAAGGAGCAAAATGCTTTTGAAAAGCTCAAAGAGAAGCCTACTTCCCAACTAGTCCTCGTGCTTCTAGATCTCTCAAAGCCATTTGAGGTCCAATGTGATGCTTGTGGTTATTGCCTTGGAGCAGTTTTTCTTCAAGAAGGGCATTCCATAGCATATGAGAGCGGAAGGCTCAATACTGATGAACGAGTCTTGGGCATTTATGAGAAAGAGCTTTTCGTTGTTTTACATGCCCTAGACACATGGAAGCACTACCTATTGGGGACTCCATTTATCCTACGAACCGACCACCAAAGTCTCAAGTATTTCATGACGCAAACCAAGCTTTCCGACAAACAAATGAGGTGGGCAAATTTTCGTTCGTAATTTAATTTCCATATTGCTCACATAGCTGGTAAGCACAATCAAGTGGCCGATGCACTTTCACCACTACCAAAAGTTAACGCGGTGTCTATAGCTACTCACAATGATCTATCCTTTATGATAGATGAGTATGCTACTGACCCTGACTTTAGAGACATAATGTCAGCCCTTGCTTTTGGGAAGAAAGAGGAACCATGCACCTTGCACGATGGTTATCTTCTCCACGACAATGGGCTATGTGTTACCCATTCCCTTCGTGAGAAATTTATGTATGAATCCCATGCTCCTCCATATGCGGGGCATAGAGGTATTCAACCTACTCTCCGAGGAGTAGAGACGTACTTCTATTGGCCTACCATGAAAGTGGACATACAAGAGTATGTTTCAAAATGTGTAGTATGCCAAAATACCAAGTATGATAGAGGGAATCAACCTGGATTACTCCAGCCATAGCCTATCCCAAATTCACCATGGGAGAGTATATCCATGGATTTCATCTTTTGATTATCCAAGTCTACTATCCATGCGAATACAGGAATATGGACAATAGTCGACAGGTTTAGCAAGCAAGCACATTTTATTCCTGTCAAAAGGACTATTAAGGCACATCAAATGGCAGCTCTCTTCATATCTCAGATTTTCAAGCACCATGCATTACCCACATCCATCGTGTCAGATAGAGATCCTAGAATGACCATTAATTTCTGGAAAGGTCTCTTTGAAAATCTAGGAACAAGATTGAATTTCTTTTCGGCCTATCACCCACAAATAGATGACCAAAGTGAGATAGTCAATCTTACGATACTCGATCTACTCAAGACTTATGTTACCGAAGTAGATCAACGCTCACAATGGGAAAAGTACCTACCTCTTGTAGAGTATGCCTACAATAATACTGTACATACCTCTATGGGAAAAGCACCTTTTGAGATCATTGAGGGAAGACCTAAAAGTCCCTTGCTACTCAAAGTACATGGGAAGATCTTCGCCACCAATGAGTATAGCCGTGACCTACAAGAATCTTTTAAAAAGATTAAGGAGGCTATATCCATCTCTCAACAAAGGCAAAAAGCTTCTACTGATAAGCACAGAAGAGCCTTAATGTTCAAAGAAAATGATTGGGTCTTACTCAAGTTTCCTAAGGCTTGATTAAGGAAAACGACGGACAAAAATCCTACGGGCCATCAAAAGTATTATGTTAAACTAGCAAAAAGATACTATGGTCCTTTCCAAATCTTAAAGCCCATCAATGAGACGGCTTATCAACTCAAGTTTCCCAACCATTGGCTCATACACAATGCCTTTCATGTAAGCCTACTTAAGCCCTACAAAGGAGAGCCACCAATTGAACCAATTATTGAAGACCCTCCCGAAGTTGAAGACCAAGAAGAGGTGCTACAACCCGAAGCTATCCTTTGGCATGAAGACAAGGTACTACGACATGGTAAGATTATCCGACGGTATCTTATTAAGTTCAAAATTATCCTTTTGAAGATGCTAGATGGATGCAAGGAATACAACTTAAGGATAATATGAACCTTGTCAACGCTTACAATGCCACATTAGAGTAAGCAAATGTACAAATTTCTTTTAAATGACTCATGTTTTTGTCTTATAAGACTAGTCCTCTTTTTAATTGTGCAAAAATTTAACTAGTATGCATCATGTTTGTGATGACGACGTCTCTCAAACACCAAGTAGAATTTGTCACTCTAGTTTGGGAGAATGAAATGGACTAAAGAGCAGACATGCTTGCGGCAGCTATGTCTCCCAAGCACCAAATGGATTAGTCATCCATCTTGGAAAGATGTCGTAGGGTAAAAAGGGATCCTCTACCCGCTAAGTAAAATTGACTAATGACTAAGGCTTTACCTCTTCTACCTCATAGTCGAGACGACTATGATTTCAAGAGAGAGGTAATGTCATAAAATCTAATATCCAATATCTAACCAACCCAAATGATTTTCTCATATTAAATTGATCACTTAAGGTGGGAGAATAAACGGGAACAAGTGTTAAGATATAGACATGTGCTTATAGATCTATCTCAACACGGGGCCAATGGTAAAGGGGCCCAAATGAGAGATGGTCTATCACAGAGCAAGGCTAACCAATGGAGCATAAGACCTTAGGGTTAGCTTCATTGAAGACCTCCAATAATGTGTGTAAAAGTCCTTTGACCTTAGGTAAGCTAGGGCTGAGCTTGAGGCGCAGGAACCCTACCCAGCTCGAGATGCTTGTCCTGCTTGTCATTCTTGATGACTAAGGTGCTTGAGGTGCTTGATGATTGAGGTGCTTGAGATGCTTGAGGTGCTTCACATGCTTGAGATGCTAGGGTTGCACTTGAGGTGAGAACCCAGTCCAAGCTTAAAGTGCTTAACAGCCAAGCTTGTGGTGGGAACTGGGCCTATGCATGAGGGGCTTGAGGTATCAAAAAGTCAAAGATTCAATCCCTACAAGGAGGGGGCGAGCCCTATATGAGGGGGGATGAGAGAGAACACCCACACTCTCACAAAAGGCATGCATGGTACAAAGAAAGCAAAAGGGACACTTGTCAAGTTCCTCCTCATGTTGCCCTCATGGTGTGCCTGAAGCCTATTGGTTGGCCACCCAAGGGGTCCAATAATAAATTAAGAGATTTAATTAATTGATTTAGCATTTATCTAGCCTCTCTCTCAAAGGGGAAAGAGGAAAGGGGGACACTTGTCTCAAGGCTACCCTTACTGCTTGTAATGCTTCCTGCTTATGATTGGCTAGGCTTGGAGCGGTCTAATGAGCTTCAAGCATGAGCTACAAGGGGGGGTTGATCCAAGCAAGCTAGGGGGTTGCTTAGGGGGTATGCTCACCCACACACACTCACAAACACTCTCATTGTGTGCTATGCAAAGTGCAAGAGCCCCCTCTCCTTCTCCAAGCAAGTAGAGGTTGAGAGCCTACACCAACACTCTTGGCTATGGAGTGCAAATCCAACCAAGAGCCATGCTTCAATGCTTAAGCTTGCCATCTGCTTCTTCTTCATTACTATGCTATTATGTATGCTAGCAACAAGAGTTATCATAAGTGAGGAACTAATTCTTTCTTCTATGAAATGTTTCTTCTTCCTCTTCCCTACCCTCATTCCCTGCTAGCTCTCTCCACCTTCGAAGGTGTTTGAGGTCTCGGGACTCAGGCTTGGGATAGTTAAAGCTTTCTTCAAGTTTATGTTATGCTTGTGATGCATGAAGTTTTCCATCTTCATTGCATCACCTAGGTCACAAGGAACACAAAGATTGTATTGTAACAAGTCTCTCTTAATGGGAGAAATCATAATACAAATGCCTATTGGAGGGGGGACCAGCTCCACATAATCCGGTCCTCAATTGTTGTCATGTTCTCTAAATTCTCTCTCTTGCAAAAGTATTGTTCATGCCAAGTTAACTAATTGCTATGATTATATTGCTATCTTCAACTATGTTCACCCGTTATGCTCACAAAGTCATTTCTAAAAATTACTCTCATTAGTTTCCGCTACGCTCAAGTTAAATAGGCCAATTCTATTACAGTTTGCTGACATCGGACGTCCACCGTCCATCGTCACCCCACAACCCCGAAACCAACCGAAGCCTAACAGTTTTGGTGTGAACAAGCTCAAACAGGTGTGCGAGCAATACATGATGGGCAAACCGCTAGTTGCACGGCAAACCAGGTGTGGGCCAAAACGGAGGGCTATCGTTGGAGTCTATGGGTGGGAAACAGGGGAAGCCGCTTACATTGACGGCCTTGGGCCGTCAAAGAAGGCGGCCGCGTCATATTAAGTGCTAGCTGCGAGGTGAAATCAACTGCGAAACCCCCCCCCCCCCCCCCCCCTTTTCTCTCTCTCTCTCTCTCTCAGGATGTGCGGGGGCGTCAGAGAGTTCGAGAGCATGCGAGCTCCTCCTGCGCCGCAGAAGGCCGTCTTTCACCGGCATGAGGAAATCATGTATGAACAAAATGCGGAGGATGAGGGTGCCATTCCAGCTCATGCTAAAGATCATACCATCAACACACAGTCCCGTCAGGAAGTCGTAGTAGCCGATGCCACGCCAGCTGGGCTGGCCATCGTGGCAGCCATGGACTCTGAGCTGGTCGAATCAGTACCAGCCACGAGGCCTGCCCGTGGTCCAATCACCAAGCTCCATTTCAGGGCCCATCAGGGGAAGCAGAATCAATCACGAGCAGCTGCAGGGGCCCACGCCGTCGACAAGCTGCCGAGCTCCGGCGGCAGGCAATTTGCAGTTGGCCGGCCGGGTGCACGGTATGAAATCTCGAATGTGATGGCGATCAGAAAAAATGGAGAAGAGAGAGCAGCCAGGAGAAGCTCCATTTTCTGCTCTGCGTTCTCTCCGCCGAAGGATTGCGTGATGGAGGAGATGATGAGTAGAGCCGGTCAGCGCTCTTCTGATTTCATGGGCACCTGCTTCCTATGCCAGCGTCCTCTGGGATCCGGTATAGACATCTACATGTACAGGTAATTAGACTGATCCTAATTAAGCGAAATTGCTAGACGTGGTGATGGGCTCTCTCTGATCTTTGATCTAAACCTCATTATCATGTTGCAGAGGGGACCGAGCCTTTTGCAGCAATGAGTGCCGGTACCAACACATCGTTCATGAGGACGAGCTGAGCGAGCGCTCACAGCAACAGAATTTGCCAACCTGTAAAACCAGAGTTGCTGCATATTCGTCGACTAGCCCCAGCCCCATCGTAACTGTGTTGGGTTAAATTGGGGTTCAATTTTGCTTTCCGCCCTAGCGAGCGTGTATATTATAGCACATTATAGTATGATTTCAAATTTCGGCCATATGCTTTGAGTAACATATGACATAAGGATTTGGCAATCACCCCTTTGAAATAGTGACAAGATTCATAAAACAAAAAAAAGGCAAATTCATTGAGAACAAATCTTTCATGACAATCTTTGGGAGACGATCGAAACATTGCAGAATGTACAAAAGCAGAAACACATATATACAAAGTTGCTAGCCAAATATAATCACGTACATACCCAAAAATGGTAGCATTTCCATGTGTGGTATAGTGTTAATTTATATCTTGAGAACACCATCAAGAATCGGCATCCAACTATCCTCAATCTGTGTAATAAAGTGCTTGTACAAAAACTTGCAAAAGATTATCGTTTTTGCCATGTTAGTTTTGGAAAATTTAAGAGCATATTGAGAATTTTAGTGCAAACTTGAGGCGTATTTTGAAACTTTTTCTAATTATAGGTGTATATTGGAAGTTTTCTCAAACTTGAGGAAGATTTTGGTAATTTTTTCTCTTTGGGCCTCCTCCCCAAGGGGTAAGGCTTTAGTGATGCCTTGCTAAAAGAAATTTAAATGCATAATCTTTTATTGGGTGGAAGAGATAGAACAAAGACAATGATGTTTGGTGCGAAGCTCATGAGAATCCAAAATCTTTTCAGGTTTATGAGGGATGCTTGGCAGTTCAATAAGGTTAACTAGCACTCTTGTGACAATCTCTCCTAGCTGTTTTCGTAAACGGCTAACATGAAAACAGGATGAACTCGTGACTGATCTAGAAGAGCTAACTTATAGGCCACTTGACCTATACTTTGAGAATGGTAAACGGTCCACAGTAGCATGGTGAAAGTTTAACAACTTTTCCCGTCTTCAAACTTTCTGAATGCTCCGGAACCTTGAGGAAAACTTTGTCTCCTCCTTCGAAAGTAGCAAGACGATGATGCTTATCTGCGTACTTCTTATATTGATCTTGAGCTTGCTTAATATTTTGTCTAGGAACTTGAAGCATGTCAAAATGGTCCTGGAGAAAATCCTTCGCTTATTGTACCTTGTCCTTAGCCAACCCCACTGTAACGGGTGATCTAGGTTGAAATGCAATAAATGGACTAAACCCTGTAGTCACATGCTTTGAACTATTATAAGAAAATTTCAATATAGGTAACTAGTCTTCCCAATTGGTTTGCTTCTTGCTAACGTACGCTCGTAGCATATCCTCTAGCACTTGATTAACTCTTTCGGTTTACACCACATCAAGAGCTTGCACTCATCACGTGCATACATAATATATGTGCAAAAGCACTCAAGACTTTGACACTCCCCATGTTGCATCATTTTAGCTCCTGCCCACACTGTGCGAAGAGGGCATCATACAGCTTGTCAATCCCCCCCTCATCGCGTCATTTTGGCTCCATGCGCACACCATGCAAAAGAATCTTGAGTAAACTTACTATTTAAACTTATTTTTCTAAATCAAGTGCAAAAGCACTCAGAGACTTTGACAGTCCCCATGTTGCATCATTTTAGCTCCTGCCTACACCGCACAAAGAGGGCATCATACAGCTTGTCACTTCCCCCCTCATCGTGTCGTTTTGGCTCCATGCACACACCATGCAAAAAAATCTCGAGTGACCTTCTTATTTGATTCCTATGGTTTTCTCATATGTACAAGATATTAGCAAAAGGCCTATTTGGTGCCACACTATGCCTTGTTTGCACAATGGGATAGGGGGTATTTTTAGAATCTCACTACCCCAACCCTCATGTTGTGTGCGTCATTTTTGGAACACCAATTCGGCGCCACACTATGCCTTGCTTGCACAGCAGGATAGGGGGTTCGTTTTAAAATCTCATTACCCCAATCACGACATGGGGTGAAGATATTCCTCAGGGGAATTGGTCCAAACAAATGGTCTCAATGCAGATCATCTAGGGAAGATCTTGCTCACCTTTTCAAAGCGTGATCAGGGATTTAAGGTATAGCAAGTAAAATCTATAAATGGGTCCAAAAAACTTGGGAAATAGAACTCTTTAAGAATGACCTGGTCTTGTGAGGGAAGGTGTTCAAGAGTCAAGCACTTCTCATAGTCACACAAAGTGTGATGTACTGTTATTTTGGCATGTTTGGAAGGCAAGAAATAATCAAATATTTGAGAACACATTAGAGACAAGTAAATTCACTAAGATAGTCCAAGAGAGTAGGGAAGCAGTCATGGCCTTCGGGAAACAGAAAACTATGATGAGTGGAGCAAGGCTGCTACTGTTAGGTTGGTCTCTCTTGGGAGAAAGGGTGGACTTATCACTTACATTGGGGTGGTTCCCCCATCAACTGGTGTAAGGTTGACCTAGGGAAGCTGTAATGGCTCGACTTGAGCATGGTATGAACTTCTATTTTTTTAGCTATGTTAATATAATCCACTCACAATTGAGAGTTTTGCCAAAAAGAAAAAAGGAAAAAAAAGAAGATAAACACACATCATGGATTTTTTCTCGTGTTGATGAGCTAATTTCAAATCTTATATAGCAATGTGGCTCAACAATTAAATTCATAATTGAACATAAAAGCATGAGACAGGGGCTTAAGATATTAAAGCTACAACTCCATTATCATGTCATACATACACATGTCATCCTTGATAAAGTCACATGTGTATACATACACATGTAAATTAATCTATATGTATATAAATGTTTGTATCAATGGCTTATTGTCCATTTGTGCCTGAATCTCAAATGGCTTCCCCTGTTTCCCCTGCTTATTCTAGACCAACAACCAGGTCCACTAGAGCATTCATTAGGGGTCCACCAAAGTGCCTTACCATTATTATTATACACAGCAAAAGTCTCGTCTAGGTTGATGCAAGAAAAACATTATGCACCATGATTAAAGCATTTAAAATCTGGACATGCCCATATTGGTTTGTTTCTACCATCGGGCATGGCATAGTATAGCACCAAATTGCAATCACTTGGCATAATCAAGAAGTATTCCTCACTAGGTGAATATATGAGGTCCGGGTAATTAGTGTTAGCAGCTGCACTCACAAGCACATCGATATCCTAATTCGATGTGATAGGCCATAATTCCATGAGGGGGCAATCTTCTAAAAAATAATCCTTTGAAATGCGGCTCGTTGTATTGCTAGTATTGAACGATACTCATGAAATGTTGTTGGTTATGTTGCTACAAAGATTATGTCCATGATGAGAAGGATGGATCTTATATGTGGTATTGGTGGAGAGTGAATCAATATTTTTGCTCACTACTGAGCTTCTTTTCTGTTGGGAACATCTGCATATTTAATAAATTGTGTGATAAGGTTGTTAAAATGACTTTTTTAGCTAAAACGTAGCTCATTTTGGAAACTGTCCCTTAATCAAAGAAACACATATCAAATGATCAATACAGTCTTCATCTTCTCAAAGACACCCCCCCCCCCCCCCCCGCCCCCCCCTTCGCCTTTTGTGTGTGTAGGTAGTTGTGCCACCTCCATTTTCTTAAAGAAATTATAATATGTGAAAGCTCATCATGATGATTAGAATTGTTATCTGAGCCACCCTCTACTTCTCCTGTGTTAGGAGTGGATGCTCCATGGTGAGCTCCACCTATCCTCTCCACCCAATAATACAATTGTGGAGAGAGACCTTTTTGAACTAAGTTTGGATCACGTGCACTCTCCACCACAACTCCAAATCCAAATCCACTTCTTATTTGATTACGTGTGGTGTCAAGCATATTGTTGACAAATTCCTATTCATAAAAAGTAAAAAATGGTGATTAGTGTACCATACCGAAGCTTAAAGCAGTTTAAACTTATGCAAGTTGAGATGGTGAATTTTTGTTTAAACCTTGATTAAGGGCTGAATGTTGGATATTATGTAATTTTAAGATTACCCTCAAGCTACAATTTTTATAAGATGATTTTGAGGTTCTATATTATAAAATAATCTTATTCATGTGATAATGCAATTTGCGTAGAATGCACATGTTTGACTATGTGTATCATATATGTGGGGAGAGGAACACAATGACCATGCCTCAACAAAGTCGTATTCAATGATTGCTCCAACACCTTGTCCAAAGCATCAACCAGTATCGTAAAGTGAAGGCGTAGAGTACTTGAGATGTCAATATCTATGGAAAATATATATCTTGGTGGATAGTACTGATCACTATGAATAGGCATTGTCATAAAGTCCTCAATGTCTTCAATTGCCTCTTCTCGTGCTTGGACATTTAAAGTGACAAAATTAAAATGTCTTGTTTTTTCAATCAATTTGACAAAATTATTTGGTGAAGCGAAATTTTCTTAAATTGAACATACTTTATCATCAAAATACAATTTTGCATAGGTTTTGAGGTTTATAGATAAGAAAGTGTTTTATAACAAGAACCTGGGCTTCATAGATTTTCGTTATGATAAAAAGACCCAAATCTTGAAAACATTGAAAGACAGTAAAATTTTGGTATTTCAAAGCCTCTTTCATTAACCTAAGGTTATGTGGAAAAATGTAAGGTTTTACAATGTATCTATAGGCTGACACCATCTACTAGGCATTTTTCAAGGTTTCAAACTCACAGGCATCTTGTATTTGAAGCTCATTTGAGAAAATTTAGAGTGTGTAATATCTAGCAAAGGACACATTCCTATGAAAAAACCAATGCAAGTGTGCATATGGACTCTCCAATTGTGTCAATATGATGTATTTGTATACAAATAAATGAGATGAGAAAATGAATCGAAAAGTGTGATTTATTTTAAGATTGCTCTACATATTAAGAATTTTAACAAGCATAGTTTTTGGGCTATAACATAAATTATCAAATGTGGCTTTCATACCCATCAATTACTATCATTTTAAATAATGGAGTAGTGGATCTAGTATATATACAACACAAGAAGATAAAAATTTAGATGAATTGAATGTTTTCCTTGGTCATTAATTGAATGCACAAGTGTTGTATATTTGACCTACATAACTTTGTATAATTAATCAGTCTCACAAAGAATGATTATTTCATATGAGAGTTGCAAAAAGGTCACACACATATATATGTAGTTACCATCGATTATGTTGGGGCTCCTGCAAGTTAGCCGGATGTTCACTATCTTATCAACCCATCACTAACCTTATTGTTTATAATGTATAGAATAAGGAGCTATGAGGCATCATTATCCTCATTGTGCTCCACCCACTCTCGATGTTTTCTTTTCTTCTACCTCACAATTTGTACTTACCACACACTGAACAAATGATATCACATATCAAACCAAAGGGCTTGTGAAGAGCTCAGAGTAGACGAGAGAGAGAGAGAGAGAGAGAGAGAGAGAGAGAGAGAGAGAGAGAGAGAGAGAGAGAGAGAGAGAGATGAAATTCACAGCCACTTAGTGTGTGTGCAATCCTTCTACCTAGTACTCTGAAACCACCACACACTCTACAAGTGGTATCAGAGCTTAGATCACAAATCTTGTGAAGAGCTCAAAGTAGATGAGAGCGAGCGAGATAGGGAGAGAGATTAAAATCACATCCACGGACGGATTTGATGCAGATTCTTTACTATGACGGGAGTATTTCTAGCAGATGACATGCAATTTTACCCTCGTTTCAAATCCAATTATGCTCTTAGAGTCTCCATTTAAACAGCATAATGGAAGGTATTTTCAACCAAAAAAATTTAGCACCCCATTGAACTCTCAATGCTTCTCTAGCATTGTACATCAACTTTGGTTATAGAGGGGGATTAGATGGTCCTTATATAGTATCGGACAAAGAGAAGCAATGGTGTTCTTTTTGACACACACACACACACACTCCGCATCCACAAGTTCTCCCCTTGGCATGCAATCTTAAAGTTATGTATGGAGCCAAGAAGCATTAGGTGAAATTTGGACTTACAAAGGAGCCCTTTAAGCAGTTTGACTTTACCTCTCTCTACCAAAACGGGCGCATGGATAAATTTTTGCAAAAAAACTCCAAAGTTGGCGGAGGTTTGACAGTTAGAATGTCCTCTTCAAGCTCTAACTACTGATGTATAGCACGCCATGATATTCCTCATATTTTAAAAGATTCTTTTTTTAATTCACTTAAAAAAGAATCTTCTAAAATATGAGGAATATCATGGCATGCTATATATCAGTAGTTAGAGCTTGAAGAGGACATTTTAACTGTCAAGACTCCGCAAACTTTGGAGTTTGTTTGCAAAAAACTATCCAGGCGCCCATTTTGGTAGAGAAAGGTAAAGTCAAACTCCTTAAAGGACCCCTTTGTGAGTCCAAATTTCACCTAATGATTACTGCTTGTATATGTGGAAGTTAAATGATGCTTCACTTATCATCTTGATACTTTATGTTTATGATACTCATTTCCATAAAGGCTAAAGCAGAGATCTCCATTTTGAAGAAATCACTTAGTATGTAGTATGATGTGAAGGATTTGGAAGATGTGAGTCACTTTTTTGGGTATGCCTATCAAAAGGGATTAGAAATGTTGAATATTAGAGTTATCTCAGGAACGTTCATCCACAAGTTCTTGTAGTGTTTTAATATGCAGGAGGTAAGGCTACATTGAGTACACTAGTGAGGGATATGCAAAACTTAGCAAGCATGATGCTTCCAAAGGATGATGTTGAGAAATCAAAAATGATAAAATTTCCATATTATTTGACGATAGGAACTGTCATGTCCTCCATGGTAGCCACCCAACCAGACATTGCATTTTTTGTGGGAGTGGTTAGCAGATTTATGGTAGATAGTAAAAGAAAGTATTGGGAGGTAATGAAGCACATTTTAAGATACCTTAAGGGTATAATAAGAAACTACTTACGATCTGGGGACAATGTTGCATCTATAGTAGGTTACACAGATGCGAACTATTCAGGTCATGTGGATAGTCAACGATCAATGTCTAGCTATGTATTCATATCTACTTGAGTAGCCGTATCATGGAAATCAAGTCTCATCAATTCCACTTTGACTTTCAACACAAAGTTAGAGTATGTTGAAATATCTAGTGGGAGACTTTGAAGCTATATCTAGTGGTAGACCTTAGCATTTACCAAACTTCAATGTTCCATTGAGATATTCGAAGTGCTATAACACAAAAAATAAACCTCATGTTTCACTCCATGTCAAAACACAAAGAAGTTAGGTAGCAAGTGATGCAAGACATATTGGCTAGTGATTGCATTGAGATAGTCAAGGTTCATACAGATGAAAACCCTCCAGATGCTCTTACGAAGATCCTAGACTTTGAGCGGGTTTTATATTGCGTTGAGATGATGAGTGTTCAATGAATGCACTCAAATGCTTCGTAGCTATACAAGTTGTTCTTACATAGGCCTTCTTCTGCAAATCATTTGTTACATATCCCAATTTCATGCCCCATCTACACACAAACTCTCTCTCTATACATCTGTGAATATGATCTTTCTAGAAGAAATCTTGACTCAAAACTATCTACCCTTCTACTTGCTTATGTCACTCTCAATGTTTTTTTAGAACCCAAGCATTGTGTCACACAATATTTTTGAAGGCAATGACTTATTATTTCAAACATTTCCCAGCTTTTGTGTGGTGTAAGGTTGGGTTCAGATCGTGTATCCAAGAGGAAGCCACATGTGCATCTAGAGGATGTTGCAAGAGTTTATTTTTTGTAAAAAATATGATTTGTTATGGGAACCACCTTCTACATGAGAAACCTCACACACGGACACTAAAAGATTCAACTCTTTTTTCAGCATAGATCGTAGGTATGGTTTGTGTGCAGGTCTGTGCACTCCTTGCCGCACTGTCGAAGCAAGGGACTTGCCGATACACCGTGTACGAGCCGCAAACGGCTCCAAGCACACAACTAGTTTAACTAGTAAGCTCAAAGAGGGCAATGGTGTGTCACTCACCGCCTTATGCTCCTGCCGTAGAGGATTCCTCGCCGCGAAGAAGAGGGAGACGCCGCTACGCCGCGCTCAACCGCCTCGCCGCCGTCGTGCTGCCGCAACGCTCGATCGCACACACACTCTCACACTCTCTCTCTCTCTCTCTCTCTCTCTCTCTCTCTCTCTCACGCACACACACAAGGAGATGGTGAAGGAGAAGGAGGAGATGGAGCAAGAGCAGTTTCTATTGCACAATGAGAGAATGACTCAATTTTAGGTCTAATTGGCTTTTATGTGAGCTCACCCCATTCACACTTGGGCGCCCATGCTTCGCCAACTAACCCTAGCATGTTCGTGTTAGAGTGCGCCTCTCATCGGCGATCACTCTACCTTTCCCTATTGGACCGACAAGCCCGGTGCCTGACTCTACTTAAATAAATAATACGGTTACAATGTCCGTCGTAGGTGATAGGGTGCCCGTTAGCCACGAGGGTTAACATTGCCCCCCTTCCTGATGTAGATTCCGTCCTCGGAAGCTATTGAGTCGAAGCTTGGTATGTCCATGTTGTAGAGCATCTAGATTTGAATCTGCAAGGCAAAGTCACTGTTTTAGCAAGCGGAATTATATTGCCATAAATCATGAGGGGAATGTAAAGTACATGTGGAAATGAGTAAATGCAAGATTTATGAAATGTTAGACTGCCATTAAGGACAAATAAATTGCACTTTGAGTTAATTAATTAATCAAGAGTTTTGAGCTTATGGGTGAGTCTATCAATTAGTTAGCTATGACTAAGGTTAAAACAACTACTCTAGTACTAGCTAAGCTAAGAAGATTATCTAAATGCAAGATTCCCTAATTATGCTTTTCAGCTTTGATTAGCCAACTCGCTCTCACAATTGCAAACAAAATCTTGAAATGTTAACTGTAAGCTCAATGGAAGTCTTTTAATTTTTTATTTTATTTTTTATTTTTTTTAATACTTTTTTACTTTAGGTCACAATCATGTGACGTGTGTGCTTATTTTGTATGTCCGGGGTTTTTTGCTTCTCAAGGAAAAGCGCCCACACTGGGAACCTCTAGGGCTCTAGTACCATAGACAATACATGTGAGTGAAGTACCAATTCAAGCCAGGATTTCTCTTCCAGCGTAAGATTTTTCATTTGTGGCACTTATGTTTTTTTTTTTTTTTGCTTCCATTTCCTTGGTATTCGCACTAGTGTTTTTTGTTGTTTCAGTGAGCAAGCCTTTCTCTGCCTAAAACATTCCTAAGGTCTCAAATACTCGGATAATTTTATTAGCTAGGCCTCGTGGTCAAGTAAATGAGTTAACCTAAAGTCACGGTCTCCTAATCTCCAGGCTCATCCATAAGATTAAACTGGAGTTCAATCAACTTAAGCAAAGCCAAATTTATACATCTATAATGGCAGATAACATCATAACTATTGCACTCAAACAAAGAATGAAAAATCATTATTAGCAATTACACATATCCACCAACATGAATCATGGAAAGTAGTACACCTGGAGGTATGGAGTGGCTCATTTCGTTGAAGCAGATGTCCTCAGCCATGTGGATGGAGATCCATATAAGTCCTACCTAACACATCCAAAAAGAGGCATTATATCTCTAGGAGGCATGTCAGTGTGAAAAATTAAAACTCCTAAAAAACAAACTCAAAACACAATTTAGACCCCTAACCTACCTATCTGTCACCCCTTTTAGAATCAAGGAAAGAGGATATTATATAAACCGGGTGGACACCCTAAGGCTAGGCCTCTATCCTCATCATCTAGATAAATAAAATCGTTGTCCGTGAGGCCATAGTCTTCCTCGGTCTCTATTAGTTCCTCTTCATCATCCTCTTGTGCAAGCATGCTAATCAAGAACCTCGCGATGCGTGGATACTCATCTTGTGCAAAAGAATAAGCATGTGCCATTGGAGACACATTCACTACTGGGTATGGATCACTAGTTAGCCATAGACGTATCAACCATTCTAACTCCTCAAAATTTCTCTCACATGCAAGGCTCTCTATCAAATCCCATTCGCAAGAAAGTATAGGGTAGCATACGTAGAATACTTGAGGAAAAGACAAAGGGTACCTTTCATCAAAAATAGAAGTGCATGCCTCTGGTGAAGTAGCCATTTCTGACAAGACAGATAGATTTTGTTAGGCCTTTAAAACATAAGAGTTGTTTTTGTGTGTTGCTTGAATTGACACAATGAATTTGGACTTATATGTAAGATCTGATAGGGTGCTCTCTCGTTGCTAGTCGCTCTTGCTCTTTACTATTTTTGTTTTTTGTGAGTATAAGGCTATATATATACATTCCCTAAGATTGGAATTGAGAGGTCAGGGAGGAAGGTTGAGAGGGGAGCGAGTGAATGATTGATGTTAGCAAACACTCCCCCCTTCCTTGGGTAGATCATACCTTTTGGAAGGAGGTCGTCACCTTTTGAAACCAATTGTTCCAAGTTGTTATGGGTGAAGGTTTTAACCAATAGTTTTCGACCGCCCTATGCGTTTCATCTAGTTGCAAGGGTGGTAAGGTACTCTCCCATGATTTTATTGGCAACGTTGTTGTAGGTGGTGAACTTACCCCGGGAGGTGCAAACTCTTTTGTGCTTGTATGGATATGTACAGTGGTAGGTGGAGGTTGTGTCGAAGCTTCTATTTGCGTATAGGAACTACATGAAGAGCAAGAAGCTTCATTTGATTTCCCTGTTCCTGAGCTAGGTGGAACAAATCGTTCTTTCTTTGGTACCCAAACTAGCTCTAGAT
The DNA here is from genome assembly GCF_014529385.1 of Adiantum capillus-veneris. NCBI lineage: Eukaryota > Viridiplantae > Streptophyta > Polypodiopsida > Polypodiales > Pteridaceae > Adiantum > Adiantum capillus-veneris. The sequence goes on from NC_140946.1 coordinate 101,435,524, forward strand.
CGGGTGTGTAACATTCCATGATTTTTTCCTTTCCGCGATTTTCAATTTGTTTTGGAGCCACAGGATTGGGTTTACATGTGCTAGGTGACAGGTAAGAGTACACTTTACGTTTGGGCACCCAGATTTGATCATTTCCTTCATAGTATCCTTGGGCTTCCAATAGTCGTTAGGAATCCAATGCAACGTTTCTTTACATTTCTTGGAGTGAGTGGGACGGTTCTTACTAGGTTTCCGTTTTTTTGCATCAACCATGCTCACTACAGAGGCTTTAGGGACCCACTTGTATGTTTTCTCTGTTATATTAGGATGGTTCTTGTGTGTCTCAAGCTTTCTTTCAACTACATCAATTGAAGCTCTAGAGAGTTGGGCTATGGGGACGTATGGTTCAACCTCCTGGACATGCAATGTCTTGGGTTTTATTTCCTTAGGCAATATCTCAGGGACTATGGCTTGAGTGGTAGGGCTAAGAGTTGGTTTTTGCGTTGTAACACCCCCAATCCCCCAATCAATAGTGCATTTGGTGGCTATCATCCACGTGCGGCCTAGGTTTATATTACCCTCCATAGTTCCAGTAGGCATGACCAAAAAGTCTTGAGCTACAATTTCATTGTCATAACTGACAGAAGTGTGCCAGATTCCAAAAACCGTAGTTTTTTTCTTGTTGACACCCTTGACTTGGATAATACTCTCAGATAGAGGTGGCTTCCCTAACTGACACCACACCCCATAGGATAGCGGATTATATTTAGCACCCGTGTCCAATAAGGCGTTATATAGCACTTTTCCATAGGCACTATTTAACTCAATAGGGTATCATAGAGGTGTGTCAGAGTCCAACCCCTCCTCTTCGATTTCCACGTGGAATGCATTTGTGACTCCAAGGTTAGCCTCTCGTTTTTGTCTTATACGTTGTTGTCGCTCCTTAGCCTCAGCTTGAGCTTGTATCTTGTTTAACTCGGTTTGTGCTTTGGCGGCCTTCTTTTGATGAATGGCCCGTAGTTCTTCTTGGCTTAAAGGATCATAATATCTTTTGAATTTACTCCCATTGAGGAATCCAATGGTTTCAACTCCATCAAGAGTTTCCACACGAAGGGTACCTTGTGGGGTAATTTCACATACTCTATATGGTCCTTTACCAGCATATTTCAACTTTTTCTTCTCTTTACGTACTCCATACATAAGGACTTTATCACCAACTTTGATGTCCTTGTCCTTCACATGGCGATCAAACCACTTCTTTCTCCTATCCTTTTCCACAAGAGCATTTTGCACAGCCAACTGTCTCTCTTCGTCTAGTTTTTCTAAGATATACAAACGCTCGGTTAAGGGGTTACCATTCCATCCTTCTTGCGAAGCTACCCTAAGACTAGGAATGACAAACTCCCAAGGCATAACCGCTTCTTGGCCGTATACCATTTTGAATGGCGTACAATTAATAGCCACTTTATAAGCAGTACGATAAGCCCATAGAGCAGATGTCAACTTCAAATCCCAATCAATGCGATTAGCTTCTACCGTCTTGGTTAAAATAGAGATTAGAGTCTTGTTGGTGCTCTCGGCTTGTCCATTAGCTTGCGGGTAATAAGGTGTAGACTTATGGTGGGATATCATAAAGGTCGTGGTAAGCTCTCTTATTACCTCATTTATAAAATGGGTACCATTATCACTAACAATTTCAAAAGGGCAACCAAATCTTGTGATAATGTTCTCAAAAAGAAACTTAGCTGTTGTCCTCGCGTCAGCTTTTTGTGAAGCCTTAGCTTCAGCCCACTTTGTTACATAGTCCGTAGCAACTAGAATATATCGAGATTGAGTGTTGCGAGCTGCGGGACTAATTGGACCTACAAAGTCTAAGCCCCATTTTTCAAATGGTTGGGTTACTTTAATAGGATGTAAGGGCATTCTGTATTTGCGCTGTGGGGTCTTGTAACGTTGGCACTCATCACACCCTTTCGCAAAAAGTGATGCATCCTTAAATAAAGTTGGCCACCAATAGCATGATTGCAGCACCTTTCTAGCAGTCAGGTCTCCTGAAAAATGTCCTCCTGCTATGCCCATATGTGCTTCTTGCAAGATATACAAATATTCATCCTCGCGGGCACAACGCCTAAGAATATCATCCTTGCCTAATCTATACAGAGTTCCGGCAATCAAACAATAGGGTTCACATTCTTTTACTAGCCTTCGAGCGATATCCTTACGAAGTTCCTTGGGTGGAAAACCATTAACTAAAAAGTTAATAATGTTCTCACTCCATTCAGGCATAGTCTCAACTATGAATAGGGAAGTATCGGGTAATTCATCATCAACTCCTGTAGGGGCTTCACCATTGGGTATGCGAGACAAATGATCAGCCATGACGTGCCTTTTACCGGGTCTCACTACAATCGTGAAATCAAACTCCAGAAGAATTAACAACCATCGTGTGATTCTTCCTGTGAGCATGGCTTGTTTACCAGATACAGCAACGCTTGATGGTCCACATAAAATACAAACTTGTTTGCCAGAAGGTAGTAGCGAAATTTCTTTACTGCATAAACCATTGCCAAACCTTCTCGCTCTGTAGTGGTGTAGTTCCTTTCAGCATCGTTCAATTGACGGCTTGCAAAGCTAATGGGATAGTCCAATTTATGTTCTCCTGGTTGAGTGAGAACACACCCAATAGCAAAGTTTGATGCATCAATATGCACATGGAAAATGACATCCCAGTTAGGTGTCCTTAAAATCGGAGCACTTGCTAGTGTTTTCTTCAATTGTTCATAGGCCTGGTCACACTCTTTAGTCCATTTAAATTCAATGAGAAGCTTGTACAAAGGACGTGCTATCTCAGCGAAAAATAAAATAAACCGTCGATAATAACCCACGTGTCCCATGAACCTTTGAACTCCCTTGTAATTGGTTGGTGGTGGTAACTCTAGAATCACTTTAATTTTGCTCTCATCGGTTGAGATACCATTCTTGGATACTATATGCCCTAAAATAACTCCATGCTTGACCCAAAATTGGCATTTGAACGGGTTCAATGAGATACGATATAACCTACACTTTTCAAACACCTTCCGCAAACATGATAGATGTTCCTTCCAAGAAGAGTAAACACAAAGGTCGTCTAAGAAAGCTTCACAAAACTCTCTCAAATATTCTTTAAAAGCAGTGTTTATTAATCGTTGGAATGTAGCAGGGGCATTTGTTAAGCCAAAAGCCATCACACGAAATGCAAACACGCCAAATTCTGTGATGAAGGCAGTTTTAGCTTGGTCCTCTAGCGCTATCGTGATTTGGTTGTAGCCTGAGTACCCATCTAGAAAGCTATAAGCTTCCTTGCATGCAACTCTTTCGAGTACATGTTCAGAATATAGTAGGGGGTAATGGTCTCTTCTAGTAGCTGCATTAACTTTTTTGAGGTCCACGCACACCCTGAGTTTCCCATTCTTTTTTGGCACGATAACTATTGGAGACACCCATTCAGAGTGTTCAATAGGATATATGAACCCACATTTGATAAGATTTTCTAGTTCTTCTTGAATGATCTTTGCGTACTTAGGATTCATCGGGTAGGGTCTTTGTTGTACGAGCTTCGCAATGCTAATCATAGGGATTGTATGTTGGACCACAGAAGGTGGAACACCTTTCATATCATGGTATGTCCAAGCGAACACATCCTTGAATTCCTTGAGAAGCTCTTTGAGGACCGCCTCTTCAACTTCTGTGAGGTCTTGGGCAATAAAAACAGGTTTTGATTCTTCACCGGGGTCAGCTAATTCTATTTCTTTAACTATTGCCGGACCATCATAGATTCCATTATTCCCATCGATAGGTATTCTTTGGGCTTTTGTGTACACAACCTTTGCTTCCCCTGTGGTGTAAGATTTGAAATGTTCTGGTGCAGGATGCAAGTCTGTGGATTCTGGTTGTGCTTTGGTTTGTGCTTCCATTTCTGCTTTCTTGTGTTGTCGAGCTAACTCTTGGTTTTGACGCCTCCTTGCAGTGCGGCTCAACTTTGGCTTGTCTATGATCTCTAATTGGGCTATGTCATGGGGTCGTGGTCTACACCACATAACATTTTGGAGATATTCACCCCAATTGTCTACCAATTTTCGATGAGCATCACATGCTCCTATATAACTGAGCCATTCTGCTGAGGATCTCTTCTTTTTTATCCTAGCACGTACATTGGCTCGATATCGATGCCTCTTAAGGTTTTTATTTTTCTTAATTGAGACCTGCTTTTGATTTGCATTTAGATCTGGCTCACTAAAGGAGTCCTCGTTGGTGTCCTCTTCACTCTAAGGGGAGCTATCATCGGTTGATGTGCTCGGTCCTTCCGAATGTTTTGACTCTAAACTTGCTCCACTCTCTAATTCATGAGATTCAGAACCCGTTTCACTCTGGGAGTCAGTGTCCAAGTCGTGTTGGTCAAAGTCTTCTATTGAGCTATCGGTGTCACTGTCAGATTGGTCCACAATTGCCTTGCCCATAGAAGATGCATGTATGGCACTTATCATGTTCAGAGGTGCAATTTGTGGTACCTCTTCCCCCTCTGGTGTGACCCAAGTGGTTCCTCTATTTCCCTAGGTATCTATGGTTGCAGCTAGGTGTACCCAGTATACGTTGTTTGATTCCGTCATACCCGGTAACACATCCATGTAAGGAGAATCTTGGCCAATGTCTGTATCCTTCTTACAAGTGTTTAAATATTGTAGTGGGGCCGAGTGAACGGTGGTGTCAGAGCGATGATCAATAATGGTTTTACTCCCCAAGGGGTGTACCTTACCAGTCACCAAATCCACTCTAAGGACAGAGTCTTGGAATTGCAAATAGACATGATTTTTAGACCAATCGTGAACCATTTGTGCTTCCCTCATGAATGGTCGTCCTAAAATCATTTCATATGACATAAGGTGTTTAGAGAAATCCATTACAATGAACGTATGTCGTACCTTGTGTCCTAGAACTTTGATCTTAAGATCCTTGAGCATCCCCATAGGTTTGGCTATGGTACCATTTGCCATCTTTACCACAATGTTAGTAACACTGAGGCGGGGTTTTCCCATGGATTCCCAACAATCTTTTGTAACGATGCTAACTCCCGCACCACCATCAAGAATTCCCTTTATAGTTAATCCCTTGGTAGTGATGGGTAGGGTCGCATTAGACTCGTCGCCTTCAAAATACTGCCCTAACTCGTTAATGGGTACCTCGATCACAGACTCGTGTCCATCTAAGTCAAGTGATTGCACATGATTTTCCTCATCAATCATAATCGAGTCAGGCCTATTTGGTTGCGCAAACTACGGTAATCCCGTTCGTAGCTCTCCGTTAAGGAATGCTCTAAGTGCAAGGAATAACTCAGGATCTCCATACAGCTTTGCTATGATCGTGGTTCGGACCTCAGAAGACATGAAGTCCACTAGTTTGGCAACATTCATTGGCATTTTGCAGGGTGTAGGTCCTTGACTAGGAACTGGTGAGGATGGAATCTCATATTCCTCAATGGGATCAGGTATTCCTTCGTTAAACATCCTTTCCAACAAGAAAGGTGTATGCTCACTTTCTGATGCCCCGTCCTCACTCCCTTCTTGGATGATACTAGATATGGCTAACGGTCTATGGTTCATGTGGGGTGGATGAACTTGCGTGGGAAACACTGTGTCATGAATTTTGACATGCATGGGTTCTGGTTCTAGTTTCCTTTGAGTCTCCTCCACTAAACCTCTTAGATGTTTCACCTGCTCAATCTCGTCTACTGGGTTTGGGTACGTCCCAATCTTCTTTTTACGATTCTTCCCTTTTTGCCCCTGTGGTTTATCTTGGGGGTCTTGGATTGGATTTGGAAACACTTGTGGTGTTTTCAGAGGCTCTTTATGGTTTTCTCTTATTCGGTTTTCATTTGGTTCCATGTTACGGTTTTCTTTGTCGGTCTTGCCCTTTGTGGTATTGGTTCTAGTCTCCATTGTCTCGATTGAATCTGAATCATCCTCGAGGTCATTCATATACACGGGGTCATCTCCTGTTCCTATGTTTGTTTTGGAACTTGGCTTTGAATTTCCCGTATTCTGCGACCTCTTCCTTCGTGTCTTCTTTTTCTTTGCTTGGATAACTGACGCGGTATCTCTCTCTTCGAGGATATGGCCTGGCCCTAGAAGCATGGACCGTGTAATCGCATAAGCGGGTGTGACAGGTGGTATTGGCGATGTCACACTAGCAATTTCGACCAAATTTAGGGGTGTGATTTTAGGCGCATTTGGGTTATAGGGGCATTGGGCAATCAAGTGATATATGCCACAACGATTACATGTGAGTATTGGCATTGCAGACGTGCTCCCTTGATTCATTTGCATCTGTGCAGCATTCTTTTGCAGCCTAATAGGGCACTCCGCTGCTCGATGTGGTCCACCACACTCGTAGCATTGAAGAGGTGGCCTCCTAGCCTGGGTGTTGATATTTTGACCTCTGGATGCGAGAGCAGCAGCTTGATAAACCGGCTTGACTTGCCCCCAACAATCTTCCATGTAGTATATAGGACACTCTTCCAATGTATCAAGTCCGTAGGCAATACTAGTGTCTATTTCCTCCTCACAGCCATCTGCATAAGCATTTGATGGCTCGCAACCCACTTGGTTCATAGGGGCGACTCTTGGATGCGAGGGCTGCGGTCCTAGCACAGGAGGTGGTAGCGGTGTAGCTTGTACAACATTTTGAGATCTAGGGACCATGTGTTGTGGTAGTTGCTCAACAGGTGGAGCAGGCATCAATACAGGAGCTCGAGGTGCATCCGTCCAGGCTACAGGTGATCTATTTGCCATCATACGTTTGATCATTAAACAATCCTTAGCTTGGTGACCATACCTACCACATGCGTTGCAAGTTCCATTAAATTTTACTCTAAACGTAGGGCACTCACTAGTGCTATGTGGACCTAAGCAAATGGAACACCATTGTTGCTCCCTTCTTGGATACATGTGACTATTTTGAGGGGGTCGATTATCCTTAAGAGACTCTTGGATTGCCTTGGTGAGGTCTGTCAAGAATGTCTCAAATACCTTTGGCTCATTGGCAATGGGCTTTGCAGTCATGGGTTCATACTCAATGGCTTGTGAGCTAGTGGATCTCGTGTCGGTAGACACCCTCATGCCTGCTATCATCAAGTTGTCCTCCAATTGGATTGCATTGGCAGTGACATCTTCCCAGGTTGTGATACCTCTAATCACTAGTCCATTATAGATTCCTTCATTCCTCAACCCTCGAATGAATCGATCAAGCAGTTGGTTATATTGTTGAAGCGCTCATTTACAGGGCAACGAGAGTTTAAGTGCTTTAGACGACTAATGAAGTCCCTTACTGACTCTCCTTCCTTACGTTCGGCCTTCTGTAGCTGAGATGCTACACCCCAAAGCACACCTTCTCGTATGTACTCCTTTAGAAACAACCTTCGAAGGGTAGGGTAGATTGTTTTCTCGTCCACCCTTAGGGTCCTATACCAATCTCCAGCCTTCCCACTTAATGTCAAGCTTAAGGCATTGCACTTATGTAGTTCGTTGTGTTCCCCTAAGGAATCACATACTTGTTCAAACACTTCAATGTGTTTCCTAGCATCTTCGTCCCCATTGAATTTTTGCGTGAGTTTGGCAATTTGTACTGCCTTACTTCTAGGCTCTCTATCAGATGCATGATGCATATTTTCCGCGATATATCGACCTATGGTTTGAGCAAACGCTTCCAAGTCACCTATGTGAGGAGGCAGGGCCAGTGGAGGTACTCTTGGAATCATATGTGGGAGAGGGACGGGTGCCGGTCTTGGCATATGTGTGGATGATGCAGGATATGGAACATAACCGGGGATAGGTCCACTCGGATAAGGGCTAGGGAGCGGCACTCGAGGAGCATAAACAAGTGGTACAATTGGAGGTGTGGGGGCCATGTGTGCATAAGGGGCTAGAGGCACATACGGTCGAGGCCCCATATTAGGTACTACGACACTAGGTAGTGGCACTGCGCTAACCGTAGATGTCATCATTACATTCTCTGTCAGGCTTATCCCTGGAGTGAGCACTGTGTTTTCCTTAATAGAGGGTTGAGCCAAGTTAGGGAAGCTAAAGTTGTCGCTCGGAGGCTCAGATTGCATAGAGACCCCAGGTGAAATGACGTAAGATGGGTCCATGGGGCTCATTAGAGGAGTCTCCATTTGTGATAGAGTAGGCTGTTGATCCTTACTCGTATCCAGAAATCTCATGGGGCCAGTTGAGAGTATATTTACCCCTCGATTTTGCCTTTCTGATTGAATAATGCCATGGATAACATTACAGATCATTTTCTGTTGATCTTCGATGCTCGTGGCACTAGAGGTGGATTGTACAATCGCTATCCATCCTACATGGTAGGCGTGGCCAGAGTGTAGATCCCTCAACACCTTAGTGTGGAGGTCGTATGTCCGATGATCATTAATGAACAATCCTTCTAGAGTCGACGTGTTAACGGTTTCTTGTGAGGTAGAAGCAATGTTGCTCCCCGTGGTTTTACTTGTCACCAACGGTACTCTAGAGGGAACTTCTGAAGGAGGCAGCTCAACAGGGCCTTCTTGGTAAGAAGTTGGCAGGATATCCACATGGACACTCTTTGGGGGTGTGGGGTCCACGTGCGATGTGAAAGGAGAGTCCACTTCCCCACCCCCTTCGTGTGCTTCATTTGCATCAGGTTCCGAGCGAGTAGCTCTACCTAATGTTTCCATGAAACGGCTAAACATACTAGTACTAGGCTGTGGAGCTTCGGGAGGTGCATGGCCTTCTCTCTCAGTGTTTTGGGTAGGGTATGCTTCCATGATTTCTGAGTCGGAGGAGGAATCACTAGCGGCTATTTTAGGGTCTTGGGTGGTGCTACCTTGTGTCCCCGCTAAGGGTCTAGATCCTATCGTGGATGGGTAATGGGTGTCCGTATGAACAGAGGCACCCTCAATATGCTCGTGTTCTAGCACCCACCCAGAGCGTAAGTGCATGTGCTTTTGATACCCTAAGGTGTCAAAAAGCTGCTCTAGGAGGCCTTGTGACTAGTTTTTAGCGTGTTTTTTGTTTGTTTTTTTGCTAGATTTTTTAGAGCGTGTCGTGGAATGGGCCGTGTGATAGCTCGAAACGAGCGTATCCCTAGGAGGGACGCGCTGTGCTTTACAGCCCACCGTTTGGTTCTATTTTGCTCCAGAAAAGCCCGAAACAGTCTTTTCCTAGCTGGGGAACTAGGCTCCAAATAACAAGTCTAAAGGTGCAAGTGGGAAGAGAAGGGAGGAGAGTGGAGGACTTGTCCCACATGCTCTCATTCCCTCTTGAAGAGGTAGGGTATATATATAAGAGTGAGTCTAGTATATATATCATAGGACTGAGGACTAAGGCCTGGGCTTGGGCTTGGGCTTGGGCTTGGGCTTGGGCTTGGGAAAATGATCCCGATCCCGATCTAGCTTTTATACAAACCAACCCGTCCGTTTTTATAACTCACGTTTTTTATTTTCAAAAATCTAACCTCCCCCTCGTCACGTTTTTGTTTTTCGAATTTTTTTTTTCTTTTATTATGTTTATTTTTTGGTATTATTTGGTACGCGTTTTGGTACGCGTTGACCTCACCTAACTATTTACTGTCCCACCTACCTACTGACCTGCTAATCAGTGGTTCACCTAACTACTAACCTACTTAATTAACTAACTGTGCGCCTAACTCTGCACAAACCAGATAACACAGAAAATGCAGAAATTGAAACTTGACAGAACTGTGCAGTGAAAACACAGAAAGTGCAAAAAAAACGCAAGAAATGCTAATTGTGTGTAAACAAAAAAACAGAATTTTGCTAACTGTCTAACTAATTACTGAATGTACGCAGCAGAAAAACAGAAAATGCAAACTGTGCGCATTGGAAAAACAGAATTAACAACTTGCAGAAAAAATACGCCTTCCTCTCCCTCTTCTTTCCTACTGCAAACCACTCATACAAGAAGCACAAAGTGCCTCTTGGGCTTAGTGCAGGGCTATTCCCCAGCAGCGGCGCCAAAAATGTGCACTCCTTGCCGCACTGTTGAAGCAAGGGACTTGCCGATACACCGTGTACGAGCCGCAGACGGCTCCAAGCACACAACTAGTTTAACTAGTAAGCTCAAAGAGGGCAATGGTGTGTCACTCACCGCCTTATGCTCCTGCCGTAGAGGATTCCTCGCCGCGAAGAAGAGGGAGATTCCGCTACGCCACGCTCAACCCCCTCGCCGCCGTCGTGCCGCCGCAACGCTCGATCGCACACACACTCTCACACACTCTCTCTCTCTCTCTCTCTCTCACACGCACACACACAAGGAGATGGTGAAGGAGAAGCTGGAGATGGAGCAAGAGCAGTTTCTATTGCACAATGAGAGAATGACTCAATTTTAGGTCTAATTGGCTTTTATGTGAGCTCACCCCATTCACACTTGGGCGCCCATGCTTAGCCAACTAACCCTAGCATGTTCGTGTTAGAGTGCGCCTCTCATCGGCGATCACTCTACCTTTCCCTATTGGACCGACAAGCCCGGTGCCTGACTCTACTTAAATAAATAATACGTTTAAAGTGTCCGTCGTAGGCGATAGGGTGCCCGTGAGCCACGAGGGTTAACAAAGTCTATTGTCAGATCAAGCAAGCTCTAGCACTGGAAAAAATGTTTTCTCCTACAGTGTGAATTTGAGTGTTTCAGGACGAATATCAACTCATTGCTTGCCTTGAGCAATTGGAACTGTGCCTAACTTGTCTATGCATGTCCTTGCATTCATTATAAAAGTCAAAATTTATTATTTTTTAACTCTTACCAGGTGTGCGCACCTCCATGGTCACATCATGCTCCCTCTAACACCGCCTTCTTTCAGACTTACAATGGTAGCTACATGCACCTCCCCCCGGATTCATTCTAACTTGCAATGGTAGAACCTGTCGATGACTAATTTTGTGAAATGAGATGGATGTGACATAAAACATGATGGCCATAACAAGCATTCTTTAATAATCCATCTCAATTATGAACTCCATTGGTTTTATAATATATAAAGCAAACGGAACCCATGTCAACAATACCTCATCAAAAAGCATCTACTCTCTCTCTCTCTCTCTCTCTCTCTCTCTCTCTCTCTCTCTCTCTCTCTCTCTCTCTCTCTCTCTCTCTCTCTCTCTCTCTCTACTTGGTGGCCCTACTTAAGACAACAATTGCTCCTTCGTTGCAGAAGGTTCCTTGCTCAAATAGCCCATTGCTTCTTGGTCTTGCTTTAAAGAGCATATCCTACACTCAAAGCATTCCAAGAAACCGCATCCAAGATAATAAGCTTATGAAGATTGTATTGTTTTACATTGCTTGCTCCTCAAAGGTGGTGCGATGGACTACATAAGGAGTTTCAATGTCGATTTGGATTCATTGAAAGAATCCCAAGGTCAAAGAATGCTAATGTGACATGCTTTAAGCTGTTTCGAACATTGCTAATTAGCACACTTTTACATGTGCTAATCAAGACGAGCTAGATCTCTAAAAACCAATAACACATGACATATCAATAGAAAACTCCTCAAACAAGGAATCCAAATGTGCAACTCAGACAAATTTTGATATTATTTGTGAAATTTTACCCTACATCCAAGTTTTTTCAGATGTGCTAGTTTGAATATACTAACTAGTACAAAAAGCATGTCACGCTAACATGCTTTTATCCCCTATAGCTTGCTGGCATGCTAGAGGAAACTACATTAGCATCAATAGCTCATTGCTTCTTGAAAAATTTACTACTTTGCATATGCTTCAGTCAATGCACTACAAGCGATAGCATACCACACAATAAGCTCATTAATAAAAGAAAATTGTTCTTGAAGAACTACACCACATTGGTATGCATATGGGTAAAAGCATGTTAACGTAACAGGATTTTTGTGCTAGTTAGCATTATAAATATTTTTTGGCTTCCAAATGATTTATAACTTTGCAATACGCAGTGCATGTGGGACATGCTTCTTAAAGGGGTTTAAAGGAGGCCAAGAGATGGGCGGTGGTATGAAAACAAAAGTGTTTAAAAAAGCTTTATAAGAGGAAAACGATTTTGGTGAATTAGAAGAGTAGAAACTGTCGAGAACAAGCAGATACCGTCCAAAAGGAGGTTGATGTCGTTTTCGAGCTTTTGAGGAATTTGAGGCTGTAGATGAGATCGCCCTGCTATTGTTCTTGCATCCGTGAGGTTTGATGTGGATAGGGGCTGCCAGAGGAGAGCCTTGAGCGGCCGCAAGTGTGTGTGTGTGTGTGTGTGTGTGTGTGTGTGTGTGAAGCAATCAAACTCCTGCTCGCTGTCAATCCGACTCTAAGCTTGTGTGTGCTTGAAAATCAGCGCTGCAGCAATAGCCAGTGTTGATGGCAAGGCTCTATTGAATGCACTTCGATGCTTCCAGTGCTACCCAACAAGAACTTGATTTGAGCTCGATTTAACTTCAAGCTTTGCAACTAGCAAAACCCTGGCTCCCTTGATTCAATTCCTTTGCTCTCCTCCTAGCTGTCGACGACTGCCTGCCCGATTGTGAGTCTTTGCCTTGATTTGCTTTGCAAGGTTGGCTCCTTTTCTTGATCAGAAGATGCAAGACAAAGTGCCGCTCTCTGATATTCGCATCCGTGGACTCCGATTGGCGTAATTCCAAGTGAATAGGCCAATTTTTTACAATTTAGGAGGGTGATTAAGGATGTTAATTGGCTTCTAATCGATTGTGTCATTAGTAGAAAGTGGGCAAGTGGGGTGTCTATGCAATGAGAAGAAGATGGCTAAGCTAGTTATGGTGCTCACTGGCTCTGATACTAGTTGTAAGGATCGAGAGGGGAAAGGGAGCTCAAGGAGGCTCAAAGTTGAAAGGCTCCATTGTTACACAGTGAGTTGCACACACTTAATAAAAGATGCACTACCACTAAAGGGAGAAATTGATGTACACACAAAAGTAGGATATCATATTGCATAGCCTATACTATATGTACAACACAAGGCTTTATATAGGGCCTTGATATTACACGGCTGGCACAAATGCCTATACATGGCTTATTCTTGTGTTTACAACAAATATACTAAGGTATCAACATCAACTCAAATGCGGTGTAGAGGGATGTCCCATGCCTATCTCAACACCTCTCTACCCAAAGGAAGAGTGCACAAACAACCGCACTCCATCTACAAGCTGACGCTAAAGAACGAGTGTATGGCAATTAGCAAAATTGTAAGAATAACATAACCACAAAATCAAAAGCTTGATCATGGCATAACGGCATAAAGATTTTATAACCATAATTAAAACATGAGTTGAAAACTACCAAACCATAAACATAACCTGTTTGCCATACCATAATCATCACCATAACTTGCTTGTCATACCATAACCATAACAACCGTACCATCATTGCACAACCATAACCATAAACATAACCATCACATGATTAACATACCATCATAGCAAAACCATAACCTTTACTTGATTGCCAAACCTTAATCATAACACACATGATAGTGCATGTAGTGGAAAAAACTATAGGTCCCCTCCTCGTCTCATCTTGACGGAACTGGAGGACACCTGACATTCGCTAGATCCTATGCAAAAGCAAACAAAAACTGGCAAAGAAGAACAAGAAGACCAGTGTCTCTCATCACTTAGTGAGTTGAGTCCAAGCCATCAGTGAAAAAGGAGTCTAGCTCCACCTCACAGGGGAAGCATAATTTTGTACTATAGGTCCTATTCTCATCTTTCAGGAGGAGAAGCAACCTCGGTGTATATTTTTCCATAGCTTTTAGAGACATGTACATCGAGTTTGTTCCGCTCTAGCATAATGAGACATCTAAGGACGTACTCTATTGCACAGGGCAGAGAGTTTCCGATTGGTCAGGTGTTGGCAGATATGCCGCGACCGACGTCAGCCCTGCAAGAACTCACCTGCCAAGATTTGTCAGCTAAGGACGAAGGTCGACCCACAGGCGCTATGAGCGGGATGGAAACACACAGAACGTCTCTATAAGGACCGGACACATACTCTTGGGATGATATACACACACACTATGGGGCACCACTCGGCTTACACAACCCACCTGGCCAAGACAGGGAACACACCTATGGAGTGAGAGGAGAGAGACTACCCATTTACCCACTCCACGCAGAGAGAGACACAGACACACACCCAAAAAACTCATCTCAAAGAGGAGAATTTATGATGTTTAGATACAATTGAGCTTGGGCCAACACCAATGGGGCAAATAGCTCACACAATATGGGTAAAATATGCCAGATACAATCACAAATTGGAGAAGAAGCTTCGCTCATAGGAGAAACTTACACAGTCAAAATAATAGAAAAATAGTGAGGAGTTTGGAAAAAAAGACAGCGTCATCGCGTCTGGAACGGCCCAAAACCCCAGTCTACACTGACAAAGTGCTCCAATCCGACCTCAAATGAGCAGTTTATGGCCAAAACAGGCTCCAAAAACAGCAAAAACACAATTGCGGTTGTTCCTCCTCTTCTCTCCACGTTTTTTCTGGTCTTCTCACTATTTTTTCAGTTCCCACACTTAGCTTCATTACTTGGGCACCCTTGGCCTTTTAGTTGACCTCAAATGGATCCCGAACAGGCCAAAAACTGACCTCGGAGTGCATAGTTGTCACCCTGCTGCATCCATCCGCACACCTGGCACTCAACTTTTTCCCATAATGCATCCCGACACCACGTGAAGTGGCCCCAAAAGATGGTCCTCATGATGACCTTTTTGCATAATTAGCACAAGAAAACACCCACGTCGTGTCCGTACTTATCCACGTGCAAGTATTGACCCCATTCGCCCTCCTGACGCCACTAGATGCCATTTGATGCACCTGCTTACCTCATGTCGTCGGCCCACAGATAGCTTCCTAAAGAAGTTTTACGCGCTAGCAACTCCTCATTATTATAGAAAAAACACATTAGTACTGATAATAGTGACAATCGATGCACTATGTACACCCTGTCCTACCTGTACACATGTGGGCCCCACGTAACCACCTGGCTCTAGAAAATGGGCAATCCCTTATTCAATGCACCATGCATGTGTATGTACATATGCACAATCCCTTGCTACAAAAAACTCCTGACAGTGCGTGGAAGCAAACATAGGGTGTCAACCTACGCTCGACCTGTTGGGGTATAAACCCCAATGTGGTCGCCTAGGTAAGTGGGTGGGCCGCCAGGTATGTACACATATTCTTTTGTAAAAACATAATAAGAACTCACTATGATCTACACATTACAGTAGAGCTAGTTCACCATATCATCGTGCTCTTCTTCTCGCACTCTCTCTCGCGTCGCACTTCCGCTCGTACTCCTTCAACTGGTATCAGAGCTCAGATTGAGGCTCGGGGCAGCACTGCAGGAGGCTAGAGTCACCAGCTCATATTGGAGTGAAATTCGACAGGCAAAGACACAGCCCCAAATCTTGTGGGTCAGCCCATAGGGCTAGGTGTGCTCAAAATTTCATTCTGAGGTCATCTCGGTCACCGTTCGGCTTCGACAAAGTTCTTCGCAGGCCATTTTCGACTACGTGGTCTCAGCGGGTGCAGATCCGACTCTGCAAATTTGGGGTTTTCGGCCTACGACTGGAGGTGCTGAGGATATCGACACTCCCAGAGTGTTGATTTGTGGCTGTCTACACATCGAAGGACGGCTCACAGTTCTTGGAGGCGTGTCACATACGACACGGGCGCATCTACACACAGACTGTAGGCGACATCCACTAGTTCATCAGGTAGCTTGTGTTTGCTGCTTGATATTCTAGATTTCATCGTGACATTGCAAGTCCACATGGGATGTATTGTCAGAGATGATGTATGTCTGTTGAGGGTTTGCTCGCTGTGAGTCACGCAACAAACAACCGCCGCAGCGGTTACAGCATACAGTGGGAAATTTGTGGATGTATGACTTTGTGGGAAGTCTATGTACTGTCAGATTTACTGTAGCCTTTTTTGAGGGTAGAGTGAGGTTTTATTGAGCTGGGGGATTCTCGAATGTTGAGATCCTTTCGGTGATACAGGTCTTGGAGCGATCCCTCGAGCACCCTTAGATAGGCAGCTAGGATGTATTGACTGCGAGTTAGACAGTTGGGATTGCATATTTGCTTTACTTCCGTTGAGGCATTGTCGCAGTCTATGCTTACAGGACAATGACAGGACAGTCAGAGACAATACAGGTGCAGGACAGGTTTACCCATAGCTTACAGTGTTAGAGAGACAGTGGTTTTTTGAGCTGTTTTTTGGTCTGTTTTGAGCACACCAGAGCCATTTTACAAAGGAGACTCTGCCAAAATTTGTGCAGAATCTGAAGCTTTCTTGGTTCATTTGACAGGTTCATATTGGTTCAGAGGTCAGTTTACAAGGAAAACTCTGCCGAATGTTTCCCAGGAAAGTAAACTACTGTGAAGCGTAGCTATGGCTGGATCACAGGACACTGCTCTTTACAATACCAAGAAGCTGGATGGAACCAATTTCCCATTCTGGAAGAAGCAGATTTGGCACGTGTTCATACAAAAGAAGCAGATAAAACCTATAAAGCTCAAGGGGATAAAACCAGAAGATATGGACGAAGATGAATGGAGCGAAATGGATGAATTGGCACTTTCTACCATTATGCTGACTTTGGCAGAAAGAGTTTACTTCAATGTAGCAGACGAGATGTCGGCTTATCAAGCATGGTTAAAGCTGAGTGATCTTTATGAGAAGCAGAGTGCAGCTTCACAGGTATACTGGCTTAAGAAGCTTGTTGACTTGAAGATGAAAGAAGGGACACCTATTTCCAATCATCTGAATGAATTCAACACAATCTATAGTCAGTTGTCAGCTCAAGGTGTCAAGTTTGATGAACCTGTTAGAGCTATATTCCTGTTGATCACATTGCCAGAAAGTTGGGACACTTTTCGCACAGCTTTGAGTAATTCTGCACCTCCATATGGTTTGAACATAGCAGGTGTAGAAGGAAGTCTGCTTACTGAAGAAACCAATAGAAAGACAATGGACAAAGGCAAAGGAACATCCTTAGTTGTCAGGGGAAGGACCAAAGAAAAGTACAAAGCTGGAAAGAGGAATCAATCTCGTAGCAAGTCCTACAGTGCTAAAGGCAAGAGTGACATAGAATGCTACCATTGTGGCAAGAAGGGTCACATGAAAAGAGACTGCAGAGAATGGAAAGCAGAAAAAGGCAAAGAGAAAGCTGAACACCATGGTGAGAAGAACAAGTCCTCAGTGAAGATTCAAGAAATAAATGTGACAAACACTATTGTAGAGGATGACAGTCTAGTGTCAGGAGACATCTACTTCTTGAAGAATACAATGGACTCAGCTCTTCTTACAGCATCTGATGGAAATGCACTGAGTGACTGGATTATAGACTCAGGGGCATCACTTCATGTGTCTCCAATCAAGGAGTGGTTTACCTCTTATGTGACCACTAAAGATCATGTTCGGTTAGGCAATGGGCAGACATGTGAGATCTTAGGTGTTGGAGATGTTCAATTGAAGTTTCAGAATGTCTCTTCTTTCACGCTGAAGAATGTGAGACATGTTCCCGCAATTACAAAGAGCTTCATCAGCACAGGTTTACTTGATGATGCTGGCTACGTCACCACTTTTGGACAGAACATGTGGAAGATATCCAAGGGTTCTATGACAGTAGCACATGGAGTAAAGTCTGGAGGACTTTACATGATTTATGTATCAAATGTCTCTAAAAATGTAATCAATGTAACCGAGCAGCCGAACATTTCTTTGTGGCATAGCCGGTTAGGACATATGTCCAAGAAGGGAATGGAAATCTTGTTTTGTTCTGGTTATTTGCCTGGCTTTTCATTTAATGATTTTGAATTCTGTGAACATTGTCTGTATGGTAAGCAAACACAGCAGCCACATAAGCATAGAAGCAATAGAAGAGATACACAGTTGGCACTTGTTCATAGTGATTTGTGTGGACCTATGCCTAATCTATCTCTAGGGGGAGCTTTTTACTTTATGAAATTTTTAGATGATTACTCGAGGAAAGTATGGGTTTACTTTCTCAAGCACAAGGATGAAGCGTTTAGTGTTTTCAAAACGTTTGTGACACTTGTGGAGAATCAGAGTGGCAAGAAGCTTAAATGCTTACGCACTGACAATGGTGGAGAGTATGTTTCAAAGGCCTTTCAAGACTTTTGTGAGTCAAAAGGTATAAAACGTGAACTTACTACTCCTTACAATCCTCCTCAAAATGGTGTTACTGAGAGGATGAATAGGACCATACAAGAGAAGGTCATAAGTATGTTGTCTAATGCACAACTACCAAATGGGTTTTGGGCTGAAGCTGTATCAACAGCTGTTCATCTTGTAAATAGATCTCCTAGCAAGGTTTTGCAGAAGGATTCATTGCTAGATATGGTATGGTCAGGCAAAATGCCCTCATACAAGCATCTCAGAGTCTTTGGTTGTGAGGCATATACTCACGTTCCAAAGGAATTTAGGAACAAACTTGAGCCAAAGAGTAGAAAGTGCATCTTTCTAGGCTATGGAAATTCTGGTGAGATGGGGTACAGACTTTGGGATCCCGAATCCAGAAAGGTTGTCCGCAGCAATGATGTTCACTTTAATGAATCCAAATATCATTCTAAACTAGAGAGGGTTGAGGAGATTAGAAGAGTTGTCTTCCAAGAAGATGGACTTGCACGTGCAAGACAAAATGTCATGGCTCAAGAGGAGCAAGGACAGGATAGAGTGGAACCACAGGTTGTGACTGAGCCTGAGCCACCTATTGTGCGTAGATCTGGACGTGTCACGCGACCTCCTGATAGGTTTGTTCCATCTATGAACTATGTCATGTTGACTGATTGCAATAAGCCTTCATGTTACAAGGAATCAGTGCAAATGAAGGACTTCGGGAATTGGCAATTGGCCATGCAGTCAGAGATGACAGCTCTGCATAAAAACAAGACATGGAAGCTAGTTAAATTACCACAGGGCAAAAACGCTCTACCTTGTAAATGGGTTTACAGGTATAAGATAACCGCTCATGATAGTCAGCCAAAGTACAAAGCAAGGCTTGTTGCCAAGGGCTTTAAGCAAGAACAAGGCATTGACTTTGATGAAGTCTTCTCTCCGGTGGTCAAGATGACTACATTGAGATGCTTTCTTGCATTGGTTGCCATATTAGATTTGGTGTTGCACCAAATGGATGTCAAGACAGCGTTCTTGCATGGTGATTTAGATGTGGAAATTTACATGCAGCAGCCAGAAGGGTTTGTTGAGAAAGGCAAGGAAGATTGGGTATGCTAGTTGTTAAAGAGTCTTTATGGCTTAAAACAATCACCGAGGGCATGGTACCATAAATTCCACAAGTTTATGCTTTCTCAAGGCTACAAACATAGCGAGTTCGATCACTGTCTATATACAAATAAGGCTAAGGATGGTAGTTGGTTGATCCTTATTTTGTATGTGGATGACATGTTGATTGCTGGCAAGCACTTGGAAGAAATTCCAGCTTTGAAGTCAAAGATGGCAAAATCGTTTGACATGAAAGACATGGGTGAGGCAAGTCATATACTTGGTATGCGCATTGAGAGAGACAGATCAAAGAAGTTGATTTGGTTATCTCAAACAGAGTATATTGACAAGGTTTTGCAACGTTTCAATATGGAGAAGGGAAAGGCAGTGAGTGTTCCATTGCCACCATATGTGAAACTTAGCAAACAAGATTTTCCTGTGTCTGAGGAAGAACAGGCTGAAATGGATAAGATTCCATATGCGTCTGCAGTGGGTAGTTTGATGTATGGAATGATTGCTACTCGCCCAGACATTGCATTTGCAGTGGGGGTAGTAAGTCGATACATGTCAAACCCAGGCAAGAAACATTGGGAGGCAGTGAAAGGAATATTGAGATACCTGAAAGCTAGAAAGAGTATGCGTATATGCTATGGGAGTCAGGAGCTAAGTGTAAAGGGTTTTATAGACTCAGATTATGCAAGTGACTTAGACAACCGAAGGTCTACGTTAGGGTATGTCTTTACATTGGCTGATGGAGCAGTATCATGGCGTTCTAGATTACAAGATTGTGCTACTCAGTCTACTACAGAGGTTGAATATGTTGCAGCATCAGAGGCATGCAAAGAATCAATTTGTCTTAATCGACTAGTAACAGATTTGGGAATCAAAGAAGAGATGCCTGTGTTATATTGTGATAGTCAAAGTGCTATACAATTGGCTCGCAATCCAGTTTATCACTCAAAGACAAAGCATGTGGATGTGAAGTATCATTTCCTCAGGGAAATGCTTGAGGATAAGCAACTTCAGCTTGTCAAAGTTCACACCACAGAAAATCCTGCTGATCTACTGACAAAAGGACTTCCCTCAGAGAGCTTTGCGCATTTTCGCAAGCAGTTAGGTGTAGGGTAGTACATCACTTCTCTACATCTCTTGTATATTAGCTTATATAGTAGCTTCTCTCACACTTAAAGTACCACATTGGACTTTAAGTGGGAGGTTGTTGGGGTATAAATCCCAATGTGGTCGCCTAGGTAAGTGGGCGGGCCGCCAGGTATGTACACATATTCTTTTGTAAAAACCTAATAAGAACTCACTATGCTCTACACATTACAGTAGAGCTAGTTCACCATATCGTCGTGCTCTTCTTCTCGCACTCTCTCTCGCGTCGCACTTCTGCTCGTACTCCTTCACGATCGAGTATTGACTACTTCCTACAAAGGTCTATACCCAATTTCTAAGC
Organism: Adiantum capillus-veneris; assembly: GCF_014529385.1. Taxonomy (NCBI): domain Eukaryota; kingdom Viridiplantae; phylum Streptophyta; class Polypodiopsida; order Polypodiales; family Pteridaceae; genus Adiantum; species Adiantum capillus-veneris. The sequence continues at coordinate 101,456,288 of NC_140946.1, forward strand.
TACAACCTTCAAGAGTACACAATAGGAGATTTCCTACAATGCTTTCAAGAGCCAAATACCCATCAAACGTTCTCGAAATGATACGTACTTGATGGAAACCCTATTAAGACCCATAGGTCGCTCTCCCTAAGGTCCATGAACGAAAATCCCAACCCTAAACACCCAGTGCAAAATCACATAGGATGTCTGGTCGAAATTTGCAGGTCGTCGTTTCCAAAAAACTAAAGTGCCTAATGTGTAGCTCTACTTAATGCGAACGCATGGATATGCTGAAATGCAAAAACAGACAACGTATTCTCACTGAATCACCAGATATAGCACGTGGGTAGATCTCACAAAGCACGACCATACACACGCAATGTAGGTGTTGGTGCAGAGCTCTCTTCGGGGGCAACACGCTACACTTCTCCTCACTCGATTTCGATCACCAGTGTGCGCGTAGCGTCAAGATAAAACTCTCTCTTTCTCTCTCTCTCTCACGTACACAGAGTGCGCTCAACTCACATAGGAAAAAACTTATAATGAAAAAATGTTTTTTTGCATTAAGGTCAAAAGTGGTATAAATACCTTACAATCTCAAACCCTAATGTTCCAATTTAACCATTTACTCAGTCCAAATGTCAAAAATGGAATACAACCTGGAAGCTTCTGCAAGCCCCTCCTAGATCATGTCGTCCCCGACATGGCAATAGAGCTGCTTCTTCAGTGGAGGCTTTCGCGCATCTTCAGAAGATACTCATACCGTGCATGCTGGGCCAATAATGTAGGGCCGAATATTTTTGTATCGATGGTGAAGAAACCGGTTTAGAAGGCTTCTTCAAAGGCCTAGAGATGATACGAGGGCAAAAATATTATTCGCTGATAGAGAGCATGTATCACCTCATGGGAAGTCTGAGTAGACAATTCATATGCACATCTATATGTGTCTTGGAAGAAGAATATGTTGTCTGTTGCCTGTCCAGGTTTAAAGATTTCAAAAAACTGTTAGAAGGGTTTTACAGATTTTCCTGAGCATGATGCAAGAGAGGTGAGGCGAGCCAGTGAACAATTTAATGGCGCCCGTTAGGTTTTTCACCATGTATTGCTCACTCATTCTCTCGCTTGCCTTCAATCCTGGCAGCTTTGGGTAGTTGAGCCACGTGGGGTGGCATTTCTTCAGCTGCTCTTGTTCTATCCAAGTCCGCATCCTTTGTAGAGGAAAAAAGATAAGGTTGTCTCTGATTCTTTTAGGCGCCTCTACCAGATGAACTAAATACTCTGGGTATTAAGTTAGCCATGCCTTTCTCCATTTTGGTTAAGAGTCCACAATAAGATTCACTCCTTTTGGTTTGGAGATATCTTCTTCGTATAGTGGCACTATTGGCTCCTCTTTAATCCGCTTGTTTATTGTAGCAGCTTCATACTTGAGAAGAGGCACTATCGGCTCCTCTTTAATCCGCTTGTTTATTGTAGCAGCTTCATACTTGAGAAGAGGATATGGGAGAGAAGGTTGTAGACATTCATGTCGAACGACATTGGCATCTAACTTCTGAATGGTCATAGACTTAAATACTCTCTGTTCCCACTCCATTGCTTCTTTGGCCGTGTCTTTTATTGCCGCTTCTATTGTCTTCTGTAGATTTTCTTCCTCTTCTTGTGTCAGATCCCTAGGCTCTTGGAATGGTCCCACAAGGATGTCCTCTTGCATTGTGGTATCCACTGGATCTAACACATTGTCTACGTCAATTCCTTCCATTGATGCTGGCCCTGTGCTCGAATGTGACTCTTCAGTCTGCTGTTGGCCTTTCAGCTCATCAATCTGCTTCTGATATGCTTTCTTTTCCTGTTCAATTTGATCCCCCATGTTCACTAAGAGGTCGTTCAATTCAGCATTGGCTTTTTCAGCCTCTTCTAGCTTCCTCTTGGTGTCTTCATTTTCTGTTTGCATCCTCTTTAGATCCTCGTCCATCTCTTTTTCAAGGCTTCTAGCTCATCTTTCATGGCCTTGTTCTCATCTTCCAGACGGCTTTGCATCACGAGGGAGCCCTTGGCCAGCATCAATCTTTGTCTCTTCTCTAGTGTCAACTCCTTTTGGAGTTCCTTCATCTGTTCTTCATATATATCCTTCTCTGAAGCAGTGCTAGTTGAGGTAGCATTTCTGACTCTGCCCAGAGATGACCTTTGTCTCTAGATGGTCTGATCTTTCACTTTTATTTGATCTTTTAACTCTATCACTTCATCCTGGCTTCCCTCATGTTCTATCTCGGCTTTTTCCTTAGCATTCCTCAAAGTTTCCACTTCTTTGGACTCATGAGCAAGTTGGAGTGTCAAATTGTCCCTTTCTTTCTCCGCATCCGTCAGTGATTTTCTGATTTTCTTGTACTCCTCCTCTGGTCTTTGAAGCTTTTGTTATGTTTCCTGACTCTATCTTTCCATCTCTTGGCATCTTTTTAGTGTCGCTTCCAGATCGGCTTGCAGCTTGGCTTGCTTTTGTGTGTTCTCTTCGTCCTGGTTTTGTAGCGAGTCCACCTCGGCTTTGATTTAAACTTCATTTGCTTTGAGATTATCAATTTCACTCTCAGTGGCCATAGATCTTGCTCTTAGCCCATTGAGTCTTTGCATCACTTCATCCCAATCATTGGCTTGTGGCTATAAATCCATTGTATCTGTGGCCATTTCCTTTAACTCCACCAATCGAGGGTTCATCATATATTCTTTGGGCCTAGTGCTAGACAACTCAAAAGCTGCATTAGCTTCCTCTTCGTGAGAGTATCCAGTAGCTAGTAGATCAAGACATATTCTATAGTTTTTTTCTTCCGGATCTGGCATCTCATCTTTTGGCTCAACTTCTGCCTTCTTCTCTTGCTCTTTGTTCTTCTCTTCCTTGGAGTCTTGTTGCCCATCAGGTTTGTTCAACTCCTCTTTTTGTCAGGTTTGGGGAGGACTAAGAGGAGGTGGTGATGGTGGAGGGCTGGATTCTCGGCTTGATGGTGGAGTTGGTTTCTTCTTCTTGAAATCTCGATCCGCCTTTGTTTTCCTCTCTCTTTCTTGGCCTTCCTGCTCTTCTAACAGCTGTCGTCTCACATCATCAACCTCTTCTTCTGTAAAAGGTATATTTGGGATATTCTCCGTAGTAGCATCTAAGATCTCAAAATTTTTGATATAATCTTCAAATCGATCCCTTTGAGTCCTTCGAGATGATCCAAACATAGCCTCAAGTGATGGCTTCCATAACTCGCTCAGATCCCCTTTTAGCGCTCTCTCAGCTCTGAAACTTTCCATTAGTCTTTCTAGCCTTGCTTCTTTTTGTGACTTTGTTTCCTTTACTGGCACCTATAGATTTTCTTTCTTTCCCTTCTTTGGCTCTGGCGGCTCTTCTAGCACTGTGTCTAAACAACGCTTCAACCTTGTGGCTACCCTTGGAGCCTTAGGAGGCTCTTCTTCTTTGTCTTCCTTCAGCTTGAGCCAATCATTTTGGGAGGGATGTAGAGGCCAAATTCCCTTGGCATGCAATGCTCCATAGATGACTTTGGTTATCAACTCACCAGGCAAAATATAGGTGGGATTTTTGGTCCCTGTCTTCAAAAGGTTGTCGTGAATGTAAGCGGCATAGTTTATCTCCTTTGGTTTTCTCTTCTGCATCACCCAAGTGAAAGTGGTGGCAATAGCTCTAGGTGGCATCCTGTATTTCTGTGGCTGCTTGGTACACATGCGAAAGTACTGATTGTATAGTTGGCGCATATCGTTATTTAACTCCAGATGCTGAGAGGATTCATAAAACTCTTCTTGTTTTGGTGAGTCTACATTATCATCTCCTGCTAGTATAAGGCTTACCATGTAATAGGTAGCACATCATAGCAATCCTTATTGCAAAATTTTGATGTTGGGCTATCTATAATGGTACAGACATCCAATGTTGCTAGTATGTGTTCCCATTCCAGAGGTTCGAAGGCATCTTCGGGAAAAGGTTCCGGAATGTAATCGTTGTCCTCAATAGCCCTTTCTAAGATGCATTTCTCTCTTTTTAATCTCCCACAATGTGAAGTCAAAACATCCATAGCTCTATTTTCTTCCCTAACCATGCTGGGAGTTCGGACCCTGCCAATGTAGCTGAATCAAACTCTTCCACTGGTGTCTGGTTCACATCCTTGTAACTATGGTCTTTTAGGTATATTTTGGTTGTAGTTTTCCCATGTCTGAGGTATATGTGGTCGTAACCCCAATCCTGGACCATCTTTAATTGTCTCATGAATGGTCGTCCCAACACGATCTCGTAATTGTTTTTTTTTCAAAATCAACTATTGCAAATGTATGCTCAACTCGATTCCGCAAGAGGTGACAATTACTTTTTCTAAAAGTCCTAGTGGCTTTTCCATGAGCCCATCTGCCAATTGCAATTTCATTCTGGCAGCTCTCAAAGCTGGTTTTCCCCATTTATTCCAGATTTCCTTGGTGGTGATAGCGACTTCCGCTCCATTTTCAAGAATAGCTTCGGAAACTACTCCTTGGAACTCTACTGGTAGTGTGGTATTTCCATCTTCTCCATCACAATATTCTCCAACCTTGTTTAAAGGTACTGTCCTAGTGTTTAGTTGAGGCTTGTCCAATTCTCCGATCCCTTCTTGAAGCTTAGAGGTAGGTTCTTTTAATCCAAATTTTTCTAAGCATTTGTCTACGGTGGTCCACATGTTTGGTCGTAACCTCAGGAGTTTGGCTAACGTGATTGTGCATGCTACAGGGGTGGAAAATAACTCAATCAACCCTTGTGAATCCATCACTCTATTGGAAGAAATTCTTTGAGATGGGAATGATCTCACCTGAGACTTAGCTTCATACTCCACTAGGTAAGAGGGTAGAGTTTTTAGCGAGTCTCGTTGGCTATGCCCCGAACTAATTGGACCCTCGTCTCCTCCTTGTGAATGCATATCAAAGTTCATTTGTGATCTTGCCTCAAATTCTTCAATGGGAGGTAAGATCTCATTTTCATCCTTTCTCGTGCTATTTATTTGGTGGCTCACCCTGTTAGCTTCATTGGCTTCTCGGATCTGCTTCCACAGGTCATCTAGACTATTACAATCCTTACCCATTTCTACCAATGTTTTAGGCTGGAAACCATTAATTGTCTCATGTGTCCTATTTGACACTATGATAGGTTCTCTCCTAGACTCAGAGGCAGTTGTGACTCTCTCCTTCGTGTCTACTTGTTTCTCTAGATTTGGTTTGATAGGGGTTGGAGCTGGTACCTCGTGCCAACTTGCAGGTTTACCAAAAAGCAGATTTTCTATCAAGGATTGGGATGTTTGAATCATCATTCGACACATTTCCAACCTCTGTTTTTCTATTTCTGCATATGGATAAGTCATCCATCTTTGCTCTTGGTCTTGGTTTTTTTTTAGTCTGGCTTCGTATGCTTTTAAAAGTGCGTCTAACTGGTCATTTACTTTTTCTACTAGTACTGATCCTCCTGATCCTGCACTTTTGGGTTCTACTATTTCCTTGGGCCCTATGGTTGTCGTAGTGTGTGAGCTTAAACTAGTTAGATCCTCTAACCACTCTAATCTATCCTTTGTGTGTTTTAACTCCTTGGATAGAGTCGTCTGCTCTCGTTCTCTCATGTCTTTCATACGCACCTTTCTAGCTTTCCAAGTGCTTCTCTAATTTTTCATTTCTGCACTTGGGGCATCGGTCTTTGGCTCTTCAATTATGGGTTCGTTTGTCATTCTTTGAGCTTCGGCTCGTGTCACTGCCTGAATATGTATTGTTGTCTCGTTTTCTGACCCTCCACTGGAAGGTACTGCTTCCAGCATGTTCAAAGTAGTTTTTGCTCCTTTGCTCGGGTTCTTAGGGCAACCACGAATCAAGTGAGTAATTCCCATTAGGCAAAATTTGGACTCACAAAGGGGCCCTTTAAGAAGTTTGACTTTACCTCTCTCTACCAAAATGGGCGCATGGATAATTTTTTGCAAACAAACTCCAAATTTGGAAGAGGTTTGACAGTTAGAATGCCCGTTTTGGTAGAAAGAGGTAAAGTCAAACTCCTTAAAGGGCCCCTTTGTGAGTCCAAATTTTGCCTAATGACACTCGGTGCAATACGCATTGACTCTAATGATTTCATCATGAGGACGGTCTCTTAGCCAATGATCTCCAGCACACTCGTAGAGTAGGGTCCCTTAGGCTGTTGAGGTGCTCCTTGAGCTCCTCTTTATTGGTATGCATGCCTCTGCCCGCTCATGCCTCCGTTGGCTATGAACAACAGTGTTTGTTCATCCAAGCTGTATCTTCCTTCTCCTACTACTTGTGCAGCTCTTGGTGGTCCTGTACTTCCAATCATGCTCCAAGGTTTTGGTGTTGGGGGTTCTTTCGGTGGATAATAGATAGGATTTGCAGCATATCCATTGGAATCTTCGTAATATGCATGCATAGGTACCAAAGCCTTCTCTTCTGGTTCGTTTATCGTTGTTGTGTATCTTATGCCGACTGGTTGTAATCCTGGTAGGGGTGGTTGTTGCCCCAATACTGGTTGTGGTCTTTCTACACCTACAGGTCCTGGTAGGCTGCCTGCTTGATACCTAGGCATTGGTGGAATTTGAGGAGATGCTACCTGAACTTGGGGAGCATATGTTTGCTCTCTCACATATCCCTTGTTATAATAACATTCCTCCGTCACATGGTTTGTCCATTTTTGTTCAATACCACATCACTTTGGTTGTTTAGCCTGAGGCTTGGCATACATATTAATCTTTTTTAGCACTTCCTCTACAAGTTGCTCCTGGCTTACAGCTACTTCTCCTTTCGGTGTTGTGTTAGCGGACTTGCTTCCACTTTGTTGTGAGGATGAATCGTCATCAAGATCCTTGAGTTCACCCTCCTTGTAGACCGCACAATTTCCTACAAGGTAAAGAGCCTCCTTAGTTAACTCATTTAACATTGTGCTTCTCTTCATTTGTAAGTCCTTCTAGAGATCTGCGTTCCTTAGTCCTTGAATAAATATAAGCATAAGTCTTGACTGAGTTGGCAGTTCTTCCACAGGGTAGAACTTCACATATGTTTCTAGTCGTAGGGCTGTCTTTCGCACAGATTCTCCTTCTTTCTGTTTGAATTTATGGATTTGTGAGATTGTATTATGAGCTATCCCCCTTTGTGAGAATTCCTCAATAAACCCGTCAAACACCTCCTCCATAGACTCAAAGTCTCTACGCTCCACAGAGTCAAACCAAGTAGCGGCATCCTCTTCTAGGGTAAGTCCAAACCCTGCAAATTGAGTAGGAAAGTCCAAAACTTCTTCAGCTCTAATTACACGCACAAAGGCTGCTACATGATTCCTAGGATCTATGTTTCCTGTGTATTTCTTGTTTACCCATTTTTGCACCTGAGAAGGTCTAATTCTACGATGGTCTAGAAATCTCATCATTGGTTCTCCTCGTCCTACTCAATATACCTCCTATGGCCTTCGGTAGTGGGAGGGTTCCTCTCCCAGAGGTGCCCCTAAGCCATAATTTTTGATGGTCATTAGGAAAAATATGAACCCTCTAGGGGCCCTTTGGGACAAAGGTTATAATTAGAGGCCAGGCGATAGGAAGAGGGTGGTGGACACACTCTATACCCTCAAAAAGTAGGGGAACAAGGTAGCCTTACACCTCTTTATGGCCTCTTACCTAGTGAGAAGGTAAGGGAGGTGGCTAGGGGAAAGGGGGGGCGGGGGGACCACTTTGACCTTTCCGCCCCCCCTTTTTGGTCCGGATTTAAAAATACACTAAAAAAATTCAAATTTTCAAAAAATTTCAAATTTTCAAAAAATTTCAAATTTTCAAAAAATTTCAAATTTTCAAAAAATTTCAAATTTTCAAAAAATTTCAAATTTCAAGTTTTTCCTCTTTAAAAGGTCCCCAAACTTATTTCATGGTCAAAAAAATACTTTTGACCTCCAAAAGTAAAAAACGTGTACTAAAAAATACAAAAATTTGAATTTTTTCAACAAAGTTCAAAACATCATTTTCCACCCTCCAAAGTCTTTCCAAACCTATTCTATAGCTAAAAAGTGATTTTCTCTCTCTACAAACTCTTTTCTAAGCTCTCCATTGCTACAACAACCACATGCACCCCCTATAGTGTAACACTATCTCTCTCCTAGCTTTCTCCCACCTCCATTGTAGCACCAAGCAAGCTCCTCCGCCATCTCTTTTCCTTGGCCACCACATAGTTTCACACCATGATAGCTCCTCTTCCTTCTCTCACCTCCATTACACCATGAAACAAGATTCTACTCCTTCTAATTTTATTCACTCACGCTACATGGAAACCTCTACTCCCAAAGATGGAGAAAATATAAGCTCACATGACTTGAATACCACAACAATAGGAGGTGCGAATAGTGTGTGGGCTTTGCAAGGGTTCATCTCCAACATAAATATAAAATGGTAAGAAAACTACCCTTGTAGCTTACATTCAGAGCTTAACATCATCTCCATCTTTAAGCTTATCATGCTGAAGAGAATAAACCTCTTTATGGCTTTCAATGTTTACGCTTCATACCTCATAACACTGGGTGGTGCTATTTTTTTGATAGCTTTGGCGCGCCATCTATAGTTGTGTAGCATGTGATTGAGTCTCACAATGCAAGTAAGTTGTGTTATCTATGGAGAGTCATCAAAGATTTTTCTTATAATTTATTATTTGTATAGTTGTCATTAGATTATCATTTTCTACTTTATAGCTTTGTGCTCACATAATTTGTTGTTTACTTACAGAGTCAACTTCTTTTCAGAGGACATGAGAAAGCAACCATGTGCAGAGATGGAAATCACTCTATTTTTGTTCCATGAGAAACCTTTCACTACGATGTTAAAGGATTTTGATAAGAATAGTAGAATTTTTGTAGAATCTTGAACCAATAGGTACTCTCTAGGAGCTTTTAGAAAAGCCATCCATATAGTACTACCATCTTCCTAGTGTCATAGACACACAAATACTCAAGTGTATATTAATCTCTAGATGAGGAAGACAAATACTTGTAAGAGAAGCCTAATAACAACAACATTGTCTCCGTTTGTAATTATTTTTATGATGCTGGATTCTTCTATAAAAGCAATATAAATGTGTTTTTTTGTTAAATGTATATTAAGTGTATATTAATCTCTAGATGAGGAAGACAAATACTCAAGTGTATATTAATCTCTAGATGAGGAAGACAAATACTCAAGTGTATATTAATCTCTAGATGAGGAAGACAAATACTTGTAAGAGAAGCCTAATAACAACAACATTGTTTCCGTTTGTAATTATTTTCATGATGCTGGATTCTTCTATAAAAGAAATATAAATGTGTTTTTTTGTTAAATGGTGTCGCATTGAGTGAGAGTATTTAATTTAGATTACTGGAGTTTCATACATATTTGAGAATTATTGTTGAACTTTATGGATATTTTTATTTGCCTGTAAGATGTTTCAAGTCTCAAGTTTTAATCAGAAATTCAAGCAATATTTTGATTTCACTTTAATCATTAATGGTTATTCTTATTAAAGTGGATCATCACCTTTGTCAAGATGTCCTCATTTGGGGATGTTGAATATATATCATTAACAACGTTTCACAAGTTGAAAAAGCTAAATTCTTGCTTTCCAACATGTTATTGTTTCCATACTATGCCTATGCTAAGCTTGACTTAGAGAAATGACAACTTGAGACGAGGGTGACTTATTATTGAGTCATGTTTCATCATACATATATTGTAAAGCCTTTGAGTTTCCACCTTTTTGAGTAGTGTTGGCAAGTTTATGTATCAAATTTTCTTAAATATCCCTATTCATGAGCTATTGGTAGCTATTTCTTTGGTATTGCTAAAGATGATACCAATAGCTATTACCTTGTGATCTTAATTGTTAAATTGCGGATTTGATTTTTACTATGTAGCTCATTTGGATAGAGAAAGTGTAACAAAAATTATACATACATGCATTATTAACATAGAAGATATGTACCAATCGAGCCTATGTAAACTGCTAAACCCTAAACCTTTGGCTGGATACTATAACAATAGGGGTCACATGTGGTTTCAAATACCAAAGAAATGGCTTAACCAAAACATTCCCAAGAACACGAGGTGGACACAAGGAAGTAAAAATTGTCTCTTTGTTTGGTCAATTTCTAGTGTGAATGTTTAGTGCACAGGATTTGTGAGGCCTTTGACTTGGGGAGTTCACTAAAGTATATGTAACATAGCACACGTGTTCAACATAAGGGATTTTGTATTCTTATAAAGTTATAAAAACATGTGTAGATAAGGTCTATAAGAGGTACTTTTAATTCATTATGGTGAACGCACATGATATAGGAAAATTTTACATAGTGAATGTTCCAGACCTTTGAACACATAGAAAAAGGGACCCGGGGGGGGGGGGGTGCTCTGATTACATCAAACGCTACACCTCTATCTCATGGCCATGCATTAAAAAAGCCCCTATTTGTCATTATAAGACCCCAAGCGGGGAGATCTTGCGCTCTGTACATCTATCTTACATCCTTACTTATACACAATAGTGTTACAATATTTTTCCATGTAAAGGCTCCCAGGACCCTCAACAAGAGTGGCCACAAGGGCGCTCAAAATGGCCATCCAAAAGTCATTTAGACCGTGATGCAAAAAAATTCATATCTTGCTTGGATTCTCCAAAAATCAACGTGCAAGTTGGCAATTTCTTTAAAAATGATATAAAACAGACATTCTTACTTTTTCCTTAATCTACAAGCTCCAACAAGCATTAAAACCATGGAATCTGAAAATACTCAAAGAAGTAATGTTTTTTAATTGTTTTAGGATTGTATTTCCTACATACAATACTTTCCCAAAATCTTGCTCTAACACCTTCAAAGGCCCCACGGGGTGAGCTCTCACTCTCTGTACATCTAACTTACAGCCTTATTTCATACTTATACACAATAATACTTACGGCCTTGCTCAGATTCTCTAAAAAACAACGTGCAATTAGTTGGCAATTTCTTAAAAAATAATTGTACACAGAGTACGCTCAACTCACACAGACAAAAACTTATACAAAATGACAAAAGGTTTTTTTGCATTAAGGTCAAAAGTGGTATAAATACCTTACAATCTCAAACCCTAATGTTCCAATTTAACCATTTACTCAGTCTAAATGTCAAAAATGGGATACAATCTGGAAGCTTCTGCAAGCTCCACTATTTACGAAGGTGAAATGACGGTTTCTTCTCAATTAAGGAATAATTACAAAGAAAAATAATATCCTGCGGGGCAATCATCCTCCGTTGGGTGTGTCTAGCCGCTAACATCGGGACCACCCATCTCATAGGCTTTAGCAACCTGAGCGAAGCCCCCACTTTCCACCCTACACTCAGACAGAGTCTTGCGTGGCCTAATTACTAACACATTGTTGTTCAACACTTAGGGTTCCTTTTTATGGTTTTCCATCACAAGTTCGTTAAGACAGCCCTTCAAACATTGTCAAATCGGCACCAAAACATATCTTTCCTAGGAAAAAGTACTCAACAAACAAAAAATATTTCATTAAAAATTCCAATGTCCTGAGTTGTGAGGACCTCCAGCGAGTGTTAACTCCACCCTATTTCAATTGGTCACCCATACAACCAGTCCATGATTCCACCCAATTCACGGAGTAACTCTCAGAGTAAAAATCATGTATCCACCGCATAGAAAGCAAGCCATGGAAATATCCACCGCATAGAAAGAAAGTCATGGATTTAGCTCCTGCGATAACTTCGCGAGCTACCGCCCTGTGATCAGTAGGGGGTTCACACTAAATCGATACTGGAATAATGAATAAAATTTGTTTGAGATAGTTTTTCCTACGAACCATCCTTTCCTACTTCCAAACAATCTTTCCATAAAGCATTTCTTTCCTATTTACTTCAAACTTAAATTTAAATAAAACCTTTAATAGAAAAATACCAATGACGTTGACTCAGTTGGATTTCCAAAATAGTTTGGGGAGTTTAAAGATTCCTAAAGTTATCGTAATGCAATGCTTATTATGAAATAAAAAACATAAATTCATCCTACCTCATGAATTTCCTCTTCGATGCCTCGTGAGATGGCCGGATTTTCCTCTCTCATCCGTGCTTTACCGTTGTTTACCATGGTGCTAGTTCCTGCCTCGCGGTCATTAGCACCACCAAAACATGTCCTCTTGGGGGCCATATCTCACTACTTTGAGTTAGAAAAACTCCGAAGAAAGAGGGCTAAAATATGATATCACATAACCATATCAACAATGACTGGCCATCCACAAGGATTTAGGAAAAGAGTACCTAATCTTACTCATAACAATACTCTACGTCTAGGAGAGTGCAATGAAATGCTTTTAAGCCATAACTTTCCTCCAGTAGAGTCGATTTGAACTATGGAAAATCACACATAAACTTGTGCAAAGCAACATTGACAAGGAAAAACTAACTAATATTAATCGACATGTTGATATGCACAATTGATTTAGAGTAAAATAATTCTTTCCCTAATTAGTTATTCGACCATGAATGAAGAAAACAAGCTTACCATAAACACACATGCATAATATTTACCATAATAGTTTCATAACTACATCCACCATAGGCAATATATAGGAATCACATCCATGCATCACTTTTGGCTCATCATTAGTATGCACAATGTATGTCTATAACCATTCATGGACATGGGTAAAAGAGAGGACCAAAATCTACTTTACCATGCATAAATATGTACAATTAGATTAGTGCAAATAGAATCTTAATCATACATAATCTTTAATGCACAAGGAAACATAATCATGTAGAATTTTAATGCACAAAGAGAGATTGAATTTACCCTTTAATCATGTGTTAACTAGAGCATAAGAGGAACATTAATTCCTTCTTAATCATGTACTAAAATTACATAAGTGGTAGGAAACAATTAAACATTAATTATGCATAATTAAGGGAATTAGATCTTCTTGAGACACGAGGGTAACTTTAGTGCTCTTTAATCCGGCAAAGAAAAGAATGATCACTAGGCAAGAGTCTATTGATAATCACCTCCATTAATTAAATTGTAACCATCTAGAAAGAATAATAAATTAGGGTAGGCTCAACATAGATCCTCTAGAGAGAAGAGGGCTATGGACCAATTAGAGTAATACAACTTGAACTAATCACCTTGATTAAGCCTCCTTGTGTATGTTAATGGATGTAGGTAAGCTCCTCCAATGGAAGCTCCGGGAGCAACACTTTCTTCAGAGCCTTGGGGATTGTGTGTGTAAAATTGGGAGGGAATGCCCCTTATATAGGCTTCTGGGGTTGCTTGATGGCCAAGTCTTGCCCATACCTCTCTTGCTCGCCTCCTCTTGCCAAAGGAAGAAGTAGAGGTGTCACAAGCCTCTCACTAACCATTAGAGGTCTCCCCTTTTACCTAATTAAGTGATACAGCTCTCTAGTCCATACTTAGCCTCCATGCCACACTTCACACTTGACCCAACACTTGGCACAAGACCATCTATGTGCATGACACATGGCCATACATGATGGGGTTACATGACCATGCATACCCATACATCCATATTCACATCCATGCCATATACATACCTTAGAAAATGCTAACCTTAGGCTAACTTGATCTATACTAACCCAAATTTAATTCTGAAACTTGCTAACTTGAAACAGACCTATAGATAACATATATGATTATCTGCCATAAACAGCAGCTTCCACTGTCTGGATCCTATTTTTAAGAAAACCTGGGTCGGTGCACAGTTTGACAAGCCGGTCGACCTTAGACCATACTGGGGGTCAAAAAAAATCTATTTTTGGAAATTTTCACAAAAATTGAATTTGACCAGAATTAAAATTTCTACAAGGATCACAACATAAAAATGAGATTTGATCACTGAAACTTGCTAAAAATAGCATCTTTTGAAAAACTAATAGTTAGAGTTAAAATTTTACATAGGTAACCTTCTTCTAGGGCAGGTAGAGACCTTACATTCTACCCATCTTGAAAGAATTGAGATGCCCTCATCTCAAGGGTAAGTCTGGGTAATCCTTCTGAAGTTTTAGTTGATCTTCCCACGTTGCGTCTTCTTCTTGAAAATCCTTCCACTTGACTAGATTCTCGATGATGTTTCTATTCCTTAGTTTTATTTCCTGCATCTCAAGGATATAATGAGGTTGTAGCTCGAGAACGCCTTGAGTAGAATTAACAACTTGTTCTGCATCTACAAGATGATCGGGATTGGGAATATAGGTTATAAGAAAACTCTAAAAATCGTCGTGAAATTTAAGGTTTGAGGGTAACTGCAACTTGTAAGCTTGGTCACTTACAACCTTTACAATCTCATAAGGTCCACAATATCTTGGACTAAGCTTCTTGAATTTTCCCAAGGATACATTACTCCTCTTGGGTCTAACCCTGAGAAATACTTTATCCCCTAACTTAAAAGTTCTTCCAGATCTTTTCTTGTCTGCATAATGCTTCTTCCTGTCCTGAGTTTCTTGAATATCCTTGGAAATTGCTCCAGTATGCGCTTCCATGTCTTCTAGCATTTTCTTTGAGGCATCCACTTTAATAGTTGGATCTGAAAGTTCAGTGGATCTATATACTCTTGTCCATAGAGTGCCTTGAATGGTGACATTCTTGTGCTTCTATGATCGAAAAAATTATAAGCATATTCTACTAAAGAAAAATATTGAATCCATTTCCTTGATTCTTGTGAATAGTAAGCTCTAAGAATAGCTTGGTTTACCCTTTCAGTCTCGCTATCGGTCTAATGATGACATGTTGTACTGAAGCATAGTTGAGTTCCAATTGCTTGAAAAAGAGAAGTCCAAAGCTTTGAGGTAAACTTCGCATCTCTATCACTGATGATTCTTCTCATCAACCCATGAAGTCTAAAGATTCCTTGATGAAAATCCTACTGATGTCAGAAGCACTGTAGGTCATCTTGATAGGTATCAAGTGAGCCACATTAGTAAGCATATCGACAACCACAAATACGAAATTGTAGCCTCTTACAGAAGGTAACCCAGTGACAAAATACATACTGATACACTCCCATTTCATTTGAGGTATATCAAGAGGTTTGAGTTCCCCGGGAAGCTTGATTCATTTAGCTTTAATTCCATGACAAGATAAACATTGTTTTATGCAACAAAGAAAATCACCTTTCATTCCTGGCCAAAAATAACTTCTTCTCACTACGTTCAAGGTCTTTTCATACCCTGGATGTCTAGAAGTTGGACTATCATGAGCCTCAAATAAATTTGCTTTCTTTAGTGTTGGATCCTTATGTACATAAAGTCTTTGACAGGGATAAATAAATTTCCTTTCTTTAGTGTTGGATCCTTATGTACATAAAGTCTTAGACAGAGATAAATAAATTCCCCTTGAAGAGAATAGTCTTTAGCCGGTCTAAAAGTTACTTTAGATCCTTCGCCTTGCTAAATTTCTGCCAACAATTGCTAATACTCTGGGTCATTTGAAGAAAATTCTCTAATCGTTTCTAGAATAGGATTATTGGGTATAGAGATAGCATTGAAGAAAGACTTACGACTGAGTCCATTGGCAACTACATTGTCCTTCCCAGGTGTACTTGATATCAAAATCGTACTCTTGAAGAATTTTGAATCCACCTTCTCTGTCTCATGTTGAGGTTGGGTTGCATAAAGATCCACCTTAAGCTCTTGTGGTTGGTAACTAGCTGAAATTTGCGATTCAAAAGATAATGTCTCCATAGCTTCAATGCATGGATGACAGTGAGAAGTTCTAGATCATGAGTTGGATAGTTCTTCTCATTATCTTTGAGCTTGCAAGAGGTAAAAGCTACAGGTCTCCCTTCTTGAGTAAGAACTCCTCCTAAGCCAAGACTATTGACGTCAGTCACAACTTCAAAATACTTACTGAAAGTTGGAAGCTTTAGAACAGGAGAAGACACTAAACATCTCTTTAACTCCGCATTACTAGCTTCGTGCTCTGCTTTCCAATCGATTTGTATTCCTTTCTTCAGAAATCCCGTCAAAGGTGCTACAATAAGAGCATAATCTTTGGAAAAAATATTGTACCACCCTGTAATTCCAAGAAATCCTCTGACCGCTAATAAAAGAAGGTTGAGGCCAGTCCACCATATCCTTGATCTTCTTGGGATCAACTGAAATTCCATCGATGGATATAATGAAACCTAAATAACTAACTTGAGGAGTAAAAAAAGTACACTTTCTTTCCCTAGCATAAAGCTGATGCTTACGTAGAATTTTCAACACTTTCCTGACATGTTCTTTATGCTGTGCTTTGTCTTTAGAGTAAACCAAAACATCATCACAAAAGACTAAGACAAAGTCATCCAAGTAAGGTCTAAAGATATCGTGCATTAGTCGATTGAAGCTTGCACGTGTATTAGTAAGACCAAAGGACATAACTGTGAATTCATAATGCCCATACCTAGTATTAAAGGATGTCTTCGGTATGTCTGATTCTTTGATTCTAATCTGATAATATCCCGACCGAAGATCAATCTTTGAAAAGATCGTGGATCCATAGAGTCTATCCAACAATTCGTCAATTCTCGAAATTGGATACTTGTTCTTGACAGTCACTTGGTTAAGTCCACGATAGTCTATGCATGGCCGTAGAGATCAATCCTTCTTCTTTTGGAAAAGAACTAGTGCACCCCAAGGATAAGTACTAGGTCTAATGAACCCTTGCTTGATTAGTTGCCTAAGCTGTTCTTAAAGTTTTATAGCTTCTGGTAATGACATTTTGTATGGTCTCTTAGAAACAGGTTCACACCCTGGTATAGTTTCTATCTCATGGTCTACTTCACGATACAGTGGCAGATTGGTCAAGTCTTCTGGGAAAACATTGGCATATTCCTTCAACCATTCTGGATGAAAGTTTGAATCTAATCATTTCACCTTGTTAAGCTTCACATCGTAAATTTGTTGTCCCTTCTTAAGTCCCTTTAGAAGTCTGATGGATTCAACTAAATGAGCCTTGGGTACTCCATTTTTCCCTTGAACTAGAACTTCATTTCCAAGGTTATTTGTGAACGTAAAGTTTCCCTGAGCACAATGAATATGGGGTTGATCTTTTTCAACCAGTCCATTCCTAAAATTCTGCCATAAATTTGTAAAGGTAAAGTACAGAACTGCACAGAAGTAGCAATATAACCCCCTAATTCAAAATCTATTAAGCCTGTGAAATGTTGAGATAACACTTCTTTCCCATTAGCTAGTTATACTACTAGTCTATTTGAAGGATATTGGTTTAGCTTTAACCTTCTCATGCATCTAGGAGATAGAAATGAATGCATACTTCCATAGTCTATGAAGAATTCAACTTTATCACCTTGGCGCGTTCCAAGAGCTTGAATTACGATGAGATGCTAGCGAGCACCAGGATTATCTATGGCAGAATGCAGCACTGCCCTTTCATCTGCTTCATCACCTACAGGTTGTTGTCCAGCTGCAGCAATTACCCTAGCCACTGCACCACGTACTCTTCCTCTACCTCCTCTTCCTCGTCCTCCATGATTGTTCGGTTGACCTCTACCGTTGGCATTGAGAGGTACTGCATTTGCACCGGATGCACGAGTCTTCTTGGGACATTTGTTCATGTAATGGCCGTACTCTTGGCATTCATAACATCGCACATTGGGAAATTCGGTAGCAGTTGAAGTAGCTACCACAGGACGATCTTGATAAGCAAGGTTTGCCAGTCTGTTATCCCAATTATTCGGTCTGGCCCTCTTTGCTAAGTAATTTCTTCTGCCCTGAGCAACATTCATGATTTCCACAGCTAACAGCTTGGCTCTTAACAATGCATCTTGCAATGTTGTTGGTCTAAGAGCTTCCAATCTAATGGTCAATGGTTCAATGAGGCCTTGGCAGTGTTGCGCTATATATAGTATCTCTGTTGAGCTATATATAGTATCTCTATATATAGCACCCTGGTCCCCTCTATATAAACACATCCTGTGTGATCAGTAGACACACTTTGGGGTTTGCAATCGTGGAGTCATCTCTCTCTCTCTCTCTCTCTCTCTCTCTCTCTCTCTCTCTCTCTCTCTCTCTCTCTCTCTCTCTCTCTCTCTCTCTCTCTCTCTCTCTCTCTCTCTCTCTCTCTCTCTCTCTCTCTCTCTCTCTCTCTCTCTCTCTCTCTCTCTCTCTCTCTCTCATCTCGTGTCTCGTCTCCAGTTTAACATGGTATCAGAGCAGCCTTCGAAGGCGCAACATTTTGGTGGTAGTATATCCAAGACAAGGCACGCTTGCTGGTAACGAAGCTTCACGATGCAACAAACAATCGTCGCAAGCAAGTTTTTGAGAAAACCACTATAGCAGAAGCGTCTTCATCATGCAAAACACAGCCATTTAGATAAGTTAAATCAACTTAAGCTCTTTTTCTTTATGGTCGTGTTGTAGTCGCATGCAGGTCATAAGGTTGTAAGGTGGCTGCTAGCGACGTGGGTATGAGGATGCAAGAGGCATGCTCGCGCATTCTGATATAATTTGCTTCTAGGTCACTATGGTGCAGCCTGATGTGGCTACTACATAGTGACGTCGATTGCCTTGTGTATATCAGGCATCGACTATATCTGTCTGCAGTGCAAATGTATAACATGTATAGATTATGGATGTAGCGCAAATATGTAACATGGCAGATCTATAACATGTATCGACTACGGCCTGCGCCCTTTATAGAACCAAAAGAGAATTATTCGCTAATTCTTACTATGAGCCGGCCTGCACTATTTGTAGAGTCTAGCAGATAAGAGTTGAAGCAATTAATGCAGTTGTGCCTCACAAGGGCTATTGCAACGGCCGAATGATATTTTTACCCTGCCTAGTTTAGCTAGCATGCTATTTAAGAAAATACCACGTTCTTTTAAGACTAAAAAGCGTGGATGACCAGCTTTTCAAGTGAAAAGCGGATCGGTGTGCACTACATGCACGCAAAAGAGAGAGAAGTAGCTCTTACTTCTCTTACGATTAATTTAGCACCCCAGGTCGAGCACGGAAGAGAGAAGCATCTCTTACTGATAATTCGCACAGCTCCCCATCTTGCCTATGTTTTGAAGTTTCTCAACAATAGCGTTGCCTATTTGAATCCTATCGTGATTAACTCCCAGCTTTCTCTGACCAAAAGTGGTGACCAGTGAAAAATGTAGCGCACTTTTCTTTGCCTGCTTCATGCACTTCGTGGATATTTTGATTATGTTATTCCATATGGTTTAAATGAATTCTTTTATTTAATCTCACCTTTAAATGCATTCGTGTACTTGATTTCTATGTACATCGTGAAGCCGATGATTACCTAGAGTTAACATTTTCTCAAGGAAGCCCTCCAAGATTGATATAGGCATATCTTGGTTATACTTAAGGCTCTTTTGAATACAAAAGTACTCAAAAAATCAGTAGTGGATGTCTAGTGTCTTTGTCATTACAGGTATTTATTTGTTATGATCACGTTATGATCTTTAGTCAACTACTACATATAGATTAACAATGCTATATTTAAGTGACGAGGGCTCCATAAATACAAAACTACTTAGCAAATCAGTAGGGATGGCTAGTACCTTGGTCGTTTTGTTTGTTATGATCACGTTGTAGCATCTCTAATGTCATGTCGAGCTCCATGATATCATGGGTAAAGTTAGATGATGCGTCTTCATCCATAGTTCAAGGTGATATTATGTGTTATGTCTTTATTTTCTCCATCGTGTATGGCTTTGGTTCTTGATGCATGCTATTGATCTCGTTAAAATTTGTCATAAATACTTCACATAATTTTATGATCGTCTTATGGGATCGTGTACTAACTTGTGTGATGGTTGTCATTTGAATCATTGATGTAGAGATGACAAGATTTACCAAGACATCATCTTTTGAACTAATCATTGTCTTGAGGTTTTGCAGACTTTGCACAAAACTAGCGTCTCTGATGCCATGATACGTAAAGCCATGATGGTAATTACTATGTTATAGTTTTTATTTGAAAAAAAAACCGTCTTTAATGTCATGGTGAATATCGTGATGCCATGGTATGTAAACCCATGATGATTATTAATATTTTATAGTTTTTATTTGATTTGAAGAAAACGTCTATGATGCCATGGTACGTAAAACCATGATGATTGTTATTTCAAAGTTTTTCTGAGCGTCTCTTATGCCATGGTGATTACCGTGATGCCATGGTACATAAACCCATGATGATGACAACTGTCAGCTGTTGAGATCTTCGGGGCCCCAATATGTTCATTACATCTCGGCTTTGTATATATGTGTGCACATGTTATTACATTGATATTACATTTGTTTCTATGTTGCCTTCACATGTGATTGCATCAGCATTACGTTTGTTTCTATATTGTCATCTCTAGAGCGGCGTCGGGAACCGTCTCTAAGGATAATGTGACGTATTTATTTCTAACCTTCACGTCTCGACATGTTTCTTGAGTTGATGTTGTTTACAAGATGGAAGCCACGTCAAGTTGTGTGTATAGGGGCTCAAAGATAACGAAGCGGCTCAAAGATATTGAAGCTTCTCAAGTATATTGAAGGTTTTGAAAGATATTGAAGAATTTTCATCAATTCAAATGTATTTATAGGGTTGTTAAAGATACTTGAAAGGGCACATTGTAAAACAGGAGTGATGTAGCTCCTTTGAACATTGTAAATGTATACTTAATTTTTTTTAAATATAAAAGTGTGTATGTATAGAGCTGTGGGTTTTTCCCTTGAGCCCCCAAGGGTTTTTTCATCCACAGTTAGGGACCTTCATTTCAGTGGGGGTGTTGAGTTATATATAGTATCTCTATATATAGCACCCTGGTCCCCTCTATATAAACACATCCTGTGTGATCAGTAGACACACTTTGGGGTTTGCAATCGTGGAGTCATCTCGCTCTCGCTCTCGCTCTTTCTCTCTCTCTCTCTCTCTCTCTCTCTCTCTCTCTCTCTCTCTCTCTCTCTCTCTCTCTCTCTCTCTCTCTCTCTCTCTCTCTCGTCTCATGTCTCGTCTCCAGTTCAATAGGCCAAACCTGGCCGCTTGTTGTTCCAAGGTCGTCTTTGGCGCATATCTCTTTAGAATCACGAACTTGGAGTAAAATCCCTCTACAGTCAAGGATAGTTTCTTGAGTGAGAAAAACTCGTTCATTTTGATGGCCCTATGAGCTGGCAGTAAGTAACTTTCGGTCACTACAGTCTTAATTTCTTTCCATGACTGAGAAGATCCAACAATGTCGGAGTACCGTCAATGTCGTTTCCATCATATTTTGGCATCTCCAGTAAGTCGAAACATGGCAAGCATAGTTTGATTCTGCAAATGAGTTCCCACAGCTTCAAAATAATCCTCCATGGCTTCGATCCACACCCCTGCATCTCATTCCACGTTAACCCCTTCACCTTTGAAGTTTGGGGGTTGCGCTTTCTTAAGAAGAAGTTTTTCTCCTGAACCGCAGTGTAAAGAGCAAAAGGAGGTACCTATATGATTTCATAAGATCGATAGACTGACAAATTTAAAGACTTAGCACATGACTAAGATTCAACTTTAGAATAGACACAAGATCAAGATACTCAATTCAAAAGACTGAATTCTTTATTCATAAAGTGAGTATTTACAAGGATAACCTTACGAAAGAGGCTTAGGGTATCTCATCCTAACTTATTGAAAACTTCTACGGCATCTAAAGAATTCGCATAGCTGGCTGACTTGGAATATGGTGTTACAAACAATGGGTATTTGTAGCCACATTTCTACAATCTTCTAACGGATTGGTATAATAGTTCCTATACTCATTTGAAATCGAAAAGTAGATTACAAGATCCATATTCTTAGGTGTATCCTTAGGAATAAAAAAAGTTATGATTCTTCGATATGGAACTATCTCCACGACTTTATCCCATACCCATTCCTTCAGGGGTTTCCCCGTGCCTCTTGGATAAAAGGGAACCGTGATACTCGAGTTTGTACCCAAGAAGTAGTACAATTGAACCACTCTCAGTTCCTCTACCCAGCATAGCTTCTTTAAATCTGTGGTAAGACATCCCAGCTTCCAAGCATTGATGTAATAAGTCCCGCCTTTATTGCTCCATTTGAGCTCCCAGCCTTTATCTATCCGAGTCGAATGAGAAGTGTGAGCCTTCATCAATAGCTTTGTCACGTTCTGTCGGAGAAGATAGTTTGGAGAACAACAAACACTCTCATGAATAAGCTGGAAGACTTGGAACTTGCGATATTCAACCACAGGATCTTCCTGAAATATCGATGCATAAGCCTTGGATTTTTGACAGTACGAAATTTTCCAAACTAACCAAGGCTCTAAACCCTAGGCTGTGCTACCAACAGTGAGGTCCCCTCCCCGCCTCACCTTAATGGAGCTAGAGGACACCTGACGGTCGCTAGATCCTATGTAAAAGCAAACAAAAACTGGCTAAGAAGAACAAGAAAACCAGTGGATGGTCTCTCATCACGTAGTGAGTTGAGTCCAAGCCACCGGTGAAAAAGGACCTCTAGTTCCGACTCAGAGGGGAAGAGTAATTTCGTACTATCGGTCCTATTCTCATCTTTCAGGAGGAGAAGTAGCCTCGATGCCTTTTTCCTCATAGCTTTCAAAGGCACGTACATCGAGTTCATTCAGATCTGGCATAATAAGACATCTAATGACGTACTCTATTGTAGAGGGCAGAGAGTTCCCGACTGATTGGGACCACCCCTCTCGTAGGCTTTGGCAACCTGAGCCAAGACCCCACTTTCCACCCCGCACTCACACAGAGTCTTTTGTGGATTAATTACTAACACATTGTTGTTCAACACTTAGGGTTCCTTTTTATGGTTTTCCATCACAAGTTCGTTAAGACAGCCCTTCAAACATTGTCAAATCGACACCAAAACATATCTTTCCTAAAAAAAAGTACTCAACAAACAATACTTCATTACAAATTCCAATGTCCTAGAGTTGTAAGGACCTCCAGCGAGTGTTAACTCCACCTATTGTCAACTAGCCACCCATACAACCAGTCCATGATTCCACCCAATTCATGGATTAACTCTCCGGGTAAAAATAATGTATACACCACATAGAAAGCAATATATGGACATTTCTATTGAGATGTAGAGAGAAAGAGAGAGAGACGAGACAAGAGACACACCATATACGCTCCCAAAGACTGATTCATATTGAGGACAAGATACAAATATATAGGTGAGACCAAGTTCAGTAGAGTGAGCCATATATAGCTCCAACACCCCCACTCAAACAAAGGTCTCTAGCTTTGGATGAAAAAACCCTTGGGGAGTTCAAGGGAAAAACCCAAGCCCCTATACAATATGAAATATGAACCAGCGGTGATGATGTGAAAGTGAATTATGCATCTATGTACAAATATTCAAGTGACTTAGATATCACAAGGTGCAAATGTGGAGTGTGCATAGTGCATGGTACCTAAAAGATTACAATGTCATATGTACAAAGCTATTACAATAGAAAAGAAGCTAATCTAGAAAGAGTGAGGCCGAAGCAACTCCAAGCTCCGAGCGCAAGAGGATGAAACGTGACTCATTGAGGCCTTTGGTCAAAATGTCTGCAATCATCTGGTCACTTGGACAGTGTTCAACCATAATGGTTCCCTTGCGTACTTCATACCTGACATAATGATAATGGACAGCAATGTGCTTTGACTTATTATGTTGAACATAGTCTTTTGCAAGACTAATAGCACTTTGGTTGTCACATCGCAAGGGTGTGCTAGAAAGAGGAGAGTGACCAATATCAGCCAGTATTTGTCGAAGCCAAATCAACTCACGAGCTGCAAGTGATGCCGCAACATATTCTGACTCAGTCGTAGAAACTGCAACACAACGTTGTTTCTTGCTGGTCCAAGAAACAAGACAACCATTTATAAAGAAGCAATTTCCACTAGTAGATCGCATAGATAAATGTGAGCTTGCCCAGTCTGCATCTGTGTAACCCAAAAGAGAAAGAGATTGCATAGAATCCGATGTGAGTTGTCGTCGATAGACTAAACCAAAATCTGTAGTGCCTTTCAAGTATTTCAATACACGCTTTGCAGCAGACCAATGCTTAAGAGAAGGACATGCAAGATGTTGTCCAAGATAGTTAGCAGCAAACAGAATATCAGGACGAGTGTTCATGCCAACAAACTGAATACATCCAATCAAGTTAGCATAAGGTTGATTTGTGACAAGTTGACCGCCATTGTCAGAAGTATTCTTCGTAGAGCTCGCAAGACAAGGTGTGTTGGCTGAATGTGCAGATTCCATACCAAATTTTTGAATAGTATCTGTAATAAACTTTGACTGTCGAAGGAATAAAATACCTTTTGTACGGTTCCGTTGGATTTGAATGCCAAGACAAGAGTGAATCTCTCCAAGATCCACCATATCGAATGCAGAAGACAATAACTTTTTCACTTGCTGAAGAAATCCCAAATCATTGGAAACAAGGATGGTATCATCCACATAAAGAGCAAGAATCACAAAACTGCTACCTTGGCATTTTATGTATAAGTTGGGGTATGACGAGCAAGAGATGAATCCTTTAGAGGTGAGAAAAAGATCAAATTTTGTATACCAGGCTCGCGAAGCTTGTTTGAGACCATATAGTGCCTTATGGAGTTGAGCAACAAGGTCTTCTTTACCTGGAATAACAAACCCTTCTGGTTGTTCCATATAAATTTCCTCTTCCAAGTCACCATTAAGAAAAGCAGTTCGCACATCCATTTGATGAGCTTCTAAATCAAATTGAACAGCAAATGCCAATAAAACTCGAACACTTGTAATGCGAACAACTGGTGAAAAAGTCTCTTGATAATCAACACCAGCTACTTGGGAGTAACCTTTTGCAACTAAACGCGCCTTGAACTTATCAAAAGATCCATCTGCTTTTACTTTTGTTTTATACACCCACTTACATTTAATAGCTGTACGACCAGGAGGTAATTTAGTTAGTATCCATGTACCTTTAGAGATAAGAGAATCGTACTCTGCTTCCATAGCCTCTTGCCATTGATCCTTTTGTGGTGAAGAGATAGCTTCATCATAAGTAACGGGATCTTCAGAAGTAGAAAAAGCATTATCAGCAATATCGTCATCATAAACATGACATGAGCCATGTTCAAAATCAATAGGCAGATCAACAAAAATATCAATATCATCATTGGCAACATTTGGAATGGATGGTTGTGAGGAGGAAAGTTGCTCTATAGGAAGAGTTTCATCTTCTGAAAGAAATGGAAAAGCCTGAAGCAATGATTTAGTATCATTAGAATCATCCATGGACCATGAGACTCCCATAAGCTGTTCATTAAAAGTAGCATCACCATTCACAGTTACTTTCTTGGAGGAAGGGTCATAGAATTTGTAGCCTTTGGAAGTGTCAGAATATCCAATAAAAATAACTTTAAGACCAGGAGCATCAAGCTTTGTTCGTGTTTCTTTGGGAACATGAATATAAGCAATACATCCAAAGGTTCGAAAATGAGATACAGAAGGAATGTCACCTGTCCATGATGTGATGGGTATCTTACCAGAGGGTGCAGTAGTAGGAAGATGATTCTGAATAAATGTTGCTGTCAAAGTAGCTTCAGCCCAGAAAACACGAGATAAGCCAGAATGAATCAGCATACATCTTACAGCATTGAGAATAGTGCGATTCTTTCGTTCAGCAACACCATTTTGTTGAGGCGAATATGGAATAGTGTGTTCATGATGAATTCCACTGTCAGCACAGTAACTCACAAACTCTCGAGAAACATATTCGCCTCCATTGTCACTACGAAGCTTCTTAAGGCGACGACCAGTTTGAAGTTCAGCAGCCTTGTGGAATTGTTTGAAAATAGATAAGGCTTCAGATTTTTGTCTAAGTAGAAATACAGTCGTATACCTTGAGAAATCATCAATGAAAGTAATGAAGTAGCGATATTGTGATCTCGAAGAAGGTAGAGGTCCACATATATCAGTATGAACAAGATCCAAGATGTCATGAGAATGAGTTGTATTTGAAAGAGGAAAGGGTTTACGATTGTGTTTCCCAAGAGCACAAAATTCACAAATTCCCATATGGGGATGGGCTTTAAGATCCATGCCATGAACAAGATTACGACGTTGAAGATCAAGGAGTTTTGAGAAATCAGCATGAACAAAACGGTGATGCCATACTTTGCAATCATGATCACCTGGAGCAGTGATAATATTTGCTACAGCATCATTGAGAGAGAGTTCAAACAAATTACCATTTCGAGGAGCAGTGGCTATAGTCTGTCCATCTTTCTCAATTGGGCATTTGGTATAATCAAATCCAACAAACAGACCAAGATCAACAAGTCTAGCAACTGAAAGAAGATTACGTTGAAGATCTGGTACATGTAATACTCCTCGCAAAATTCGAGTGGAAGAAGATAAGGTACCAAGATATAAGTCTCCAATACCCTTTACTTGACAAGTAGTATCATCAGCAAGATAAACGACACGTTGAACTTGCAGTGGATGATAGTTATGGAGCCACTTAGACTGATATGTCATATTTCCTGAAGCATCAGAATCGACAATAAAAAGTGATCCATCACGTACATGAAGTATTCTTTCTGGAGCAACTGAACATAGGACGCAGCTTGTTTCTGGTACAATGTTGTTTCGATGTTCAGTAGCATATGCTCTATTCCGATCTGTGTCGAATCGACGCTTATAGCACATATGAGTGGGATGATCAAATCGTCCACAATATTCACAAGAAGAAGAAGAAGAGTCTCTAGATAAACGTGGTTGTTTTGTGGTAATATTGTGTTCTTCATCATATTGACGTGCCCAACAATCATCTTCAGTATGGCCATTTCTGTTGCAGTAAGAACATTGCTTATTAGGAAATTTGAGACGAGAGAAAATATTACCGCGACGGCCACCTCTGCGGTTTCCTCGTTGAAATGGATGCCTTCGAGCATAAAAAGCACGTTCTATCTGTTGTGACTCAGTCTCCTCTTGTGAAATCATAGCTGTATCGTGACCAGCATTCCGACGTTCTTGACGTTGAGAGTATTCAATTAAAGACATGCAAGCTTGGTCGAAATCAAGACCATCTTTATTAGAGAGAATAGTAACAATGTTATCATAAGAAGAGTCCTTCACCGTATCAAGGAGAAGTGTAATCAGTTGCTTTTGTGGAACAGGATCACCGGCAGCAGCAAGTTGATTAATAATAGATTTGAAAGATTCAATATGTCCCGTCATGGCAGTACCAACTTCATATTGTAACTTGTTAAGCAACCCTCTCAAATAAAGTATTTCTGTAACAGATTTCTTCTGAAAGTTTGCAATAAGGTACTTCCATACGTCATGGGAAGTAGGTAGTTCATACATATCAAGCAAAAGGGAATCAGTAAGAGCAGAAAGAATATACCGACGAGCTGCTTTATCACGTCATTGCCAATCCGTATAGGCAACATTCCAATCTTCAAATATAGGTCCTTCAGTGATAAGCACATTATCATTATCCGTATCAACAGGCTGAGGCGGACAAACACGATTTCCAAGAACAACATCGGAGAGTTCATCGCCTTCAAGAATTAACAACATCTTTGCTTTCCAGCCTGGAAATCCTTGACCTTGGAAAGGAGGAACAGAACGTTGGCCAGAAGGAAAGCCGTTGACGAGAATATTCATAGCCATATCTTGTTGCGAGAAGACGTATAAGATAAGATCGCAGAATCTGCACACCATATATGGTGAAGGCCGCAATTGAGAATGAGAGAGATATGAGTACTGCGTTCTGTCAACGATAAACGTAAGAAGGATGCTCAAGGAACGTCCAAAGATGTGAGAGACGTCACCCAAAAAAAAGACAGGGTAAAGGAGACGTTAATAATAAACGAGTCCTCAAAATAGAGTGGCGTGAGACGCAAGATTGACGGCCACAATACGAATAGCAAAAAGCTAAATCTTCTCGAAAAAGTTAACGCCAAAATAAGAAAAACGATCGCGGACGCTTCACGAAGAAGTAGGACGAAGAAAGCTGCGTCAAGCTCTATTGCAGTAAAAACAGCATAACTTTCTGCTGCGAACTCCGATTGACGCAAACCTAGAACTCAAATCGAAGAGCTCAAGGAGACGAACAAGTTTTGGATGAAAAGTGCGTAGCGCCATTGCGCTACGCTCCATTGCGCTTTTCTCGTTTCTCCAAATTTTGAGCAGAACAGCAAGAAAAATTGAGATGAAGTTCAGGGTGTCATTAACAAGAAAACGTAATCAACGATTAGATTGACTATAAATAAACGCCATATAAAACACTAATCATATTCTTCTTAACACAAAACAACCACAGTTAACAAGAATCAACGCTCAAAAATAAAATTTGTAACACTTTTGAATCTTACATGCGAATCGCATACACATACTGTTGTCACCATGAATTGAATCGGCGCGTGATCGTTACCGCTCTGATACCATGTTGAGATGTAGAGAGAAAGAGAGAGAGACGAGACAAGAGACACACCATATACGCTCCCAAAGACTGATTCATATTGAGGACAAGATACAAATATATAGGTGAGACCAAGTTCAGTAGAGTGAGCCATATATAGCTCCAACAATTTCCACCGCATAGAAAGCAAGTCGTGGATTTAGCTCATGTGATAAATTCGTGATCTACTGTCCTATGATGAGTAGGGGGTTCAGACTAAATCCACATTGTAATAATTAATGAAATTTGTTTGAGATAGTTTTTCCTACCAACCATTCTTTTCTTCTTCAAAGAAGTCTTTCCATAAAGCAATTATATCCTATTTACTTCAAACTTAAATTTAAATAAAATTTCAAAAAAATATCAATGCTATTGTCTCGGTTGGATGTCCAACATAGTTTGGGGAGTATAAATATTCCTAAAGTTGTCGTAATACAATGCTTATTATAAAATACAAAAGTTAAATTATTCCTACCTTATGAATTTCCTCTTCGATGCCTCGTGAGATGGCCGGATTTTCCTCTCTCTTCGGTGCTTTACCGTTGTTTGCCATGTTGCTAGTTCCTGCCTCGCGGTTGTTAGCAGGTTCTATAAGCATGTTGTTGTATTGGTCCAACAAAGTCTATACCCCATTTTGCGAAAGCTCTAGCTCCCATCATTGGTCTTAAGAGCATGCTATTTACTCGTGTTGGCATTTTTGTTCATTGACAAGCATCACATCTTCGAACATATTCTTTGGCATTTGAAAAAAGTGTTGGCCACCATATGTCTGCCGTCAAGATTTCTCTTGCGGTGGTCTCACTAGAAAAGTGACCTCCAGCTAATCTGGCACGTGCTTGTTCTATAATTGGAATATATTCGTCTTCATTTGCACAAAGAGGTAGATGTTGATCCTTACCTCTCCAATACAATTGGTTTCCAATAAGAGCATAGTCTCTTGCTTCAGTTTCAATTTCTCTTTGACGGCATTTACTCATATCCTCAAGAAATGTATGGATCGATAATAAGTAACTAGATAGTTACTCCACTTAGGAACATGTGACATTTGAAACAATGTTACATGAGGTATGGGTGTTTGTTTTTGAC
Organism: Adiantum capillus-veneris; assembly: GCF_014529385.1. Taxonomy (NCBI): domain Eukaryota; kingdom Viridiplantae; phylum Streptophyta; class Polypodiopsida; order Polypodiales; family Pteridaceae; genus Adiantum; species Adiantum capillus-veneris. Next base: position 101,485,820 of record NC_140946.1, read on the forward strand.
ATTGAAGACAGTCCTTTACAAAAAAGCAAATGTCACTCGTCATAGTTGGCCAAAATACGCCAAGTCTCAAGATCCTTTGCATAGTTTGGTCTTCCGCAAAGTGAAGTCCCACTATGGTAATATGTGCTTGACTTAGGTATTGGTCTTTCTCTTTAGGATTAATGCATAAGAGCAAGATTCCATCTTGGTTTCTTAAATCTAGCTTAAATCTAACCTAGCCAATCTTAAATCTTGTCCTAATTTTAAATCTAACATAAATCTAAATCTAACTTAATCGTGTTTGGTCTTCCGCAAAGTGAAGTCCCACTATGGTAATATGTGCTTGACTTAGGTATTGGTCTTTCTCTTTAGGATTGATGCATAAGAGCAAGATTCCATCTCGGTTTCTTAAATCTAACTTAAATCTAACCTAGCCAATCTTAAATCTTGTCCTAATTTTAAATCTAACATAAATCTAAATCTAACTTAATCGTATACTCAACATAAACATAAATCTAAATGTAATTTAACCTAATCTTAAATCTAATTTAAATCTTAACCTAATCTTAAGTCTAGCCTAATTTTAAATTTGGCATAAATTTTAAATATAATTTAAATGTAATCTAACTTAATCTTAGATCTTAATGTAATCTAATTTCAATTAAATGTAATTTTAAATCTAACCTAACCCTAAATCTGAATATAACTTTTCATTTCATATTTTCTCTACTTCTATCTCTCTCTCTCTTTGTTTTCTTCCCATACCTCTCTCTTTCCGTCTTCTTCCCCTCTCACTTTTTTTTCTCTCTCTCTTTCCCTCTTTCTCCTTCTCTTTGTTTTCCTCTCTCTCTCTCTCTCTTTGCTTTCTCTCTCTCTCTCTCTCTCTCTCTCTCTCTCTCTCTCTCAATGTGTGTGTATGCATTCTTTGTTTATGCATGTGTGTGTGTGTATGTGTTTTTTGTTTATGCATGTGTGTACTGATCTCTCTCTCTCTCTCTCTCTCTCTCTCTCTCTCTCTCTCTCAAAGACACAATGTGTGTGTGTGTGTGTGTGTGTGTGTGTGTGAGAGAGAGAGAGAGAGAGAGAGAGAGAGAGAGAGAGAGAAAGAGGGGAAGGGAACATAAGAGAGAGGAGAGGGAAGGAGCATACGTGGCTCTCCTTCCTCTCTGCGTATGTGTGTGTGTGTGTGTGTTTCGGGGGGGGGGGGGGAGCACGGGTTTACCTCTTTCGCTTGAGCGCCAAAACTCAGATCTGAGATCTGAGTTTCTCACGCACTCGGTTTATTTTTTACCCCTATCGATGTTGCTATGCAACAAAGAAAATAGCGCCGCTCATAGGGACGCCGTGGATTTTCACTTTTGAGCGTCGCACTACGAGTGTCGCTAATGTGAAGTACCTCTTGTAGTGCTGGCACTGTTGGGCTGGATAATTTTGGCATTATTTAAGAACCTGATACAAGCAATAAACAACCAAGGGCAAAGGGAATTCCTTTCGGCAAGTGAAATCACCTATACATGCATCTTAGAAGCATGTGGCATTATTCGAGATACTGGTATGGGCAGTAAAATTCACGATGATATTGTCACTAAATACTAGAGGTCGTGCTAGGCACTCCTGTGGCCGAAATGTATACAAAACGTTGTGCTAGGCACTGCTTTGGCTTGAATGTATACGAAATGTTGTGCTGGTTTGCCCGCTATGTATACCAAATGTGGTGCCCAAGTGTGGTTCTCAAGGGCCCAAATAATAATGGCCACCCAAATATGACCAAAATGGCCGCCCCAAGACCAATCAATGTCCGCCCACTATGGCAATAAGGCCGCCCATAACAAATAAGAAAAAAAGGCTTTAATGTGAATGGGAAAAGAAATCAAAGGCCATGGCATGCATGTAGTGAACGCGAGAGTAGGGGAGGGAGAATGTATTCATATCACATAATACAGAGCTCGGACGGTGTTAGCCATGAAAAGAAAATTGATTATCTTGCCAGGGTGCTTCCATTCGACATTAACAGTGCTACTTCTTAGCGAGCTTGAATCCAACCTCCCACGTCATCAAGACCGTTTTCATGCTGCCGTGACAAGCAGCTGGGCAAGCTATAAATAAAGAACAAGGGTTTGTTTTTGGGGGGCATTGAGAGGAGTTTTTGACGACAAGAGGGGGTATCTAGAGGATGGACAAAGGCGAGGAGATCTCTCTCCTCTCTAGACCAAGATCCCTTTACCTCTCTCATCTAAGCTCTCTCCCTCCTCGACTCAATGAATCAAGTGCAAGGCATAAAACGAGAGCATGAGGAAGGGTTGAAACAGGAGTTGTTGCATGAGAGGGAAGGATAGGGGAGATAGGGGTGAGGCAGGGAAAGCGAGTACGAGCATGAAGAAGGATTAAACTGGAGGAACCAGGGCATGAAGTGAGCAGGATCTCTCTCTCCTTATCTTGGGGTGCTTGAAGGCTATTGTCACTCCACTAAATCCTCTCTCTCGGCTTGAAGAAAAGAATATTTTCTATCTCTCTTTCGAACTTGAAGAAGAGAAAGACTCTCTCTCTCTCTCTCTCTCTCTCTCTCTCTCTCTCTCTCTCTGGAAGAGGGATTACCAAGGGAATATAGGGCATGTAGGGCATGTTGACCATGCTCTCTCTTCTCTCGACTAAGGTGGGACTTTAAGGAAAATCACTCTCTCAGTTAGGAGGATCCTGGAGAGCAAACAAAGGGAAAATTTTAAAGTGATCTTGAGGGCAATCAAAGTACGGCAATTGGAGCAGAAGTCTGAAACTTATTGTTGGTAATTGAGGCACTAGGAAAGAGAAAGATCTTCAGGGCTATTGAAGCAAGGAAAGATCAACATGAAAAGAGAAGATTTGCAGAATCCAAGGGGCAGTTGAAACAGGTAAAGCGACATGCAAAAATTTTCTTCACCGTCAGGAGTCCGAAGATTAATTAATCATCTTATTAAACCCCGATGTCGTTAACGGCCTAGTTAATCTACGAAGGGAGCTTAAACTCCTATTTACCAATTAATCCAAGTGTTGGTGCTGCTAACAGCCCGCCTTGGCTACCGATTATATTGTACTCAAATCTTGACTCGATTAATTGAAGTTTACGATGATTGCCATATCCTTTTGCACATGTTGTTCTTATTCTCCCTCGCGTCTATCCGGATCACGTTTCGAACACATATCTTCCGACAATGTGAGTGCAATAGAAAGATATTATAGATAATTACAACTTATAGAAATATATTGAAAGATAGGATTTACTTAATATATTTTGGAAAAAATAGAGATTTGAGTAGAAAATGATCGATTGTATTCATTCAAAACCTCACACAAAAGGGAATTTTAAAATAGGTAGTGAACTCACATGATCTAGTGAGTTTTCATAGTATGACCCTCCAAGCTCTATGTTGTGCATGGGGTATGTCACCAAGATAGTCCTATTGTGTTTGCTTTTGGATCCAATCACAAATTCATATCACTATGAGATTCTTTCTACTATGATAATATATAGCCCGATGCAGTGATACACAACAAATACGAGTTAGCAACCTATCTTCATTGGCTCATCGATCGATGTCGACAGAAGCTTACAAACAAAGAAAGGCAAGGATGTGATTTCTGGTGAAGCAAACTAAGCATATAGGGTGACAAATGGCGGAGAGGACGTGGAGGCACATGCCAAATGCAAGGGAGAAGAGATCTTCTTGTTAAATAAGGGATCGATGTCGGATGTGAGTGACATTTTCCAGTGGCTGCAATATATATATATATATATATATATATATATATATAAATAATAGCCAGCTAACATCTTGCTGTTTTAGAAGCTTTCCGATCCCCATGGCAGCTGCATCATCTTATATACGCAGCTGCTTGCTCATCACGCTCTCTTTGATAATATTGCAGGCTCGTGCACTCTCCAGCGAGCAGGGCCGGCAGGGCGACCTCTCCGACACCAATGTAAGCCATGCGTTTTATTTTGCTACTGTTTGTTATGGCTCCACAATTTGACTTGTATTGTTGCCTTTGAACTTATCCCATGACATTGGAGTTTGGAGAGACTTACAACGCTCTCTCTCTCTCTCTCTCTCTCTCTCTCTCTCGTTCTCGTATCTGTGAGTTCTGTCATTGCAGGTAATTACATGAAGTCGGGGGCAGGCGCAGGCAGCTACCAATATATTAGGAGAGCTATCCGGTGTCAGAGGGCAGAATGGCGTGGTCGTAGAGGGGCAAGGTGCTCCTAAGAGCCCATTCGCACGCTGGCACGGCAGAGTTCGGAGTGGCCAGATCAAGCTTGAGTACTGTTGTTATTGACTGCGCTGAAAATGCAGAGCAAGAGAAAACTCCGTAAGTGGGCTCGATCAGTGGAACGCAAAGATTCCTTAGGGTTATTCTGTTGTAAGCCTCTCGATGAATGATGTTTTGTTTATGATTTAGGACCTATAGCTGGGGGAATATCCAATAATACAATCTGACTCTTATAATGAAGGTGGGAACAAGTGCAGCAGAGTACCTCAAGACTAAGTAACACACAAAACTGAATGGAGGGTGGTGAGGGATCTATGGTTGCGAACTCCACACACGAGATTTTATACAATCGTAGCCACAACAGTCCTATCAAAAACTAAACCCGGCCACAAATTGGACCCCCTACACCTGAGCAATCCACATTTTTAAGCAAATTCCATCATAAAAACATGCGTGAGTACAACATGTGCGCACGGGTGAGCTAATTAGCTCACGTGACCCAAAACTTGGGCTGCGAGGTGGTCGGTTCAAATCCGACCGGCGAAGGCATGAAATTTTGCGCTACTCGTGTTCCGTCCGCCTCGATTTTTGCGTTGCTTGGGTTTAGCCCGCCTCAAGATCCCGCCTCGCACTTGCAGACCGTTGATCCCTTCCCCCCCATTAAATTTTGTGTCACTTAGTCTCGTGGGGTAACTTCGGTGGTTAGTTATCATTTATTTAAAGTGATAACAAGGCTCAATTATCAGTTTCTCAGTCAAATATTTGAGCTGGCAATGTGGTCACACATATCCTACTAAGTAAGATCAGTACTACCAAGCATAGCCTCTTATAACTATGTCGATTTTGATATTGTTGCACTAGGGGGTGTTTGTAATAATGTGGTAGCTTTCAAAGGAATCAATGTTCTTTCTCTAGATCCTCTCTCTTCTCTACATGCTAGCAAAGGTAATATCCTTGATGTGGCTTTTGTTGATTGCCGCATGCAAGTGATGTTGACAATTGTGCTTGCCCATAATTGTGACCATGGCTCAGTTATTACACATTGAATGCGCAAGAGGCTAGCGTGTTAATTGAATAACTATCCTAACCTTTGTGAATGCATGACCTTATTTGGTATATTTGTGAAGTTCAATGTATAGTTGGGAGGTTAAATAGATAAGCCGGCCTTGCACGACCATGCAACATGCTTAATTAATTATTTATTTGTCTTGGCACGATTAGGTCTCTCCAATCTCAGAAAACTAATTTTTTTTTGTAAACATATTAAGTGTATAAGTGAAGGGTGAGTTTACTAAATGAAAAGAAAGATAAAGATGGAAAATCAAAAGACAAATAAAGATGAAAAGTTTGAGAATCTTTTGTGTCTATATAAATAGGTATTTTTGTACTCTTTTTTTTTTTAAATAGCGTTTTTTTTTTCTCTCTCTCAATGTTGTATTCATCTTTGTAATATTGTTGCAAATCTATGTGTGTGTGTGTGTGTGTGTATTGTGCTTGAATCAAAGAATTGCCACATAGGTCATGAGGCCTCCTGCTCTTGTTCTAGTACAGTAGTTATGACATTCAAAATTTCTATGCTCTCTCTCCTGGCAACAAAACCTCTCTCTCTCTCTTTCTCTCTCTCTCACACACACACACACATGGGTGGATAGTAGTTTGCATGGACTATGATTGGTCGACGGTCTCTCTCTCTCTCTCTCTCTCTCTCTCTGCTCCCCGCCCCCCCCCCCCCCCCCCCCGCCCCTTAGATATTCGCTTTTGTTGAAGACTCTAGCAATTTTTAGTGTCTTTTTAAATTGTTCCCACACCCTTAAACATTTTGTTGTGTCTTTCTCTCTCCTTAATTCTCCTTGACGCATTCTTCATTGGCGCTCAAAAATATCTTCTCTCTCTCTCTCTCCCTCTCTCTCCCCCTCTATCTCTCTCTCTCTCTCTCTCTCTCTCTCTCTCTCTGTGGGGTTGATTTTTAATAGACACCCTTGCGTGTCAAAATTTTGAGAATTTATAAGTTTTTAAGCATGGCCCACATTTTAATTGTTAAAAATAAAAAAGACAAAATATATGAGAACTCGTAAAAGGTTCGTCCAACAGGGCAATCTCTCTCCTCATTCAGAGTATCAATGTGAGGATTGGTTTTGATTAGGCATTTCATCCATTTTCTACCAATGAAAACAATCATCTATCCTATTAAAATTACACTATAATGCAAAGAAACCCATAAAATCTTGGAAATTGGAAGGGTTTGAAAGATGCCCTTCGTGAGATATAGTACATATGAGCTCAACAATAAAACCTTTTCTCTCTCTCTCTCTCTCTCTCTCTCTCTCTCTCACACCCAATAACATGGATCTACCTCTTTATTTGCATGCATGTCCTCAAAGCAAGATATCATCAAGTCGACCTGAGGCGAGCTTTTTTTTTTGTCTCGATCTTTTCAAAAAAGACAAACTTTCAAAAATCTCTAAAAAATATCAACATTAGTCTTGAAAAAAATCTCTTGAAAAGATAAAGCCAAATATATATAATCAAAAATTAAATTCTTATTAAATAATAAAATTTTCATTAAAATTATCCCCTGTCCTATTAAAATTACACTATAATGCAAAGAAACCCATAAAATCTTGGAAATTGGAAGGGCTTGAAGGATGCCCTTCCTAAGATATAGTGCATATGAGCTCAACAATAAAACCTTTTCTCTTTCTCTCTCTCTCTCTCTCTCTCTCTCTCTATCTCTCTCTCTCTCTCTCTCTCTCATCCAATAACATGGATCAACCTCTTTATTTGCATGCATGTCCTTGAAGCAAAACATCATCAAGTCGACCTGAGGCGAGCTTTTTTTTGTCTCGATCTTTTCAAAAAAGATAAACTTTCAAAAATCTCTAAAAAATATCAACATTTGTCTTGAAAAAAATCTCTTGAAAAGATAAAACCAAAAATTAAATTCTTATTAAATAATAATTTTTTTATTAAAATTATCCCCTTTTTGTTATGTACGTTTAAATTTAAAATAAAATATTTATTCTATACAAAGTACAAAATAGAAAGTCTTGACTTTACATGCCTGAAAAGGCCGGTCACTTCTTACAATGTTACAATTTACTTTTGTATTTTAAAATTAACCCTTTAGTTTTGTTTTGCAAGGTTTTCTCTTAAGTGAAGCATTGAGTGACACATGGAGGGTCTCTCCTTCCTTGAAAAATTTAAGCTGCTTCATGTATAATATAGATATAGAAGGTCTCTTGGGATAGTTTCCTACGACGTTAAAACACTCTTCTTCTTCTTCTCCTCTCTCTACCCTCCCTCCCTTTCCTTGGATGAGAGAGACAAAGAGAGAGAGAGAGATTTTTGGTGTTTAGAGGACGTATGTTATTGAGATATTTATCAAATGATATGCGTAGAAGAATGCTCGCATGGTCACTCATGAGTTGTGTGTGTACTTCGAAGGTTGTCCTTTTGTTTTCGTAGAATACTTGCTCATACACTACTCTCGATGGAGACCACCTAACAAGTCCTACCCTTGATCGGTCATGTACAAGTGGAGCATGTTCTAGCTAAGAGCCTTGTCATGTCGAGGGACTGCAGAGCTTTGAGGTGTTGGTTGTTCAAGCATTGCACAATCGTAGTATTTTCCCACTTTTCAGTAGGCTTCATTACAAAAACTGATGGGATAAGTGCCAACTTCCAAGGGAGCAATCTATTGAGTCACTATAGTCATAGCCTCCATGTGAAGCGTCCTCAATTAGAAGTACATACCCAATTGCGATTAGCTTGCATAGCACTTTAGGGGTAACAGCAAGACAACAACATTCCACTCCTGATGCATATGAGGTTGAAGTATTGCAACCCCTCTAACACCCGAGCGGAAGGCGCTCTGAATGGCAAGTGAGAACGTGCACAAGAAGTTTTTGACAAATTCTCACAATAATTCCTACATTGTGACTTACCTCAACATCACGAGCTTCTGTGAGGGAGGCAGCACATACCTAGCTAGGTACAATTGGGGGAAGGGGACCGTCGGCCAGGTTTTGGGGGGGGGGGGGGGGGGGGGGGGTGTCCCATGTCCCCTAATCGTACCTAGCTAGGTATGTGGTGCCTCCCTCACAAAAGCTCATGATGTTTTGCATTGTATGAAAAATACTGGAAAAGAGTCCATTTTCCTACATGAGAAAGTTTCTAAATCTCCTTGTGGTGCAATAAAAGCCATTACAAAATTGAATCACAACCAACTTCTCATGTCATGACTCCAAGAATTCAGAGAGTCATGCCTGCACCTTACCACTAACAGAGCGTCGCGGTGAGAACCAAGAGAGCATTTGGCGTGCTAATGTAGCTATCAAAGTAGGGGGATTTGAGGACAATGCCAGAGGGAGGGGAGGGGAGGGGAGGTGAGGTTGGGAGGGCGGGGGCAGGGGCGCGATTCTCTTTTAAGGGTGCTTGATTTCAAGCATCCCAACTCTCCACTGTGTCAAGTAGAGAGTGTGGTATTTCACCTTCTTTGAAAGAAATGGTGCCAATTTTAAAAATATCATGTCCTGTGTAAAGAAGGCTCAATTTTTGAACTTTGTCAATTTTTTAATCTAATGACAAGGCAATGTTAATAAACTTTGGTCGATATGTGAACGATCTTTTTCTGGGAAAACAAGAGCGCGCCCATTAAAGGTGGTTCAAATGTCAATAAATTCAAAGGTCGAAACCTTGTTATGTGCCATTTGCTATTTTCGCTCAAAGTTCTCGTTGATAATAGTTGTAGTAAGGCACATTCCTTGTAATAAGACCCATTATATTATCGTGTTAATATAAATTCTCTCAACTCACTATTGTGAGTATGACAAAAAAAAAAAAGGACCCAATAAGCCCCACCAATTTTCGCAAAAGGTTTATTAAATAGAATCTCGTTGGATGCTTTGGTGATTGAAGGAAATGGAAAAGCATGTGGCACGTGGAGGAGAGGGACTGGCAAGGATGGTCAACTGCGTGTCTCGCGTATTTATCTAGGCTTGGACGGGTAAGGTGGCCCAAAAGTCGGTTGGTTACATGTAGGAGAGAGAGAGAGAGAGATATGTTGTCTACGGTAAGTGCCAAAGGATTTTTTTGGCTTGGCTCCGATGGCGGATATCGTCTGGATGGTATTGGGAGGTGTGCAGTTTTCTTCCGATGTTATGCTAGGGAGATGGTGATACTGCTACTGTCCACATAGACCAGCAGGAGGGCATGGAGATGGAGCGATGATGCAAGTCCCTGCATGGAGAGAGAGAGAGAGAGAGAGAGAGAGAGAGAGAGAGAGAGAGAGAGAGCGTTGCATTGCTTGCTTCCTTCGTCGCACAGTGCTACTAAGGGCAACAGTGGATGAAAGGACGACACGGTTTGATGCAGACGAGGCCAGCGATGGCGACGCACAGAGAGAGAGAGAGAGAGAGAGAGAGAGAGAGAGAGAGAGAGAGAGAGAGAGAGAGAGAGAGAGAGAGAGAGAGAGCAGGCTAGCGATGGTGGCACGTAGGGAGGGAGAGATGATGCCCTTTTCCATCGAACTCCCAGATTCGAAAAGAATCTACGTGAGAAATTAATTCAGTTGAGTGATTTTGGACCTAGTAGTACATTTTGGACCCATAATAGTAAATAAAGAAGGAATTGTACCACCATACAAGGTTCCAACCTTCGAAAGAGAATACATGTGTGTATTTAGAATGATGATAGTAGCCATTACTAAAGTTTTTCAATTTGAATGTGTAGGCACAGGAAGAGGCAATTGACGACATTGAGAACCATATGACAGGACCTATTGATAGTGATGAATACTATCCTCCAGGATTTATATCCGCCATAGACACTGAAATCTCTTATACAATACGTCTTCATAGAAGTTTAATGCTTCACAATTCTGGTCCATGCTTTGGAAAAGGTGTTGGAACGATTTTAGGATACGATCTTGTTGAGGCATGGTCACTATGATCTTAGTCATGCATATTGTACACAAATCTCATTATCAGTATGAACAATAGTAGTCTAGGATATATAACCTCAAAATCACCTTGTGAAAGTTGTAGCTTAATCTTTAAATTGCATAATATACAATAATTAGTCTCGAATCAAATTAGACTAACAAAAAACATCATTTCAACTTACATACCTTTGAACTGCTTTAAGCTTTGGCACATTAGATTATTTCCCAATTTTGTCCTCTTTGTGTATAGATATTTGTCAACAATATGCTTGAAACCATACGAAATCAAATCAGAAATGGATTCGGATTTGGAGTTGTGGCGGAGGGTGCAGGTGATCAAACCCTAGTTGAAGAAGGTCTCTCTATACAATTCTATTATTGGGTGGAGCAGATAGGTGGAACTGACGAGGGAGCATCGACCCCTAACACAGGAGAGGCAGAGGGTGGCTCAGATAATAATCCCGATCGCCACAATGAGCTTTCTGTGAGTACAGGTACTATCTTGTATGCATTTACACATATATTGATTGGCATAACAAAAAAATGGAAGTGCCATAGCTACATGCACACACACACGTATATACATAGAGAGAGAGAGAGAGAGACCAGACCTTGTATGGGGTGCATATGCGCACAAACACGTATGTGAGACAAAGGTCTATGCCTTACTATACTTTTGCTAGTACCTGGTGACTTATGACCCAAGGAAACCTTGAAGTTGTTTAGTTTGACGCATTGTGCACATTGTTATTGCAAGAGTCACTTTCTAGAAAGAACGGGACTAGACAACATGCAATTGAACATGCTTTTATTGATTCTCAAACAAAGGGTGGTAACAACAATGTAGCCACTTCTTATGGTTTTGCTGCGAGTGGTAAGACTTCTATTCCTAATGCTTTTGCTTGCAGCAATTCATCTAGAAACTTTGGTGATAAGGGAAAAAAGAAGATGCGTTTCCATTATTGTAAAGCCAATGATCACTTGATCAAGCAGTATCCTAAGATGAAGGCCAAAGAGGCTAAGAAGAAAGAGGGTGGTTCCTCTGCAAATGTTCATTCCACTAGAAATGCAACCATTGTTGAGTCTTCTGTGAAAGGAGACTATGATGTAGAATGGGCTTTTAGTGCAAAGTGCACTTACAATCCTGTTGTCCATGATGCATGCATGTCCATTGCTGCAGATTCACATGTGTGGTATTTTGGCAGTGGTGCTACAAAGCACATTACCTCTCGTGAATTGTTCACCTCTCTCAAGTTTGTCCCTCATGGGAATTTTGTCACTTGTGCCAACAATACCTCTTGTCCGATTCAAGGAATTGGAAAGGTCGTGCTTACTACTACAAATGGTAGTTCTTTCACACTTGTTGATGCACTTTATGTGCCTGGGATCAAGAAGAATCTCTTGTCTGTATCTGCACTTGCTAGACTTGGACTTGTAGTCAAGTTTGTGGATGACAGATGTATAGTACATGATCTCAAATTTGGTGATGAGATTGTTGCATTTGGTATATTATTTCATGGGCTACATAAGCTCACTTTGTATCACAAGTGTGGGCAAAATTTTGCAAATGCAATTGTGGAATCAAAGGATATTTCAGATGAAAAACTTTGGCATGCATGTTTTGGTCATCTAAATTTCTCCAGTTTGCTGCGTTTGGAAAAATCTGATATGGTTGCTTCTTTGCCACCTCTTGAAGCACCTGTCAAACATGTTTGTGAAGGCTATATTTTGGGTAAGATGCAGTGTTCAATGTTTCCAAAGCATGGTTCAGTTAGGGCCACATATAGGTTGCATCTTGCGGATAGTGACATTTGCGGGTCCATGAAAGCTTCATCCTTGGGCAATTACCTCTACTTTGTGACTTTCATTGATGATTACTCTAGGCATGCATAGGTATATCCGCTTAAAGTGAATTCCGAAGTGTTTATGTGCTTCAAACAATTTCTAGATATGGCTGAAAATGTCTCGAAATGTACTATGGGCACCCTCCGTTCTAATCAAGGGGGGGAGTATATGTCTCATGAATTTAATGCATTTTTGGCTAGTCGTGGGATAAAAAACCAAAGTATAGTGCCTTATAAGCCTCAACAAAAGGGTGTTGCTGAGAGGAAAAACAATTCACTTATGGAAATGGCACTATGTATGGTCAAAAGTCAAGCTTTGCTGCATTCTTTTTGGCTTGAGGCCATCATGTGTTCCACTTATGTACTAAACAGGTGTCCTACAAAATCTTTGCAGTCTATTACTCCATATGAAGCATGTCATGATAGAAAGTCTTCTATTGAGCACATGCGTGTTTTTGGTTGTTTGGCATATGCTTTGGTGCCACAAACACAATGCAAAAAAATGGATGATAAGATTTTCAAATGTATTTTGTTGGTTATACTGCTGAAAGGAAAGGTTACCAGTTGTATTATCCACAAACAAAGCGTATTTTGGTTTCATGGGATGTTGTATTTGTGGAAGATTCTGTTCAGCTCGTGTTGCCATGTACTAAAGACAGTAATGTAAGCTCACATGACATTTATGACACTTTGTTGCCTCTTTTCAGTGGTGGAAGTTCAAATGTAAATTCAAATGAGGAAAATGTTCAGCCTATGGAGGTTTTTGAAAATGTTATAGATCATCTTATTATTGATATAGATGTACATGATGCACTCGATGAGGAAAGGGTTGAAAAGGAGTAGGCTAGAGGTATGCCAAAATGGTTGGTGCATACATCGTGTGATAGTAGATTGGACGCACCTTTGTCTAGTTGTACTCCTTTAGGTTCTCGCCATGCATCTTATGCATTGGATTGTTATGCTTTGGATGTGTCTAGCCTACATGATGTTGAGGAACCTCTGTCTTTTGATGAAGCACAAAATTCAAAAAATTGGACATTGACTTCCATGCAATTAGAATATGATGCACTTTTAGAAAATGACACATGGACTTTATGTGATTTTCCTCCTCGTAAAAAGTCCATTGATACAAAGTAAGGCTCGACTTGTTGCAAAGGGTTATGCACAACAAAAAGGCATAGATTATGAAGAAATGTTTGTTCCCACTTTTCATATGACTACTATTCGTTTCGATGTGCATTGGTAGCTCATTTTGGTTGGATAAGTTATTGTTACTGCTTTCTTGAATGGTGACATATTTGAGGAAGTTTATGTAACACAGCCTCGCGGTTTTGTCCAAAAAGGACAAGAGGACAAAGTGTGTAGATGTAAGAAGGCTTTGTATGTGTTGAAGCAATCTCCTCATGCTTGGTATGAGAAAGCTGACACTCATTTGGTCAAACGAGGCTTTCATAACAGTCCAGCAAAAAGCACATTGTATGTAAAGCATGAGGGCAGTGTACTTCTCACTGTTTGTTCTTTATGTGGATGATTTGCTGATCACTGGTCCCAATGAGGCACATATTTCTGAATTTAAGACTATTTGAATGCTACTTTCAAGATGAAAGATCTAGGGCTGTTCCATCAGTACTTGGACATATAGTTTAAGTACTGTGATGGAGGTATTTTCTTGTGTCAGAAAATTACATAGAGACATTGCTATGTAACTTTGGACTTGACGATTGCAAACCTATTGCCACTCCCATGGAAACAGGTTTGAAATTGATTCTACATGATGTTGGTGATCCTGCTGATGTCACTCTTTACGGAGCTGTTGTTGGCTACCTCATTTATGTATGCAGCACGAGTCCATATATTCAATTTTCAGTCTCACAGGTCAGAAAATTTATGCATAGCCCAGGGTCTAAGCATTGGTAGGCTATCTAGAGGATTTTCTGCTACTTGAGTGGCACTTTAGTCTTGGCTTGCTTTATCCCAAGGGGAGATCATTGCCGCCAGACTTACATGCTTTTTTGAACTCAAATTAGACTGGTTATTTTGACACGCGAGTGTCCACAAGTGGTTTTTGTTTCATGCTTGGCAGTTCATGTATATCATGGTTGAGCAACAAGAAACCTACTATGGTCACTTCTAGTTGTGAGGCTGAGTAAAGGGTAGTCTTCATAGCTACGGTTGAGTGTGTATGGCTCAAACACCCTGTGACTAATTTGGGTGTTGGACAGGACACTACCAACACTATCTACACTGAGAATCAGAGTGCATTGTCAGTTGCGAGGAACCCAAGTTTTCATGCTCCCTGAGAGTACATTGAGTTGCATTACCACTATGTCAGGGAGAGGCTCTTAGCAAGAGAGATCAGCTTGGCTTATATGCCAACATAGGACAACCTTACAGATTTGTTCACAAAGGCATTCTCTCGTGAGAATTTCAAAGCTTTCTACAAAACTTTGGGCTTACTCCCCTTTGTGGATTGATCATGTCCTCAGGGCATGACACTTCCCTTTACTCATGTGCAAGCTCTCGTTCAACGCATCACTCTAGAGGGGATTTGTTACCATATACACGTGGTAGTGATGTGTGTGAGCACACTAGGATCGTCGGGTCATTTTACCCTCTTTAGGAGGTTTTTCCTCCTGTGCACTGTATATACGCCCATTCACTCAAGGGTGAAAGCATGTTAACCTGTCATGCTTTTTCATGTCCCGGACGATGCTAACTAGCACAATTTTGACATATGCTAACTAGTACAATAACTTGAGCTACATCTCCAAGATCTATGACGTATGATATATCAATAGAAAGCACTTGAAACAAGGAATCCAAATGTACAACCTCCGACAAATTTTGATATTATTTGTAAAAAATTTACCGGACGCCCAACTTTTCGAAGATGTGCTAACTTGAAACTACTAACTAGCACAAAAAGTGCGACAGGTTAACATGCTTTCACCCTCTAGGGCTATCTATCTTTCCATTGCACACGAAGTAATACACTCTCTGTTGTGTGCCTCGAGCTTCCTTCATCTTCTCCAACCTATGTGTGTTTTCCTGCATCCAAATTCCAACAATAGATGTAACTTCACTCTACACTCCCTCTGTGAAACCCCTCTAAATCATCACCAAATCCAGGTTCAATTTGCCACATCATTAGCTTCCGGTGATAGAAACTTGTCAAAGAAGGAGTCATCACCCCCGATCTTCAAACACATACTCTTGCTTAACCAAGTCTTCAAAAGATGGTATATCCAAATTTGGTAAGTGTAGTGTACCCAAATCCATGGTCCTGCTGCTCTCAATTGCGACCTTTCTTTGACCTATAACATTTGTATCATCAATCCACTCTATGGTAGAATCTCTACCAAAAACATTTTGGTCTAATTTTGAGTCAATAGCAAAAGTATCAGTTGTAATAGAATCTTCATGCATGTCTACTTGAATATGGTTGCACTCATTCACTTGCAAAATTTCTTCTTGAGCTTTAGCCACTTCGTTGTTTTGATCCCTTGAATTTTCACTACAAGAGGTTGTGTGCTCTTGTGACGCTGTTAACGACGGAAATACACTGGGTTTTTATAACCCCCGGCGTCGCTAAAACCGTCGCTAATAGCGTCGCTACGAGAGCGTCTCTATATGCGACGCTATAACCGTCGCTATGAGCGTCGCTATGAGCGTCTCTATATAGCGACGGTCATAGCGACGGTTATAGCGACGTTTACACAGAAGTCTATAGCGGCGCTCATAGCGACGCTCCAGAGCCATAAATAGCGACGGTTATAGCGACGCCCGAGAGATTTTTTTTTTGGTGACAGGCACTACAAGAGGTTGTGTGCTCTTGTGACGCTGTTAGGGACGGAAATACACTGGGTTTTTATAACCCCCGGCGTCGCTAAAACCGTCGCTACGAGCGTCGCTACGAGAGCGTCGCTATAGACGCCGCTATATGCGTCGCTATGAGCGTCGCTATACGCGTCGCTATATAGCGACGCTCATAGAGACGCATATAGCGACGTTTATACAAAAGACTATAGCCACGCTCATAGCGACGCTACAGAGCCATAAATAGCGACGCTTATAGCGACGCCCGAGAGATTTTTTTTTTGGTGGCAGGGCATTGAATGCCCTGCCACCCATCAACCATATTGTACTTGATTCACTTTTTAAAAAAAGTGCAAAGGTAGATAATAGACCCAAAAGAGTTACCCACAAGACGCATTGTTTGCAAAATTGACAATTGTACACATCATAGGCAAAATGAATTGATTGGCAAATGTAATAATGACAATTGTACAACATCATAGGCATAAAGAATTGATTGGCAAAAGGAACTGCGGTGACAAATGTAATAATATACATGGTTCAAAAAGACGTATAAAATCCGTCTCATGATACATAAGCTATGAGAAACCCTAAACTAATGCTATCTAGCTACGGCTAAATTGACGTCGTCTAGTCAGACGTCTCATCGCGTCCAAGCGGCGTATCTGTCGGATTCTGCAAAAAAAGACAATAAGACAGCTTTCAGTATGTATAAACATATAACGACATTTATAAAACAATACAAAAAATAAAAAAGAGTAAACCCTAATACTAACCATGCCGCCGCGAGAACTGAGAATGTCCATCAGGGCGTTTAAGCCCTTCCTGCCTGCGTACTCGCGCTCGTACGGTGTGGGGTCACGTCCTGTCATCGACCACTGTCAAAACATACAAAGATTTCATTATGTTAGAACTAAAAAACTCATAAACCCTAAACTATCGAACATGCATAAAGAGCAATGTGAAAACACTTACAAAATCGGCCTCAAATGATACCCATCCACCGCTCCCCAAGTGGTGCGAGCTCCCTGCCTCTACTCGCGCTCTGGCTGCATCCTTTTGTTGCTTCCACTTGTCGGGATTCTCGCGCGTTGCTTTCTTCGCATTCTTCCAATCTTCTTTGGCCAGCCAATCTAGCCTGTTCCACCCATTCTTGATTGCTTTTTGCACTTCGGAACGCTTGTGTTTGCAGTATTCGCGCATTCAAATCTTCATCAGGTCTTCATTTAAGCGCTGATCCTGTGTTGGAACGAGAAACTCATCATGAAGTATGCTGATGACTCTGTTTTTTAAATCACTTGGTACTTCACTCCATTTGTTTAGTATGTAGTGTCTAAACAGCTGAGAGCAAAGACCACGCATGCGCGAGATCACCTTCTTGCCGTCATCATCCATGATGATGCCGCCGCTGATCTCGACGGAGTAAGGAAAGCCCTCTGGCCGGTGACGCGTGAACCTGGGTGTCCCGGCAGGGGTCTCTAGCCGCGTGTCGATGGGGGTACGTACGTCACGTGTCTCCACCGGCGTCTGGGCCCCGAAGCGAGGAGTGTCGAGTGGGGTGGCTCCTGGCGGAGTAGGTAGAGGTGTGTAGCTTCTAGGAACAGTCAGCCGTGCAAAACCTGGCGTAGATGGCGATGCTGTGGCTGGTGTGGGGGCGGGCAAAGAAGGGGAGGGTAAAGAGCCTCGTCGAACACGAGGCGGTGTGGAGGCATCGGTGGCGGAATCCCCACAACAACCTCCACCGCCACCACTAGAGCGCCGGTGTCTAGACGAGTGTGAAGCTCGTCTCGTCGACGCCGAAGCTTCGGAGCGCGCCGAATGCTCAGAAAGAGAGGGAGATACGGATGGAGTAGGAACGCGCGATGATGCGCCAGAGCGATGACGCTCCACGTACCACTGTCTTTGCTGCGGTGACAAAGAAGAAAGAAACTCCTCATCATCCATACTTGCATTAAACACACGAATATTTAAACTTAATATTGAATGAATAGAGTAGACAATGACGCAAAGACAATTAAATACAATGACGTAATGACGCATATAAATACAATGACGCAATGAATTGAGTGATAGAAGAGGCAAGTCGAAAACTCAGAATTTTCAATCAAAAGATGTGAGCGCGAGTAGAAAAGAGCGTTATACACCATGGAAGGTACTTAGAGAGCCAGAGCTTTTACAACACGGAGCAAAATTGTTCAAATACAATATTTGTGGCTTTAAGAGATCTCTCTCTCATCCTCGCATAACTCAGCATAACTTCCTATATCTATATAGAGCTCCCCGTTTAAACACATATCCTCTGTTTCATTTTGTAGATCCTCTGCATGCACCCCATATAGAGTAGTAGCATCTTGATGCTCGTCTGGCACCACCGCAGCGGCTTCTGATTGAGCATCTTCTCTGATCTCCTCCATTGATGTCGTTGTGATTGGCACATGGTAGCCTTCATATGTCCTTGCACTACGAGGGGCTACCTCTATGACGTACCACCAGTTTGATGTAGACTTTGTAGGATGAAATATTACCTGCCAGAGCCACATAACTTACATGAGAGCTTTCAAGCACATAACTTGTAAAAGGGGGATGTTAACTATTTACATACTTACTTGTTCACAATGCTCGGGTAGTACGAAAGTGTCTCTTAGGTCAGTCCATTTCTTAGTAGAATCCACCTCAAGAAAACCAGACTCTCCTCTACACACAGTAGCGTTGCGACCCTCCATGATTATCTTGAACCATTGCACGTCGAACAAGTCGACAAAAAATCCTCTGTAATCGATCCTCAAAATCTCTTGCAGCGTGCCGAAGTAAGTGAGTTCTGCCACCACAGGATCTGCATCAGAGGAACGTCGTCGACTAGACTGTTCAAATTTTGCCATGATTCCACAATCTTGAGTAAAACGCTTTTTGTCGATTCGTTCCACCCTAAAATGTCGACCTTTACACCATGCTGCTGTGTATGACTTATACTACAACGAACAAAGATTATGAGTGGCCGTTCAAACGTTTATAAATAAAGTCACTTGCTAGTCGTACATTGCAAACTTACCTTGGTCGCGCAACCCCGAGAGTACTCCCACTCTTCTTCAGTGACTTCGTCACCGCATTGTTGTGCACTTTTCAATTGGTTGTGCAACCATCTTAAGCTCATGAAGGTTGTTAGGCTCTCCAAAACCGCTGGATAGTGCATCGGTGGTCGTCTTCCCCTTCTCCACTCGATTCGTGCCCTTTGTCGCTCTTGCTTTGCATCCTCATATTGTGAAATCCACTTTTGCATCACTGGATTTTGAAGCATGCAAAATCGGTTGATTATAGCCTCTAGATCTTCCGTTATCTTCTTCTCAACACCGAGATTGCACATGACGATCCCAGATATGCGCTCATCATCTATGGTTCGCCATAGCGTGTCCCGGGATTTATCAAATCCGTCTAGCCACTCTCCAATGTACACTAGGGACTCTGATACCAACCAACCTTCTGCCATGCTACCCTCCGGACGTGCCTTTCGACGCACATATCCCTTAAGCGTTTTTATGAAACGCTCTAAGAAGAACATCCATCTGGAATGAACTGTGCCAGCTATTTCCACCTCATCAACAATTGTAATCCATCCCCAAGTTTCGCAAAATCTTTCTTGCTTCATCTCGGGAATCTGGCATCACATTGTCAGCTGGTAGTATGTGCTCTTTCAGCAATCTACACAACATAAAAATATGATACAGTCGTGTAAAAATCTATCAGATCATTATACATTTAGAGTTCTATTAAAGTAAACTAATTGTAATAGATCACCTGAAAAGCGCTGTGACGCTAGTGTCACTCCATCCAAACTTTGCCTGCATGTTGAGAAGAACCAGGAGTGCTTTCAATCTAGACATACGTGCTCCATTATACAATGGCGTATCGGCTTCACTTTTCATATCATCATAGATAAGCCTTTCTGAATCCATGATCGTCTCGATCATTTCATCAATCTCGGGCTCAAACATTGCCTCGTTGGGAATGTGCTCTACATGATCATCCCCCGAGCTGTCAGAGGCTACATCTTGTGGCCTCACATATGCTGCTTGACCAAAGCGCCTGCAAACACGTCTATTGGGTTGCAAGATTGCTGCTTGTTGGCCAGCGTCAGAGTCCGACGAGTTATAATTGGCAACAACTCGATCTATAATAGATGGATCGAACTCGCCAAATTTGCGAACGTGCTGCAAAGAAACGCGTCTTGTCCGTCGCACAGCATGCTTGCATTGATTACAAGGACATAAGACCCTCGTTGAGAGAGAGGTGTTTCGGTTGGACGGTCCCACATCCTCGTCGCTACTCATAATGAGGATAAAAAACTTATAACCTGGACAACAAATTTAATATTCTATTGGCATTCTTCGTCTTATCTCTCTCTCTCTCTCTCTCTCTCTCTCTCTCTCTCTCTCTCTCTCTCTCTACCTCACATTCTCTAGTCATGTCCAATCCCCGCACACCTCGGTCTAGAGGTGCACGGAGATCAGAACCATCGGGTTATAATCTCGTCTTTATTGGTCAATACCTATATTTGTGGGTACAAGAAATCTACACACCCACATCTACATGATACTGCATGTAGTGGACAAAACCCCTTTGCCTCTTCTCTAGCTGTAGCACTTCACTTCATCCTAACATCTTTTCACAGTAGATCTTTTCACTGTTCGTCTAACTCTAAACCCTAAACCGTAAGTAAATTTTGCGTGGACTCGATCTAACGTAAATAAGCGTAAATCTAAATAAACGTAAATCTAACTAAAAATAAAGCTAAATCTAATTTAACGTAAGTCTAATGACTAGAGGTTGTCTAGATGGTCATTGCGTCGGGGATGTAGTGACTCTTGCCGCCCTGAAGATCCACCTTCTTCCCTATCTTCTGAAGACATTTCACCAGTACTTTTGGATCGACGGAGCCCACCATGAGTGAAGGCAGCAATACCCTATATTCCATTGAGGGCTTTCTTCACCCGCTTCATGCAGGCATCGCAGTCTATGGAGACCTAAATCTAATCTAATATAACGTAAATCTAAATCTAGCTTAAATAAACGTAAATCGAGTTAAAAATAAACCTAAATCTAATTTAATGTAAGTCTACATATAACCTAATCTTTAACGTCTTTTAAGATAGTTTCCTACGACGTTATAACTCTCTTCTTCTTGTGTGTGTGCGCGTGTGTGGATGTGTGTGCCAATAAAAAGAGATAAATGGTATAACCTTTCTATCACCCATGCCAAGTATGATAGATTGATTATGCCATTTCCCTCTTGAATAATAGGTCTTGAGTTCAACTCCTCATCAGCTAGATCTTTAGGTGTTTTAATTTTAATTAGTTTCTTACGACGTTAAATTAGTTTCTCTCTCTTTCTCTCTCAATGTGTGTGCGTTTTTTTGTATCGTATGCATGTTTTCTCTCTCTTTTCCTCTCTCAATGTGTGCGTTTTTTGTTTATGCATGTTCTCTCTCTCTTTTCCTCTCTCAATGCGTGCGTTTTTTGTTTATGCATGCTCTCTCTCTCTTTTTCTCTCTCAATGTGTGTGTGCATTCTTTGTTTATGTATATGTGTGTGCGTTTTTGTTTTTGTTTGTACTCTCTCTCTCTCTCTCTCTCTCTCTCTCTCTCTCTCTCTCTCTCAAAAACACTATGTGTGTGTGAGAGAGAGAGAGAGAGGGAGAGAGAAAGAGGGGAAGGGAACATGAGAATGAGGAGAGGGAAGGAGCATACCTGGCTCTCCTTCCTCTCCTCGTGTGTGTGTGTGGAGAAGAAAAAGAGAGAGAGAGAGAGAGAGAGAGAGAGAGAGAGAGAGAGAGAGAGAGAGTGAGGGAGAGCGTTACCTCCTCCTTGCTTGAGGGCGCCGAAAAACTCAGATCTGAGATCTGAGTTTTTGGGCGCGCTCGGTTATTTTTTTACCCCAGCCGGCGTCGCTACGAGCGTCGCTATAAGCGTCGCTACGAGCGTCGCTATAAGCGTCGCTATGAGCGTCGCAAATTTCTTTGTAAATTTGCGACGCTCATAGCGACGCTTATAGCGACGCTCATAGCGACGCCGGGAATTTTTTTTTTGAGCGTCGCTGTGTGAGCGTCGCTAATATGAAGAGCCTCTTGTAGTGAGGGCATTGAATGCCCTGCCACCCATCAAGCATATTGTACTTGATTCACTTTTTAAAACAAGTGCAAGGGTAGATAATAGACCCAAAATAGTCACCCACAAGACGCATTGTTTGCAAAATTGACAAGCATAAAATTGACAATTGTACACATCATAGGCAAAATGAATTGATTGGCAAATGTAATAATGACAATTGTACAACATCATAGGCATAAAGATTTGATTGGCAAAATGAACTGCGGTGACAAATGTAATAATATACATGGTTCAAAAAGACGTATAAAATCCGTCTCATGATACATAAGCTATGAGAAACCCTAAACTAATGCTATCTAGCTACGGCTAAACTGACGTCGTCTAGTCAGACGTCTCATCGCGTCCAAGCGGCGTATCTGTCGGATTCTGCAAAAAAAGACAATAAGACAGCTTTCAGTAAGTAAAAACATGTAACGACATTTATAAAACAATACAAAAAATAGAAAAGAGTAAACCCTACTACTAACCATGCCGCCACGAGAACTGACAATGTCCATCAGGGCGTTTAAGCCCTTCCTGCCTGCGTACTCGCACTCGTATGGTGTGGGATCACGTCCTGTCATCGACCACTGTCAAAACATACAAAGATTTCATTATGTTAGAATTAAAAAACTCATAAACCCTAAACTATCGAACATAAAGAGCAATGCGAAAACACTTACAAAATCGGCCTCAAACGATGCCCATCCATCGCTCCCCAAGTGGTGCGAGCTCCCTGCCTCTACTCGCGCTCTGGCTGCATCCTTTTGTTGCTTCCACTTGTCGGGATTCTCGCGTGCTGCTTTCTTCGCATTCTTCAAATCTTCTTTGGCCAGCCAATCTGGCCTGTTCCACCCATGCTTGATTGATTTTTGCACTTTTGAACGCTTGTGTTTGCTTTTTTCGCGCATTCAAATCTTCATCAGGTCTTCATTGAAGCGTTGATCCCGTGTTGGAACGGGAAACTCATCATGAAGTATGCTGATAACTCTGTTTTGTAAATCACTTGGTACTTCACTCCATTTGTTTAGTATGTAGTGTCTAAACAGCTGAGAGCAAAGACTACGGATGCGCGAGATCACCTTCTTGCCGTCATCATCCATGATGATGCCGCCGCTGAAGTCGATGGAGTAAGGCAAGCCCTCTGGCCGGTGACGCGTGAACCTGGGTGTCCCGGCAGGGGTCTCTAGCGGCGTGTCGATGGGGTTTCGGACGTCAGGTGTCTCCACCGGCATCTGGGCACCGAAGCAAGGAGTGTCGAGTGGGGTGGCTCCTGGCGGAGTAGGTACAGGTGTGTAGCTGCTAGGAACAGTCAGCCGTGCAAAACCTGGAGTAGATGGCGATGGTGTGGCTGGTGTGGGGGCGGGCAAAGAAGGGGAGGGTAAAGAGCCTTGTCGAACACGAGGCGGTGTGGAGGCATCAGTGGCGGAATCCCCACAACAACCGCCACCGTCACCACTAGAGCGCCGGTGTCTAGACGAGTGTGAAGCTTGTCTCCTCGACGCCGAAGCTTCGGACCGCGCCGAATGCTCCGAAAGAGAAGGAGATGCGGATAGAGTAGGAACGCGCGATGATGCGCCAGAGCGATGACGCTCCACGTACCACTGTCTCTGCTGCGGTGACAAAGAAGAAAGAAACTCCTCATCATCCATACCTGCATTAAACACACGAATATTTAAACTTAATATTGAATGAATAGAGTAGACAATGACGCAAAGACCATTAAATACAATGACGTAATGACGCATATAAATACAATGACGCAATGAATTGAGTGATAGAAGAGGCAAGTCGAAAACTCAGAATTTTCAATCAAAAGATGTGAGCGCGAGTAGAAAAGAGCGTTATACACCATGGAAGGTACTTAGAGAGCCAGAGCTTTTACAACACGGAGCAAAATTGTTCAAATACAATATTTGTGGCTTTAAGAGATCTCTCTCTCATCCTCGCATAACTCAGCATAACTTCCTATATCTATATAGAGCTCTCCGTTTAAACACATATCCTCTGTTTCATTTTGTAGCTCCTCTGCTTGCACCTCATATAGAGTAGTATCATCTTGATGCTCGTCTGGCACCACCGCAGCGGCTTCTGATTGAGCATCTTCTCTGATCTCCTCCATTGATGCCGTTGTGATTGGCACATGGTAGCCTTCATACGTCCTTGCACTACGAGGGGCTACCTCTATGACGTACCACCAGTTTGATGTAGACTTTGTAGGATGAAATATTACCTGCCAGAGCCACATAACTTACATGAGAGCTTTCAAGCACATAACTTGTAAAAGGGGGATGTTAACTATTTACATACTTACTTGTTCACAATGCTCGGGTAGTACGAAAGTGTCTCTTAGGTCAGTCCATTTCTTAGTAGAATCCACCTCAAGAAAACCAGACTCTCCTCTACGCACAGTAGCATTGCGACCCTCCATGATTATCTTGAACCATTGCACGTCGAACAAGTCGACAAAAAATCCTCTGTAATCGATCCTCAAAATCTCTTGCAGCGTGCCGAAGTAAGTGAGTTCCGCCACCACAAGATCTGCATCAGAGGAACGTCGTCGACTAGACTGTTCAAATTTTGCCATGATTCCACAATCTTGAGTAAAACGCTTTTTGTCGATTTGTTCCACCGTAAAATGTCGACCTTTACACCATGCTGCTGTGTATGACTTATACTACAACGAACAAAGATTATGAGTGGCCGTTCAAACGTTTAGAAATAAAGTCACTAGCATCTTAACATCTTTTCACAATAGATCTTTTCACTGTTCGTCTAACTCTAAACCCTAAACCGTAAGTAATTCTTGCGTGGACTCGATCTAACGTAAATAAGCGTAAATCTAAATAAACGTAAATCTAACTAAAAATAAACCTAGATCTAATTTAACGTAAGTCTACATCTAACCTAATCTTTAACGTTTTTTGGGATAGTTTCCTACGACGTTAAAACTCTCTTCTTCTTGTGTGTGTGTGTGTGTGTGTGTGTGTGGGTAAACCTTCCTAAACCTAAGTCTAATCTAATATAACATAAATCTAAATCTAACGTAAATTATGTTATATTAAAAACAAAGAACTAAACTAACAGGGATTATAAGAACCTTAAAACTGATTTAACACATAATTTTTCACATAACTCGGCAAGAGTTGGCATTCTCATCACTAAAGATGTGAGAGTTAACTTCTGGCGGTGACGCTGCCTCATCTCCATCCACATCTGACGACAGCAATTGGCCCTTTAGACCGTTCTTTGTTACTAACTTTGAAGTTGCTGTTGAATGACTAGAGGTTGTCTAGATGGTCATTGTGTTGGGGATGTAGTGACTCTTGCCGCCCTGAAGATCCACCTTCTTCCCTATCTTCTGAAGACATTTCACCAGTACTTTTGGATCGACGGAGCCCACCATGAGTGAAGTCAACAATACCCTATATTCCATTGAGGGCTTTCTTCACCCACTTCATGCAGGCATCGCAGTCTATGGAGACCTAAATCTAATCTAATATAACGTAAATCTAAATCTAGCGTAAATAAACGTAAATATAATTAAAAATAAACCTAAATCTAATATAATTTAACTTAAATAAACCTAAATCTAATTTAACGTAAGTCTACATCTAACTTAATCTTTAACGTCTTTTAGGATAGTTTCCTACGACGTTATAACTCTCTTCTTCTTGTGTGTGTGCGCGTGTGTGGATGTGTGTGCCAATAAAAAGAGATAAATGGTATAACCTTTCTATCACCCATGCCAAGTATGATAGATTGGTTATGCCATTTCCCTCTTCAATAATAGGTCTTGAGTTCAACTCCTCGTCGGCTAGATCTTTAGGTCTTTTAATTTTAATTAGTTTCCTACGACGTTAAATTAGTTTCTCTCTCTTTCTCTCTCAATGTGTGTGCGTTTTTTTGTTTATGCATGTTTTCTCTCTCTTTTCCTCTCTCAATGTGTGCGTTTTTTGTTTATGCATGTTCTCTCTCTCTTTTCCTCTCTCAATGTGTGCGTTTTTTGTTTATGCATTCTCTCTCTCTCTTTTTCTCTCTCAATGTGTGTGTGCATTCTTTGTTTATGTATGTGTGTGTGAGTTTTTGTTTATGTTTGTACTCTCTCTCTCTCTCTCTCTCTCTCTCTCTCTCAAAAACACTATGTGTGTGTGTGTGAGAGAGAGAGAGAGAGAGAGGGAGAGAGACAGAGGGAAAGGGAACATGAGAGTGAGGAGAGGGAAGGAGCATACCTGGCTCTTCTTCTTCTCCTCGTGTGTGTGTGTGTGTGTGTGTGTGGAGAAAAGAGAGAGAGAGAGAGAGAGAGAGAGAGGGAGAGCGTTACCTGCTCCTTGCTTGAGGGCGCCGAAAAACTCAGATCTGAGATCTGAGTTTTTGGGCGCTCTCTGTTATTTTTTTAGCCCAGCCGGCGTCGCTATGAGCCTCGCAAATTTACAAGTAAATTTGCGACGCTCATAGCGATGCTCATAGCAATGCCGGGAATTTTTTTTTTGAGCATCGCTGTGTGAGCGTCGCTAATATGAATAGCCTCTTGTAGTGTTTTTTTTCCTTCTGTACTACACGTATAGGCTATTTGCAAAATTCACCCTGTGTATCTTGAGGCAGTAGAGCCTCATCCTCAAAGAGTTCTACTTCATGCAAGGCATCTGCAAAACCCAAATTTTCATACACAGCTTTAATTATATCTTCATCATTAGCCTGTGAGAAAGTAGCATCTTGTACAATACAGTCATCAATCACAGCTTCTAATTTTGATCGTACTTGTCCTTAAATATCTGTGTAGTTTGGTAGAGTTTCTCTGTTCTTGACGGCTTGCATAATGCTCATAACTTACTTGTACAATAGATTCTTTGAAATATTCCCAGTTGTCATTGCAAGCTTTTGTAACCTCATGAATTTGCTCCTTCAAATTTGAGCTCACTAACTGCTCAAAGGATCTGATCATTAACTCTTCTAGTATCCCTCTTAATTGGGTTTGCAACTCATACCACTCTAGGTAGCCCCTCTGGATCATAACCATTGAAGACTCGAGTCTCAGCATCTAGAGATGCATCCAAAGCTTCATCCATCTGATTCTTCTTCTTCATGACCTCCATTTTGAGCAGATATCCTTGAGCCGATTGAAGCATCTTTGAAAAATATGAAACTGTTGACTTATCATCAAAACCATTTGCACTAACTCCTCGATCAGCTTCATCATCTGCTCTAAATTGTCCATCTACACCTCCCACCCCGGCTCGTTTTGTGTCCGGTTCACCAAAGATGTCAGGGAATGTGTGTTCAAAACGTGAGTTGGGTAGGCGCGGGGCCTTTGGATTTGAGAGGTGTTAGAGACATAAGAACAACGAATGCAAAAGGATATGGAGATCACTGTAAACTTCAATTAATCGAGTGAACCTTTGAGTACAATGTAATCGGTAGCCAAGCCTGATTGTTAGCAGCACCAGCACTTGGATTAAGTGGTAAATAGGATTTTAAGCTCCCTTTGCAGATTAATCGGGCCATCAACCACATTGCGGTTTAATAAGATGATTAACTAATCTTCAGACTGATGACGGTGAAGGAAATATTTGGCATGTCACTTTCCCTGCTTCAACTACCCCTTGGATTCTTCAAATCTTCTCTTTTTATGGAGATATTTCCTTGCTTCAATAGCACTCAAGACATTTGTCTTTGCTACTACCTCAATTACCGACAATAAGTTTCAAACTTCTACTCCAATTGCCGTGCTTTGATTTCCCTCAAGATCACTACAAAATTTCCCCTTTGTTTGCTCTCTAGGATCCTCCTGCTTGAGAGAGTGATGTTCCTTAAAATCCCACCTTAGTCGAGAGAAGAGAGAGAATGGTAATCCCTCTTTTAGAGAGAGAGAGAGAGAGAGTGAGAGAAAATCTTCCTCTTCTTCAAGGTCGAAAGAGAGATAGGAAATCATATTTTCTTCAAGCCTAGAGAGAGGATTTAGTGGAGTGATAATAGCCTTCAAGGACCCCAAGATAGGGGGAGAGAGATCGTGCTCGCTTCTTCATGCCCCGGTACCTCTGGTTTAATCCTTTTTCATGCGCGTACTCAATTGAGAGCCTTGTACTTGATTCATTTAGTTGAGGAGGGAGAGAGATTAGACGAGAGAGGTAAGGGGATCTTGGTCTAGAGAGGGAGAGAGATCTCGTCACCTTCCTCCTTCCTGTTGATTCCCCCGTTCGTCATAAAAAATTCCTCTCAATGCCCCCCAAAAACAAACCCTTTTTCTTTCTTTATGGATTGCCCTGTTGCTTGTCACGGCGGCGTGACAAGGACCTTGACGCCGTGGTAGGCCGGATTCAAGCTCGCTCCAAAAGTAGCACTACTGATTACGAATGCAAGCACCTTCGCAAGCTAATCAAATTTTTTTCATAGGCTGACACCATGCGAGCTCTCAATTGCATGATATTACCACACATTTCTCCTCCCCTGCTTTCGTGCTCACTGCCTACATGCCATGGCCTTTGATTTCTTTTCCCATTCACATTAAAGCCCTCTTTTCTATTTGTTATGGGCAGTCTTATTGTCATAGTGGGAGGTCATTGGTGGGCCTTTGGGCGGTCATTTTGGTCATATTTTGGGTGACCAGTATTATTTGGTTCCTTGGGCACCACATTTGGTATACATACCGGGCAAAGTACCGCCTAACACAACATTTCATAAACATTTCATAAACATTTCGGCCAAACGAGTGCCTAGCAGAACATTTTGTATACATTCCGGCCAAAGCAATGCCTAGCAAGACATCTGGTATTCAATGACAATACCATCGTGAATTTTATTGTCCATACAAGCACTCTCAAATAATTCCACATTCTTCTAAGATGCACGTATAGGCCAAAGCAGTGCCTAGTAGAACATTTTGTATACATTCCGGCCAAACGAGTGCCTAGCACGACATCTAGTATTTAGTAACAATATCATCGTGAATTTTAGTGCCCATACCAGCATCCTGAATAATGCCACATGCTTCTAAGATGCACGTATAGGTGATTGCACTTGCCGAAAGCCATTCCCTCACACTCGGTTGTTTATTGCTTGTATCAGCTTCTCAATTAATGCCAAAATTATCCAGCTCAGCAGTGTCAGCAACTGACACTCGCCTCAAGCCATATTATCATATCAACCCGGACTCTTCTTGACAAGCTCTAAATTCCTATAGACTTCTCAAGCTTCATAGAACGCATACAAACCCTTCTGAGACTTAAAATTCCCAGATGGTACACCGATCGAGGCGCTCAACCTGGCATAGAATTGGCCCTCAGGAAACTTAAAATGGTAATAACTTGGCAACCAGATCTCCAATTGATGATCTGAAAAGACTGACGTGATCCACAAAGTGAGCACTTCACGCCCATGCATTCACTTAATTCATTTCTCTCCCCTCAGCTACAATTGCCCTAATATGGTATCGATCTACATCAACTTAAACTTCAAACTGCTAATACCTTCTTCACCGTAGCTCCAATCAACAAGACATAAAGATAGGCGAGTAGAGCAGTTCAAGCACTACAATTCTAGATCATAAAATCCCATCTATGATCACTTCAAGCATACTCTTTTTTAGAATCATTAAGGAATCTATTGTCGCTTTAAAGCCTCATCTGACATACATTAATTGTAAAACTAGCTTGTTAGCAAGACTTGACCAATGATCATGAATCTGGTAAGCTTCAATTAAGCTCCAATGTGCATCTTCCTGGTATATTTCTTAGCAAGGGATTGAAGCTGCACAACAACGTGATGGGCATATGTGTTGTATGTGACTCCCCCCCCCAAGGAAACAAGGCACATAGGTGACCCATTCTTACTTGTTTTTGCTTGATTAGAAATCTTCGCTACTTGAAAAGTCTTCTTCTTGTCTTGCTTTTTGTGAGATGAGTGTTTTTATTTTTTTTGAAACTAGCGAAAGTGAATTAATATAAAGAAGAAAGAGATACAAATACCCCTAAGGAAGGATAGGGGCCATCTTGGCTCTGATATTGCAGACCATGAGAGGAAGGGATACATCATAGGGAAAAAATATATAAGAAAAAAATACATCCTTGAAGCTCATAAAGGTGACCCGTCTCCATACTTGCCATCTAAGAATCTTCTATAGTCGTTTACATCCATGTTTGATGCATCTGAGGCCATGCCAAAGACATCCTTCATAGCACCAATAAAACTGGCCAATAGAGTTACTTCACAGGGAGAGTGACCTCAACCATGAAGAGATTTATTTCTCTCAAGCTAGATCTACTAAAGTAGGGTCCCTATTAGGCAAGTCCTTAAAGGAACATCCATGAAACTACATTCCCCAAGCAGGAGGAATCTCCACTTCAACTGAGTTTCCCTTACATTACAAGCTTTTTGTAGTTCAAATTTAAAAAATAAGAATATATTTATAGCAAACAAAAATATGTAGAATGGATTCCTAATGGAATTTACACATGGAGAAAACTCCATCTATAACCCCTAATTTCACTGTCTTTGAACCTATCCAAGCTCCTTGATGGCGGATCAACCACGTAAAAAAGTTGCACTTGATGACCTATGGTAGTCCAAGATGCATTTAAACATGTAGTCTCATTGATTGGCTCTCCAATGAATGGCCCATTTGTTGTTTAGCTTCCTTACTAAATTTGGATCCATCTTAAAAGCAACAGATTATGGAGATAAACTTGGAGACAAATTTGTGAGAGGGAAATAAGGTGACCATTGGCACATTGCTGCAATCTATCTTTGAGGATCTCACTCCTCTCACTTACCAAACTACATATCCTTCAAGGATGTTGAACTTTTGAACAAGTTCCTCTGCAGCAAGAAAAACCCCATCCTTGTAGATACCCTTCCAACACCTGATGTCTTCTGTGAAGCATTTATGGGCCCTCCTAGAAAGGTCCCATCTCTCTGAGAAACCAAACCATCCAAGCTAGATGGATTCTTGCATGAAAGTCATCAAGATTCTAGAGGAGACCAACTAGCCGTTTGACTGCTCCAAGCATTCCAAAACCTACAAACAATAGAAGGCCCTCTAGGGGTAAAATTAGCACTTGATGTTTATAAATCTTTGAGTGAGAGATATTGCCAAGCCCTATACCCTTCAAGTGGAGTTGGGTGGTTCCTTTTTTAATCAAGAAGGCCCAAAAGTTAGAGGAGGAGGATGCTCTCATAACCCATTTAGTGGCAAGCTTGGTAGTCAGGTGTTGAACATTGAGAATGCCAAGTCCTCCTTGTTCTAGGCTGCAACAAACTTGTCAAAAAACTTTTGGAGTTATATTCAATTCTTTTGATCCACCCTACAAGATTCTCCTTGGCAAGGAGAAAACCTTGTTGAGTTTTATTGAGAGGGAGACCAAAAAGATATGAAAAAAAAACAGAGTAGAGTAGACAGTAAGTAATGGCTCAAAAAAAATAATAGGGTAGACAAGTTAGGTTTATGATTATGCTAGAGAAAGACCTTTTTCTTGAACCTAGTCCCATCTATGGTTGAAGGAAACAATAAATTGCAATGGATTTATGCAAGGGAATAGAATTAGTAAGAGTACCATTCACTATAGCTCTACCCAATGCATTACCAAAAAGAATATGTACAGATCTGATGAAAAGTTCACCTAGACCATGCCATAGTGGCTTTGTAAAATGAGCTTCCATTCAATTCTATCATAGGCCTATCAAAATCAATTTGGAAAAAAATACAATCCTTTTCGGATTTCTCTGCATACTAAACTCCTTCCCATAGTGAAATTATTGCCTTAAGGATAAGTCTCGCCTTTAAAAATCCTTGCTACTCTTTCAAGATGAACCGGTCCATGAGGGGGGTAATTCTCTTAGCTAGATTAGATCTTGTAAATAGAAGTTAGACATGTGATAGTTCTTAAACTGTATAAGTCAACCCTTGAGCTAGGTCTTGTTGATGGAGGAGGATAGAGCTCCCACAACTAGGGATTCTTGCCAAAAGAGTAACAAGTAGGGTGTCAAAAAAATCTTGGTAGGGAATATAGGATTCATTAGGAACACCATCTTGATCCTAGGAGGTTTACTAGTTTTCAATTTTTCAATGGTTACTTTGATCTACCCCTATGATATAGGTAAATCAAGCAATGAAGCAATATGCTTAGGCACTTCTTTTTCCCTCAATTGAGCAACCTTAGCATTTGTGTTGTCCATATTTCTCAAGGGGAGGGGAGAGAAAATATTGGAAAAGTAGTCCCTAATTATGTACACATTCTCCTTATGAAAAGAGGCATGATTTTATTTCTCCTTTTTTCAAATAAGAAAAAAAATCCCTCCACTTTTTCTCTTTTTCTCTCAAAAAGTTTTTTTTTAAATTTGGTTTGTCTATTTTCCCATCCCAGAGATGCTTAGTCTAAGCAAGGGAACCCTGAGCTTCTAGAAGCTCTTCCTTTCTCTCTCTCTTCTTTAGGGGGAAGCTTTGTCTACATGTGTACGTTGTTGTGAACATTCCTATTTACATTTTCATCCCCTTACATATGCTTTTGCAAAGGCTTAAAGCAAAGTGAAGTAATCCTCAAGAAGTCTATTTTTCAAAAGACTCCAAGGCAACAAAAATGTACAAGAGTGCTTAAAAAATAAAGTTGCATTCATGGCCTGCCATATAAAGAAAAGAATCCATATTCTGATAGACAAGCATAAGTGAAGATCCACTTCATCAGTTTGAATTAACCTAGAGACCATTTTATACTTGGTAATTTTAACTTGTCAGCACAACAAATAGTAATCTTGGAGATCCTTCCACCATAGATTCAGTTGCCTACAGTTGAGAAACAAATGCTTTATAGTTTTTAGCTTATTACATCTAACATAATTTCCCTACATTAAATTTTTTTAAGCCAGTATCTCTTCCTCTTGCAAGGGTTGTTGGTGCAACCCTCACAAAGCAACCCTTGCTTTGCGAGGGTGGTTGGTGGAACGGGTTTTTCCCCTCTTGGCCTTGAACTCTCAAACAAGCTAGCCCAAGTTCCGTTTGAGCTTGGCTCCTCTTCACCCCTAAGAGACCTTGCACGTGGTCAAGGTTCCTCACGCTTAGCAAGCCCTCTTGCACACGGCCACGACCATTATCTCGTTCCTATAAAATTGCATGAGCATGGCACACAAGTTGATAGATGTGATCATGCCCTTTCCCCAAAAATTTAACTTTGCTCTTCATACCTTTCTAAGAAACCAAGAGACTATTTGGGAGATCCACCTCCCTATCACTCTATATATAGACCATAAGACTCATCACCCTAGTCCATTTGGATCCCTTGTGCACATTCCAAGCTGTCTGGGCCCTTGGCCTAGGTCTGTGAGCCCGCGGATTGCCCTTGGCCTTGCACATGTCCAAGAGTCTATTTCAAAAAATAAAATGGACAATTATAATGAAACGTGGATGGATGGTCCGTGCAACAACTCATTGGGGAAGCTATATGGAGCTTGCTCAAATGTAAGGGTGACTAAAGGGGATGTGTAAGATGAAAAAACTTATTTTTCTAGGAGATTTCTACATATCCTATTATCCTTGGGAAACCACACATCAATACTACTCCAATGGAAACAAATGCTTGTGCTAGGATAATGAGTAAGGATGGGAAGCGTGTGGTTCAATTTCTTATTGTTTGTGTGAATCATGAAAGAAACAATCAGACTTTAAGAGGTCAACCCCATCAAAAGACAAAATAAAGAATTTACGAACTACAAGGATATGAGGGGTTTTGGCCATGTATCCTTTTAGAGCAAGATTGCAGTGGTACAAGAAAAGAAAATTTCCTGCATGGTGTATATGCAAAGGAGATTTATTCTACAAGTTTTTTAGGGATAATAGACTATGGATCTAACCATTTTGAAAAGTGTGACTACTTGAAGCAGGGTGAAAGAAAACATGTAAATAGTGTATAAAAAGTCTTAAGGAAGAATGGTCTGTTAGAAGATGATGAATCCGTTGTAAGTGTGTCAAGTTTTCATTTTGCGGATAGCATGAAAGAGTTAAATTATTTCTTGTATTGTGATTCTTGAATGGGAACTGAGGTCGTAAAATTATGCTTTATAGAAATTCTCAAAGTAATCGAGGATTTTGAAAATTCTCAAGGTGTTGAGGTGATCAGTGGAGACCAAGTATTATTATATGGTAAATAAAGTGAAACTTGCAGCATTACCACTACCAAATGATTGCAAGGATAAGATGGAGCAAGGTGCTTTGCAACCTACTCTTTGTAACTCGAGAAATAGTGGCATAAGTTTATGCATGATTCTTTGAAGGAGTTAAAGGTTGGTTGTGTATATCTTGACAGAAGCTTAAAATATATTTTTTGAAAATAGGCTTTCCAAACATGGAAAGGCTTTTCCATTTCTACCCACATGAGATAGAGTTTGTTGATCCTTTCACTTTTTGTCCTATGGTAATCTTCACTATCCCTCATGTACCTTGGAGCTTGCAGCCTATTTTAACTCCAAAGGTTCATTTGCAAAAACTCATTGAGATCATGAATGAAAAGATCAAGATGGGTATATTGGAGCCTTTTTGAGTTCCATATCCAAAGAGGTGGTTCCATATCTTTATGCTCTAACTAGGATATGAAAGTTTTGAACAAGGTTACAGTTAGGAATGCTGGTATAGGGACACATGTAGATGTATTTTCACATGCATTTTTAGGAAGCAGGATATGTACTAAGGGAATGATTAGTTCCAACTTGTGTTTGTGTAGCCTCCCTTGCAAGATCAGTCTTTCTCATGTCAATGGAGAGTGATAATGAATGCAAAGCTAGTGGTTGACTACACCAATTGCAAGAAAGTAAATAATATCTAGATAAGAATGCAGCCATATAAAATAAATCTACTACTTGAAATTTTCTTTCTAAGGCCTAATACACTCATTATTATTGGCTAGATCAGTAGAAATTGCTACATCCACAAACATGTTTGGTGGTGAGGCGGTCCGGGGCAGGCAACAAGAAGAGCGGACTCTAAACACCCTTCGAGGCTCCCGTGCTACTCAAATGGGGCTGTGGCAAGCACAATCAGAGACAACAACAACCCACAGCCAGAAACCAAACAAGAAAAGGGGCACCACCTAGTTGTAGATGCAAACTAGGACGCACATGATATCTCCTTGTACTCAAACGCACAAAGAGAGGGGAATGCAAGATAGCCACACACACCAAACACAAACCTTCACCACGCCAGAGAGAGGTAAAGCGCACAAATCAACTTGAGCAACTCATTCTTAGCCTTAAAGACTAGATGCACACAAATCTTGATGAGAAATAGAGATACAACACAAAAATTGACCTTGTTGCCAATACATAAATTGTCTTAGGGTCACGGGAGCCCTCTCACCGAGCACCCTCTTACAATGGACCTTTTAGGCAAAAAATTCAACAAGCCCTCAAACCACCAAGCATGAAATGGCACAGCAAACTTCAAGGACAATATACCTTCAAACACCTGATGAGCCAACTTATCAAGTCAATTTGGCGAGAAGAGTCGTAGTTGCAGCATACAATTGCACCCAAAACTATGAATCTTATTTATGGACAAGAGTAGGCTACAAGTGTAATTGCAGAGTATAGTATCACTCCACTCCTCTAGATGGCATAACTAACTTCAAGCTTCTCCATGCACCTAGGTGCAGTGATGGAATAGAGCACTCACAATGCACACACTCTACACAACTAGGCTTGAAAAGTGGTGTGTTATGTGTTGAGAATGGTGTGGTGTAGTGTGATCATGGGATGATTTACAAGGGAGAGAAGGGCTCTATTTATACGTTTTAGAAGCCCCGATTAGGATTAGGCCTAATCAAGTTTATTTGAAGGAATAAAAGATTATGCATATATATATGTCATAATAATCAATATCTAATTCTCCTAAATGATTTTCTCATATTAAACTGATCATTTAATGTGGGGAAGGCCAGGGAAGAAAAAGCTAGAATAATGGTTAAGCTAGCAGACCGGCCACAAAAGGGATCCAAAGGAGGGAAAATAGGGATCCAAAGGGGGGGCCATCTGCAAAAGAGCCATGTGCAACAATGGGCTAAAAAGACCCTAAGGTTCAGCCCATTAAGACTTCCAAAATGCTAAGGTTCCAAAATTCAAAGGTTGTGTCCAAAGGTCAACCCTAGGGAAAATTGGATGCTTTGTGTGTGCCCTAAAAGTCTTTGCGCATCCCTACATGGGAGGGGGCGAGCCCTAAAGGTAGGGGATGAGAGAGAAATCCACACACACACACACAGGATCCCTTTCCACAAAGGGAATGAGGGACACATGTCAGCTCCCTAGGCCAGATGCCCACAAGGTGTGCCCAATTTCTATTGGATGACGCTTGAAGTGGACCAATGAAAATTAAGCTAGAGTAAATCTAGTTTAATTAATTTAAAAACATTTAATAAAAGAAACCAATGAGAACTAAGTCTCCTAGAAGACTATTGGGCAGTCTACCAAGGGGTCCAATGAGCATTTAGGAGCCCCATGGCTTGCCTGAGTCCTATTGGCCAGGAGGAAAAGAGGTTCAATGAGAGTTTAGTTTAATTATTTAATTACCTAAAGCTCTCACAAAAGGGGAAAGGGGGACACATGTCAGAAGGCTATCACTTATACTGCTTAATTGTAATTGGCTTGACTTGGGGAGGGGCAATGAGGCTTCAGGAAGAGCATTTAGCAAGAGGGCTCGCCCAAGAGAGAGAGGGGGCTGATTTTTGCAAGGTATTATCACACACACACTCACACAAGCTCATGTGTGAAGAAAGAGAAGACTATCTCTTCCCAAGCTTTAATGGAGAACTCATCACCTACTCCAAGCTTGTGAGATAGAAGCCCACATAAACACTCTCTTGGCATGTGGATGCAAATCCAACCAAGATCCAAGCTTCAATGCATGCTCATCTCCTCTACCAAGCTAATTACTAAGCTAATCTATGCTACATATGAGTGATTATGTGAGGAGATGTACATCTTTCTCGTAAGATACTCCTTCTTCCTCTCAATCTACTCTCATACCCTGCTAGCTCTCACCATCTTCGAAGGTGTGTGAGGTGTTGGGTCTGAGAACGGGTATAATTCAAGTTGTGTTTGTTAAGTGTTTTGCTTATTGCATGAAGTTTCCATCTTCATTGCACTAGCTAGTTTTGAAGGAACACAAAGAATATTATTGTACAATGTCTCTCTTGATGGGAGAAACCATAATACAAAGCGTTTTGGAGGGGGGACCGGCTCCATGAAAATCCGGTCCTCAACTGTTGTCAATAGCTTAATTGCTCTCTCTTTTGAAAGTATTGTCGATGCTATCTAACTAGGTGTTATGCTTTTTGTTGCTCTCTCCACCCAAGCACTCATGTAATTCTCATTAGGAATCTACTCTAAGGAAATTCCCACTATGTTCATGCTAATTTCCGCTACACATAAGTTATTAGGCCATTAAATGTTACATTGGTATCAGAGCTCAAGGTTTCTCTTTTCTTGCTCAAGAAGGGAGGTCCTCAAGCTAGCTACAAATGGTTGGTATTATTAATTTCCTGTGAGTAAGTAGAATAGGGATTTTTCATCCTTGTAGTGCGCCTGCCTTGGTGCAGTTAACTGGGCATCACCGTTGAGAGCTATGGTCTTAATAGCGGAGTCCTACGGGGCTTGCCTACGGCTTAACCACTATTGAGCTATTAGAAGCTTGACAGGAGCCGGTGCTGTTTTGGTGTCGAAAGACCCTGTCTTCTATTCCTTGCAATTAATGGTATTGGAGCCGCGGGTACAGTAGCTTGAGTGCTTTTTCTAAAGGGGTAAAGAGGAGTAGCAACTAGGGCTTGAAGTGCCAAAGTATACCTAAAAGTTGTTAGAATGGCTGACAATAGTAAAGAGAGTGAAATTAATGTTGATAACTTTGATTTTGCTCATGAGCAAGCTACTAATGATGCTTCAATGCTTGCTAACTATCTTGTTTCTAGGCTTCAACAAGCCATGGGCAATCCATCTCTCCAAAGTGAAGTGCAACGGCAGCTCCGTGCTCACGGGATTCTCCAAGCTCATCACCATGACGAGAGAACACCTAGGAAGCCTCCTTGTGAGACTACCAAAAGAGGTCTCTCTCCGATTCAGGAAGAAGAAGAGAATCCATATGAAGGGCTCAAGAATTTACTTCTTGATGATGCATCTCCTTCCCAAAGGAGAACTCAAGAGCCTCCACCGAAGGAACGAGAAAGAAGCGAGTCTCCCGCCACAATGGCGGAGATGGCTCCACGAAGACGGCGGGCTAAACGCTCTCCATCACCACCAAAGCGGAGAAGATCATCACACTCTTCTCCACGCCATAATTCAAAGAGGGATGATAAAAAGCAAGAGAAGAAAAAGGCGAGAAAGAGGACACCCTCTTCTCCATCTTCTTCATCCTCTTCCTCTTATGAAAGCTATGGTGAAGATGACAAAGATCAAGACAAGAAAAAGGTGAGAAAGAGGTCACCCTCTTCTCCACCTTCTTCAAATTTTTCACCTTCTGAAGAAAGTGATGGTGCAACCTTTGAACCATCAAAAATAAGAGGTCATAGGAAATCCTATGCCGCATGGAAGAGGTCATCCAAGTTGAAGAAATTCAAAGAGGGAGGGAAGAGCATCTCTTTCCTTACCTATGATGGTACCTTTGGTGCTACGGACAAAGTCTTGGCCTTTATCCAACAATTCAATGCGGCGTTTGGAGATGAGGGCTTCACGGAGTCCTCTAAGCTACACCATGTAGCTATGCACTTTCAAAAGTCCGCCAGACAATGGTGGTCTAGCCTACGAGCCAACGGTGAAACTCCACGAACATGGAAAGATTTAAGAGCTTCCATTATGAAGCAGTTTTTGGCCACCGATGCCAAAGACAAAGTAATCACCAAATGGCGAAGCTTAAAGCTCTCTCCCAATGAATCTATCCACAAATATGTAGACAAGTTTTGGGACCTACCACTCAAAGCCACTGTCTTCAAAAAGTTGGATTTTGGAGAGAAAAAGCAACAATTTTGTGCGGGCTTAACCGAAGAAATGGCGGAGTATGTCAACTCCCAAAGACCACGTACCATATCGGCGGTAATACACCACACTATGGTCGCCTCTCGAATCAATTTCCAAACGGGGGCAAAAAGAAATAATAAGCCCCCATAAAATAAGGGTTCCAATGAGCCTAAGGGGAAGAACAATGTCCAAAAGTCTCCTAAGGGCAACTCCAACAAAGCTAAAGAGAAGGGAGTTTACAAAGGTAAGAATAAACTCTCTCCTGAAGAGCTTGAGCGTTATCGTAAGGATAACCGGTGTTTCAAGTGCGGCGAACAAGGACATGCGTACCGCGCTTGTCCCCAAAAGAACAAGCCCCAAGATCCTCCTAGAGCTTCCTTGGTTGAAATCCAAGAGGAGGAGACTCACCAAACTCATCACAAAGGATCTCCTCTATGCCATGCTTGGGGAAAGGTAAGAGAACATGATCTACTCACAATTTTATATCTATAGAGTTGGCCACCAAGCTAGGAATACAATCCTACGAGATGCGAGATGTCCTACCCGCAGACAGTGCCTTCAAGGGGCAAGAAGCTTCAGTCACTCCCTTAATTGGGAAATTGAGGCTTCATGTCCAAGGCTATGTGGACAAAGAGGACTTCTTTATCTCTCCTCTCAAGCATGAGGATGTAATCCTAGGGGCACCATGGTTTGACCGCCTGGCTGCCGATGTTAAAGTTCCTGAAAGGAGAATCTCCTTTAAGTTCAGGGAAAAAGACATGTATATAGATGCTAAGGAAATGGGTAACACCATCCCCATTGTACATACACCAGCTTTCAACAAGTCAATAAAGAGCTCTATTTCCGTGTACATGATTTTTGTTAAAGATTCTCAAAATGAACCTAATGCTTTAACAAACGAAAATAAAAGCAACCAAAAGGAATTAGAGTTATCCAATTTTCTCAAGGGGTTTCAAGATGTTTTTATTGACGACATCCCTTGTGAGCTAGCTTCTAAACGAGGTAATGATGACCATGCAATTGAACTTCTTCCAGGAAGCTCACCGCCTAATAAACCTCCTTATAGAGTTTCTCAAGCTCAACAAGAGGAGATTATGCGGCAAGTGCATGAGTTAGTTGAGAAGGGTATGGTTAGGCCAAGCTCATCTCCATTTTGCTCACATGTGCTATTAGTGCAAAAGAAAGACGTCACATATCGTATGTGTGTCGACTATAGAGCACTAAATAGGATCACTATCAAGAATAGGTTTCCCGTTTTCACGGGTAGAAGACCTATTTGATAAGCTACAAGGATCGATCTACTTCAGTAGGGTTGACCTAAAAAGTGGCTATCATCAAATAAGGATAGTTGATCAAGACATTGTAAAGACCGCATTTCGTACTACATTTGGTCTTTACGAATACATTGTCATACCTTTTGGCTTGACCAATGCACCAGCCACATTCAACCGCTTGATGGAGAAGCTGTTCAGGCCTCATCGAACCTTCATTGGAGTGTTCTTTGATGATATTATCATCTACTCTAATTCATTGGAGGAACACAAGCAACACCTCCAGGTAATATTTCAAGTTTTAAGAGAGAATAAAATTTATGTTAATTGAAAGAAAAGTGAATTTTTCTTGCAAGAGATACAGTATTTAGGTCACATTATCTCTCAAGATGGCATCCAAATGGATCCATCCAAGCTAGAGGTAATAAAAGGATGGCCTAAACCAAGGAATCTGCATGAACTAAGAAGCTTCATAGGTATGTGTGCATACTATAGATGCTTCATAGAAAAGTTCTCACAAATTGCCGGACCATTACATGACCTAACAAAGAAAAGCGTTAGGTATACATGGTTTGCTAAGGAGAACAATGCTTTCGAAAAGCTTAAAGAAAAGCTTATCTCTCAACCTGTGCTTACACTACCGGATCTCTCAAAACCATTTGAGGTCCAATGCGATGCTTGTGGTGATTGCCTTGGAGCTGTTTTGCTCCAAGAAGGGCACGCCATAGGCTATGAGAGTTGAAGGCTCGACCCTGTTGAGCAAGCTCTAGGCATATACGAAAAAGAACTCCTTGCAGTTCTACATGCTTAGACTCATGGAGGCACTATTTATTGGGGACTCCTTTCATTCTGCGAACGGATCACCAAAGTCTTAAGTACTTCATGACACAGACCAAGCTCTCCGACAAACAAATGAGGTGGGCAAATTTCGTTTTGCAATTTCATTTTCATATTGCTCACATTGCTGGCAAGCATAATCAAGTAGCCGATGCACTCTCAAGACGGCCGAGAGTGAATGCGGTTTCCATAGCAACTCACAATGATATATCTTCAATGATAGATGAGTATGCTATTGATCCCGATTTTAGAGATGTGATTTCAGCCCTTGCATTAGGGAAGAAAGAAGAACCATTTACTTTACAAGATGGTTATCTTCTCTATGGCAATAGACCATGCGTTACTAACTCACTACGTGAGAAAGTAATGTATGAATCTCATGCTCCACCTTATGCGGGACATAGAGGGATTCAGTCTACCTTAAAGGGAATTGAAACATATTTCTATTGGCCTACCATGAAAGTGAACATACAAGAGTATGTTTCCAAATGTGTGGTATGTCAAAAGACAAAATTTGATAGAGGGAAGCAACCTGGATTGCTTCAACCCTTGCCAATCCCTAATTCACCATGGGAGAGCATATCCATGGATTTTATCTTTGGATTACCCAAGTCTATCCATGGGAATACGGGAATATGGACGATAGTAGACAGGTTCCGTAAACAAGCTCATTTTATACCTGTCAAAAAGACTATCAAAGCCCATCAAATGGCAACCCTCTTCATTTCACAAATTTTCAAATACCATGGCTTGCCAATGTCCATAGTGTCGGATAGAGATCCTAGAATGACCAGTAATTTCTGGAAGGGTCTCTTTGAGAATTTAGGGACAAGGCTAAATTTCTCTTCGGCCTATCATCCACAAACGCATGGCCAAAGTGAAATAGCTAACCTAACAATTCTCGATCTACTAAAAGCCTATGTAACGGAAGTAGATCAAAGATCCCAATGGGAGAAGTACTTACCCTTAGTGGAGTATTCTTACAATAACAGTGTACATACTTCCACGGGAAAAGCACATTTCGAGGTAATTGAGGGAAGATCAAAAAGTCCCTTGCTACTTAAGGTACATGGGAAGATCTTCGCTGCAGATGAGTATAGTCGAGACCTACAAGAATCTTTCCAAAAGATTAAGGATGCTATCTCTATCTCACAGCAAAGGCAAAAGGCTGCTGCTGACAAGCACAGAAGAGCCCAAGCCTTTAAAGAAAACGATTGGGTCTTGTTAAAGTTTCCCAAGGCTCGATTAAGGCACATGACGGGAAAGAAACCTACGGGCCACCAAAAGTACTATGCTAAACTAGCAAAAAGATACTATAGTCCCTTCCAGATTCTTAGGCCAATCAATGACATGGCCTATCAACTTAAGTTGCCCAATCATTGGCTCATACACAATGCTTTTTATGTGAGCCTATTAAAGCCTTACAAAGGAGGGCCACCTCAAGAACCAACTATTGAAGACCCACCAGAGATCGAGGAGGTGCTGCAGCCCAAGTCCATTCTTCGACATGAAGACAAAGTACTAAGAGGTGGTAAGACTATCCGATGATATCTTATTAAGTTTAAGAATTATCCTTTTGAAGATGCTAGATGGATGCAAGGCATACAATTAAAGGATAACCTAAACCTTGTCAATGCTTACAATGCTTCTGAAGAGTAAGCAAATGTAAAAAATGTTAAAAATGAACAAAATTTTTGTCTTATAAGACTCTCTTTTTCTTTATTTGTGCACAAAAATGAAGTAGTATGCATGCTTAGATCAAGTTTGCGGAGACGACGTCTCCCAAACACCAAGTAGAGCTTGTCACTCTACTATGGAAGATTGATAGGACTAATGTGTAGACATGCTTGCGGCAGCCTCAGGCTCTCAAGCGCCAAATGGACTAGTCATCCATTGTGGAATGATGTCGTAGGGTAACATAGGGATCCTCTACCCGCTAAGAAAAGGACTCATGAACATGCTTTATCTTCTCTACACCATAGTCGAGGACGAGTATGATTTCAAGAGAGACGTAATGTCATAATAATCAATATCTAATTCTCCTAAATGATTTTCTCATATTAAACTGATCATTTAATGTGGGGAAGGCCAGGGGAGAAAAAGCTAGAATATTGGTTAAGCTAGCAGACCGGCCACAAAAGGGATCCAAAGGAGGGAAAATAGGGATCCAAAGGGGGGGCCATCTGCAAAAGAGCCATGTGCAACAATGGGCTAAAAAGACCCTAAGGTTCAGCCCATTAAGACTTCCAAAATGCAAAGGTTCCAAAATTCAAAGGTTGTGTCCAAAGGTCAACCCTAGGGAAAATTGGATGCTTTGTGTGTGCCCTAAAAGTCTTTGCATATCCCTACATGGGAGGGGGCGAGCCCTAAAGGTAGGGGATGACACAGAAAGCCACACACACACACACACAGTCTGCCTTTACACAAAGGGAATGAGGGACACATGTCAGCTCCCTAGGCCAGATGCCCACAAGGAGTGCCCAATTTCTATTGGATGACCCTTGAAGTGGACCAATGAAAATTAAGCTAGAGTAAATCTATTTTAATTAATTTAAAAACATTTAATAAAAGAAACCAATGAGAATTAAGTCTCCTAGAGGACTATTGGGCAGTCTCCCAAGGGGTCCAATGAGCATTCAGGAGCCCCATGGCTTGCCTGATTCCTATTGGCCAGGAGGCAAAGGGGTCCAATGAGAGTTTAGTTTAATTATTTAATTACCTAAAGCTCTCACAAAAGGGGAAAGGGGGACACATGTCAGAAGGCTATCACTTATGCTGCTTAATTGTAATTGGCTTGACTTGGGGAGGGCCAATGAGGCCTCAGGAAGAGCATTTAGCAAGAGGGCTCGCCCAAGAGGCAGAGAGGGGACTTATTTTTGCAAGGTATTATCACACACACACACTCACACAAGCTCATGTGTGAAGAAAGAGAAGACTATATCTTCCGAAGCTTTAATGGAGAACTCATCACCTACTCCAAGCTTGTGAGGTAGAAGCCTACATCAACACTCTCTTGGCATGTGGATGCAAATCCAACCAAGAGCCAAGCTTCAATGCATGCTCATCTCCTCTACCAATC
This sequence comes from Adiantum capillus-veneris, assembly GCF_014529385.1. Taxonomy (NCBI): domain Eukaryota; kingdom Viridiplantae; phylum Streptophyta; class Polypodiopsida; order Polypodiales; family Pteridaceae; genus Adiantum; species Adiantum capillus-veneris. The sequence continues at coordinate 101,529,949 of NC_140946.1, forward strand.
TAATTACTAAGCTAAGCTATGCTACATATGAGTGATTATGTGAGGAGATGTACATCTTTTTCGTAAGATACTCCTTCTTCCTCTCAATCTACTCTCATACCCTGCTAGCTCTCACCATCTTCGAAGGTGTGTGAGGTGTTGGGTCTGAGAACGGGTATAATTCAAGTTGTGTTTGTTAAGTGTTTTGCTTATTGCATGAAGTTTCCATCTTCATTGCACTAGCTAGTTTTGAAGGAACACAAAGAATATTATTGTGCAATGTCTCTCTTGATGGGAGAAACCATAATACAAAGCGTTTTGGAGGGGGGACCGGCTCCATGAAAATCCGGTCCTCAACTGTTGTCAATAGCTTAATTGCTCTCTCTTTTGAAAGTATTTTCGATGCTATCTAACTAGGTGTTATGCTTTTTGTTGCTCTCTCCACCCAAGCACTCTTGTAATTCTCATTAGGAATCTACTCTAATGAAATGTCCACTATGTTCATGCTAATTTCCGCTGCACATAAGTTATTAGGCCAATAAATGTTACAATATATATATTTTTTTAATGAGGGTGGGTCTCTCTTGTCCTTTGCGTCACATGGATGTGGTCTCAAGCGAAGAGAATTATTGAGGATGATAGGAGAGAGGATTGAGTGAATAATCTGGGAGTGCCTACTCTAGTAGAGGGTGCATTTTACAATAAGGTTAGTGGTTAGTAGTTAGTAATTATCACTAAAAAATATTTACAAAATCATTCACCAAATGTTGATATATATGATGAGAAAAGTTAGAGAAGGGATGAGCTTGTAAAGAGAGGTTGAAGCTTTGGAGAAGTTGACATTCACCTCTTTACATCACCGGAAGAAGAAGCAGTCAGCATGGCGAAGCAGCGCGTGTCGATGAAGCTATGTTATTTTAAACCTTGGAAAATTCATGATAAAAGCCTTCATTTGCAGAGGTTATCCTTGTATTTTTGCTGATTTTTTTAAGTTCTTCACAAAGCTGAAGAGACTATGGTAATATGGACATATATGTAGAAAGAAAGGGGGACACATAGGGTGTAGAAATGGAGGATGAAGGCTATGGAGGTGTGAGAGATGTGGCAGTGGTGAAGAGGGTGAATTAGGACATGGGAGTTGCCGGTTTGGGAGTGGGAAGGAGAGGGAGGAGTGTGTGTGAAAGAGGAAAATGATAAAGTGGAAGAGGGAGTGTGGCTGCATAGCATGGGCAAACTGGGGTCCACCAATAAAATCATAGCTCACAGCTAGTAGCTCAAAAAAATATGAAAACATTTGAGGTGAAAGTTCAGCTCACGAGCTACAACTTTTGTTTGTTTCACCTTTTCAAATTCGGGGAGCATGTGATGTTTAAAAATTCAGTGAAACCGACTGTTTTTTCCACTGCACAAGGTCCTTGTGAGTTCCTTCTTTGGATGATTCTTTTGAATACCTCCAAGAGTGAGCTCCCCATGGTGCATGCATGCATGCCACATACCCTTGACCTTATTTGGTAGGTGTATAATTGAAGATATTGTTGAGATCATGATATAAGTGAATAGTACAACTAAGAAAATCAAATATTGAGGGGTCTAAAAAAATATATACATGTCAAATATAAATAATAGAGGTGGAAAAAATATAAAGGGGTCAAAATAAATCTCTCTCATTATAAGTCTACCATAAAAAGATGAATATTTTTTGTGGTCTAATTTATGAGAGTAATAGACAATAGATGTAGGAAGGAAAAGTCACAATAGTGAAAAAATATACACATAAATAAAACTAGTTTTTTTGGATTTTTGTTGGGATGGAGTTACACCAAAAATAAGAGAAGGTTGCATGAAATTATTTTTATATAGAATAAAGAGTATGCAAAATGGTAAGAAAAAATATGGTAATGGTGAGTCAATGTACATAGCATAAATAACACACCATAGGTAGAAATATTTAAATAAATACCAAAATAATTATGAAAAATCCTTTTATTTAGGCCCTATATACAATGAAATATTTACACACAAATGGACCATAATATACTTATATTTTATTTTTATTTTTTTGGCTCAACTAGCCCAGTAACTAGCTAATTAAGGGTTTTTAAGAAGATATGGAAAAAGTCCCCTAACTCACACACGCCTATGTACAGTGAAATGGTAGGGATAACCAAAATGCTTGAGTGATTTGATAGGGTGAGGTAGCTTACTATGGCAATTATGGAAAGCCGAAAAACGGCTATCATTAGCCCTCCCCCAGGATGATGGTATATTCATGTACCATCGTAGAGCATCTTTTCCAATGAGAGTGCTTCAGAGTCCTTGGCGAGATCTTCATTTTTTGGCCCCTCAGAATTTTGGCTGGAGTTACACTCATGCTTCATGTATCAATACTTACATGAGATTGCTGCCCTTTGACAGATCTTTGGTAGATCCTTTGGTAGAAGGCGACTCAAATAAGGCTTCAAGCGATACCCGTTTACCTTCCTGGAGTGCTCTTTCCCATTCAAGTCCATAAGTTGATAGTAACTTGAATTGAAATCCTTCTTAACTATGTATGGCCCCTACCATCTAGTTTCAAATTTGGCATCAAAATGATTATCGAGTCGATTGTTATACCTTAGCACAAGATCTCCTTCATTGATGCCTTTGTCCTTTAGTTTCTTGTCTAGCTTCTCCTTCGTCTGTGTGGCTTTCCTCTTGTAGCACTCGTATGCTACTTCTGTTTTCCACTCAAGCTTAGCTAGGGTAAGAAGTCGATCCATCCATGCTTCTTGATCATCTTGTGCTACTTTGCCATGAATTCGCATTGTTGGAATGTTGAGCTCAATTGGTTGTAAAGCCTCTTGACCATAGACCAAGTAAAATGGTGTAAATTCCGTGGCTTCCCTATATGTGGTTCGATACGCCCACAAGGCACCATCCAAGAAGTCATCCCACAACTTTGTCTTGTTTTTCACCATCTTTCTAATGATGCCTGCAATGGCACCATTAGCTTTTTCTACCAAACCATTTGATTGGGGATAGAAGTGTGTACTATGACGATGTAGAATGTGAAGTTCTTCACAGACTTCTATGAGCAAGCCCTTTCTAAACCCTGGACCATTATCAGAAACAATCTCCAAAGGTGTGCCAAATCTACAGCAAATGTGAGTGTAGACAAATTTGCTCGCTGTCCTCTCATTTACCTTTGCCACACTTTGTGCTTCTACCCATCTCGTCATGTAGTCTATGGACACCAAGATATACGATTTCCCATTTTTAGTCCTAGGCAATGGACCCATAGAATTAATGCCCCATTTTTCAAATGGACCATTTGCAAGGACTAACTGACATGGACCATATAACAGACGCTTGTTTCCATTAATCTGACAGTTGTGACAGCTTTTCCACCAATACTGAACATCAATGTGCAAGCTTGGCCAAACATATTCGGCAAGCAAAATCTTTTTTGCAGTGAGTTCCTGTGCAAAATGACCACCACACGCTTCCTCATGCAAACCTTTTAGAATGGCTGGGATTTCCTCAATAGTTGGTATTCTTCTACACACTTGATCCTTCCCTCTTTGATATAGGGATCCTTCTAGAAAGAGATACGCGCTTGCCTTTTTCATGAGTCTCCTCTTTTGAGCCTTCGTGAAGTCTTGTGGAAACTCACCCTCCAAAATGTAGCTAATAATGGGAGTCAATGACTCCAATCCCTGGTATCTCGGTTGCTTGACAGTTGCTGCCACCATGATGACCTGCACTTCTTTCTCAACACATGTAACTACTTGTTGTGCAAGTAAATCGGCATCTTCATTCTCTTTCCTAGGAATATGATATAGTTGCACTTCTTCAAATTGATTAAACAATCTATGAATGGCATGAACTTTTGTCCTTAGGCTTTCATTCTTGCATGCCCAAATGCCTAAAATTTGCTTCACGATGAGAAGTGCATCCCCTTTTACCATGAGAGGTTGTATACCTTGGCCAATGCATATCTTGAAACCATGAAGTAGTGTGTCATATTCTGCTTCATTGTTGCTAGTTGAACTTGGTAGATTGCCCTTCTCTTGCATGACCACCTCCCCACTTGGGTTGAGCAATACTAGCCCTCCCCCTGCTTTTCCTGTGGCTCATCGAAAAGCTCCATCAAAGAACAAGGTAAAAGCATTAGGAATACTTTTAGGTGGTGGCAATGGTAGGGTCTTTACTTCAGGCACCTTAATCTCCTTCTCATGTACCCTATAAGTAAGGATCCCTGCCAATTGTGCACGCACACTATCTTCTACTTTGAAAGAGTATTGAAACTCTTGCAACTCCATAATCCACTTTGAGATCCTAGTACTAAGATTCATTTGAGATGACACCCAAGGGAACAAATTTTCTGCAGTGAGAATTACAAAATGTTTTGGTAGCAGGTAGGATCTAAAATTTCTCACCGCAAACATGAGAGAAAGCATCATGAGTTCTGCCTCCGTGTAGCCTATCTCTAAAGCATTCATGACCCTACTAGCAAAGTAGATGGGTCGCATTCTGGTACTGTGGGGATCTTGTTGTAGCAAAACCGCACCAATTGTTTCTTTCCCAACACTAGAGCTAACAAAGAATGTGTACTCGCAACAAGGAGGCATGAGTGTTGGTAGCTCTGACAAAATGACTTTAATGTTACAAAAGTGCTCTTCAAGCTCATTAGACCATGAAAATTCTACTTGTTGTGTCAACTTTTGCAAAGGATGAAGCAACTCCGAAGCTAAGTGAATAAAGCGTGACATATACTTCACCTTTTGAATGAATGAGATTACCTCTTTGAGATTCTTGGGTGATGGGAGCTCAATAAGAGCCTTTGCCTGTGAAGGATCCACCTCAATGCCTTTATAGGAAACCTTGTGACCAAGCAAGATCACTTCATCCTCACCTATGTGACATTTGTCGAGGTTGAGTTGACCTCCCATGTCATAGAGCTTCTTTAAACCTTCTTCTACCCTTTGTAGATGCAATGATTTTGAGCTATAAATGCATAAATCATCAATGAACACCCTAATTGACTTTCCAAAGAATGCTTGAAACACCATGTTCATGAAACATTGGAATGTTGCAGGAGCATTTGTCAGACCAAATGGCATGACTCTAAAAGCATAACAACCCCAAGGAGTGATGAAGGTTGTTTTTAACTGATCTTCCAATGCGATACCTATTTGAAAGTAACCTGAGTATCCATCACACATAGTGTACTTCTCATGACCAGCTACCTCATTTAGTATCTCATCTTGAAATGGGAGGGGAAAGTGATCTCTTTTTGTTGCCTCAGTGAGTGGACGGTAATCCACACACACCCTCCACTTGCCATTTTTCTTAGGAGTGACAACAACAGGAGAGACCTACTCTGAATTCTCCACTAGATAAATGAAACCTGCTGCTAGAAGCTTTCTTACCTGCTTGAGTAAATCTTGCTCCTTGATGACTCCTAGCCTTCGTAGCTTTTGAGCCTTAGGTGTGGCCTCTGGCTGCAACTCAATTTTGTGTTGAACATCATCTACTCCACGCACATCGGTGTACTCTTTAGCGAAAAGCCTAGGAAATTTCCTTAACACACCTTTGAGCTCCTCTCTTACATCCTTTGTAAGTGTTGTAGATAACATACCTTCTAGCATTCTTTCATCTTCCACTTTTTGGTTTTCTTGGGAACCTACCTCTTCCAAACCTGGGCAAGAGGTCTCTTGGTTGTTTGGCTTAAACCTTACCCCCATGACTTCGATGGAAGACTCCTCTTCAGTAATGCTGTCGCTACTTTCTCCTTCTGAAGTGCTATCGGTCCAGCCTTCCTCCGTCTCACTTTGAGATGATCCTTCATGGAGCTCCTCTTGGTGTTGCTCCTTCATGTCAAAGACAACCTTCTTATGATTGTAATTCCTGCAAATTAGCTTTCCACTCTCCCAATCCTGCAAAGCTCGCATTTTCATTAGCCATGGTCTCCCTAGGATAAATGCGTAACCATTTCCTTTGGTAGACATGACATAGAAATCCACTGCCTTCTTAATGCCAAAGGCCTCCACAGAGACATTTTTACAAATGCCTACACGCCTAGCATTGCTATTTTTTGCCATCTTGACTTTAATTTGAGGTGTCTCATGGATGTACATGCCTAGTTTTTGCATGAGTCCCTCTGTCATGATGCAAATTTGTGCACCCCCATCCACTAGACCTTCCCTAACCAATCTTCCTTTGATGTAACAATATAGCACAGGTGTAATATCCTCATTTATTTCAGCATGTGAAATTTTTACAACAGGCACACTCTCTTTTACCTTTCTCCTAGTGCTAACTGCCTTTGTTAAATCCCTCCTAACTTGTGGGCATATTGCAAGAAACTGAGGCCATGAGATATCAGGACCCTTACCTCTCATGTCTTCCAATAGGTTGTATGGAGCCATACCATGTCCAAGAGGGAAGTCTTGGAGGTTGATACGACGTCGAGTCCTCTCAGCTTCCTTGGTCTCCTTTGCCTTCTTTTCTCGTCCATGGTCACTCTCTGATGTAACCCCTTCTTTCTCCTTACCTTTTCCTCAGCCACACTTAATGCCATTTGCTTCCATGTCAACCTCATTTGAGTTTGTCACCTCTACCACATGCACATTTGGGTCTGGCAAAGGTGGAACTCCTTCCACTCTTTGTGGAGGTGATCTTGCTCCATTTGGCCTTTGTACAAGTCGTGGTTGCTGACTAGTTCCTTCACCTGCATTCATCACTGGGTAATTCAAGTTAGGTCTCCCTGGATCCCCACGGGGCCAAGGACAATTATACATCCCATGTCCAGACTCTCCGCAATTCCAACATTGCAAGACTCTCCTAGGTCGTGGATCTCGCTCTTCAGACTTCTTTGCTTGTCCCTTTGGACCTACAGCTTGTGCAAGGTGAATTGACAAGCTGCTTAAAGATTCATTTAACTTCTCAATCACTTCCGCCGTTACCTCAGGAAGCTCCCTCGATGTTGATGTTTGTGACTTACCTTTGGGCCTAAGACCTTCTATTGGAACCTCTCCCCTTAGGCACTTGAGTTTTCTATATTTCTCAGCAGCCCTAGTTTCAGTTGCATCAAAGGTAGCAGGTGCACCCGCCTCAACTTTTATCTTAAGGTCAGGAAAGAGTCCGGCTATGAACCTCTCCTTCTTTAGGAACTCTGCACCATCATCAGGGTTAGCAACATTTCTCACCCATACAACCCAAAGACGTAGAAACTCTTGCTTGTACAAGTAGTAGTCATCTAAGTCTTTTTGCTTATGAGAAACAATGTCTTGCCATAATTTCTGAATGTTTTGGGGATCAAAGAAGTATTTCTTGAAATGATTCAACACTTCCGTGTAATTCCCCTTAACTTCCTCAGGCAAAGAGTCAAACCAAGTGCTAGAATCTTTCCTAAGGACTACCTCAAACATTTCTACACGTTCCTGATCAGTTACTATCCTCTTGATACGACAAGACATCTTGAAATTTTCTAAAAATAATTCTGCATCCTCTCCAGGCTCTCCAAAGAAAAGAGGATATCCGGACATTTGGCGTTGGGCCTCCATTGAATCGGTTTCAAAGTGACAACACGTTTTTGTTTTTCTTTCTTAAAAAATTTACACAATAATGTTTTCTAAATTGCAATCTATTCTACAACAAAATAAAAATATTCACATCAAATGACCTATGATAATCAATAAGAGGCAAGATGACAGGGTTTGGTGATGTGAGAATTTATCCTACTCTTTGGGCACCAAACATGAACATCATACGTTGTTGAAAATGGATTTTTCTACTAGTTGCAATGTTTATTCTAATGTGTGGAGTGAAATGAAAGGGGAAAATCTCTATTCTTGGGCCATTATCCATGGTCTATGCATGACCTAATTCTTAAAAAAAAAAAAAAATATAGACGTCCAAACTAAGGTCGTACCTAATGAGAGGCAAAATAAAAGGATTTACTGATGCGTTTATCTCTTCCAACCTAAGAGGACCTAAAATTCTTCAAATTACACGCTGAAATTGCAACTTAGTACTAACAATTATGTGTACCTTTTGCCTTGCAATGGGAATAAAGGGATCATACAAATTCTCGTGATTCATGCAGGCTACTTGATTATGCTAACCATTGAGCCTTCACAAAAATACACAAGCTGTTCCTCAGTGGGGGCACCAATTTGAGGCGGTCCGGGGCGGGCAACAAGAAGAGCGGCCTCTAAACACCCTTCAAGACTCCCGTGCTGCTCAAATGGGACTGTGGCAAGCCCCAATCAGAGACAACAACAACCCACAGCCAGAAACCAAACAAGAAAAGGGGCACCACCTAGTTGTAGATGCAAACTAGGACGCACGTGATATCTCCTTGTACTCAAACGCACAAAGAGAGGGGAATGCAAGATAGCCACACACACCAAACACAAACCTTCACCATGCCAGAGAGAGGTAAAGCGCACAAATCAACTTGAGCAACTCATTCTTAGCTTTAAAGACTAGATGCACACAAAGCTTGATGAGAAATAGAGAGACAACACAAAAATTGACCTTGTTGCCAATACATAAATTGTCTTAGGGTCACGGGAGCCCTCTCACCGAGCACCCTCTTACAATTGACCTTTTAGGCAAACAATTCAACAAGCCCTCAAACCACCAAGCATGAAATGGCACAACAAACTTCAAGGACAATATACCTTCAACCACCTGATGAGCCAACTTATCAAGTCAATTTGGAGAGAAGAGTCGTAGTTGCAGCATACAATTGCACCCAAAACTATGAATCTTATTTATGGACAAGAGTAGGCTACAATTGTGATTGCAGAGTATAGTATCACTCCACTCCTCTAGATGGCATAACTAACTTCAAGCTTCTCCATACACCTAGGTGTATTGATGGAATAGAGCACTCACAATGCACAGACTCTACACAACTAGGCTTGAAGAGTGGTGTGTTATGTGTTGAAAATAGTGTGGTGTAGTGTGATCATGGGATGATTTACAAGGGAGAGAAGGGCTCTATTTATAGGTTTTAGAAGCCCCGATTAGGATTAGGCCTAATCAAGTTTATTTGAAGGAATAAAAAATTATGCATATATATATATATATATTTTAATGAATGTGGGTCTCTCTTGTCCTTTGAGTCACATGGATGTGGGCTCAAGGGAAGAGAATTATTGAGGATGATAGGAGAGAGGATTGAGTGAATAATTTGGGAGTGCCTACTCTAGTAGAGGGTGCATTTTAAAATAAGGTTAGTGGTTACTAGTTAGTAGTTAGTAATTATCAGTAAAAAATATTTACAAAATCATTCACCAAATGGTGAGATATATGATGAGAAAATTTAGAGAAGGGATGAGATTGTAAAGAGAGGTTGAAGCTTTGGAGAAGTTGACATTCACCTCTTTACATCACCAGAAAAAGAAGAAGTCAGCATGGCGAAGCAGCGCGTGTCGATGAAGCTATGTTATTTCAAACCTTGGAAAATTCATGATAAAAGCATTCATTTGCAGAGGTTATCTTTGGATTTTTGCTGCTTTTTTTAAGTTCTTTACAAAGCTGAAGAGAGTATGGTAATATGGACATATATGTAGAGAGAAAGGGGGACACATAGTGTGTAGCAATGGAGGATGAAGGCTATGGAGGTGTGAGAGATGTGGAAATGGTGAAGAGGGTGAATTAGGACATGGGAGTTGTAGGTTTGGGAGTGGGAAGGAGAGGGAGGAGTGTGTGTGAAAGAGGAAAATGATAAAGTGGAAGAGGGATTGTGGCTGCATAGCATGGGCAAATAGGGGTCCACCAATAAAATCATAGCGCACAGCTCGTAGCTCAAAAAAATATGAAAACATTTGAGGTGAAATTTCAGCTCACGAGCTACAACTTTTGTTTGTTTCACATTTTCAAATTTGAGGAGCATGTGATCTTTAAAAATTCAGCAAAACCGACTGTTTTTTCCACTGCACAAGGTCCTTGTGAGGTCCTTCTTTGGATGATTCTTTTGAATATCTCCAAGAATGAGCTCCCCATGGTGCATGCATGCATGCCACATACCCTTGACCTTATTTGGTAGGTGTATAATTGAAGATATTGTTGAGATCATGATATAAGTGAATAGTACAACTAAGAAAATCAAATATTGAGGGGTCTAAAAAAATATATACATGTCAAATATAAATAATAGAGGTGGAAAAAATATAAAGGGGTCAAAATAAATCTCTCTCATTATAAGTCTACCATAAAAAGATGAATATTTTTTGTGGTCTAATTTATGAGAGTAATAGAGAATAGATGTAGGAAGGAAAAATCACAATAGTGAAAAAATATACACATAAATAAAACTAGGTTTTTTGGATTTTTGTTGGGATGGAGTTACATCAAAAATAAGAGAAGCTTGCATGAAATTATTTTTATATGTAATAAAGAGTATGCAAAATGGTAAGAAAAAATATGGTAATGGTGAGTCAATGTACATAGCATAAATAACACACCATAGGTAGAAATATTTAAATAAATACCAAAATAATTATGAAAAATCCTTTTATTTAGGCCCTATATACAATGAAATATTTACACACAAATGGGCCATAATAAACTTATATTTTATTTTTATTTTTTGGGCTCAACTAGCCCAATGACTAGCTAATTAAGGGTTTTTAAGAAGATATGGGAAAAGTCCCCTAACTCACACACGCCTATGTACAGTGAAATGGTAGGGATAAACAAAATGTTTGAGTGATCTGATAGGGTGAGGTAGCTTACTATGGCAATTATGGAAAGCCGAAAAATGGCTATCAGTGGGTAAGGAAAAAGTTGATTAGATACATGGTTAGTGTCCAAATGCCACTACCCACAGTAACACAAAATCCCCCAAAGGCCCAAATAAGCCAAAGAAAGAGGCATGGCACCACGTCTGGCAAGGCAAACCCACACAAAATAAAAAGGAGGGAGGAAGGTAGAGGATGTCTCAAAGGAAAAGAAGAAGGAAAAGGACCTTGTTGCCCTCAGAGAGCCTTAGAAAAACAAAAACACATGCCAAAGAGGAGGAAAAAAAGGAGACAAAGAAGAAGCATAGAAAGACATATAAATAATCAAATCCCAATGAGAAGGACAATAAATATAAGAAACCACCAAAATAACCAAAGCCCAAGGAGATAGAGAAGGAAAACAAGACACCAACAAAGCAAGATCCCAAAGAGGAAAAAAACACAAAGAGGATCCAAAGACACCAACAAAGAGTCCAAGAAGATCAAAGGAGGCCAACACAAGAAAGATTCATAGGATTCCCAAAGCTCCCAAGAACATTTTGTGAGCCAACATTTTGTAAAGAGAAAACCATGCATATTATCTCCTTGAGAGCATTTTGTACACACTGCATATTATCTTCTTGAGAATATTGTATATCTTTTGTAAAGAGCAAGAGTTAGATCCCCTATAGATTCCAAAACATTCTTTAGATCCATCTCTTTTGTAGCTCCCGGTATAGTCTTTCTTGAAAGCTATGGAAATTATATCAAAATCATCTCCCTAATTTTGGTATTTGTTATAAAAACTTATGTGTTTTCAACGTATAATTAATGAAAAATATAAAAATACAAAAATGATAATTAGTTTCACTAATTATTAGACTCTAGGTTCTCTATTTCTAGCAAAAACTTAAATGGAATAATCAGTAAGTTAATCTAGAAACTTATGAGATAATTTCAAAGCTAGTGATTTTTGGAAGGGTCTCTTTGAGAATCTAGATAATAGGCTTAATTTCTCTTCGTCCTACCACCCGCAAAAGAATTGCCAAAGTGAAATTGCCAACCTTACAATCCTAGATCTAGTTAAGACCTATGTTACCGAAGTAGATCAAAGTTCCCAATGGGAAAAGTTATTACCTCTTGTAGACTATTCTTACAATAACACTATTCATACTACTACAAGGAAGGCAACTTTCAAAATCATTGAAGGAAGACCTAAAAGTCCCTTGCTAATTAAGGTACATGGGAAGATCTTTGCTGCCAATGAGTATAGCCGAGACCCTCAAGAATATTTCCAAAATATTAAAGGAGGCTATATATCCATCTCGCAACAAAGGTAAAAGGCTATTGCTAACTAGCACAAAAGGGTCTTATCATTTAAGGAGAATTATTGGGTCTTGCTCAAATTTTTCAAGGCTGGATTGAGGCAGTAGACTACGGGCAAACATCCTACATGCCATCAAAAATATTATGCTAAACTAGCAAAACGATACTATGGTCCTTTTCAAATCCTAAAACCAATCAATGAGATGGCCTATCAACTCAAGTTTCCCAACCATTGGCTCATTCACAATGCTTTTCATGTGAGCCTACTTATGCCTTACAAATGAGAGCCACCATAAGAGCCAATCATTGCGGACCACCTAAGATCGAAGATCAAGAAGAGCTTCTTCAAATATTAAAAAGTAAAAAATTATCCTTTTAAAGATGCTAGATGGATGCAAGGAACACAACTTAAGGATAGTATGAACATTGTCAATGCCTATAATGATACAATAGAGTAAGCAAATGCAAATACTTTTTAAATGAAAAATGATAATACTAGTTTTTGTTGTTATTGTGCACAAATTTAAGTAGAATGCATACCTAGAATCATGTTTGTGATGATGGCCTCTCTCAAACACCAAGTAGAATTTTTCACTTTACTTTGAGAGAATGAAATGGGCTCAAGATGATGAAATGGACTCAAGATCATACATGTTTGCGGCAGCTAAGTCCCTCAAGCCTCAAATGGATTAATCATCCATTTTGGAATGATGTCATAGGGTAAAAAGGGATCGTCTACCCATTAAGAAAATTAGACTAATGACTAAGTTTTTGTCTTCTCTACCTCACACTCAAGGACGACTATGGTTTCAAGAGAGAGGTAATGTCATAAAATCTAATATCTAACTAGCCCAAATGATTTTCTCATATAAAACTGATCATATAATGTGGGAGAATAAATGGGAGTAAGAGTTACAATATAGACATGTGCTTTTAGATTTATCTCAATATGGGACCAAAGGAAATGGGTCTAGATGGGAGATGGTCTAGCAATGAGAAATGCCAACTAATGGAGCTCAAAAGACCTTAGGGTTATATTCCTTAAATACCTCCAAAGGTTGGTGTTAAAAGTCCTTACACCTAGGACCTAGAGCAAACTAGGGACCTGGAGGTGGGAATCGGGCCCAAGCGGGCCCAAGCTTGAGGTGCTTGTCGTGCTTGCTTACTAAGGTGCTTGAGGTGATTGTCATGCTTGATGATTAAGGTTCTTGAGATGCTTGTCATGTTTTATGATTGAGGTGCTTGAGGGGTTTCATGGATAAGGTTCTTAAGGGGTGAGGTGTTCCAAAAAGTCAACAACATCCCTACATAAGGGGGGGGGGGGGGGGGGGGGGGGGGGGGGGGGGGGAGCCGTACAAGTAGGGGCATGGGAGATGACACACACACACTCACTCAAGGCAAGCCATGTCCAAAGATCCAACAAAGACAGATGTCAAGATCCTCCCCATGTTGCCCTCATAAGGTGCCTAAAGCCTATTGGTTGACCTCTAAAGGGGTCCAGTGAGTAGTTTATTCAAATAATTATATAGGCATTATCAAGCCCTATCTCTCAGACGGGTAAGGAGGATCCTTGTCCAAATACTACCCTCGTTGCTTGATATGCACTAATCATGTGATTGGCTAGGCTTGCATGGGTCCAATAAAATTCAAGGATGAGCTACAAGGAGGAGTCGACCAAAGCAAGCTGGGTTGTTCTTAGGGGTATAGTCTCTCTCACACATACTCACATGCTCTCATTCTCACTTGGTGAAAGTTCAAGAACTTCATATCCTTCTCCAAGCTTCAGAATTTGAGAGCCTACACCAACAACTCTTGTCTATGGAATGCAAATCCAACCCAGATCCATGCTTCAAATGCGATGCTAGTCATCTTCTTCATCTTTGTTACTAGCTACTATGATATGTTAAGTCTTATGAGTAATGGTATGAGAGGACACTAATTCTTTATTGTAATTTACTTCTTCTTTCTCTTCCCTATCCTCATTCCGTGCTAGCTCTCTCCAACTTTGAAGGTGTTTGAGATATATAGCTAAGTTAGGGGCATAATTGTGGTGCATGAAGCTCTCTATTTTCATTGCACCATCAAGGTCTCAAGGAACACAAAGCTTGTATTGTAACAAGTCTCTCTTTATGGGAGAATCTATAATACAAAAGCCTTTTAGAGGGGGGTCCGGCTCCACATAAATTTGATCCTCAACTGTTGTCAAGTTCTCTAATTCTCTCTCTTGCAAAGAATTGTTCATGCCAAGTTTGTCAGGTGTAATGGTTATGTTGCTACCTCTAATCAAGCTCTCTCTCTATTTTCACAAAGTATTCCCATAAAAATGCTCACTACAATTTTCCTATTTTGCTATTTTCAATGTTCATAGTCCATTCTTGTTACAAGACTGGTGGCCATGGTCTACCAATTTTTTTAATTTTTTGACTGGCCATAATTGAGCATTTTAACTTCAAATTTGTCAGACAATAGTGAATTTGGAGCGCATTGCTGAGATCTTTCCATAGATATGTTACATGATATATTTCTGTGATGTGATTATTTTTAACCTTCACATTTTGTTATGTTTCTTGAGTTGGTGTTGACTACAAGAAAATCATATCAAGCAACATATACAAGGGATCAAAGAAGTTAAAGCTACTCTCGGAAAGCATTTGCAATAGCTCAATTGTATAGGGTTATTCAATTTCCAAAGATCCTTGCAAGGGTAGAGGAGTGATGTAGCTCCTATGTAATTAAATACTTTAAATTTGTGTCCATTAGAATTTTTATCAACCTTCATGGCCATCGTTGTATGTTATGGAGTGATGTAGCTCATCGGTAACATAATTGTGTAAATGTTTTTTATTACAATAGTGTATATATATAGTGTTGTGAGTTTTTCCTTTGTATCCCCAAGGATTTTTCATCCACAGTTAGGGACCTCGATTTGAGCCCGGGTCTTGGAGCTATCTATAGAGATCAACCTCATGCTACGAAAGCGGTCCGGTGCGGGCAACAAGAAGAGCAACCTCTAAACACCCTTCAAGGCTCCCGTGCTGCTCAATAGGGCTGGGGCACAACACAACACAAACCAAAACAGCAAACCCCCAACCAAATCCCAACTACACAAGGGGCACCACCTAGTTTAAGAGCGAACTAGGATGCAAAAGAGGAGAATCGTTAGAGCAACCCACAAACAAGCAAGGAATTTACACTAACCCTAACACCAATGGAACACT
This sequence comes from Adiantum capillus-veneris, assembly GCF_014529385.1. NCBI lineage: Eukaryota > Viridiplantae > Streptophyta > Polypodiopsida > Polypodiales > Pteridaceae > Adiantum > Adiantum capillus-veneris. Next base: position 101,545,187 of record NC_140946.1, read on the forward strand.
CTCACACACTAAAACACGAGAGAGAGAGAGAGAGAGAGAGAGAGAGAGAGAGAGAGAGAGAGAGAGAGAGAGAGAGAGAGAGATAGAGATGGTGCTCGGGCTGCTTTGAAGTGTATCGTTAATGATCAAGCAAACATAAATATATATATGTAAGAAAGAGAGAGAAGGGGGAAGGGGGTTCTTGTTGCACTAATGCCTTCTTACAAATCTGTCATGACCAATCAAAGTGAGATTAGTATTTGTTCAACATAGCCTGAGTAAATTACACCACAACACATCACAAGAAAAAAGCCACCCCAATCACTGTCTTAAGGCCAGGGGAGTCCTCTCCACCCTATCGCCCTCTTACAGCATGTGGGATTTTTGGCTAAATTGATAACAATACCCGGAGACAAGCTATCAAGAACTTGAATAAAACACCAAGACACTTACACATCATTATTGTCCATGACTTCACGTTGGAAGGGAGACAAGATATCCATGCTTGGTCCAAATTCACCCTCCTTCATTCAGCAAATGTTGGGCTTACTCTAGTAGGAGAAATGATAGATTTCCTACTCTCAATTTAATGATCACTCTCTCTTACAATGGCATAGAGTTCCCTTGCTAATCACCCCTAATACAACACATACATATGCCTAATGCCAATGAGATTCCACTCAAGAGCTCCTTCTCAAGAGGTTGAGCTTGGCTTCTCAAGCTATAGCATAGTGCTCTTTCTTCTCCCACTTTTTTGTGCTAGCTACACCCTCCTTTTATAGCAATTTTGAAGGCTAGGGTTACTCCTCTAACCATGGTTGGGTTAGATTTTCAGAAATTTATCTAATTTCTTTTGCTTGGAATTATCAAGAAGTTGGTGGGGAAAGAGAGAGGAGAGAAATGGAGGTGATAGGACTTTTCATAGTGGGTTAGTGTTAGTAGAGTTAGTATTAATTTACAAATGGAATTGGATATTTACAATGGGAGTATCCATGTAGGATACAAATAAGGAAGAAAAACTCTTAAGAGGTAAGAAAAGGTGGATTTCTGACAAGGTTGATGCTCCAAGTGTCTTGAGTAGGGTCAATTTTGACGCTTGTTGACGGTCCACTAGCTTTGACGGTACATTTTTTCTCCACTCTTGACCTTCCTTGAGAGACAAGGTAATTGAAGCTGAGTAATCAACCACCATGATGCTGTCTTTTAATAGAAGAGGCTAAATTTTGTGGTTTTTTTTATAGATATGGGTAATTTGGAGGAGGAAAAATGAGACTAGGTGGTCAATTTTGGAATGGAATTGTGTGTGGGAGGTATGAGCTCACCATGGTTTCTCTTATTCTTCAAGGTTGAGGAGAAGGAGAGTAGGGTGCAGAGAGGAGTGGTGAGAGAGGTGGGGATGATGACTGGAGAAGTGTGTGTGAAAGAGGAAAATGATAAACTGGAAGAGAGAGTGTGGCTCCATAGCATGGGAAAACTAGGGTCCACTAATAAAATCATAGCTCACAGCTCGTATCTCAAAAAAATATGAAAAAATTTGAGGCAAAAGTTCAGCCCACGAGCTACATCTTTTGTTTGTATCACGTTTTCAAATTCAGAGAGCAAGTGAACTTTTAAAATTCAGCAAAACCGATCGTTTTTTTCCACTGCACAAGGTCCTTGTGGGGTCCTTCTTTGGATGATTCTTTTGAATACCTCCAAGAGTGAGCCCTCCATAGTGCATGTATGCATGCCACCTACCCTTGACCTTATTTGGTAGGTCTATAATTGAAGATATTGTTGAGATCATGATATAAGTGAATAGTACAACTAAGAAAAGGGAAAAGTCCCCTAACTCACACGCACCTATATACAGTGAAAGGGTGAGGGTAACCACAGTGTTTGAGTGATTTGATAGGGTGAGATAACTCACTATGGCAATCACAGAGAGCCGAAAAATGGCTATCATTAGCCCTCCCCTAGGATGATGGTATATTCATGTACCATAATAAGGAATCTTTTCCAAAGAGAGTGCTTCAGAGTCCTTGACAAGATCTTCATTGTTTGGCCCCTTGGAATTTTGGTGTGTGTTACACTCATGCTTCATGGAACAATACTTACATGGGATAGTTGCCTTTTGCTCTGGTAGATCCTTTGGTAGAAGGCGACTCAAGTAAGGCTTCAAGCGATACTCGTTTACCTTCCTGGAGTGCTCTTTCCCATTCAAGTCCATAAGTTGATAGTAACTTGAATTGAAAGCCTTCTTGACTATGTATGGCCCCTGCCATCTTGTTTCAAATTTGGCTTTAAAACGATTATCAAGTCGATTGTCATACCTTAGCACAAGATCTCCTTCATTGATGCCTTTATCCTTCAATTTCTTGTCAAGCTTCTCCTTTGTCTGTGTGGCTTTCCTCTTATAGCACTCGTATGCTGCTTCTCTTTTCCACTCAAGCTCAGCTAAGGTAAGAAGTCGATCCATCCATGCTTCTTGATCATCTTGTGTTGATTTGCCATGAAGTCGCATTGTTGGAATGTTTAGCTCAATTGGCTGTAAAGCCTCTTGACCATAGACCAAGTGAAATGGTGTGAACTCTGTGGCTTCCCTATATGTGGTTCGATACGCCCACAAGGCACCATCCAAGAAGTCATCCCACAACTTTGTCTTGTTTTTCACCATCTTTCTAATGATGCCTGCAATGACACCACTAGCTTTTTCTACCAAACCATTTGATTGGGGATAGTAGGGTGTACTGTGACGATGTAGAATGAGAAGTTCTTCACAGACTTCTGTGAGAAATCCCTTTCTAAACCCTGGACCATTATCAAAAACAATCTCCAAAGGTGTGCCAAATCTACAACAAATGTGAGTGTAGACGAATTTGCTCACTGTCCTCTCATTTACCTTTGCCACACTTTGTGCTTCCACCCACCTAGTCATATAGTCTACAGCCACGAAAATGTAGAGTTTACCATTTTTTGTCCTAGGCAGAGGACCCATAGCATCAATGCCCCACTTTTCAAAGGGTCCATTTGCAAGCACGATTTGCCTTGGACCATAAATCAATCTTCTATTCCCATTTACCTGACAATTGTGACAACCTTTACACCAATGTTGGACATCCACATGTAGACTTGGCCAAACATACCCCGGAAGCAAAATCTTCTTCACAGTTAGTTCTTGGGAAAAATGACCACCACATGCCTCTTCATGCAAACCTTTTAGAATGGCTGGAATTTCCGCAATAGTTGGTACTCTTCTGCACACTTTATCCTTCCCTCTTTGATAGAGGGAGCCTTCTAGGAAGAGATACATGCTTGCCTTCTTCATGAGTCTCCTCTTCTTAGCTTTTGTGAAGTCTGGTGGAAACTCACCCTCCAAAATGTAGCCAATGATGGGAGCCAATGACTCCAATCCATGGTACCTCGGTTGCTTCACAGCAACCGCCACCATGATGACCTGCACTTCTTTCTTTACACATGCAACGGCTTGTTGTGTAAGTAAATCAGCATCTTCATTTTGTTTCCTAGGAATATGATATAATTGCACCTCCTCAAATTGATTAAATAGCCTACGGATGGTATGAAATTTGGCCCTTAGTCTTTCATTTTTGCATGCCCAGATGCCTAAAATCTACTTCACAATGAGAAGTGCATCCCCTTTTACCATGAGACGTTGTATACCATGGCCAATGCATATTTTTAAACCATGAAGTAGTGTGTCATATTTTGCTTCATTGTTGCTAGCTGAACTTGGTAGATTGAACTTCTCTTTCATGACCACCTCTCCACTTGGGTTGAGCAACACTAGCCCTCCCCCTGCTTTTCCTGTGGCTCGACGAAAAGCTCCATCAAAGAACAAGGTAAAAGCATTAGGAATACTTTTTGGTGGTGGCAATGGTAGGGTCTTTACTTGAGGCACCTTAATTTCCTTCTCATGTACCCTATAAGTGAGAATCCCTGCCAATTGTGCACGCACACTATCTTCTACCTTGAAAGAGTATTGAAACTCTTGCAACTCCATAATCCACTTTGAGATCCTAGTACTAAGATTCATTTGAGATGACACCCAAGGGAACAAATTCTCTGCGGTGAGGATTACAAAAGGTTTTGGGAGCAAGTAGGATCTAAAATTTCTTATCGCAAACATGAGAGAAAGCATCATGAGTTCTGCTTCTGTGTAGTCTCTCTCCAAAGCATTCATGACCCTACTAGCAAAGTAGATGGGTCGCATCCTTGTACTGTGGGGATCTTGTTGTAGCAACACAGTACCAATTGTTTCCCTTCCAACACTAGAGCTAACAAAGAATGTGTACTCCCAACAAGGAGGCATGAGTGTTGGTAGCTTTGACAAAATGACTTTAATGTTACAAAAATACTCTTCAAGCTCATCAGACCATGCAAATTCTACTTGTTGTGTCAACTTTTGCAAAGGATGAAGCAACTCCGAGGCTAAGTGAATGAAGCGTGACATATACTTCACCTTCTGAATGAAAGAGATGACCTCCTTAAGACTCTTCGGTGATGGGAGCTCAATAAGAGCCTTTGCCTTTGAAGGATCCACCTCAATGCCTTTATAGGAAACCTTGTGACCGAGCAAGATCACTTCATCCTCATCTATGTGGCACTTGTCGGGGTTGAGTTCACCTCCCATGTCGTAGAGCTTCTTTAAACCTTCTTCTACCCTTTGTAGATGCAATGATTTTGAGCTATAAATGAAGAAATCATCAATGAACACCCTAATTGACTTTCCAAAGAATGCTTGAAACACCATGTTCATGAAACGTTGGAATGTTGCAGGAGCGTTTGTCAGACCAAATGGCATGACTCTAAAAGCATAACAACCCCAAGGAGTGATAAAGGTTGTTTTCAATTGATCCTCCAATGCAATCCCTATTTGAAAGTAACCTGAGTAACCATCGCACACAGTGTACTTCTCATGACCAGCCACCTCATTTAGTATTTCATCGTGGAATGGGAGTGGAAAGTGATCTCTCTTTGTTGCCTCATTGAGGGGACGGTAATCCACACACACCCTCCACTTGCCATTTTTCTTAGGAGTGACAACAACAGGAGAGACCCACTCTGAATTCTCCACTGGATAAATGAAACCTGCTGCTAGAAGCTTTCTTACCTCCTTAAGTAGAGCCTGTTCCTTTATAACTCCTAGCCTTCGTAGCTTCTGAGCTTTAGGTGTGGCCTCAGGCTTTAACTCAATCTTGTGTTGAACAACATCTACCCCACGCACGTCGGTGTAGTCTTTAGCAAAAAGCCTAGGAAACTTCCTTAGCACACATTTGAACTCCTCTCTTTCATCCTTTGTAAGTGTTGTTGATAGCATACCTTCCAGCATCCCTTCATCTTGAACACCTTCGTTCTCTTGAGGACCTACCTCCTCCAAGCCTTGACAAGAGGTCTCTTGGTTGCTTGGCTTAAACCTTACCCCCATGACTTCGATGGAAGACTCCTCTTCAATAATGCTGCCGCTACTTTCTTCTTCTGAAGTGCTATCGGTCCAACCTTCTTCCGTCTCACTTTGAGATGATTCTTCATGGAGCTCCTCTTGGCGTTTCTCCTTCATGTCAAAGACAACCTTCTTATGATTGTCATTCCTGCAAATTAGCTTTCCACTCTCCCAATCCTGAAAAGCTCGCATTTTCATTAGCCATGGTCTCCCTAGGATAAATGGGTAACCATTTCCTTTGGTAGACATGACATAGAAATCCACTACCTTCTTAATGCCAAAGGCCTCCACAAAAACATTTTTACAAATGCCTACGCACCGAGCCTTGCTATTGTTTGCCATCTTGACCTTAATTTCAGGTGTCTCATGGATGTGCATGCCTAGTTTTTGCATGAGTCCCTCTGTCATGATGCAAATTTGTGCACCCCCATCTACTAGACCTTTCCTAACCAATCTCCCTTTTATGTAACAATCTAGCACAGGTGTAATGTCCTCATTCATTTCAGCTTGTGCAATTTTTACAACAGGCACACTCTCTTTCACCTTTCTCCTAGTGCTAATTGCCCTTGTTAAATCCCTCCTAACTTGTGGACATAATGCAAGAAATTGAGGCCATGAGATATCAGGACCCTTACCTCTCATGTCTTCCAACAGGTTGTATGGAGCCATTCCATGTCCAAGAGGGAAGTCTTGGAGGTTGATACGACATCGAGTCCTCTTAGCCTTCTTGGTCTCCTTTGCCTTCTTTTCTCGTCCATGGTCACTTTGTGATGTAACTCCTTCTTTCTCCTTACCTTTCCCTTGGCCACGCTTAATGCCATTTGCTTCCATGTCAACCTCTCTTGAATTTGTCACCTCTACCACATGCACGTTTGGGTCTGGCAAAGGTAGAACTCCTTCCACTCCTTGTGGAGGTGGTCTTGGTCCATTTGGCCTTTGTAGAAGCCTTGGTTGTTGACCAGCTCCTTCTCCTGCATTCATCACTGGCTAATTCAAGTTAGGTCTCCCTGGCTCTCCACGGGGCCAAGGACAATTATACATCCCATGTCCAGACTCTCCGCAATTCCAACATTGCAAGACTCTCCTAGTTCGTGGTTCTCTCTCTTCTGACTTCTTTGCTTGTCCCTTTGGACCTACACCTTGTGCAAGGTGAATTGACAGGCTGCTTAAAGATTCATTTAACTTCTCAATCACTTCAGCCGTTACCTCAGGAAGCTCCCTAGATGTTGATGCTTGTGACTTACCTTTGGGTCTAAGACCTTCTATTGGAACCTCTCCCCTTAAGCACTTGAGTTTCCTATACTTCTTAGCAGCCCTAGTTTCCGCTGCATCAAAAGTAGCAGGTGCACCCACCTCAACTTTACCTTAAGGTCAGGAAAGAGTCCGGCTATGAACCTCTCCTTCTTTAGAAATTCTGCACCATCACCAGGGTTAGCAACATTTCGTATCCATAGAGCCCAAAGACGTAGAAACTCTTGCTTGTACAAGTAGTAGTCATCTAAGTCTTTTTGCTTATAAGAAACAATGTCTTGCCATAGTTTTTGAGTGTTTTGGGGATCAAAGAAGTATCTCTTAAAACGATTCAAAACTTCTGTGTAATTCCCCTTAACTTCCTCAGGCAAAGAGTCAAACCAAGTACTAGCATCTTTCCTAAGGACCACCTCAAACATTTATACACGTTCTTGATCGGTTACTATCCTCTTGATACGGCAAGACATCTTGAAATTTGCTAAAAATAATTCTGCATCCTCTCCAGGCTCTCCAAAGAAAAGAGGATATCCAGACATTTGGCGTTGGCTCTCCATTATTATGAAAGATTATAACACGAGTTACAATAAGGGATACAATAGAGATTTAGAACCACTCGCCTGCAAATGAAGAAGTAAGAAAATACCACTCTAGGTTTTCTTCTTCAGCTATCCAAGCTTCAATGAGGTCTCGATTTGTTTGATCAAAACAAAAAGGTAGACTATTGATGATCTCTAAGAAGGGTTGAAATTCTTCAAAGCTAAGGTGATAAACAGAAATCTCTAGAACTTCATTTTCTGGATCCAAAAGAGCAACCACGTCCCAAGTGATAAATTGCACTTGCTCTACAATTCCCAATGCACAAGCGGTTTGTATAAAAACTAGATCTTCATGCTCGTCGAAGGCCGTGAGAAAGTAGCAATTGACTAGGAGCTCCTTTCCTTCGAGTTCCACACAGTCGGAGTGAGGTAACCTTCTCACAATTTCATAAAGAACATCCTCATCAAGTCCAATCAAGTTTGTGAGATTTAAAGACTCCACTTGTGCTACAAAATTCCTGGACAAAAACTCCTTAGGATTATGGTTAGATCATTCAAAAGCATAAAGAGATTTACAATGTCTCTATGAACAAAGTGTCATAGAAAGTAGAGAAGGATGAGAATTTATACAAATTTGCAATCTTCTCTATGCTCTCTTTATTAAGACAAGCTCTGAATAGCTCCCTATCTCCTTTGTTGAAAGCAAAAGGAAGACTATTAATAAGACGCAAATGAGGGAAAAATTCACCAAATGTGAGTCTATGAAGCATGAACTCTGGCCGCAAGTTTCCTGAAGAGTCTTCCTCAATGGTGAAATGCACTCGCCAAACGCCAAATTTCACTCTATTTACCAATCTTAGGGCACACACTAGTTGGATGAATGCACGGTCTTCCTTAGTGCCCAACAACAAGAGGAAAATGGAATCCACGCGTAGGACCTTTCTTCTTAACTTCACCACCCTCTTGTTATGAGGGAGACGCCTTACTACTTGCTCCTGCAACTCAATTGGTAATAGAGCTAGATCTCTAAGGATTGAACTTTCACTGCACACACATTCCCTGTTGGAACAAATGATCTTTTTTTGTTTCTTGTAACAACTTGGACAAAGAAAAAACAAACATACACACTATTTTTCCGGGCTGCACTTCATTTTAAAATAAAATGAACACATGTACATCAAAAGAAGTGTGGTAGTTGATGAGAGGTAGAATGACAGGGTTTGGTGATGCAAGAATTTATCCTACTCTTTGGGCACCAAACATGAACACCATTCGTTGTTGAAAATGGATCTTTCTACTAATTGCAACGTTTATTCTAATGTGTGGAGTAAAATGAAAGGAAAAAACCTCTATTCCTGGGCCATTATCCATGGCCTATGCATGTCCTAATGCTTAAAATAACACAAAAACATAGACGTCCAAGCTAATATCGTACCTAATGAGAGGCAAAAAAAAAGGATTTACCAAAGTGTTTATCTCGGCTAACCTAAGAGGACCTAAAATCCTACGAATTACCCGTTGAAATTGCAACTTAGTACTAACAATTATGTGTATCTTTTGCCTTGCAATGGGAATGAAGGGATGATACAAATTCTCGTGATTCATGCAAGCTACTTGATTATGCTAAAGGTTGAGCCTTCACAAAACATACACAAGCCTGTCCTCCGTGGGGGCACCAATTTGAAGCGGTCCGGGGCGGGCAACAAGAAGAGCAACCTCTAGACACCCTTCAAGGCTCCTGTGCTGCTCAATGGGACTGGGGCACAACACAACACAAACCAAAACAACAAACCCCCAGCCAAATCCCAACTACACAAGGGGCACCACCTAGTTTAAGAGCGAATTAGGACGCAAAAGAGGAGAATCATTAGAGCAACACACAAACAAGCAAGGAATTTACACTAACCCTAACACCAATGGAACACTCTCACACACTAAAACACGAGAGAGAGAGAGAGAGAGAGAGAGAGAGAGAGAGAGAGAGAGAGAGAGAGAGAGAGATGGTGCTCGGGCTGCTTTGAAGTGTATCGTTAATGATCAAGCAAACATAAATATATATATGTAAGAAAGAGAGAGAAGGGGGAAGGGGGTTCTTGTTGCACTAATGCCTTCTTACAAATCTGTCATGACCAATCAAAGTGAGATTAGTATTTGTTCAACATAGCCTGAGTAAATTACACCACAACACATCACAAGAAAAAAGCCACCCCAATCACTGTCTTAAGGCCAGGGGAGTCCTCTCCACCCTGTCGCCCTCTTACAGCATGTGGGATTTATGGCTAAATTGATAACAATACCCGGAGACAAGCTGTCAAGAACTTAAATAAAACACCAAGACACTTACACATCATTATTGTCCATGACTTCACGTTGAAACGGAAACAAGATATCCATGCTTGGTCCAAATTCACCCTCCTTGATTCAGCAAATGTTGGGCTTACTCTAGTAGGAGAAATGATAGATTTCCTACTCTCAATTTAATGATCACTGTCTCTTACAATAGCATAGAGTTCCCTTGCTAATCACCCCTAATACAACACATACATATACCTAATGCCAATGAGATTCCACTCAAGAGCTCCTTCTCAAGAGGTTGAGCTTGGCTTCTCAAGCTATAGCATAGTGCTCTTTCTTCTCCCCCTTTTTTGTGCTAGCTACACCCTCCTTTTATAGCAATTTTGAAGGCTAGCGTTACTCCTCTAACCATGGTTGGGTTAGATTTTCAGAAATTTATCTAATTTCTTTTGCTTGGAATTATCAAGAAGTTGGTGGGGAAAGAGAGAGGAGAGAAATGGAGGTGATAGGACTTTTCATAGTGGGTTAGTGTTAGTAGAGTTAGTATTAATTTACAAATGGAATTGGATATTTACAATGGGAGTATCCATGTAGGATACAAATAAGGAAGAAAAACTCTTAAGAGGTAAGAAAAGGTGGATTTCTGACAAGGTTGATGCTCCAAGTGTCTTGAGTAGGGTCAATTTTGACGCTTGTTGACGGTCCACTAGCTTTGACGGTACATTTTTTCTCCACTCTTGACCTTCCTTGAGAGACAAGGTAATTGAAGCTGAGTAATCAACCACCATGATGCTGTCTTTTAAGAGAAGAGGCTGAATTTTGTGGTTTTTTTGATAGATATGGGTAATTTGGAGGAGGAAAAATGAGACTAGGTGGTCAATTTTGGAATGGAATTGTGTGTGGGAGGTATGAGTTCACCATGGTTTCTCTTATTCTTCAAGGTTGAGGAGAAGGAGAGTAGGGTGCAGAGAGGAGTGGTGAAAGAGGTGGGGATGATGAGTGGAGAAGTGTGTGTGAAAGAGGAAATTGATAAACTGGAAGAGAGAGTGTGGCTGCATAGCATGGGAAAACTGGGGTCCACTAATAAAATCATAGCTCACAGCTCGTAGCTCAAAAAAATATGAAAAAATTTGAGGCAAAAGTTCAGCCCACGAGCTACAACTTTTGTTTGTATCACCTTTTCAAATTTGGAGAGCAAGTGAACTTTAAAAATTCAGCAAAACCGACCGCTTTTTTCCACTGCACAAGGTCCTTGTGGGGTCCTTCTTTGGATGATTCTTTTGAATACCTCCAAGAGTGAGCCCTCCATAGTGCATGTGTGCATGCCACCTACCCTTGACCTTATTTGGTAGGTCTATAATTGAAGATATTGTTGAGATCATGATATAAGTGAATAGTACAACTAAGAAAATCAAATATTGAGGGGTCTAAAAAATATGTACATGTCAAATATAAATAATATAAGTGGAAAAAATATAAAGGGGTCAAAAGAAATCTCTCTCATTATGAGGCTACCATAAAAAGATAAATATTTTTGGTGTTCTAATTTTTTAGTAAAAAAACAAAATAGATGTAGGAAGGGAAAAATCACAATAGTGAAAAAATATACACATAAATAAAACTAGTTTTTTTGGATTTTTGTTGGGGTGGAGTTACACCAAATATAAGAGAAGCTTACATGAAAATATTTCTATATGGAATATAGAGTATGAAAAATGGTAAGAAAAATTGTGGTAGTGGTGAGGCAATGTACAGAGCATAAATAACACACACCTAGGTAGAAATATTTAAATAAATACCAAAATAATTATGAAAAAATCTTTTATTTAGGCCCTATATACAAAGAAATATTTACATACGCATGGGCCATAATATACTTATATTTTTTATATTTTATATTTTTTTGGCTCAACTAGCCCAATGACTAGCTAATTGAGGGTTTTTTATTTCAGTAACGAGATATGGGAAAAGTCCCCTAACTCACACGCACCTATATACAGTGAAAGGGTGAGGGTAGCCACAGTGTTTGAGTGATTTGATAGGATGAGATAACTCAGTATGGCAATCACAGAGAGCCGAAAAATGGCTATCACTATATATAGATTGGGATACCCACTATATATATACACTCAATGTGTAGAGTCTGTACACTTTTGGGGCTTGCAATTGTGAAGTCGTCTCTCTCTCTCTCTCTCTCTCTCTCTCTCTGTCTCTCTCTCTCTCTCTCTCTCTCTCTCTCTCTCTCTCAATCTTCCTCCCTCGTCAACACATCTAAGTCAACGCCCATCTTAATGTGTCATGGTTTTGTTTCAAACTTAGGCCATTTTGTATTGATATGTTTGATAGCAGGGAAAATCCAAGGGAGTTCTCAGAATCCATCCATACTTGCATTCTTTGCTCCCCAATCCATAAGTCTTGCCAAATGTGGAACTTGAAACATGTGCTATATGCAGGGTACCAAGGAAAAATATCAAAGCACCTTAGAAGGGAGTTGTCCACTTGGATCATTATAGCAAGATGTTTTACATTTTGGACATACCTTTTCATTTTTTTCTTCATCTCTATGTAAAATACAATCATTGCCACGTGCATGTGTGGTGTTGTTATCTAGTCCAAGATTTCTCAATATTATTTTCACTTCATCTCTTAATGTAGAAAAGAATGTTGTTTGAGGGTAAGAACTTTTGAGACAACAACTTGCAACATTTTGAGCAAAACCACATACAAATGAAGTATTAAAACATTAAAAAATGATATAAGAAGCATTTACAATGGAGAAGGCATTTAATTTAATAGTACCAAAATGGATGTATTACTCCAAGCATAACAATTCTAGAGGTTCATAATAAGAAAACTTGTGCTTAATCATGAGAAATTTGTACCTTCTTAGATTTTCTCAAGCGCTTTCAAAATAAGAAAACTTTTGTTATCTAAAATCATCCATGTCATCATCGTCGTCAAAAACATCATTCTTTTTGTCAAAAGGAAACCGTATAGTTTCTTTAATCTCTCATAGCTATTTGGATCACTCTTGCAAAGGAGTTTAATGTACTCAATTGACATGCATGAGATGGTAGAGACACATCATTTTCAACATCATCTATATACAAAAATTAAACTTAATATTTTGTAAACACATACTTAGCATTTAAGAAGGAAACAAATGGATTTAGCACAAAACTAACTAGTATCAAATATACACATGTAAATTTCAAAAATTTGAGACATAATCCAAAAGTGCACGTTTTTTTGTACACTTTTAGATATTCAATCTAGAGATGGAGGTGATCTTTCCAGCATTTAGCAAGAATGTACTTTGGAACATCTATGCTCACGTATTGTGGTTCATGCCCATTTTTACATTCGACGGATCTGCAATTGGTTCTTGCATTTCTCCCCCAACTACTATTGATTAAGCCAGCTATATTTTTCATGTGTATTTGGTTTACCATCTACATAAAGTATTTGGATGTTTGCATGGGTAATGCCTATATCTGAAAGGGTCCTATGTTGAGACACAAACCATAAGTGTCATGCTATGGATATATCATTACAATTGATGCCAAGGGCCCCATCCATATATGGGTCCAAAGAAGCACATAAGGGTCACCTTCAAATGTGGTGGGACATGTAGATTTTGTGCAATGAATAGGACACATCCTCCATTGGAAGGCTAGAAGGAGCTATCATGTAACAAGCACCCCACAAGCTAAAAACCTCTCCATCTCTATAAGAGGTCTTCCATGACATCCCCCATAGCATCTATGAATATACATCTTCACAAAAGAAAATAGATGATTGGGCAACGCATAATCTTCATGAGTCTTGCTCTCAAGGTCAAGAGGCAAAAATCATTGCAAGAGATCCATTTGCAATTGTCGATTGCATGACCATCTTGTGTGTGTGAATGAGAATGCGTGATCATAGATGGCATCCTCATCATCAACTAGAGATGCATGCCACTACATGTGAGATATTATCTATAATATTGACACATTTAGCTATAAGAATCTAAATAAATATATAATAGAAAAATAAATACTAACCATAGGCTCATCTCGGTGTGGGAGTGTTGGTATATGAGCATGAACATCCCAATCCGACTCATGTGAATGACATTGGCATTGTAGCGTTCGATGTTAGCCTTGACATCTATCGAACCAAAATGGAATCCACTCCTCGTCATGCTGCTTGAACCAAGCTATCATCACTTCATACCAAACAAGAGGTGTCTCCCTATGAGGCAAGCTATCGAGAAGACTCCAAAGTTAGATGGGCATATCTGTCACTCGGGAGATCCTAGATATTGTCTATGAAATAAATGGATGTGACAAGTGCTTGGATGACCAATCCTAGGAGTAGCATGGATAATATCTTGTGATAAAGAGGCCTTGGCCCTAATCATCCAAGAAATCATAGGGACTAGAGGCCTCTCCATGCACTTCCATCCATCAAACTGCCAGCCCCCAGCCTATGGCAGTCCATTGATGGTCCCCATATCTGCACCGCATAAAGCATAGCTGACATGAACAAAGTTTTAAAAAGCCGTAGTTTTTTTTTAGGTTCTTGAAACTAAACCTGTAAACACATCCTCTCTATCTTTACTACAAAATGTCGCCTGAAAATTGATGTGGTTATCAATGGGTCAAAGCTTTTTCTAAGAATTAAAAAACCCTAGTATATGTGTTGGTATCAGTATAGAAATTGTATCATTGGTATAGGTGTTGGTATTTCAATCATAGCAGTAAGCATTGAAATAGCCATCAGAATAGACTATCAAATAGGCATCAAAAACTTAAATTCTATTATAGCACTCATACCAATGTCTATGTATTTCGACGCCTATACTGGCATTTGTACCAGCATCAAAGCTAGTAATTTTTTTTTGGGCAGAGAGGGCTCTGATGCTACATGTGCTGCAACATTGAAGACTAAATACCCAAGCGACTAGATTTCAATGACAAGCCCTAATAATACGTACACAACTAGCCCTAAGTGGCTAAGTGGATAAATAACTTTATTGTGAGCAGTGACGAGAATTTGGGGCCATCCAATAGAAGATTAAATTTATGTCCAAGTTATGAGGTTTTTACATTTATTGTGAGCAGTTACGAGAATGTGGGGCCATCCAACCGAAACACCTATCTCTCAACAAGGATCTTATGTCCTTGTAAGCAATGAAAGCATGCTGTTCAAGGGACAAGACGCATTTCTTTGCAACACATTTGCGAAGATCATGTTGTTGCCAATTATAAGTCGTCGAACTCTAACACTGGCCAACAGGAAGAAATCTTGCAATCCAATAGACGTGTTCGTAGGCACTTTGGTCAAGTAGCATAAGTGAGGCCACAAGATGTAGCCTCTGACAGCTCGGAGGATGATCATGCATATCACATTCCCAACAAGGCAATGTTTGAGCCCGAGATCGATGAAATGATCGAGATGATCATGGATTGAGAAAGGCTTATCTATGATGATATGAAAAGTGAAGCCGATACGCCATTGTATGATGGAGCATGTGTGTCTAGATTGAAGGCACTCCTAGTTCTTCTCAACATGCATGCAATGTTTGGATGGAGTGACACTAGCGTCACAGTGCTTTCAGGTGATCTATTTCAATGTGTTTACTTCAATAAAAAACTCTAGACGTATACTTACACAAGTTTGCAATGTACGACTAGAGACTTTCTCGATGTTTTAACGACCACTCATAATCAAAAGTCATACAGAGTAGCATGGTTTAAAGGTCGACATTTTAGGGTGAAACAGATCGACAAAAATCATTTTACTCAAGATTTTGGAATCATGCAAAATTTGAACAGTCGAGTCGACGACGGTCCTCTGATGTAGATCCTGTGGTGGCGGAACTCACTTACTTCGGCACACTACAAGCAATTTTGTGGAAAAATTATAGAGGAATTTTTTGTCGACTTGTTCGACGTGCAATGGTTCAAGATAAAGATGAAGTGTTGCAACGCTATTGTGCACAGAGGAGAGTCTGCTTTTCTTGAGGTGGATTCAGCTAAAAAATGGACCGACCTAAGAGACAACTTCGTAATACCCGAGCATTGTGAACAAGTAAGTATATAAATAGTTAACATCTAATTTTAGAAGTTATGTGCTTGGAAGATCTCATGTAAGTTATGTGGATCTGGCAGGTGATATTTCATCCTACAAAGTCTACATCAAACTGGTGGTACGTCATAGAGGTAGCCCCTCGTAGTGCAGGGACATATGAGGGCTACCATGTACCAATCACAGTGGCATCAATGGAGGAGATCAGAGAAGATGCTCAGAAAAAGCTGGTGAGGTGGTTCCAGACGAGCATCAAGCTGCTACTCTCTATGGGGTGTATGCAGAGGATCTACAAAATGAAATGGAGGACATCAGCCTAAACGAAGAGCTCTATATAGACAAAGGGAGTTATGCTGAGCTATGTGAGGATGAGAGAGAGACCTCTTAAAGCCATAAACATTGTATTTGAACAATTTTTCTCAGTTTTATATTGTTATTCACGTGGGTTTGTCATTCCTGTCTATATGCTATACTTGAGAAATTTAAATTGTGTTTAATCATCATTGCTTTCACTCCAGGTATGCTTTAGGTATGTTCTCACAAGCAGGGACACTCCTCAATGTGTCGTGAAAGTCTAATATGCCAATGCAGCACTGCGCTCCGAGTGCGATGGAGATTGAGGCTGCAATCACAAAGGAGGTGATCCATCCCTGCTCATAGATGCTGCATATATGAGGAGGGGCGGATCAGCTCTTTCACGATTGCAACCTCAGTCTCCATCGGACTACAAGTTTCATTCTTTTACAAGATATGTAGAATGCACATGGGAGACAACTTCGTAGGAATCTCTGTACACAAGAATCTCTCCCCCTTTATGAGTCCTCTCTATCTGTCTCTCTCTCTCTCTCTCTCTCTCTCTCTCTCTCTCTCTCTACACAAGAATCCCTCTCCCTATTATCTATAGTATAGATTATAACTTGTTCATGTTTTCTTCTCCATTCAATATTAAGATTAAATGTTCGTGTGTTTAATGCAGGTATGGATGATGATGAGTTTCTTTCTTCTTTGTCACCCCAGCAGACAAGGTGGTACAAGGAGCGTCATCGCTCTAGAGAACCATCAGGTCATTCTACTCCTTCAATGTCTCCCTCTATTTTGGAGCATTCAGCACGCTCAAAATCTTCAGTGTCAACAAGATGATCTTCACATCGTCTAGGCATCGATGCTCTAGTGGTGGCGGAGACGGTTGCTGTGGGGATGCCACCACTGATGCCTCAATAAGGTTCGTTACCTTCCCCTTCTTTGCCCACGCCACAATAGCCACGACATCATCATCTTCGTCAGGTTTTACACAGCTATCGGCCGTTCCTAGCTACACACCACTAGCTACTCCTCCGGGAGTCACCCCAGTCGAAACTCCTCGCTTCGGGACATAGACTCCAGTGGAGACACTTGACATCCGTACCCCCATCAAGATGGAACTAGAGACCACTACCCAGACACCCAAGGATCACGCGTCACAGGCAAGAGGGCTTGTCGTACTCGGTCAACATTTGTGGCGGCATCATCTTGGATGACGAAGGCAAGAAGGTGATCTCGTGCATGCGCAGTCTTTGCTCTCAGGTGTTTAGACACTACATACTAAACACCTAGAGTGAAGTTCCAAGTGAATTAAAAGAAAGAGTCATCAACATATTTCATGACAAGTTTCCCATGTCAAGTCAGGATGAGCGCTTCAATGAAGACCTTATGAAGGTTCGAGTGCGCCAATACTGCAAACACAAGCATTCGGAAGTACAAAAGCAATAAATCATGGGTGGAATAGACCAGATTGACTGGGCAAAGAAGATTGGAAGAATGTGAAGCCAACAACGGGCGAGATTCCTAACAAGTGCAAGCAACAAAAGCGGCAGTGAAAGCGTGAGTAGAGGCAAGGAGCTTGCACCACTTGGGGAGCGGAAGGTGGGAATTATTTGAGGCTGATTTTGTAAGGGTTTTTGCATTGCTCTGTAATTTTGGTAGCTACGTTTATTTGTTCTTTTAAATTCTAACATAATGGATTCTTTGTATGTTTTGAATAGTGTTCGATGATAGGATGTGATCCCACACCATACGAGCGCGAGTACGCAGGCAAAAAGGGTTTAAACGCCTTGATGAACATTGTGAGTTCTTGCGGCGGCATGGTTAGTATTTCACTTTACTCTTTTACTTTTGTTTTATTTTAACGATAAGCTAAGAAAACAGAATTTTTTGTAAATTATATGTTTATACTTACAAAAAGTCTTATTGTTTTTTTTGTAAAATCCGACAGATACACCGCTTGGACACGATGAGACGTCTGATTAGACGACGTTGGAGAGGGGGAATGGGGGAACACGCCCAACACAAACAAAAAGGCCTCTCTATAGCTCAGGGTATTGACAACACTCCTATCCTCTCAGAAAACACCTTCAAACACACAATTCACACTAGCAGACCACTGCCTGCTCGGTTTCTATTTCTCACACACTCCACAAAACCACCACACAAGGTACACCTACTACCACTGCCTGTCTCCACTCTTACACACACATACAACTACTCAATTTCATTCTCTCACTCAAAACACCATCGATCCGGGGGGGCACACACTTCCACAAAACCGTCATCGAGGAGAACCATGAAAGCAGGAGGAAGAGAAGGGGGAAGGGGAAACAACAGCATGGGAGGAAATTGTGGCTTGATTGCACTTCAAAAAACATATACACATGCTTGCAATGCCATCACCATGGCCATTTTCAAGAAAAAGTTACAAAGGGGCCAGCACTCCACTTTGCAGGCTTCAAACGGCACCTGAAAAGCCCAAAAAAAAGCCCAAAAGAAGCCCCTCATTTGATTCATTTTTTGCCTTTATAGGGGGGGGGGGGGGGGGGGGGGGGGGGGGGGGGCATTAGCGATGTCGCTATTGCCCCTTTAGCTTTTTATTTTTTTATTTTTCCTTCACCTTCATTTTTACCCTCTTTGGGCTTAGCCTTGCACTGCTTGACTAGCTTGACTTTGATTTTCTCTCTCTATCCGACTTCTCTTTCTCCCTTTGGCTCACTTGGTTTTATCTTTGCCTGGAAAACCTTTGGTTTGGCCCATTTGGCCCTTGCTCGGATGGCCTCTGGTGCCCTCAAACTCTCTTCCTCTCTTTCTCCCTTTCTCTGGCTCGCTTACCCTGCTGTGGGACTTTCCCCTTATCTAAGGGGGGGAGGCAATAGCGATGTCACTATTGCCCTCTCCCTTTTCCTCAAAATTTTGGGGCCCCATGGGTCCGTGGGAACTGCCCTATCACATCATCAATCAGACCGATGGGCGCCATTGCACCTTTCTCCGCCGAGGGCGCATTGCCCCGACTTGCCAGCCACTGCCAAAACCTCTGGCCAGGGATTTTAATTATGCGATGATGCATTTTGTTAAATGTTAATTATTGTTGTTATTATCACTATTTTTTTCATGTTAATAACATCTTTAATGTCATGACCTACGAAAACCGGTAGAAAACGTAGAACAGGCGGGACAACCAACAATCCCAGTAGGCCCGGCGGGTTTAATATGAAACCCGACGGGCCCAGCGAGACAAGCAAGAATCCCACCGGGCCCGTCGTGTACCCCCTCCATATTTGGCGGCTCTCATATTTGGTTCACCGTTATATTTGCTAAATTGATTGCTATATTGATTAGAACTTCTATCATGGGTCATTAGTTATTTTTTGGACTGAACTGATTCTTGAAAAGAGATAGAAAGGTGAATCTTTGGGTCGATATCTCTACTTTTGGGATGGACTGATCACATGTTTGATTCACTGTTGTATTTGCTTGCTATTCCAATTAGAGATCCAATCATGGGTCATTAGTTCTTTTTTGGACTGGACTGATTCATGAAAGGAGGTAGAAAGGTGAATCTTCGGGTCGATATCTCTACTTTTGGGATGGACTGATCACATGTTTGATTCACCGCTGTATTTGCTTGCTATTCCGATTAGAGCTCCAATCATGGGTCATTAGTTCTTTTTTGGACTGGAATGATTCATGAAAGGAGGTAGGAAGGTGAATCTTTGGGTCGATATCTCTACTTTTGGGATGGACTGATCACATGTTTGATTCACCGCTATGTTTGCTTGCTATTTCGATTAGAGCTCCAATCATGGGTCATTAGTTCTTTTTTGGACTTTTTCCACCTACCTCGATGCCACAAATTTAAATAAGTATCAAGATTGGAAATGTAACTTTTGTGGCGAAGAGAAATCTGGAGGAGCACGAAGAATAAGGGATCATTTGCTAGGTGGAAATACCAGAATCCAAGGAGGAAAGTGCAAGGGCTTAGGTGCAGAAGAAGCAGCTATGCGCTTAAAAGCTTTAATTGGTAAGCTAATTTCCACGAGCAAAAGATCAAAACTCTCTACTTTCGACCATCACGCCCCGGTATCGATAAGATCAAACCAAGACGAGGGATCATTGGGTGTAACTCCCACCAATGGAAGCACTCAAAGCAGGGAACCAACTTCTGATATCGATGGAACTACACCTCCAAACCATGGATCTCCTGACTTTCAGGTAGGATAGTCAAAAAGTAGACATGTTAGCTTACAGACAAGCTTCAAAACGCTTACCTTAGAATAAGCACAACTTGCACTAGCTAAAGCCGTCTATTTCACTGGGGGATCATTGGCCATTGTCACCCGTGATGCATGGAAGTCATCTTGGAAACGCATTGGGGAGTATGGTGCTGGATTTACCCCTCCAACATATCACCATATGAGAAACCAACAGTTGGATAAATGTTACACAAGCACACAACAGGATATTCAAAGGGTAATATTAAATGCAACATAAAAATCTAGATACACCATAGTTAGTGATGGTTGGTCCAACGTTCAAAGGCGGCCATTGATCAACATCATGCTTGGATGTCCTCGTGGTGAATGTTTTATCAAAGCTGTGGATATCTCTGGTCAAATAAAGTCTGGCAGTTTTATAGCTGACATCATTGGAGACGCAGTTGAGGAACATGGAAAAGAAAATGTTGTCCAAGTAATCATGGACAATGCCAAAAATTGCAGGGCTGCAGGTAGGATACTTGAAAGTCGCTTCTCTCACCTATATAGTGCTGGTTGCAGTACACACAACTTGAACTTGGTATTGCAAGATTGGTACAAGAGTAATGACACAGAGTGGTTCAAATGGATATTAGACAATGCTCGCTTAATAGTCAAGTTTGTTTTGAAGCGTTAGAGGTTTCTTGACATGTACCGTCACAGGATGTTTACTATGTTAAAACTGTAAAGAACGAGGATGCAAGAGAGCTACACAAGACAAGCACAAAGCACACAGAGATGGAAAGCTTCTTCTTCTTCTCATAGAAAAGAGAGTACAAAATGACTAAGTGCTAAAGCTAAAAAGTAGCACATATGTACATGCGGTCACTAAGTGTGAACACGCTAGAAGCGTACTGGGCTGGCACTATAAGTGTAGTCCAGCTGTAGAATCACTGGCAGAGATCCTCCATGTCGGTCACCTAACGCGCTAGTGAGTAAATTCCGTAAGCGGCCAAGACCTGTAGTGGATGCCAGCTCAAGATGTAGAGCTCGACATCTCAACAAAAACTGCCGTGCGAAACTAGATTTTGCACCAACTACTTATATACGGTAGAATCACTAATAAAAAATAAGAATGTTGTGATGGAGACATTTCTTTGTTCCACTTTTTTTGAATGGGAGGCCGGTCAAAGGGAGAAGATAAAAAGGAAACTAGGGGTGATCAGAGATCTACTAGCTGATCGCCACTTCTGGGATGATGTGGTGGATGTGCACAATGTCATGATGCCAATTATGCGTGAATTACGCCAACCGGATTCTGCCTTGCCTAACATAGGTAAGGTGTGGATGGCTTGGTGGAGTGTTCAAGAAAGCCTTGAAAATCCAAAGGAGCCCCATGAGCCAATTGTGAAGCCTTGGAAGACACCATTCACTCAAAAGAGGAGAGAAATTCTGAGAAAGTATGTGCATGGTAGATGGATTGGAGCACATAGTCCACTACACACCGTAGCTTTCTTATTGGATCTAGAGTATTGGGCAATGGAAATAGACAAACTTGATGAGGAGGTGATGGAAGACTTTTATGATGTGATAGGCAGGTTTTATGCTGATATTGATGAGCATGCATCAGCTATTACTGATCTTACGAAGTTTAAACTCAAAGAGGGTAAGTTTGGTACACAATTTGTGCAGAAACTTGCCACGGAGCAACCAACGTGGAAGTGGTGGATGATGAATGGTGGTAGTGCATCCACCCTTAAACGCCTAGCTGTTAGAATCCTAGCCCAATGTGCATCCAATTCAAGTTCTGAGAGAAAGTGGAGTACATATAAATATGTACATTGCACCATCAGAAACCGCCTTCTCAATTCAAGAGCTGAAAAATTGGTGTATATGTACTGCAACCATCGGCTATTGGCAAGAGTGCAAGCTAAGAACTACAAAGAGGACATGCCGCGGTGGACTTACGATGTAACCAATGATGAGGTGGACGAAGACACTGAGCTGCAAGGGGAATCTCATGAAGTAGAAACTAAATGTACTTTAGAAGAGATTGAAGAGAATTTGGAAATTGAACCAACTTTGACCCGTCGCAGTAACACGACGGTGGTTTAATTAATAGATTATCGAATCCATTGAGTGACTTCTGTTTAAGTTCAGAAACTGTTTATCTTATAAGCTTTTTTTTATATTTAGTTTAAGGTTTAGACATTTGCTTCTTAATAAACTAAGCCCTTAAAAACCTTTACAAGGCCACAAATCACTATTAAAGCTTCATAATATACAAAGCCCTAACAAATCTTTGCATTATCACATATCATAATTGAAGCTGAAGTGAAGACAATTCACAATTCACTAATAAATTATCGCAAGACAACGAGTAAATGTTTTCAAATGTTACAAAAACTATCCAAGTGATAGTGAAATATTTGTGAGAATATCTTCATTCTCCTGTTCACACTGACCTTTAAGCTTATTATAGTGTTCAGACATTTTGAACATTGCATATAGATTTTTGGATATCTCATACTCACATATAGCACAATGAAAGCTATTCATCATGCTTTGCATCAAGCATGATATATGGTACATATGTCCGCATGGCAAGCTGAAGTGACCACACCACTCATGAAAGAATGATCTACATATGGGGCAAGGACCACCGTGCTCAACAGAAGCTGGAGGGGCCTCAATAGATGTTGGGTGCTCAATCAATGTGGCAGCATTTTGTTTTTTTATAGTCGCCTCTAACTCTTTTAGGTGGCGAGATAGCACCTTCACGTCCCTTTGCAAGTCTCTATTTAGGGTTGCTTCTGCATGAGAGCCTTGTGTAGCTTGGGATGCTTGCCTGAGTTGAGTTTGAAGCTCCTCCTTAACTTGGTGCACTTCCATTGATACACCTTCTAGTGCCAATGACATCTCTTGCCGTGTGACGGTGATTTCACTGCTCCGAATGTCCTCAACCGTCATATGAGGTGTCCTTGAAATGCATCTATAACATCTTGGCAAACTTGAATGGACAATCCATATGATGCATACGATGACCCATAACATCGAGATATATGTTCTCTCCATTGTCTCGTATGTCTGTATTAATGCATTGTGATAGCTTGAGTCGGCCTTTCTTGATGTTGTCATATGCAACGCCTGGCCATATGGATTTGACCATTTCTCGATCAATCCTAGAGTTCACCTCTTTCCATTGTGTACCCACTGGGAGCAACGAGCTGCAATTCGAGCGGTGTCATTCACTCCACCGCCTTGACACATGGATCTGAGACGCTCAAAAGCACGCTTAGCCCTTTGATTATCATTATCCATATCCTGATTAAACACTATTCTTCAGTTACGGCATACAAACTTAATGATAATCAATTGCTATAAGAGTAACCACCATTTTACGACAATCAATTGATATAAGAGTAACCACCATTTTACGACAATCAATTGATATAAGAATAACCACCATCTTACGACAATCAATTGATATAAGAGTAACCACCATTTTAAAATCAATGAATGACAATCAGTGATTCCACGTGGCTTATTGCTTGAGACTTAAGAGAAAAAACAAAACTCATAGAAAATTTGTTGTCTATTGAGATATAACAAAGTGTTTTTATTACTCATACATCATCCATGGCGCATAAAACCCAAATTTTAAAAGTGCTTTTATAAGTCAAAAGTCTCAGAAAACCTTGTTTCATAAAGTACATCATATATCCATCAAAAAAAGGCTACTCTCATTTCAGAGGGAGGACGTAAGCATCGTTCTGGCTGGGCTTCAAATCTTTCTAATTCTTCGTCCAAAAGTGCCAAGGTCTTTCTCTCTTCCACAAAAATCCTAGATATGGCTTGTACCTCCACTGAAACCTTATGTTTGAACCAATCTGTGCTGTAGTAGTCAGAGAACTCTCCACAAAACTTACAAAATTGCCATATCACCCATCCTATGGCGTACACATCTGTGGCCTTGGTCCATGGGCACGGGTGATTGCCATCTAGTAACTCAGGAGCTCAAGGATGAAGCTTTTGCCAGTTTTCATTGGTATTGTTGGTCTTTTGTGTCTGTAAGCCAACACGTAGAGACAATCCCCAATCAATTATTCCAATACGGGGAGTGAGATCCTTGGTAAAGTCCAACATGATGTTCCATGGATAGAGATCATTGTGGATCACTCCCTCGTCATGTGCCAATCGCAATGCCTTCACCAAGGCATGGATCAACGAAGGAGCATGATTGCGCAGGCTCTTGATACGTGTTTTCTGGTCTTCAGAGGGCTGCTCCCATTTAAAGTCTGCAGGGATATTTCCTTTCCCCTCTTGATGCGCTACAAGCGTCATGAAAGAGCCATGTGGATGGGGCACTGTCTCCATAAGATCACCTAAAGTTCCCCCATTGAAGTAGAGGAATATCAGAAATCATGGCAACGTTACAAAGTGGGCAATACTCCTCACAATCCCTCTATGGTTGAGATCTACCCCACTTTCTGATGCAAAGCTTTTCCACTGATTCTTGGCCTGTCCTTTGAACTCCTTGGCACAATAAGTATTCGTTGCAGGAAGGAAACTGATCCCTTTGATTTGAACTTGCCACCCTGTGCCATAATCCCCTGACCCAAGTTTCTTGATCTTCTTATTTGGACTTATTTGCTCTCCAGGTGACTAGTAGAAGCAGTAGAACCCGATGTTCCCTCAATGGCAGCCTCCTCAATAAACGGTTCTCCAACTGGGCTGCTCCCCACAACTCTGGTGATAGCCATTCACATTTTCTTGCTTTGGCCAAACTGTGTGTCTATGTGACATGATCACCTTGACCTCTCCTTTTGATCTCTCCATCTAGTGTTCTAATGCTCTAGCTTATCCTTGTCTACTTCTTGAGGGCATTCCTCTTTCAAATCAGAGGCCACCTTGGGCAAATTTCCCACCCAACTGCTCAGTAATGAGTTTCTTGATTCGGTTGTTTTTTCTGGATATAACAACAACATTTTGCGGGAAATCTCACTGTATAATGATTGCAATCTAGACTCATCTGCAACAATCTGCGCTATATCGTCGGGATCTAGTGCACTGACGATCCTAATCAACAATTGTCTAATTTTCTTTTTGAACTCTATCATTGAAGTAGCAGAAGGATCCATTTTGCCTACAATGGTATTATTGCAAACAACACATTGTGAAATATAACTATGTGCCACTGCATTTGGATCTTTTCTACGTGAAAGAAAAAGTGCAATATAGACCATAGATGTCGTACGCTTTTGCAGTGACACACCTAATCGCAATTGAAACCATTTGCCAATGCCTCACCGTACGACAACTTACAAATAGATGCTCCTATCATTCTAGCAACAACACACCTAGTCGCAATTGCAACCATGTGCCGAAGCATGAATGACTGGGAGCAACATAAAACATAGTCACCCTACGCTTTTGCAATGACACACCTAGCCGCAATTTCAAGCATGTGCCAGTGCATCCACACACGGTGAATTCTTTCAAACAGATGCTCCTGACATTCTAGCAACAACACACCTAGTCGCAATTGCAACCATGTGCCGAAGCATGAATGACTCGGAGCAACATAAAACATAGTCATCCTACGCTTTTGCAATGACACACCTAGTCACAATTGAAACCATGTGCTAGTGCATCCACTCACGGTGACTTCTTTCAAATAGATGCTCCTTTCATTCTAGCAGCAACACACCTATTCGCAATTGCAACCATGTGCCGAAGCATGAATGACTGGTATAAAACATAATCATCGTACGCTTTTAATGCAAAAAACTCAAAAAAAATTCAATAAAATAAGGAAGGGTTTAAAAAATTACTGCTACACTGCTTTGAGAATGTGGAAAGCTGCCAGAAAGTTTGGTGAACACTTTTCAATGTACCTCTTTTGTGAAAAGACAAGCACCGACGTCACCTTTATATAGCCACGACAGGCCCGGCAAGCAAATAGCTTTACCTGGCGTGACCGCCGGGAAGATTTACTAGCCCGGAGGGCCAACTTATAATTAGCCCGGCGGGCTACGAGCCGGTCTCCAGGTCATTTTGAAATCCTTGCCTCCGGCGTCTCCGCCTACGCACCGCCGACGATAGCACCCAATCTTGCGACCCAGGAACCATATTGGTGAACCGTCAATTTGTGTTGATTCCTCATGATGCACACTGCCACCGAGAACCTTGGCAAGGCTAAAATGATTTGAGATGGCACACCCTTCAATGCAACCAAGTGGGCTCAGGCCCGACCCCTGGAAAATCTTCTAATGGCCATAACTTGCCATCTAGAGCTCCGCTTCGCGATCCGAGAAGACATGCATGCTCCGTAACTTGAGATCTACACATGTATGCACTGGCATCAGCCCAGGCCACCTGTCCCCAACTGTCCTGTCCATCGGGGATCGGCTACGTACTCTTTCTTTAAAGTACAATATCTTGAGCACCGGGGCTCCGTTTGATGAGCCGTCTGGACTGGATTCTAGAGCACGCTGAGTACTACATTCTAGACCTTTGACTTGGCATTTCAGACATCTTCACCTTCCATCCCATTTGGACTATACTGCAACACTTTTGGCCTAGAAAACCGCTTTAAGAATACATTTCCGCTACCCTTTGGCTGCCAAGGTCCTTAGCACCTGCCCTAGACTTCTGCACTGCAATCAACTACACCCTTTGGCCATCATAGACCACTTGCTAGGTTCGACCAACTTTGCCTACACCATCATTTCCCAGCCCCCTCGTCGAACATCTATGTTCGATCGAAAGCATATGTACAGAACTTTAAAATTGGTTCACCAAACTGATGATAAAAAGAGCTCACAAAACCATAATTGTATGTACACGCTATGTACAAAGCTTCATCTCCTTTCTCTCATAGACTGCATGCTTTAGGTGTGTTGCCCACCCCCCTTGACTATAATTTGTTGCACTTCAGGCACTAGATCCCTCTAGAAATACAATTTGAGCCGCACACCATTCACCCTGTTCCTAAGAAGCTTTCCATTTTCTCTTACCAGTTGATACGTCCCATTCGGAAAGGCCTTCTTCACTTTATATGGACCCGTCCACTTCTTCTTGAACTTCTTTTGGAATGTGAAATCTAGGTAGCTTTCGTACTTCATGACCAGGTCTCCTTCCTCTATTTTCTCTTCCAACGGGTTCTATTTTCTCTTCTCTCTCTGCTTTACATACTAGTCTGTTGCTGCCTCTATGTCCATCCACAAAGCCTCCAAGCTGGCTATCCGATCCTGTAGAAATCCTTGTTGAGTGGCATTGACACGCCATATACCCTTTAAAGCACCTAGCTGTGCATGCACTGGCAACACAGCCTCTTTACCATAGACTAGCTCCAATGGAGTAATGTTTGTAGAGACACTTTATAGGATGTTCTATACGCCCACAGACACTTCTCTAGATTTTCTTCCCACTTAGCTTCCTGCTTATACACGTACTTTGTTAACATCTTGACAATTTGACCATTAGCACTCTCGACTAGACCATTGCATTGGGGGTGATAGGGTGAGGAAAACCGATGCTGAATCTTTAACTTTTCCACTAATGCACTCATGAGCTTGCTTCTAAACCCCTGACCCCTATCAGAAACTAGCACCCATGGAACACCAAAACGGAAACATATGTTATCAAACGCAAACTGAGCCACCACATTACCTTTACTTCCTTCACAACTTTGGCCTCAACCCACCTTTGGTAGTCAATGGCTACAACCACGTACTTCTTACCACTTGTAGACTTTGGGAGAGGGCCTATGGCATCCAGACCCCACTTCTCGAAAGCACTTTGTGCGATGATGGTGCCCTGTGACTCCGCTACCAGTCGTCTTTCACCTGTAGTCTGACACTCGTGGCACGTCTTGCACCAGTAATGCACGTCCTTCACAATGGAAGGCCACCAAAAGCCTGCTCTAAGCACTCGAAACAGAACCTGATCTTTGCCCTGGTGCCCGCTCTCTTCATGGCATTGCTCCAGAACCATTCCTATCTCCTCTCTGTATAGCACCCTTCTAAGTACTCCGTCGTGCCCATAGTTCATGAGATCTTCACCTACCAGTGTGAATTTGCGGGCCTTTTGCACCACTCTTCTCTTTTTCAGTTTGGACAAACCTTCTGAACATTGCCCTGTACCCAAAAAACCTTCAATCTATTTGAGAGCCTCCCTACCTGCATAAGTGGTTGGGGCCACATATAGACCTCCAACATGCACCTGTACTTTGCTACTAGCTAGCTAATCTGCCTTTTGATTCTACTCTCATAACCATGCACTTGCTGAGCCCTCTTTTGAAGAGGATGCACATATTGCGATAGCATCCAAAAGAAATGTGACATATACTTCAACTTATGAACAAATGAATCCAAACCTTGAGCATTTGATGGCAGTTCCATCAACACCAATGCCTTCACCTTCTCGGGATCAGCCTCTATACCGTTCTGCGACACCACATGACCTAATAGTTGTGCTCGAGGTTGTGCTAGCTTGCACTTCTTGGGATTCAGCTGACCTCCCTCTTCATCAAGCCTTTGAAAGCATAACTGGAGCTTCAATAGGTGCTCCAATCTTGAACTGTAGCAGCCGATATCATCCATGAAGACCCTAATAAAACAGCTCAAGTATGGACCAAATACCCTCTTCATCCAATCTTCGAAGGTGGCATATGCATTTACCAATCCGAACGGCATCCTGCGGTAAGCGAAGCAACCCCATGGCGATATGAATGTGGTCTTCAGCTGGTCTTCAAGTGCAATCCCTATTTGAAAATACCCCAAAAAGCCATTCATAATCAAGTATCTTTCATGCCCAGCCACCTAGTTTAGGATTTCATCTTGAAACGGCAAGGGATAGTGATTCCTCTTGGTCGCGGCATTCAATGGCTTGTAGTCGACACACACTCTCCATTTCCCATTCTTCTTGGGGTTTATGACCACTAGTGAGACCCACTCTGACTCTTTCACAGGATATATGATGCTCGCCTCCAACAACTTATTGATCTCCTGCCAAAGGTCTTCCTTTTGGATTTCTCCTGGTCTTCTCAGCTTCTGTGCTTTAGGCTTATGTCCTCCTTAAGAACAATCTTGTGCTCCACCCCTTTTGCACCTCGCAAATGCTTGTACTCCGTCGCAAACAAGTTTGGATAGGATTCACACAGTTAAACATAGCCTTCCTTTTCACTCTTGATTAAGTCTTCACTTATCATGCTTGAAACCTCGTCTATGCTTAAACCATGAGCTTGAGACTGCATACCTTCTTTTTTAGGCGGAGAGTCGTCTATGGTGACCTTGAATAAATCTGCATCTATCTTCAGCATGTCATCCTCGCTCTCCTCTTCCTCTGTGCTAGTATAGCCTTTATCCGAAGCCCGTCTCGGACTCGTACTCATAGCTCATCGTGTCACCCTCATCTTTAACTTCCATAGGACGAGAAATGCTCTCCTTAGTCTTCAAATCAAGCACAATTTGTCTGCCTTTCTCTTTGTCAGGCAAAGTGAACACTTTGCTCTCCCAATCCTTCTTTGCTCCTATTGCCAAAAGCCATGGCCTACCCAAAATGATTGGATAAGAATTATCCCTTGCCTTTATTACAAAAAAGTCTATCAGGCACTCTATGCCCATCACCTTGACCTTCACATCGTGAGCCACACCCAGACACCTGGCTTTAGTATGGTTGGCCATCCTCATGCGTACATTTGGCTTGACTACTGCCTTGACTCCCGTCTCTTTCATGGCTACCTCCGTCATGACACAAACTTGTGCTCCACCGTCTATGTAGGCTTGTACTGCATCCTCTTCTCTATAATCGCATCCATAAGCGGAAGAACATCAGTGGGGCTACATTCCCTCAAAGCCATGTTTTGCAGTGCTTGCACATTCCCCTTAGCTCTTGGCAGTCTGGTGCTAACACTTGTGGACCACTGCCTTCTTAACTTTGGATTTAAAGCTAACAACTGACCAAACGTAATATTTGATTTTTGATTTTTAACATCACTCACCAGATTGTACTCGGTATAGCCACGTCCTAGCTAGAAATCCACTCTTTTGATCTTGCGACCCCTCCTTTTTCTAGGCTCAGACTGCTCTCTACCTTCGTACACCTTCTCTTTACCCTTGGGAGCTCTAGTTTCCCGCTCTGTGTCTGTCTCCCTCTCAGCTCTTGTTCTCTTATTGGCCAAAACTTTGGCATCCTACTTATCCACCCCTATGATGTTTACTCTTGGAACCTCACCTCGGTTTTGCGGAGCTGGTTGCACAGGATTCTTCACCACTTGCTCTCTTGGACCATTGTATTGTCATTGACCTCGACCTCTACCAAAAAGCTGGTACATACCTCCTTTGTCCCTCTGTGGTTGAGGAAAATTGGGTGCATAGTGCCCTTCTTCTCCACAATTATAACACCTACCAGGTAGTGGCCTTGCCCTGCCCCTTGTTCCTCATGGCTGTCCTCTATCCACGACACTGAGCCGCAATTCTTGCATTTGCTCCGATAAATCTTGCACTATGCGCACCCAATTTTGTGGCACAACAGCTACACCTGGATTTCCATGATTATCCTCGTGTATAGCTTCTCTCGGACTCTACGATTGAACATGGGCCATCATCTCGTAGCCTGACATGCCCTGCTCTATCTTCTTCTTTATCTTTCTGCTCTTCGATCGTGCAATGTCTACCGCACCATTGTAATTCTCTAGGCTTTCGAAATCAACTTTCTCTCTCTCCATTGGCCAATTGCATGGTTGCCGCTAGTTTGCCCAACACTCTTCAAAATGACCCAAAAATAGATTGAATTCTTCCCTTACATCTTGCTTAAGCGCCTTTAGCTTTGCATCCATCTTGACTGGGGAAGTCTCCTTGCGGAAGTCGTGAAGAAACCTCGCCCGTAGAGCCGGTCATGCTTGCTTCGACTCACCTTCCAATGCCTCGTACCATGCTTTAGCTCTACCACGCATCACCAAAGGAAAAGTCTGCATTTTGCTATCCTCGTTCGGCATACTCAACGATAGCATGTACAGCTCGAAATCTGACATCCACTCGTCAGGGATCTTCTCTTGTGAAAATCGGTCCATAGCTTCTAGCTGCCATGACTTCCAACATGAAAAACCGCTTCTTTTCAATCAACTAGGATCAATCAGTGTGCTCCTCAGTGGGGGCACCAGAAGATGGAGAGGGGGAATGGAGGAACACGCCCAACACAAACAAAAAGGCCTCTCTATAGCTCAGGGTATTCACAGCACCCCTATCCTCTCAGAAAACACCTTCAAACACACAACTCACACTAGCAGACCATTGCCTGCTCGATTTCTATTGCTCACACACTCCACCAAACCACCACACAAGGTACACCTACTACCAGTGCCTGTCTCCACCCTTACACACGCACACAACAACTCAATCTCACTCTCTCACTCAAAACACCATCGATCCGGGGGGGCACACACTTCCACACAGCCGTCATCGAGGAGAACCATGAAAGGAGAAATACAAGCGGGGAAGGGGAAAGAACAGAATGGGAGGCAACTGTGGCTTGATTGCACTTCAAAAAACATATACACAGGCTCGCTATGCCATCACCATGGCGATTTTCAAGCAAAAGTTACAAAGGGGCTAGCTTGCTTGAGAACTCCACTTTGCAGGCTTCAAACGGCACCTCAAAAGGCCAAAAAAATCCCAAAAGAATCCCCTCATTTGATTCATTTTTGACCTTTATAGGGGGGGGGGTTTAATTTGCGGAAACTGCTATCTAATTGGTCCATGGGGCATCCTTTTTTGGTATCTTTTGGGAAGGGGGGCACCGCCTTTCTCTATCTCTATCATTTTCGCTCTTTGCACTTTTGGGGGGGGGGGGGGGGGGGGGGCATTAGCGATGTCGCTATTGCCCCTTTGGCTTTTTATTTTTTTAACTTTCCTTCATCTTCATTTTTATCCTCTTTGGGCTTAGCCTTGCACTGCTTGACTAGCTTGACTTTGATTTTCTCTCTCTATCCGACCTCTCGCTCCCTTTGGCCCTTTGGCTCACTTGGTTTTGTCTTTGCCTGGACAACCTTTG
The DNA here is from genome assembly GCF_014529385.1 of Adiantum capillus-veneris. NCBI lineage: Eukaryota > Viridiplantae > Streptophyta > Polypodiopsida > Polypodiales > Pteridaceae > Adiantum > Adiantum capillus-veneris. The sequence goes on from NC_140946.1 coordinate 101,577,319, forward strand.
GTTTGGCCCATTTGGCCCTTGCTCGGATGGCCTCTACTGCCCTCGAACTCTCTTCCTCTCTTTCTCCCTTTCTCTGGCTCGCTTACCCTGATGTGGGACTTTCCCCTTACATGAGGGGGGGAGGCAATAGCGATGTTGCTATTGCCCTCTCCCTTTTCCTCAAAATTTCGAGACCCCATGGGAACTACCGTGTCACGTCATCAATCAGACCGACGGGTACCACTGCACCTTTCTCTGCGGCGGGCGCGCCGCCCCGACTTGCCGGCCACGCCAAAACCTCCGGCGTCTCCGCCTGCGCAGCACCCACGGTTGCCAACACCATAGCCACGGAGCTCGAAGCTCCTCTTCGCTTCACACATACCCAATATGGTGCTCGCTCCAGCACTTATACCCCGCGGTTCCGGCTCCTCTTAGCGCATGTGGGTTCATTTTGGTGCCACATGGCTGCTGCTGGCCCATGGCCTTCAAAGCCTTGTAATGTTTTTGAAAACACTCCATAAAAAAACAATTTTTCCGCATTGCTTGTCTTATTGCCAATTGGTACCCGGTAACCGGATTTCGGTTCAATTGATGGAGTTGCTTCCTGACTTTGAACCCCCCATTCTCACCGCACTCTTGTTTCTTCCAGGCTGACAAAACACAAGAAAAGCATCTGTAACCACAACCCAAGCGATAGCCCCCAACTTTGACCTGCAGTATCTTGCGGACCAGGAACCCGATTGGTGAACCGTCAATTTGTGCTGATTCCTCATGATGCACACTGCCACCGAGAACCTTGGGGAGGCTAAAATGACGCCAGATGGCACACCCTTCAATGCAACCAAGTGGGCTCAGACCCGTACACCAGAAGGCTCGTAATTGGACTTGATTTGGGGTTGCAAGGTCTCATGCCATGCTTTAGCTTTTGCTTTTAGAACCAACGGGAAGGCTCGTAGCTTTACTTCCTCTTCATCTCTCCCGGATATGAGATGTGCCATCTCCAAGTTGTCAAGAAACTCTTGCGCATCTTCCCCACTTCTTGCATAGAACGTGGGAAAAGAACTTGACATTTTGTTTAGACTTTTTGAAATCTCTTTTTTTTAAAGAAACTTTTCTCTTACGGGCCGCACAAGATTATTGACACTATAAATCTGATTACATTAAAATGAAGATGTACACATCCATTGTTAATTCGTACTTTATCATAGGTAGAATAAATGGATTAATTGAAGCATTGATTTCATTGAGGCGAGTGGATCCAAATATCCTCCTTATGATAGATTGAAACCTAAACTTAGTTGCAATGATTATATGAATGGATTGCCGAGCAATAGGCCTAAAAGGTTCATTGTTTTGATCGTGACTCATGTGCTACTCCTCGTTGTTGGTTTGAAGACCTCGTTCCTTCATATGGCCCTTGAGCAACCCTTCACCACTCCTTGTTCCTGCCTTTTAAAAAAAATGAAAACGTGAACATCAAAAGAAGTTTCATAATTGATGATTGGAAGTATAATTGGATTGGGTGATGCCAGTATTTCTCTAAGTCTTTCTGCACCAAACATAAAAACAATGCGTTGTTGGAAAAAGACTTTTCTATCTATGTGAACATTTACTCCAATGTGTTGTGCAAAATGAAATGGATAGATGGGAACTCCATTGTTCATCACTAAAAAATTTGAAGGTAACTTAGAAATATGTTCCTCAGTGGGGGCACCACTTTATGAGGGCGAGCTTTTTGAAATGGGGCCTCTAAACCCAAACCAATGGGCCTACCCTCACAAAATGTTCGTAAAGAGGTACGCACACTACTTGGGGCACCACCTTCTTTTGGGGGTGGAGAAGGAAACCAATCAAAATAACACTTGCACTCACCCACTCAAGCAACACACTTTGAAAACCCCCTTACTCTATATACACTTTGGACACTTGAACACCATCAACGATTATGCAACCCAATGCCGTGCATCAAAATGAAATATGCAATTTGTGGAATAGCATTCACCTTCTCCCCATAATAATACCCATAATACATCCAAACTCTTCCTCTCTCAAGCACTCATCAAAAAATCATGCGCACAAGACTTGCCTCTCAAACACACAAGAGAATCACTTACATCAAACTAACACACTTTGCATAGAGAGCTCACCTCCATCTATGCAATGCCGTGACACAAATAAAATCACCATGAGAGGTAGCCACATGCATATGTAATGAAGCAAAAGAGAGTTGGAGTGAGAAATTTCTTTAGACCAATTGAATAAGTGTGGAGAAACAAACCAATGGTAAATTGAGAATAGAACACTTACTTGATTTCTCGCACACCTTTTAAGGGGAGGACAGACGCTAGCTAACCATCACGAATTGCGACACTTGAAAGTTTTGAAGATGATTTCATGATCATTAACATAACCATGAGAGAGATCATGATGTATTTACAAGTTATTGAGGTGCTACAAATGATTTATTGGGTTGATGGAGTAAGAGATTGTAGAATGGAAAGAGTGGAGAATAGAGTTGCACTTCCTCCAAAGAGGAGGGTTAGGAGGGAGGATGTGAAAGAGGGAGAGTTGGGGTTTTCTCTACTATTGATCAAGAAACAACATGAAGTTGAAAATATAGGTGTGTGTCCTTGAGTTTCTCCAAGGGGGGCTATTTATAGTTGTGTAGGAGTGGGATTATGCTACACTTAATTAGAGTAAGTGATTAGACCTAATTAAGTGTCCTTTGACCACTCATTGAATATTGGACATAAAAGGGACTATTTATTCACCAAAAATATCATTTTAGACCGTGAAGGCTCCATAGGGGTGCATAATGTAGGTGGGCCCCACCATGAGGCCCTATGGGTGGCTCCTGCGGGGTATCGCAACTTGTCTGTCTTGGCATTTAGAAAGCATCTTTAGGTTGGTCCCATCACATGCAAGTGACCTTGAATACTCATTGCTCTTCTAGAAGATGAGTAGGGGAAAAATAAGATCTCACCCTCTTGATTTACTTGATTTACAGTTCTCGTTTGCTGCGAATCTGACAGATTTACACTATTTTGACCATAACTTTTTACCTGTAGCTCGGAATGACATGCTTCAAAAGGAAAAATTGACCTTCTCAACATGTTTGCTATGAATTTGGACTATTCTTCACGCCCATGCACCAAGGAATTCGGTTTGGAAGGTCCACAGTAGGCTAGGGAACCTTTTGCTTCCAAGTCTTCTTGTATGGGCCCTTTGCTTGTATGCATCCAAGGGGAATCATGCTTTTTCAAAAGGCTATGATGCTTAAACAAATAGAGGAGGGCCCAATATTATTTTCTTGTGAAAAGAATATACAATTGGAGTCTTTTTGAAAGGAGAGAAACTATATGTATATTCTTAAGAGATATTGGGCCACCTATGTAGGGGGCATAGAAGACTTGTAGAGAGGGACCATAATCTTTGGTAAAGACAAGTGGAGAGTTGATTTCCATGGGAATTTATCTATATGGGGCGGAAGATGAATATATTATTTTTCTACTACTAATTCACAAGAGGTAAGAAAGTTTGGGGGTATATAGTTGGTTATTGTATGCTTATTCTATTTACAAAGCAAAAAAGAAAAGGGTGGTAATATAAATATATGACTAAGGTGACATTTTTGGGAAGAGTATAATGTATGTGTCACCACAAACGTTAAACGAAGAGGGGGAATTTACTCTAGATAACTTAATAGCGTAGAAAAATATATACACATATGAGGAAGAGGACGTTGAGTAGGCTGACAAATGTTGCAAAAAGATGGTTACCATTTTATTCCACTCATCGCCTATGTGTCTATACCTTGCACTTTCTTTCAAAGGTGAATCTAGGCTTTTCTTGGATTCATTTAGGTTTACTCTATTATTGAATATTCAATATGGTTGATGGGTGAATGCCCTGCCACCGAGTTTTGTTAACTCTTGGACGTCGCTATATAAGGCTCTATGAGCGTCGCTATAGGAAGCCTGCAACTGTCGCTACCTGCATCGCTATCTACATCGCTATATAGCGACGCACATAGCGACGATCTTAGCGACACTAGGGATATAAAAACCCAATGTATTTCCCTCACTAAAAATGTCACAAATGCACACAATCTCTTGTAGTGCAGCAACTGACACCGGCATCAAGCCATATTATCTCATCAACTTGGACTTTGTCTGCTCAAGTATGTCTTACTTTGTCTGCACACGGAATGGCCGTCAAGTCCTTTACTTCAAGTTTTGGTAGCATAACCAATTCAAAAGATGTGAAGATACTTCATCAATTGTCGAAAGAAGTCAACTAGAAGCCAGTCATGTAATCTTATTGAACGCATAACCAAAAAATCTTTTGACTTATCATAATCCAGAAACCAAAACCTTGTACCATTCAACCTGCTACAATAGATAACTACTACTCTTCAAATTTGCAACTTGCACTTTAGTAGACCACGTGATCAAACAGGATACCAGTCATTTGCCCCACTGTGAGCATTCCTTCAAAAAAAAATTGCACCATCCTCAAGGATCATAGAGAAAACAGAAGAATTTCTAATCAGTAGAGCATAAACATGAATTAACCGACAAATCTTCATGAAAACCACTTGGATCATATGGCATGTAAGTTAATTGCCCTGGACCATGCATATCTATGTCACCTCTTGGTTCAAAAGCTAGCTCAAAATCCCCTACATCATAGGGTAATATCAGATCCAATATAGCATCAGGTATCACTAGATACTTCCATATCATGTGTGCAATTGGCTCATCCAATTGTCGACAATCAATCACAGATAAAAGCATTAATAGTGCATCTTCGCTCTCACTAGTATTGGAATCCTAATCATGCATATGAATACATCAAGTCTTTAGAAAAACTCTCTTCATAAGGCTCGCAAGGTGCATCAAAAAACAATTCTCTATCTTGTAGAGGCTCAAAATCAAGTATAGCATCATCCAACAAATGCACAAGGTCATCATCCTTTGCATTTGCGCAAACTTGATCATGCATGAATCTAGATTGATTGGTATCCTTAGCATCTGTATTTTGAGAATCCTTCCAAAGCTTCATCCAATAAGCATGGAAGATCTAGGTCCACCGCTTTAGAAGGTTCCTTCATCTTGCACGTATCAGGCTGCTGTAAACTAAGATTTCCACATATGACATGCATACTAAACACATCTATTGTAAACTTCCCTTCAAGTCTTTCACCCTCATCCAAATATCTTTTCGCTTCTGTAGCACAAAGTTCAGCATGTACATCAAAAAATTTATCTGCTACTTTGTCTGTATCATCAGTGCAATGAAACCAATCATATCCAACACCAAGAGATGACACTATTACCATATACATGTGGTAGTGATGTGTGTGAACACACTAGGACTATCGGGGCATTTTTTCCCTCTTTAGGAGGTTTTGCACGGGGAGGTTTCCCTCCCCATGCATTGTATATATGCCCATTCACTCTAGGGCTATCTATCTTTCCATTACGCACTAAGAAATAAAATCTACGTTGTGTGCCTTGAGCTTCCTTCATCTTCTCTAACCTGTGTGTGTTTTCCTGCAACCCTAATTCCAGCAATTGATATTAGAGCAGGTTGCATCCTCCTGGGCTTAGTTGACAACTACTACAGCACACGCCTGCTCACTTTCTTTGATTTCAGTGAGGTTTGGCGAGCTTCACAGGTTGACAAATATCTTGGGAAAGCTCATAGATCTAAATTTTCTCAAATCTTTTATTCGGGCTCATTTCGGCCTTCGTTTCCACTATAGGAAGGTCTACAAAGGCAATTTTTCCATTTGGTGCAAATCTTTGTCGGTGTCATTTTTTGCATAACAGGTCCTATACAGCCTACTGCAGGTTGTGCTATATAGGAGTGATGATGTCACTCGGTTACTCCTCATTTCGGGTAGTTTTCACATAAGGTGCATATATTTTCCATGGTTGACAACAACATAGATGTGTACAAGATGTATGTTGTTGAGGACAGGTTGGATGGGGATAATTACCGTATTTGGGCTTACATGATGCAACATGTTCTTGTGTCAAAGAGCATCCGAAATATTGTGCAGGGCATTGATGTATGCCCTGGTTCTAAGGATGTAGGCAATGTTGAGGATGTTGCAATTCTTGCTACAAGGATTGCTTCTATTAGAGTTTTTTTGCCTATGGTAGAACAAGCTCGTATGGATGTAAAGGATGCATAGGCTCATGTGTTGATTGCATTGTTTGTGAAGCACACCATCACTCCTCACATTCGTTCAACAAAATTTGCAAAACAGGCTTGGGATATTCTCGCTGCTCTTTATGCAAGCCGCAATGAGGCTAAAATTGCTTTGTTGCGTAAAGAGATGGAATTGAAGATTATGCATGAGGAAGATGATATGGACACTTTTCTTGCTGGTGTCAAGGATATAAATGAGCAACTTATTTTTGCAGGTGAATTCATTTTAGATAGTTCCCTTGTGCAGACTCTTCTTCATGCCTTACTATACTTTTGCTAGTACTTGGAGGCTTATGACCCAAGGAAATCCTGAAGTTGTTAAGTCCGATGCATTGTGCACATTGCTATTAAAGAGTCACTTTCCAGAACCTGCAAGTTATTTTGCAGGTGAAGTCATTTTAGACAGTTCCCTTGTGCATAATCTTCTTGATGCCTTACGTGTGTTTGTGCACGTGTGTGTGTGTGTTTGGGGAGAGAGAGAGAGAGAGAGAGAGAGAGAGAGAGAGAGAGAGAGAGAGAGAGAGAGAGAGAGAGAGAGAGAGAGAGAGAGAGAGAGAGAGAGAGAGAGAGAGAGAGAGAGAGAGAGATTATATGTGTGAGAGATAGGATTCTAGCCCTACCAATGTTTTGGTATGCCAAAAATGGTTTTTGAATTGAAATTGCCAAAGATGAGTTTTGAAGAAGAGACCAAACTTTTCTTAGGAGGGTAAATGTGAATGGCAAGTGGAGACGTGCACTGTGTGTGTGTGTGTGTGTGTGTGTGTGTGTGTGTGTGTGTGTGTGTGTGTGTGAGAGAGAGAGAGAGAGAGAGAGAGAGAGAGAGAGAGAGAGAGAGAGAGAGAGAGGGTTCCTTTAGAAGATGACGATTGCAGTGATGATTTCGTATGCTTTTATTTGATTGCAGGAATGTTCTTGAAATGAGTTATGTATTAGCTAGAAAATCATTTTGGATATCTAATCATGCACTTTGATATATATTCAAGTGTTTCCCATAGAAAAAAAAGCTCTTTAGCAAACGAGACTACGGAATCGCTTTCAACCACCACCACATATCAGAGCCATCCTTCTCAGCATCCACATATTCTTCGTAGCAACACAACCAACAACATTTCACGAACATCGTTCAATGCTAGCAATACAACGAGCGTTATTTCACGAGAAGATACTTCAAACGATTGCCCTCCGTGGAATCATGGTCACTTTACATCTAATTATGATATCAATGTTCTTGTGAGTGGAGATTCTCACACTGGCTTCCCAGACCTCATATACTCACCTAGTAAGGCATATTATTTGATTATGCAACAGGATTGCAATTTGGTGTTATACCATTCTGTAATTGGTTATGGAGACAAGCCATTATGGGCATGTCCAGATTCTAAATGCTTTGGACATGGAGCACAGTGTTTTGCTCGCATCAACCTAGATGGTACTTTTGCTGTGTACAATAGTAATGGTAAGTCACTTTGGTGGACCCCTACACAATGCACTAGCGGACCTGGTTGCTGGTCTCGAACCTACCTTGCCGTACAAGATGATGGGAACCTTGTCCTTTATCTTCAGGAAACCGGGGAAGCCCTTTGGGCTTCAGGCACAGATGGCCAATAAGCCATTATATATACTTTTATAGCCTAGTTGTTTGATATTGATCTTCTTCTACATTAGATACTCAGGACAATGCAACATTGCCCACTCGAATGGCTTGATGCTCCAATTTTCTTGGTCAAGGTATCTTGCAAGGTGATTAAAGAGGTTTGCTTCCCCATCATGTGGTTTGTAACTACTAGTATGTTATTGTGTTGGTTGAAACCTGTTTGGGGTTTTGTTGATATATTATGTATCTGATGTTGGTGGTGTTGTTTATGATGTTGGATGATCGCAATAGTGTTTCTATGGGGCCTTTTTTTCTACTCGTTTTGCTAATACATGTTTCCCACCCACACTAGTTGGTGTTGATATTGCAATAAAAAACTAAGGCACATGTATACACATATGCCATGACAGTGCAGTTATACACAAACACAAGTGGATATGCTATACAGATGGATTGTAAGAGGCTCTTCACATGGGTTAGTGACATATCACTTTTCTAGGAGGAAGAAGCTGTTCCCACAAGAGTTGCAACAAAAGCGTTGTCGTGCCGTGGCACATACGTAGTGTGAAATATAAACACTCACCTCACTTTTGACACTTATTCATGCATGGAAAGAAAAGCGATAATATACCTATTGTGATATATGCTAAAGCTGATACTGCGGTCGGTATCATGTGCATACCTATACGGGGAATCGTGGCCCTAGATGTGGCACCTTTGCATGCTTTCCCACTTGACAAGATTTCTCATCTTGTTGGAAAATGTACATATCCAATTGTTTCATGGTGGCACACTCATCTCGCCTATAATGACTGATGCGGGCCAAAACTCTCAAAAATAACAACTAACAAGGGCCATCGTAGAATTGCGTGAAAAGTGACTCAAAATGGTATTTTGATATAAAAAAATGATGCCTATCTATGCCTTTTATGCTTATGCGAGTGATCCCACAAATTTGGGGATTTTTCTAACTCTGTTTGGGAATTTTTGCATCCAAAATGGTATTATTTGGGTCAAAAATGAGATGAAAATGGCCTAAAAATTGAGAGATCAGTTGAGAATGCCGCAGGGAAGATAGAGAGGGCTGCTTTTTATAGAAAAAACATGAAATCTATCACTACTATGTAATTGCTTCCATGGGTGCTCAATCTATGTGTAGGGCAGTCCTGCCTCTTCGTAATCTTGTATCTGAGATTGTGAAGGAGTGAATTAGGTTTTCCCCTTATCAAAATGGTGTGTAGGATTCACTTTAGAAGCTCTTAAATCTCTGAAAATTTCAAAAATGGTCGCCATGAAGTTGGAAGTTCGTGTATTGCTTTCATCTAGTTTGATGTTATGACTATGTAATTGGGGGCGAGGCTACATTATACCATGAAAGAGATTTGGGTTTTGATTGAAAGATGTTCTATGAGAGGTGAAGTTTCATGGCTGGAAGTTTATTGTTCTTTATTGCTCTTTTTAAGTAAATTTGGATGTGAATTGGTTATCATTTCATCATGAACCCGTATACAAAAACAAGCAATTTTCAAGCATAATAGGAGAGAGGGCTTGTGACTATCTTGTTACAAACGCTCTAGGATTTCCATTCATATTTAGAAAGAGAGTTGTTGATTTTCCATAAACGATTTATCTAAAACTGTTTGTGACTTTCATCACAAACTCTCATAGCCAGAGGTTCTGCACCTTCCCAGCTAAACCACACACATTCCGATATCACACATCCCAACACTTGTTGCCCATTGAAAGGTCGCATAATGTCTTGGCTAGGGTCATAAACTATGGTAGGCAATAACTTTGTGCATTTTGAGGTTATTGAGCAGGCACGTTGGTAGCCTTTAGTGCCTCCATTTGTAGAGAGAGAGAGAGAGAGAGAGAGAGAGAGAGAGAGAGAGAGAGAGAGAGAGAAAGAGAATCTAAGAATCTGTTTGCGAATCTCACCTGCATGTTATTAGTGCACCATGACATTGAAGAGAGGCAGAGAAGAACAAGAGGAGAATTTTTTAATGTCATAAGAATAATCTCAATAGACTTATAGATCTATCTAATGGGCTTTGAACTAAAAAACTTCTAGTTAAGAGGGAACAAAGATAGCCAACCTAGCTCATTAAAGTGATAGAAGGATGAGAGTCTATTTGTTTTTGCATCATGATAGTGCACAAAGACTGAGATAGAGAGAGGGAGAGAGAGATAGAAGAAGAAAAAAAGATGTTTGAACCTCAAAATTGAGATGTTACAAAACCTTATTAGAGTGGTGCCCATACAAACGTCTCTCTCTCTCTCTCTCTCTCTCTCTCTCTCTCTCTCTCTCTCTCTCTCTCTCTCTCTCTCTCTCTCTCTCCCCCTTTGTTGCCCATACTAAATGATGGTAGACGTGGATGTTGGGAAACAAAGACCTACATCATACACCGACTTTGAGTGTTGAAGTGGCCAATTTAGACTCAAGATGGGTAACATATGCGAGTCTTGGGGCCCAAAAACCATTAATAGAGGCTGCAAGGTGAGTGGTGCTAACCTATGCTTGGTTCCTATTGATGGCATGTGGCATCATGAAATAACTTCACATAGACAGAATAGCTCACTTACAAAATCACATTCTGTGTGATTTATCTTTGATCCACAAGAATGTTCATTCATAAAGCCCGTTGATAAGTTTTTTATGGTTTCCATGTTCTCTATTCCTACACATGTGAGCAGAAAAAGGGTGAGAAATCTCTAGATTGTCTCAAAGGAGGCAAAGTGAGGTCTTCTATTCCAATGTAAGCACTCACAGGAAGCTCTAGATTGTCTCAAAAGAGGCAAAGTGAGGTCTTCTATAATTGCAATATAAGCACTAATCCTTGCATCTAAAAGGCATGTCGATTCGGGTAGGAAGTTAATACAAGAAAACATGCTCATAATGAGATGGCTAGTTAATGGCTCTTGCAAAAACCATCTTGCTTGGAAATTTGATTGGGCGGCAGTGTGCTATATGTCAACATCAAAGTTTCTATCTTGGAATGCACCTAGAGGTGGATATGTTTATCTAGAGTTATCCAAAGAAGCATTTTTATGACGTTGTCACTATCGGTTCATGTAGTTTGGCCATGTGATCACCAACTTACTTTGGACGAGGGTGAGACACACTTTGGTAATGTGAAAGAAAAATACAACATTGCACCAAACACACTTTGCCTGATGGTTCTAGGAAAGCTCTAATGAAGTGAAGCCTTGATGAGTTGGCTGCTTGCATCAATGGCTAAACTAGGTCAGCCTCTAAGGGTAGTCTACAAGGGTGGCAATGATAATGAGACATAGTGATGGGGGTGATGGAGTTTTGGGAGGGTCCAAGAGCTTAAGCCCACAGTGTTTTCAACATGTACGAGTGCTACCGAGGGTTCATAATGGCCAAGGGTGATATTTTTTCTAGTGGTGCATTCGTATACGGGTTGACAACATTATTATATTCTTGGATGGATGGCCTCAAAAGAGGATGAAGCTTTTGATTGACCCTAAACATTGACTTGAATGACTACAAAAACGTAGTATCGAGGAGCCATAGTAGAACCCAATTTGATCACATGTCTTGACGATGAATGGTCAAGTGGCCTTAACTATACATGACACTGATCAAAGAGGGACAACGGCTGTACTCTATAGAGGACACAAGAAGTTTTAGACAAATTCTCACAATAATTCCCACATTGTGACTTACCTCAACATCATGAGCTTTTGTGAGGGAGGCATCGCATACCTAGCTAGGTATGATTGGGGGAAGGGGACCATCGGCCCGGTGGGGGGACCGGTGGTCCCGAGCCCCCAATCGTATCTAGCTAGGTATGTGGTGCCTCTCGAACAGAAGCTCATGATGTTATGCATTGTATGAAAAACACTCCATTTTTCCACATGAGAAAAATCCTAAATCCTCTTGTGTGAGTAGTTTCCTTCAGAATGGGTAAGGACCATCCTATCTCTTTTCATCTTCGGATGTCACCCACAGAGGGCGCTTCTGATGCCCCATGAGAGGTTCTCTCCCTCTTCTCTCTCGGAGTTCTTTGCGGTGTTCCTATAAAGGTTTGAACTTATTCTTCTCTCTGATCTCTTTCTTCGTAGCATGATGATCGTCTCTCTCTCCATACAGCTTCAAAGGTTTCATAGAAGTTTTTCCAGGGTTGACAAAGAGCCCAATGACCTCAGACAGTAAATCGCTTGATTGATAACGATGTCAAAAGGCCCTTCTCTCTCTCTCTCTCTCTCTCTCTCTCTCTCTCTCTCTCTCTCTCTCCCGCATTTTACAGCTTTAAAGGTTTCATACGAAGTTTTTTGAGGGTTGACAACGAGCCCAATGACCTCAGATAATAAACCACTTGATCGATACGGATTTCAAAAATCCCTTCTCTACGAGCTGAGTCAATGGGGCCAATCGTTATACTATGACCAAGTTGGAGGTGTTAAATGTATGTTATCTATGATTTGTAACCATCATGGTGTACATTCAATGTTGGTGACCCAAGCTTGATGGTTGGACCTTTTGAGCTTGAGTGGAAGCTGTCAAAGATGGGCGAAAGCTATGTGCAAATGATGTAGCGAGTAGAGTAAAGTCTCATGAGGAGACTATGAGAAGAATTTTGTGAAAAATGGTGTGCTTGGCATTGCTTCATGTCCAAGATGTCGTCACTAAGAGTGCAATGATTGCAAGACATGGACCACCGAGCAAGCCAAGAAGCAATAAATTGCTTTCATTGGCTAATGCAAAGTGAGAGTTTCTTAGCTATAGGGCATGGTTGCAACTCTAGTTGCAAGGGCTAACAAATTCACAATTTGGTTGCTAATCATTGGATCTTTGAGAAGAACATCAGGCTTTGCAGTATAGTGCAAAAAGTGCTTGACGAGCTTTCTATATAAAACTATCAATTTCCACCCACATGTCCACGTTCCTTATGCATTGAGAGTCATTGATCATCAAGGAGATGTTAAGAAGGACATAATAAGGTACAAGGAACCTCTACTCATTGACTTCTTGTAACTGCATGATAGATAATATACAAAGCTCAAAAGATGCCTAGAAGAAAAATATTCAAGTCAAAATATAACAGCAATAAGTGCTTTGGAAGATGGCATGCAACGATATCTCTTAGGAATCCCTTGATTGTTTTGCACGAAAGCCATGTAGTGGCACCACTAGGGGTGCATCCAATTATTTTTTAATGCTGTGCATGTGTATCATCACGCATATTCCTCTCCGGAATAATATTATGGTTCATTTAGCTTTCTAGGAATGCTATTACATCTTTAACTCCCATGCTAGTCGTGGAGCTAAAGAAGGCCTCATACGCACTTTGTAGAGAAATCAAATTCCCAATAGATACTGATTTGTCTATCCCTGCAGTGCAAAAAAGTCTCAAATGGTCTCAATGGAGGAAAAGGAGAAGGGGGGGCTAGGGGTAGGGGTGGGGGTGTAAATTGTTTTTTTTTAATGCTTAAAGGGAGCTCAAAGGGCAGCGTAAGCATGTAGCTTAGTGGTTAAGGTTGAGCTTTACATATGTCCATGTGATGAGGTCAAATCCTACCCATCAGGATTGATTTTAAATCGTGGAGATGCTAAAGCATCTTGGGAAGATTCTATCTAATAAAAATTGAAAGTAGACCGAGTAGTAGAGAGATATATTTATAAGGTGGACATTTTAACTTGTAACGAATTAAAACCTAAGCTACTTAACTTGGCCTTGTTTGGCCCTCCTAATTGGACCAAAACTTGCCAAGTTATCCTTAATTACAAGCTAACAACTCACTTTCTCTTGCAAAGAATGTGTTGTACACACGGTTACATTTTGACATGCACACTTGTCCTGGAAATTTCCTAGAATTATAGTTTTTTTTGGTAGTTTAAATGCATTTTTTGCAAGACAACTCACATTTTCGTCAGTTAAAAACAAGCAAAATATCCAGAGACGAGAAATGCTCGTAAAAACGTAACCTTGGTTGTACATTGCATGACAATGGCTAGAAAACCATGAAGGGAAAGTATGCCATTGCACCTAAAAGCGTACATGTCCAAGGCTATGTAGATCAAGACTTCTTCATTTCCCCTCTCAAGCATGCGGATGTTTTGTTAGATGCCCCTGGGTTTGATAAGCTCTGCACTAAGTAACACTAGGAAATAAACGAAGGGGGGTGAGGATGTGTGTGAGTGTGTGTGTGTCTGTGTGTGTGAGAGAGAGAGAGAGAGAGAGAGTTACATGCTTACATTTTTTCCATAAGTCCTCTTTAATTTTCCGTTGAAAAATACGTTATTAGCTTTGATGATCAAATGACATTGTGAATGCACCACAAAAGAACAAAATTTTAAGATGGGGTAGCGACATATGCTTAATAGCCATTTGTTGTTTTCTAACACTTTATGTTAATAGCCCTTTGTTACTTTCTAGCAAGCGCTATTCAAAGATTTGGCTTTAGAATTAATTTGCCATGTAGTTAATGAGATCTTTGGTTCTCACGTATGTAGGTTTTGAAAGCACAATTTTGAATAAACGAGCTTCTGGTTCGGAAAGCGGTTGCTCAGAATTCATTGATTGAAGGATATGTCCATTCAAGGAAGGGCAAGGAAGCAAGCTTTGGGTCTCTCTCTCTCTCTCTCTCTCTCTCTCTCTCTCTCTCGCGGGATATTTTTATTGGAGCTGTGCAGACATAGGGAGAGCCTCGTGAGAAGACCAGATCACCGATTTTTCTAGACTACGTGCACGACATTCATATAAACAGGCATCACAACAAACTTCAAAGTCCACATGTACCAGAGGTACACTAACTTACAGAGCCAATGAGATTGGGAAATCTAGATGCCCACAATCGCAAGGGTCATCGAGACATCGGTGTAAGCGGCATCAGAGGGTCCGGGACTATTCTGGCACAACATGTGAGATGCCCAATAAGAGTACTCAATAAGGAGGACATTGATGAGCTCAGCCAAAGACCCATGCTCGATATCATAGGATAAGATCTTGATTCCAATATCTCAGCCTTTCATTTCATCCCATTTCATTTTGTTCCATTTCACTTCAGTTCAGTTTAATTTCAGTTTTCTAGTCTTTTACACAGACATTGTATTAGATTCACCATTTGCAAACTCTTTTGTCTCATAGGTCACTTTGGCATTTTGAAGACATTAATATATCATTTCATATTGTTTCATTTCTCTCTCTCTCTCTCTCTCAACATGGATAGTGAAAAGCACATGTCTAGGGAGAAGATTTCTCTTGTTTCCACCACATATGCACAAAGGAATGTCTTTCTCTAGTGTTACTAAATGATGCCAATGGATGCTCGGCAACAAATTCCTACAACACACACTTGCTTTGAGTGTTGAAGATGCCAATTTAGACTCTAGAGGGCAACCTATGTGAATCTTGGGTCCGAACAACCATTAAGAGAGGATGCAAGGTGAGTGGCGCTAACTTATGCTTGGTTTGTACTGATGGAATGTGGCATCATAAATAACTTCACATAGACTTAATAAATCACTTACAAAATCACAATGTACGGCATGATATATCTTTCATCCGCAATTATGGTGCATTCAAAAAAGCCCAATAAGTTCTTGGTGGTTTCCATGTTCTCTATTACTACATATGCCAATGGAAAAGGGTGAGAATTCTCTAAATTTTCTCAAAGGAGCCAAAGTGAGGTCTTTTATTCCAATGTAAGCAGTTACAAGAAGCTCTAGATTGTCTCAAAGGAGGCAAAGTGAGATCTGATATTCCAATGTAAGAAGTTACAAGAAGCTCTAGATAGTCTCAAAGGAGTCAAAGTGAGGTCCTCTATTTCAATGTAAGCACCTACCCTTGCATCTAAAAGGCATGTCAATTTAGGTAGGAAGTTGATATGAGGAAGTTGAGATGGTTAGTTAATGGCTCTTGCAGAAACCTTCTTTCTTGGAAATTCAAGTTTTTATCTTGGAATTGTCAACATCAAAGTTTTTATCTTGTAATGCACCTAGAGGTGGATATTCAGATCTAGAATTGTCCAAAAAAGCATTTCTCTTGATGTAGTCACTATTGTTTCATGTACTTTGGTCATGTGGTCACCCAATTATTTTAGACACATTTGGTTAATGCCAAAGAAAAATATAACATCGCACCAGACACACTTTGCTTGTAGGTTCTAAGAAATCACTAATGAAGTGAAGACTCAATGAGTTGGTAGTTTGCAAGAGAGGCCAAACTACCAAATAATTTTCTCCCAAATAATTTTCTCATGTTAAACTGATCATTTAATATGTAGAAGTACCAGGGGAGTAAAAGCTAGAATATTGGCAAGGCTTCCAGACTGGTCTCTGCAAAGATCTAAAGGAGGGAAAACAGGAATCCAAAGGGGGACAGTCTTCAAGAGAGCAATGTGCTGCAATGGTGCTTAAAAGACCTAAGGTTTAGCTCCCTTAAGACTTCAATAGGCTAAGGTTCCTAGTTTTTTAACAAAGGCCAATGTAGGGGAAAATTGGATGGTCATGGGGAGAATAAAAAGTCTTCTCACATCCCTATCAAGGAGGGGGCGAGCGTGAGAGTAGGGGATGAGAGAGAAACACACGCACACACACACACACACACACACACTCCAAAGCTCCCCCTTTACACAAAGGGAATAATGGACACTTGTCAGGCTCCTAGGCTAGTTGCCCCCAAGCTTCACTCAAATCCTATTGGATGGCCATAAAGGTAGACCAATGAGAATTAGGCTAGAGTAAATTTAGTCTAATGAATTTAAAAATTCTTGATAAAAGAACCAATAGAAATCAAGCTCCCTAGAAGACTATTTGACAGTCTACCAAGGGGTATAATGAGCATTCAACAGCCCAATGGCTTGCCGGATTCCTATTGGCCGCGGAAGACTAAGAGGTCCAATGAGAGTTTAATTGAATTATTCAATTACCTAAATCTCTCACAAAAGGGCAAAGGGGGAAACATGTCACAAGGCTAGCAATTATGCTTCTAATTTGTGATTGGCTAAGGTTTGCATGGGCCAATGGGATGCGAGCATGAGCAAATAGCAAGAGGGATCAACCAACATGTGAGAGAAGGCTGCATTTTACTCTAAATAATTGCTACACACACACACACACACACACAACTCATGTGTGCAAGAAGAACTCCATCTCCTTCTCCAAGCATTGAGAAGTAGAGGCCTACACCAACAACTCTTGGCTATGGAATGCAAATCCAACCAAGAGCCAAGCTTCAATGGCATGCTCATCTCCTCTACCATTCTAAATACTAGTCCAAGCTATTCTATTAGAGTGATTATGTAAGGATAATACTTCTTTCTTGTAAGATACCTCTTATTCCTCTCAATCTATCCTTATTCCCTGCTAGCTCTCACCATTTTTGAAGGTGTGTGAGGTCTTGAAACTGAGGCTAGGGACACTAGGTTTGTTTTTCAAGCATAATTTTGTGTATGAAGCTTCCATCTTTATTACACCAACAAGTTTTATCCAGGAACACAAAGATTGTATTGTACAAAAGTCTCCTTTGATGGGAGAAGCTATAATACAAAACCTTTATGGAGGGGGGACCAGCTCCATGTATATCGGGTCCTCAACTATTGTCAATTTTTCTCTTTCTCTCTCTTTTCAAGTATTATCAATGCCAAATTAGCTAGGTGTAAACTGCTATGTTGCTTTCTCAAATTAAGTACTCTATCTATGCTCATTAGAATCTTGTTCTTAATGAAAGCTCACTATGTTATCAATTACCACTACACACAAGTTACTAGTGCATTAAATGTTACATTGGCATCATAGCTATTGGTTACTCTTTTCTTGCTCAAGAAGAGGGGTCTTCAAGCTTGCTACAAATGGTTGGTGTTATTAAATGCAAAAGAGTAAGTAGAATATGGATTTTTCATCCTTGAAGCATACCTGCTTTATGCAGTTAACAGGAACACCGTCGAGAGCTATGGTCTTAATAATGGAGTCCTACGGGTCTTGTCTATGGCTTAACCATTATTGAGCTATTATAAGCTTGATAGAAATTGGTGATATCTTGCCTCTGTTGAACCCTCTCTTCTATTCCTTGCAATTAATAACATTCGAGCCACGGGTATAGATACTTGAGTGCTTATCTTTGAAGGTAAAGAGGAGTAATTAACTAGGGCTTGAAGTGCCAAAGTACAAGTAAAATTTTACCATTAAAATTTGCTAGTATGGCTAACAAAGGAAAGGATATTGAAATGAATGTTGATAGCTATGATTTTGCTAATGAAAGAGCAACTAATGATACCCCTATGCTTGTAAACTATGTTGTTTCTAAGCTTCAACAAGCCCTCGGCAACCCATCCCTCCAAGGTAAAGTGCTACAGCAATTGCGCACCCATGGTATTCTCTAAACTCCCCACCAAGAAGAGAGAGTACCTAGAAAGCCTCCTAGTGAGACTTCTATAAGAGGACTCTCTCCAATAAGAAAGGAAGAAGAGTATCTATATGAAGGGCTCAAAAATCTAGTACTCGATGACGCATCTCCTTCCCAAAGGAGAACCCAAGTTTCAACGGTAGAGAATATCCCACCGTAAGAACGAGAAAAAAATGAGTCTCCAGCCACCTCGACGGAGATGGCTCCACGAAGATGGTGGGAAAAACGCTCTCCAACACCCCCTAGATGGAGAAGACCATTGCATACTTATCTACACCATAATTCAAAGAGGGACGAGAGAAAACAAGATAAAAAAAGGCGAGAAAGATGTCACCCTCTTCTCCATCTTCTTCATTCTCTTCCTCTTCTGAAGAAAGTGATGGTGCATACAAGGAGGAACAAGGGAAGAAAAAAGAGAGAAAGAGGTCATCCTCTTCTCCATCCTACTCATGTTCTTCCTCTTCTGAAAAAAGTGACGGTTCAGCTCTTGAAATCCTATGCCGTCTGGAAGAGGTCGTCCAAGCTCAAAAAGTTCAAAGAGGTAGGAAAGAACATATCTTTTCTTACCTATGATGGCACTTTTGGTGCTACGGGCAAAGTCTTGGCCTTCATCCAATAATTTGATGTGGAGTTTGGAGATGAGGGCTTCACGCAGTCATCTAAGCTACACCGTATAGCTATGCATTTTCAAAAGTCTGCCAGGCAATGGTGGTCTAGCCTACGAGCAAATGGTGAATCTTCGCAAACATGTAAATCTTTAAGAGCTTTCATTATGAAGCAGGTTCTGGCTACCCATGCCGAAGACAAAGTACTCACCAAATGGCAAAGCTTGAAGCTCTCCCCCTCCAAATCTATCTACAAATATGTAGACAAGTTTTGGGATTTACATCTCAAAGCCGCTGTTTTTAGAAATATGAATTTTTGAGAGCAAAAACAACAGTTTTGTGCGGGTTTAACTGAGGATATGGCGAAATATGTTAACTCCCAAGGGCCACGCACCATACATGTAGTCATATACCATACCATGGTGGCTTCATAAATCAACTTCCAACAAGGGGCTAAGAGAAATCTTAAGCCCACAGAAAACAAGGATAATGTCCAAAAGTCTACCAGAGGTAACGCCTAAGGGGAAGGACAACGTTGAAAAGTCTCCCAAAGGTAACGCCAACAACAACAAAGCTAAGGAGAAGGGAATTTATAAAGGCAAAAATAAACTCTCTCCTAAAGAGCTAAAGAGTTATAAAAAAGATAGCCGTTGTTTCAAGTGCAAGGAGCAAGGGCATGCCTATTGTGCTTGTCCCCACAAGAATACATGTAATGAGCCTCCTAGAGCTACCTTGGTCAAAACTCAAGAAGAGGATGCTCATCACAAAGGATCTCCTCTATGCCATGATTTGGGAAAGGTTTGAGAACATGATGCTTTTATTCTCTTTGACCTTGGTTCTACTCACAATTTTATATCCACAGAGTTTTCCACCAAGCTAGGAATCCACCTATGGCATGGGAGATGTCCTACCTGCCAATGATTCTTTTAACGGGCAAGAAGCCTCAGTTACTCCCTTAATTGAAAAATTGAGGCTTCATGTCCAAAGCTATGTGGACAAGGAGGATTTCTTTATCTGTCCTCTCAAGCACGAGGATGTAATCCTAGGGGCACCATGGTTTGATTGCATGGCTTCCAATGTTAAATCCCTTGAAAGACAAATCTACTTTAGATTCAGGGAAAAAGATATGTACATAGATGCTAAGGAGTTTGGTAGTACCATACCTCTTGTACATAAGCAAGCTTTCAATAAGTCAATAAAGAGCTCTATTTCCGTGTACATGATTTTTGTTAAAGATTCTCGGAATAAACCTAACGCTTTAGCAAAAGAAAATATAAAAAATCAAAATGAATTAGAGTTATCCAATTTCCTCAAGGGATTCCAATATATTTTTATTGACGATATCCCTTGTGAGCTACCTCCCAATGCGCGCACACTACAACACTACATGAAGATATCGACGCGTATATATCGACGGCCATGCTTTTCCACGTGTATATCGACGTAACTAGCGTGCGTCGCTATATGCGTCGCAGTGTGCGTCGATATACGCGTGGAAAGGCTTTATTTGCCACGCGTATATCGACGCATATATCCACGCGTATAGCGACGCAAAAAATTTGGGGGAAAAAAGCGAAACCCGCGCGCAGGGGTCATTTTCGCCTGCTCACATCTTGGCCGAAATCTGCTGCGCAGGTATTATGTCCATCTCCACACCCCCCCCTCCTCCCCCCCCCCCCCCCCCAACCCCTCCC
The DNA here is from genome assembly GCF_014529385.1 of Adiantum capillus-veneris. NCBI lineage: Eukaryota > Viridiplantae > Streptophyta > Polypodiopsida > Polypodiales > Pteridaceae > Adiantum > Adiantum capillus-veneris. Next base: position 101,597,783 of record NC_140946.1, read on the forward strand.
TCTCTCTCTCTCTCTACATCGTGTGTACGTGTGTAGGAAAGAGAGAGAGAGAGAGAGAGAGAGAGAGAGAGAGCGGTGTGTGTGTGTGTGTAGGAAAGAGAGAGAGAGGTGTGTGTGTGTGTAGGAAATAGAGAGAGAGAGAGAGAGAGAGAGAGAGAGAGAGAGAGCGTTGTGTGTGTGTGTGTGTAGGAAAGAGAGAGAGAGAGAGGTGTGTGTGTAGGAAAGAGAGAGAGAGAGAGAAAGAAATATGTGTGTGTGTGTAGGTAATCAGAGAGAGAGAGAGAGAGAGAGAGAGAGAGAGAGAGAGAGAGAGAGAGAGAGAGAGAGAGGTGTGTGTGTGTGTGTAGGAAAGAGAGAGAGAGAGAGAGAGGTGTGTGTGTAGGAAAGAGAGAGAGAGAGAGGTGTGTGTGTAGGAAAGAGAGAGAGAGAGAAAGAAATGTGTGTGTGTGTGTAGGTAATCTGACAGAGAGAGAGAGAGAGAGGGAGAGAGAGAGGGAGAGAGAGAATTAATGTATGCTTAGGAAATTAAAATTAAAGAAAAAAAATTAAAGAGAGAAATGAAATGAAATGTTATATTAACGTCTTCGAAAGGCCAAAGTGACCTATGAGACATGAGACAAGAAAGTTACAATGTGATGGATCTGATACAAAGTCAGAGTAAGAAGATGACAAAATAAAGTATTATGGAATCCTAAACTGCTGGGTGTGGACTAAACGGCTAAACCAGCTAGTTGGGATAGGTAGATCATAGGAGATCCAGCATCTGTCGCTGGCGGATCTCATCAACCTCCTCCATGGTCAGTAGTCTCACCGGGCGTTGTGCATGTCGAGCCAAAGTGACCTAGATAGATCCTCTCATGCAGCCTCTATCGATGTTGTGTAGTCCTCCGCAGTCGTTGGCGTCTAGATCTCCCTAGCTCAGTCGCTCGTTTGATCAGTAGAGAGATAGGGAAGTAGAGAGAGATAGAGATAAGAAATAGAGAGATAGAGAAAGAGAGTTATATATATATATATATATATATATATATATATATATAGAGAGAGAGAGAGAGAGAGAGAGAGAGAGAGAGAGAGAGAGAGAGAGAGAGAGATAGGGAAGTGGAGAGTCGAGACAGAGAGAGAGATAGGAAAATAGGGAAATAGAGAGAGAAAGAGAGATAGCGAGAGCGAGATCGAGAGAGAGACAAAGAGAGATAGCGAGAGCGAGATCGAGAGAGAAAGAACGAGAGATAGGGTACGTAGACAGAGAAGAAACTATGGAACTAAAAGAGGCAAAGGGGTTTTGCCTGCTACATGCATTGACATGTACACCTGGGAGTGCACGTATGTGTCTACCCATATAGGATTTGACCAATAAAGACGAGATTTTCACCCGGTGGTCCTGATCTCCGTACACCTCTGGACCGAGGTGTACGGAGATTGGGCAAGACTAGAGAATGCGAGGTAGTTTACATTGTGAGGAGTATATATATATATATTAAAACAACATTCATAATCATTGTAGATGTCAACTAACATGGAGGAAAAGATTGCATGCTCGTGCACGCTCTGCAAGTATCAAATCCTGCGCAAGCGTAGGATATGTAATGAGCATGTGCACAAGTACGGAGAGTTTGCTAGAGAAACCGTACAGAATCTGCGATACGTCTCCTACGGAACGGGCATTGATTTCTGCAACATAGCACCTACATCTAAGAGAGAGAGAAAAAAGATTATGCGTGAAGGTCCGACCAATATAGAGCCACGGATGGAAACAGAAAAGGGCTTACAGATAGAAGACGACGGCATGGAGGAGATGCTGGATGCCTTTTTCCAGATAAGCGAGGAGAACACGAACGAAGCAGCACCAGAAGCCGTGCCCCTATCTCCTGAAGACATGTTGAGGAAGTTGGCACGTCAACCAATCTATGAAGGCGCCAAAATATCTGTGCTTCGTACTTGTCTGGCGTTTTTGAATCTTCAATGAGTGTACGGGTGGTTAGATGCAAGCATCACTGCTTTGTTTAGGTACGTAATTTACAAAAGAGATTTTTCGATTGCAACTGTGATGAGGTCGGAGAGATTTTTAATTTAATGTGGCTTAAACAGGTTATTGCGGGAGAAACTTCTACCGGATGGCAATGAAATGCCCCCCTCCAGGCCAGACGCAAATCAGCTTCTGACCTCAGATAGCTTGGACTACAACAAGATTCATGCATGCCCAAATGATTGCATTCTTTTTCGTAATGAATTCGCAGATTGTCTATCGTGTCTTAAGTGCGGAGCGATGCGCTACAAACAAGATGCAGTTTGCGAGACAGTGCCAGCTAAAGTGTTGCGGCATTTCCCTATTATTCCTAGGATAAAAAGCATGTTTCGTTGTGGTTCCATTGCAAAGTTGATGCGGTGGCATTCTACGAATAGATCCACTGACGCAACATTTAGGGTGCCCGCTGATTCAAAGGCTTGGAGGCACATTGAATATACCTGGCCACATTTTAAGAGTGAACCACGCAATTTGCGTTTGGGCATGGCAATGGATGGAGTCAATCCATTTGGCTTGAGAAGCTCGTCATGGAGCACTTGGCCTATGTGCCTTATCAATTACAACCTCCCGCCATGGCTTGCCATCAAGAAGGGTCATTTGATATTAAGCTTGATTGTACTTGGTAAGTTCAAGGCAAAAAACATGGATGTTTATCTAGCTCCACTAGTTGACGAGCTCCAGGAGTTATAGCATGGGATCGACATAGCAGATGCGGTTGAACCAGTAGGACAACAGCATGCAAGAATCCATGGACTTCTTATGTGGACTATGCATGATTGGCCAGGATACGGAGAATCTTCTGGTAATGGTTATTGATTTACAAAATTCTCCCTATTCGCAAGCCCTTTGCCTTGGCCTGATTCATGCTTTAATATATGCAGGGCTAACAACTTCAGGATGCAATGCATGTCCAATTTGCGGGCAGTCTTTGGATGTGCGCTATTCTGCCTCTCTTCGAAAGACAATTTATCAAGGCCACCACCGTTATCTTCCAGATGGCCATCACTTGCACGAAGGTCAGCTTGGTCGCGTCGAATGTTTACCTATGCATGTACAAGAGAGGCGTCGCCGATGGGAGCAACATGAGGGGCAACCTGTTCCAGGAATGAAACGTTTGTCCATTCTCCATACGTTGTCGTACTGGGGTGATCTACTAATTAACCATTTGCTGGATCCAATGCATATATTCAAGAATGTGGGAGAGCTCCTCTGGAAGACAATCATGGGAATGAAAGACAATCGAGCTTCACGAGATGATTTGCAGTCAGTTGGAAAGATGCCAGAGCTATGGCCTTTCACCAATGCAGCTGGCCAAACAAAAATTCCAAGAGCGCCATGGGTATTGCTAAAAAACGAAGAGCGACAAGTGAAAAGGGTGATTTCAGAGTTCATGACGCCAACAGGATATATGCGATGTCTCAAGACAGCATTCACCCGTGACGATCAACTGTGAGGATTGAAATCGCACGACTGGCATAAGTTCTTGCAATTCATTATTCCAATTGCGATCAAGGGGTGTTTAACGGAGGAAGTGTGGACTTGCATATATAAGATTTCAGAGCTAGTGCGGTGGATCTCTTCCAAGGAGATACGGGAGGAATCTATTGCAGTTGCAAGGGCTAACTCCATTGAGGCAGTTTGCATGATTGAGAAGTATCTACCCACGAGCTGCCTAACTATCCAAATGCACTTGCTCGTCCATGTAGTAGATGAGGTTGCAGTGGTAGGTAGAGTCCACAGACGTTGGATGTTCTTTCTAGAGTGGTTCATGAAAACACTTAAGGGTTTTGTTCGCCAAAAAGCACGTCCAGAGGGGAGCATGGCAGAGGAATGACTGGTGCAAGAGTCTCTTGTATTAACGATCGAATTTCTATCCGTTTATGACCTAGAAATGCCTCGATTGTGGAGCAATGAGGAGGATGAAAGACTGGTGGGAGAGGAGCCGCAAGGACAAGGGGTGCCGCAGAAAATGAATCTGGCCATGCGAGAAAAGATCATGAAGTTCTGTATACTAAATTCAGCGCCGATGCAAAAATGGCTTGAAAGGTACAAAGAAGTGAAAGAGAGACGCAATAGGGAGCGACAGGATTTCAGGCAAAGTCGAACGACTAGAGGCTTACCCTTGCCAGACTATCTTGCTCCTCTACCTGAATTCCCTACAATGGCATGGTTGGACAAGACAGTGAGAGCAGCTCGATAGATCGGAGAACCCATATCCCTAGAAGAGGAAGAGCTGGCTATTGGATGTGACTAGAAGTATCATACATACATGGCACTGTGGTCACATGGAAAGCATTTTAGAACACAACAAATTGACAGCAGAAGAAACACGTTTGACAGTGGGGTAATGGTTAGTTTTATGCAAAAGAGCAGGGCCAGTGCTAGAGACACGAATGAAAGCACTAGCAACCTGGATTACTATGGTCTGGTGTCACATATCCTGAAAGTAAGCTTCAGGCGTTTTGAGATGTTTTTGCTGGATGTGAAGTGGTTCAAGGTGATTACTTCTGGTCACAATGCAACGGTACACAAAGATGGAAACAAAATTGTGCAAATAGATTCTACAAAGATTTGGACAGATGCGAGCGACACATATGCTCTCCCTGAACATTGCGAGCAAGTGGTCTTTTTACCGGACCCTCGAGAGCGACAATGGTGGTTTGTGGTTCAGGTTGCTCCAAGAAATAAACAAGTATTTGAAGGGCAAGATCTCATGGAGGAAAGTCAGTCAGACGACGTCCATACTGCTGTGACATTAGATGAGATGGATGAAGGTATGGGAGAGGAAGCTGACAGATATACGAGGGATGACGCAGACGAGCCATAATTGACACTTGTAGATGAAGATGCAATGGATGAAGACAATCTGCCAGAACGAGTTGGGGCAGAGTTATGTTTGCAATTAGAGATAGACGATGATACGGTGCAAGATCTTATCGATAGACGTTGATTTAAAATTAAGCTTAAAGTTAATTTAAACAATTGTGTTCTGACGCTTTATTTTACTTTCTTTGTGCAGGACTTTAGTATGGCAGACCAGAATCCAGATCTCGCTTCCATGAGTGCAGATGCATTCATGGGCTTCGTTACATGGATGACGCCTGCTTAGATGGCAGAGGCTTCTCAGTACTGGGTAGCAAGAGGCACGGGTACTACGCCTCCAGGCTTCACACCGGAGGGTCCGACGCCTAGGGGGGGGACGCCTACGGGGGGGAGGACGCCTATGGGTACGACGCCTGCTTCTCCCATCACGTCCGCTTCGACACCTAGGGGTGGGACAGAGGCGTGCACGTCCTCATCTCCACAGCACAGGCGCACTCACCGATCTCGAAGATTGTTAGGTGAAGGTGGTGGTTGCTCTGGAGGAGGGTCCACAGATGCTTCGACCCCTCCTCGCTCACGACCCCCATCCTACCCAGGCACACCTCTTGACACACCTCTTGGCACACCTTGGGGGGCACAGGATCCTAGTGCCTCCAAGCTCTATATTGTACAGGCAGATAGTTTTGTTGACATGGATAGAGTCGGGAGTGAGATGCGACAGCGAATTTGCCAGCTCACGGAGCTGCAGTTTTCGACCAGCCTTCTGACATCGTGGGGTGATCAGGATGGGGACAAAGTCAATTACATAGTGGAGACCATCCTGAGAGAGTACCAGCCTGCTCCGGGTTCATTTGTTGTTTCGAGGAGGTGGATCAAGGGTGTTGTACGGACACCTTGAAACATCGACAAGATGCATCTCGGAAGGCTTTCAGGACCGGCTCGCCGAAGCCTTCGGGCATCCCACACGAGACGTGGTTGCAGATCAGGGAGGATGAGCGGACAGCGGACACGCGGTTCAGACAGCAACGTGAGGCCGCACAAGTACGACAAATGACCAGGGGGACATCTCATCTTGGCAGTGGAGGCTTCGACACCTTTCGCTATGAGTTTGTGAGTTTCTAATCCAATCTTAACTATGGCGTTTTTTAAAACGCGATGAATCATGTATTCTTATTACTTTGATTTTTGTATAAACGCAGAATCTTGCGATGCATCAAGCTCCGACACGCCAGGAGGAGTCAGATGGATATCGCAGAGGTATCTATGAAGTATTGAATGATCTTGAAGCTTCAAGAGAGCCTGTAGACTGGGAGGCCGTACAATCTCGCTGATCACTTGAGGTGAGACGTTAATATGTGTGAGTTAATTTAATTAATTAAGTAATATGTGAAGTAATATCAATACTAATTTTGTGAGTTGTCCTATGTGCAGGTTGCGACGCCTAGTCATTAGTGGACCGGATTTCATATATATGCTTTGTGAGACACAGACACGCTTCTGTGTCTCTTTTTTGTACAGAGAGTTATTGTTAAGACAGTTATTGTTTCCCTTATGGTTATGATTATTGTCATTGTCATTGTATAGACATGGTTATTTCTCCTATTCTTGTATAGACATAGTTATGGTTCAGGTTTTGTTAATGGTTATGTTTAACTTTTTGGTTATTCTTATGGTTATTGTTAATTTTGTTTATGGTTATGGTTATCTGCATTATGGTTATGCTTTTAAGTTATGGTTATGGTTCGTTATGGTTATGCTTTTAAGTTATGGTTATGGTTCGTTATGGTTATCCTTTTCAGTTGGTACGGTACTTGTCTTTCATTGGCCTTAAATCTCATGTGAGATCCTACATGGATAGCATGTAGGAGGCGTATACATGATATGGTTTTTTTTGAAAAGTTTATGTTAAAACAAAGGGAACTCTGTCGACATTTTTGCGCGCGGGAGCATGGTTGATTTTTGTGCTGCTCGCTTTCTTGGGCAGAGGGCAAGAAGTCTGGCTGTGGCTGTGTCCATCTTTTAACTGGGCACATGCCAGCCTACCTGCCCTCTGTCAAAGATTTTTTTTTTGTTATGGTCGTCGCTATCTGCGTCGCTATGCGCGTCGCTATCTGCCTCGCTATCTGCGTCTATATCTGCGTCGCAAATAGCGACAGGTTCACAAGGACGCGGATATCGACGCAGTGCGTCGATATCTACGTCGATGACACCTTTTTTATTGTAGGACCATGACGTAGTAATGAGGACCATGCAATTGAACTTCTTCAGGAAGCTCACCGCCTAATAAACCTCCTTATAGAGTTTCCCAAGCTCAACAAGAGAAGTTTATGTGTCAACTGCATGTGTTAGTTGAGAAAGGCATGGTTAGGCCTAGCTCATCTTCTTTTTGTTCACCAATGTATTAGTTCAAAAGAAAGACGGCACATATCGTATGTGTGTCGACTATAGAGCACTAAATAGGATCACTATCAAGAATAGGTTTCCCATTCCACGGGTAGAAGACCTATTTGATAAGCTACAAGGGTCAACCTACTTCAGTATAATTGACCTAAAAAGTGGCTACCATCAAATAAAGATAGTTGATCAAGACATTGTAAAGACTACATTTTGCACTACGTTTGGTCCTTAGGATTACATTGTCATGCCTTTGGCTTGACAAATGCACCAACCACATTTAACTACTTGATGGAGAATCTATTCAAGCCTCACCAAACAATTACCAGAGTGTTCTTTGATGATATAATCATCTAATATACTTCATTCGATGAACACAAACAACACCTCCAGGTAATATTTCAAGTTTTATGAGAGAATAAAACTTTATACTAATTGAAAGAAAAGTGAATTTTTCTTACAAGAGATCCTGTATTTAGGTCACACTATCTCTCAAGATGGTATTCCAATGGCTCCATTAAAGCTAGAGGTAGTAAAAGGATGGCCAAATCCACGGGAATTTGCATGAACTAAGAAGATTTATAGGTATGTGTGCATATTATAGACACTTCATAGAAAAGTTCTCATGAATCAAGAGATCATTAAATGACCTAATAGAGAAAAAAAATAGGTATATATGGTCCACCAAGGAGAACAATGCTTTCAAAAAGATTAAAGAGAAGCTTATCTCTCAACCTGTGCTTACACTACCAGATCTCTCAAAAGACATTTGAGGTCCAATGCGACGCTTGTGGTGATTTCCTTGGAGTTGTTTTGTTCCAAGAAACGCACGCCATAGCCTATAAAAGTCAAAGGCTGAATCCTATTGAGTAAGCTCTAGGAATATATGAAAAGGAACTCTTAGAAGTTCTACATGCTCTAGATTTGTGGAAGCACTATTTACTAGGGACTCCTTTCATTTTGTGAACGGATCACCAAAGTCATAAGTACTTCATGATGCAAACCAAGCTCTTGAAGAAACAAATGAGGTGGGCCAATTTCCTTTTGCAAAATCATTTTCATATTGCTCACATTGCTCGCAAGAATAATGAAGTAGCTGATGCACTCTCAAGACGGCCGAGAGTGAATGCGATATCCATAGCAACTCACAATGATCTATCTTCTATGATAGATGAGTACACTAATGATCTCAATTTTAGAGATGTGATCTCAACCCTTGCACTAAGAAAGAAGGGAAACCCATTTACCCTACAAGATGGTTATCTTCTCTATGGCAATAGACTATGCATTACTAACTCACTACGTGAGAAGGTAATGTATGAATCTCATGCTCCTCCTTATGCGGGGCATAGAGGGATTCATTCTACCCTAAAAGGGATAGAAACATATTTCTATTGGCCTGCCACGAAAGAAAACATACACTAGAGTATGTTTCAAAATGTATGGTATGCCAAAAGACGAAGTTTGATAGAGGGAAGCAACCTGGATTGCTTCAACCTTTTCCAGTCCCTAATTCACCGTGGAAGAGCATATCCATGGATTCTATCTTTGGATTGCCCAAGTCTATCCATGGGAATACATGAATATGGATGATAGTAGACAGGTTTAGCAAACCAGCACATTTCATGACTATCAAAAAGACTATTAAATCCCATCAAATGGCAACCCTCTTTATATCACAAATCTTCAAATATCATGGCTTGCCAATGTCTATAGTGTCAGATAGAGATCCTAGAATGACTAGTAATTTTTGGAAGGGTCTCTTTGAGAATTGAAGTACAAAGCTAAACTTATCCTAGGCCTATCATCCCCAAACGGTTGGACAAAGTGAAATAGCTAACCTAACAATTCTTGATCTACTAAAATCTTATGTCAACAAAGTAGACCAAAAGTCCCAATGGGTAAAGTACTTACCCTTAGTGGAGTATGCTCACAATAACCTTGTACATACTTCCAAGGGAAAAGAATCTTTTGAGATGATAGAGGGAAGATCAAAAAGTCCCATGCTACTCAATGTACATGCGAAGATCTTCGGTGCAGATGAATATAGCCAAAACCTGCAAGAATCTTTTCAAAAGATTAAGGATGGTATATCCATCTCACAACAAAGGAAAAAGGCTGCTGCTGATAAGCACAAAAGAGCCCTAGACTTTAAAAAAAATGATTGGGCCTTGCTCAAGTTTCCCAAGGCTTGATTAAGGCACAGAATCCTACAAGACACCAAAAGCACTATGCTAAGTTAGCAAAAAGGTACTATGATCCCTTTCATATTCTTACGCCAGTCAATGAGATAACCTATCAAACCAAGTTTCCCAACCATTGGCTCATGCAAAATGCTTTCCGCGTGAGCGTATTAAAGCCTTACAAAGGAGAGCCACCTTAAGAAGCAACCATTGAAGACTCACCGGAGATCAAGGACAAAAAAGAGGTGTTGCAACCCGAGTCCATTCTCCGACACAAAGACAAGGTATTACAAGGCGGTAAGACTATCCAATGATATCTTCTCAAGTTTCTAGATGGATGCAAGGCATACAATTAAAGGATGTGTGGTTATCTCTCATCCCTAGCCCAGTTGCCCCCAAGATTCTCTCAAATCCCATTGGATGGCCATAGAGGTGGACCAATGATAATTAGGCTAGAGTAAATTTAGTATAATCAATATAAGAATTCTTGATAAAAGAACCAATAGAAATTAAGCTCCCTAGAAGACTATTGGACAGTCTACCAAGGGGTCCAATGAGGATTGAACAGCCCAATGGCTTGCCTGATTCCTATTGGCCAGAAGACTAAGAGGTCCAATGAGATTTTAATTGAATTATTTAATTACCTAAAGCTCTCACAAAAAGGGAAAGGGGGACACATGTCACAAGGCTAGCAATTATGATTCTAGTTTGTTATTGGCTACAATTTACATGGGCCAATGGGATGCTAGCATGAGCAAATAGCAAGAGGGGTCGACCAAGATGAGAGATAAGGATTCATTTTACTCTAACTCATTTCTACACACACACACACACACACACACACACACACACACACAACTCATGTGTGCAAGAAGAATTCAATCTCCTTCTGTAAGCATTGAGAACTAGAGGCCTACACCAACAACTCTTACCTATGGAATGCAAATCCAACCAAGAGACAAGCTTCAATGGCATGCTCAAATCCTCTACCATGCTAATTACTAAGAAAAGCTATGCTATTAGAGTGTTTATGTGAGGAGAATACTCCTTTCTTGTAAGATACCTCATTTTCCTCTTAATCTATCCTCATTCCCTGCTATCTCTCACCATTTTTGAAGGTGTGTGAGGTCTTGGGACTGAGGCTAGGGACACTAGGTGTGTTTTTCAAGCATAGTTTGGTGTATGAAGCTTCCATCTTCATTACACCAACTAGTTTTATCAAGAAACACAAAGATTGTATTGTACAAAAGTCTCCTTTGATGGGAGAAGCTATAATACAAAGCCTTTATAGAGAGGGGACCGGCCCCATGTAAATCCGGTCCGCAACTGTTGTCAATTGTTCTAGTTCTCTCTCATCTCAAGTATTGTCAATGTCAAATTTTACTAGGTGTAAATTGCTATGTTGCTTTTTCAAATTAAGTACTCTATCTATGCTCATTAGGAGCTTGTTCTTAATGAAATGCTCACTATTTTGTCAATTTCTGCTACACATAAGTTATTAGTGCATTAAATGTTACAAGCACAACCTCCAAGGGAAGTCTACAAGGACATAAATGATCATGAGGAATAGGGATGGGGGTGCTAGAGTGTTGGGAGGGCCCAAGAGCCTAAGCCCACAGTGATTTCAATATGTATGAGTGTAATGGAAATTGATAGTTCTTTATTTATTGTAGCTGACAGGTGGCAAAAGCTAAAACCAGGCGAGGATACCACATTTTATGTACATTTATTACTCAAGTGCTCATCATGAGCTATAGCCACTTGTGTCCTACCAACCAATGTGTATTCATTTTTTAGCATTAAGAATCTATAAATAAATAGGTACAAGAGGGAAATTTTGACTCTTGCACGGGAGGAGATTGCACCCGGTGCTTGTGTTCTTCTTCTCTCCTCTCCTCTCTTCTCTCTCGCCATGCCTGTGAAGCACTCCGATCTAGGAGGTGCACCTACATTTGATCTCTTGCTCTCTCCTAGTCTCTATCTCTATTTTATTGTGTGCATTCTTGATTATATGCTATTGGATTCATCAGGTATGCATATTTGTTGTTATATGGTTCATATTATGCTATTTTGAGTATTAGTGCAAGGCTCTCTTTGCGTGTGTTTGTAGGAGTGGTCTCATAGCTATGGTTATTCTCTTGGACTTGCAGCGATGTTGATTATGGAGATTATTGTAAAACAAAGATAAGTCATGCTTACTTGCAATTAGTTTCTCCCATTTAAAAATGTATGTATGTGATTATTATGAATCTCCTTGGATCACAAGTAGTTTAGATTTTTTAGGGTTTTTAGATTTTTGTGGTTGAATAAAAATCTATGTAGGTAAGGATAATTGGTTGTATGGTAAGTACAATGTAGAGCATAATAATAGTTAATAGGATGCATGCAATCAAACTCAAGTACGGAGAGAGAAAGATTTGGCTATCATATTGTTTATATATACATTAGATCTAAAATGGTAGAGTTTTAAGAAAAGGAGCTCTGATTAGTTTCTTTCGAGGTAGAAGAAGAAGAAGATGATGAAGTGGAGATCTACATTAAAGGAGTAATCTTACAAGACCATGTAGTTGTGAGGAAAGGGGGAAGAAGAGCTACAGAGGGAATGTGATTTAAACATCATAAAATCAATCTCAATAGAAAAGACCTGTGGAACGAGGCTTGAGATATAGGCATATCGCTCTTGTCAAATAAACACTAAAGAGGAAGTTGGGAAACATCCCTAGAAACGTTGAAAGAAAAGACACAAAACATTAGAAGCTATGGACAATACGGCACGAAAGTGCAGGGCAACCAGAGGTCATGCCTGCAGGTTACAACAATTGGGATGCCAAGTTTGACATGCGGGTTCAATTTTTCATGATGTCGACATCCCTCATTGTGATTCAAGGTGCAATGCCTCGCATTTGACGACGGACACACTATAGAGATGCTTTTGAGCCACTGGGTAGCATGATCACCTGCCAATGCTCTTGCAGACTTGCATGCAAAAACGAGGCATGCACTACTAGCCCAGTCTCAAGCCATTCAACTAGTCTCCATAGTGCAAGTGAGTTACCTAACACCACCAGTATAATCGCCAAAATAAAAAAAACACCTACCTGCATGAGAACATCACAAAAACGTGAGCCAAATTTGCAGTATCTACCTCTCCCTCTCTCTCAATCAGTCACCAGATGCCGCCTACCACATCTGCAAAATTGAGCAACGATGTCGGTTGCATGTAAGGGTGTTTTGCATGGCCCTTTTGAGAATTGCAAGCCCCCCTCATTTTTACCCCCACCACCTGCCAAGAAAACCTTTCTCTCTCTCTCTCTCTCTCTCTCTCTCTCTCTCTCTCTCTCTCTCTCTCTCTCTCTCTCTCTCTCTCTCTCTCTCTCTCTCTCTCTCTCTCTCTCTTTTGAATAGTAGCGCTAATTACCGCTAATCATACATGATATCTGTGGTACTTCGGATTCCACATCACCATCCATGAACTCTTTGTCTTCCTCTTACTCATCCATGACAAACGGCTCCTCTTTCTCATAGCCATAGCCACCACTTTGTTGGCTGCCGCCGCCATGCAACAAGCTAGGACTAGCTTTTAAATGTCAGCCAATCAAAAACTCTTTTCGTGTCTCTCCATCACTTTTTCTCTCATTCCCACCACTTTGAACAGGCGCATGCACCACTAGCTTGTAGCTACAGGTGACAACACCCATGTAGACGAGCGACACATTTAATCTCTCCCTCTCTTTTGTCCTTTTGACCCACTCTGCTTTACCTTTTTCAGCTCTCTCTATTTTTTTATCTTCAGTGGTCCACAAATTTTACCTACGTTGTTCCCCTTGAAGCAATCGCAAATAAGTTGTTGTCTTCATCCCCTACGTTCTCGTGAGTATTAGATAATGTTCACAACTAGCATAACCACTGACTTTCGAACTACATTTGAAAATAGGATGACCATTAGTGCAATCGCCCATCTTGTTTCAAAGGTAAAAATTATAGGAAGAGAATGGAATGGAATTAGATTAGCTGTGACATATGAGAATGAAGTTTTATTAGTTTTTGGAGGCTCTATATCAGCTGGTAAAAAACATGTGTTGGAGAAGGAACTGAACTTGGGGGTTGCACCTTTAAGAAACTATTCATATCAGATTGGTGGAGCCAAAGTTGGTCCAAGCTGGAAAATGTGCAAGGCAAGGCTAAGGCTGTAGGCAGGTGCAAAAGGCTAGAGCAGATATGACGTCCCTAGGCACACCAGTGGCAGCAGGAATGTATGTCTCAAGTGGATTTTTTAGGCCAAAAAAATCTCAAGGATAGTGTAGCTAGGATGATAGGAAATGGTGCCCAAAGTGCTCAGTCAGTGCTCTAGAATGTGGAGGTCAAGGTGCTATGCAAGCTGGTCTAAAAAGGCTCGTTAAACGGAACCATGTTGTGCAAGATACTAAAGTTTGAAGTTAGAAGATTTAGAAGGTCCCCAGTGGACACGCCAGCTTGGGACAGGTGGCCCAAGTGGATGTCAATGTATAAAAAAGTAGTGCTTGAATTATGGATCATACCCGTCTTTTTGGATTACAGATCGGAATTCCGTATTGCAAGTTATGGACATTAAAAGATTTTTCGGGGGCTAGTTATGGGAAAAGATTGACCACATCGGGAGTTGTACCATCTAGCATCTTTTTGGGCTCCACATGGTTTAAAAAGATAGAGCATACCATGCGGGGTCAGCAGGGAAGTCATAGCTTGTCAATCGGATCGTTGATGGCCAAGTTAAGGCCTAGTCAAATTGGGAGCAGTTGGGAGTGAGGAGGTCACAGTTGGGTTTTTCTGTTTTCTGAGACCTTGATTGGCCATCAAGATGAAGTCTAAATGTGGGGAGAGCTGGTGGGTTTAAAGTCGCGAGATGTGTCTAAAGCCTCAAACTTACGTTGGAGAGGGGGAATGGGGAACACACCCGACACACAAACAACTGCCCCTATATAGCTTAGGGTATTCAGAGTACCCCTGTCCTCTCAAAAACACCTTCAAAATAAGAAACTCACACTAGCAAGGCCTCGCTTGCACTTTGCCGAATGCACACACGCTTTGCACGATCACCAAACAACGATCACCCCAATCTTGCATGATTCCAGGTCTTCCACAACTCAACACCTCTCTCTCTTTCTCTCTCACAGACACAGGGGGTCCGGGGGGGCGCACACGCTTATACACATCGGTACCGCACACCTTGGGGATGAGCAAAGAAGAAAGGGGGGAAGGGGAGAGAGACAACGCCAAAATAAACAATCACAGTTTCTGCTTCAAACAAGAAACCATGTACAAACTCCATGAACCATGCTCAAAGCTACTCCATGGTCATCGCCGCTTCATACAGAGGGGCACACACCTCCCTCGACAAACCGAATTGATCGGCACACGTCTTGAATAGAAAATTCACCTCTTGCCTCACTTCGACCGTAGCTCCGTGTTTTGGTAGCCCTCGCTAGCTTCTTCACCTGCAAAGTTCATGCCCTTCCAAGCCGCCTCGCGGACAGTGCGTGCCGCCCTCGATCACCAATTGCTCACACACCCTTCTCCTTCCAATTCTTCTTTTTGCCCTTTCTTTCCCAAAGCCAAAAACTCAAGCAGAAAACCCGTTGAAAAAATGCCTCCCTCTTTTTTTTCCTTTGTTTCTTTTCAAGGCAAAATAAGGCAAAATAAAAACCTCCTTTTTTTGGCGGTAGCGCCTGGCGCCAGTGCCCTTCAGCTTTCTTTTTCTTTAGTCTTTACTCACCCCTTCTTTTTTTTCCTTTTAGCGTTGAGGTTAAATTTTCACTTTTGACCTTACAGTCAAGGACCTCAATTTTCAAACCTCCCTTTCGCATGCAGACAATGAGCGAAACCACACACATTTTGTCCCTGGCATACTGAATTTTTTCCTCGTCAAAGCCCTATCCTAAGAACTTTGCCACCTTTCAGTTGTCTCAGATCTTCGAAGGGAGATTCATAACGCTGGAAAAAACCCGATCTGCCTTTGTGTCGATCGTCCGTGAGCTTGGCACTTGGACGTATCCCAGCGCCCGCAACTTCGATCAACGAGCCGTAAACTCCAGTTGACTTTCCATATTGCATGCCACTTTCTAGAACTCTAGCGAGATCAAAAAGCTCATGTCGGCGCGCCTACCGATGAGCACATACCCGACCCCCGATAAATAGTCAACACGCCATAACTTGCTCGTCTAAGCTCTGAATGGCAAACCGAAAAGACCGGCATGCTCCATAGCTCGAGCTTGACATGCGTATCCATTGATCCCATTTTTCAACACCTGTCTGTATCTGCCCTGCCCGTCGAGGATCTACAAAGCATTCCATCTTCGGGCAATCATAACTTTCACACTTGGACTCCGTTTGGCAAGCTGTCTGGACGAGCTTCTAGAGCATATTGATTACCACATTTCGGGACACATTTTCTGCATTTTGAACACCTTGGCTTGCTATCATCATTATCTCATTTTGGAGGCCCCCCTGGCCTAAAATAAAACTTTAAGCACGCATTTCCGTTGCCATTGTCCTAGTGAGGTCTCCCACACTGGCTTTAGCCCTCTACCATGCACCTGTTGGCACCCTTTGCACTGTATAGCACACCTTATGGCGCGGACCAACTTTGGTTGCACCATAATTTCCTACCCCCCTATTGAACATTCATGTTCAACCAAAAGTAGCTTTATTGAACTTGAAACTTGCAACACTCTACAAATACTCAAGTACACTGGAAAACACACCACCATATGTACAATATGTATAATATGTACAAAATTGCATGTCTGTTACTCTTGAGTCTCTTTAAGTGGGTTGCCCAACCCCCCTGGTCACAATTTGATGTACATCGGGCACCACTTCCCTATCAAAGTACAGCTTGAGCCGTACGCCATTTACCCTGTGCCTGAGAAGCTTACCATTGGCTCTCACCAACTGATAGGTCCCATTCAAAAAGGACTTTTGCACTTTTTGAACTTCTTCTGGAAGGTGAAGTCCAAGTAGCTTTCATACTTCATTACTAGGTCCCCTTCTTCTATCTTTCTTTCTGGCAGACTCTCATTGACTTTGGCCATTCTCCTTTCCCACTGCTTCACGTAGTAGTCTGCTGTTGCCTCTCTATCCATCTGCAATGCCTCAAGGACGATAATCCAATCTTGTAAGACATCTTGTGGAGTGGCATTGATGCACCACATACCTTTCAAACACCCAAATGTGCATGCACTGGCAACACTGCCTCCTTACCATAAACCAACTAAAATGGAGTAAAGTTGGTCGCCAGTTTCTAGGACATCCTGTAGGCTCATAGACAATTTTCTAGATTGATCTCCCATTCTGTTTCGTGCTTATACACATACTTCATGAGCATTTTGATGATTTGTCCGTTGGCACTCTCCACAAGACCATTGCATTGGGGATGATAAGGCGAGGAAAATCAATGCTGAATCTTTAGTTTTTCCACCAATGCCTGCATAAATTTGCTTCTGAACCCTTGCTCTCTATCACAAATGAGTACCCACGGCACTCCAAAACGGTAACAAATGTTATCAAAAACAAAGTGGGCCACAACCTGTGCATTTACCTCCTTCACAGCTTTGGCCGCGACCCACCTAGTGAGGTAGTCGATGGCTACCACAACATATTTCTTACCACTTGTAGACTTAGGGAGTGGACCGATGGCATCCAAACCCCACTTCTCGAAAGCATTCTGAGCAACAATTGCTCCCTGTGACTTAGTTGTCAAACGCCTCTCTCCTATAGTCTGACATTCATGGCAAGTCTTGCACCAATCATGCACATCCTTCACCACTGAAGGCCACCAAAAACCCGCTCTCAACACTCGAAACAATAGTTGACCTTTCCCCTGGTGTCCGCTCTCCTCATGACATTGCTCGAGCACCAAGTTAATCTCTTATTTATAGAGCACTCTCCTTAGCACCCCGTCTCTGCCGTAAGTCATTAGGTCTTCACCTACTAGTGTAAATTTGTGTGCTTTCTGAACTATCCTCCTCCTTTGCAGTTTAGACAAACCTTGAGGACACTGCCCGGTACTCAAAAAATCTTCCACCTACTTCAATGACTCCCTACCTGTGTATGTGGCCGAGGCCACATATATACCCGCAACATGTACCTGCACCTTACTGCTTGCTAGCTGGTCTGCCTCTTGGTTGTGCTCTCTCTTCACATGCTTGATTTGGATCTCTCTAAAGAACTTCAACAACTTTTTGATGGCAAAGAACAAATGTTTTAAGGAATCGCGCTTTACCTGCCATTGGCCTAGGAGTTGCTTGATGACCAATAACGCATCACCTTTGACCACCAACCTGGAAATGCCGAACTCGACGCATTGTTTCAAACCTAGATGGAGAGCGAGATATTCTGCTTCATTGTTGGTATGAACATCCTCCAAATCATAGGCTTTTGAGAAGATTACCTTGCCGTGTGGATCGTGTATCACCATACCTCCACCAGCTTTCTTTATCACCCTCCTATATGCACCATCAAACCACATGGTAAAAGCTCCCATCAGGTCGAGGTCCTCTTTGGCTTCATCTCGTACCACTCTTGGATAAATTGGGAAATCTATGGCTTTGATGACCAAAATGTCCGCCAAATGGGACAGACTTGTATTGTCAATCTTGAACTCCAACTCCAATTCTTGCAACTCTATCACCCACTTCATGATCCACTTCCCTGGATTCAAGTGTAGTACTATTTCCGGCAATAGATTGTTAGCCGTTAACACATAAAACTTATGCACAATGAGATGCACTTTGAACTTTCTACAAGGAAAAACCAATGCCATGACCCACTGCTCCGCTTCAGTGTAAGCCACTGACTTATCACCCTGCTTTTGAAGTAGATAGGTTTATAGCTTCTTCCTACCTTCTGTTATGGAATTAATATCTTATTATTTCTTGCAGCTGTGACAGGTGGAAAATGCTTGACCGAGCTAAGCTATTGCAAAAGGATATCATATTTTATGTACATTTTATTATTCAATAGCTGTTTTATGAGCTTTGGCCATTTATGACCAGCTGGCCAGTCTGTAACCAATATGACCAATCAAGAAATCTATAAAACAAATACGTGCAAGAGGGAAATGGTCACTCTTGCACGGGGGGAGATTGCACCCAGTGTCTGTGTACTTCTTCTCTCCTCTCCCCTCTTCTCTCTTGCCGTGCCGGCGTAGCACTCCGCTCTAGGAGGTTGCTTGCACGTGCTCTCTCGTTCTATCACGCTCTCTTTCTCTCTCTGCTCGTGTACAACTCAGATTATGCTTTGTGTGATTCGAGGTATGCAGATTTGTTCGTTTCATGGCTTGTAGTATATTGTTTTTGCCATTTTGCAGGGCCCGCGACGTTTCCGGTTATAGCAGTGGTATCAGGGCGTAGGCTACACTCCAAAGATTAAAGATAATCAACAGCTAAGTACCTTGGTTTTTTTTAATGTTTGTAGAGTTTGTTATTTGCTTTCATTTGTAGTAATTAGTGTGATTGAACAAGACAGATAGGGGTCTTGAAAATGAATGAGAATCCCTTCTTTGTTGTCGTAATATGGTGATTAGCAATGTAATTATGATAATTAAACATAATAACATATTAAAATTGAATCTTATGAGAATACTCATAAAAAGAAGATCTTGGAGATGTTGCTATATAGGGAAGAAATAGGGAGTACTTTATTCAGGGGATTAACATAGAGTAATAATGATTTTTCTTCTGAAAGCGTAGCAAGATGACGGTTTATGACGGCAAGACGAGCAAGATAGGGTAGCAATTTGGATATTAAGCCCGTTAGGAAGGAGACAACTCAAAGAAGAAGGTGAGCTTAAATAAATAAATAAATAAATATATTACTCTTTCTCTCTCTCTCGTAGGGCTATTGACATTCGTCAGTCTGCACACACCACCTAGGCAAATAGCAGCGAGTGCGAGCACGACTTATAGACAAGAAACCTCATTTGTCATAATGGGGAGAATCCATAGATGTAGGAAGATGAGACAAAATAAAAAAATGCAACTTAATAGCAACCTCTGGCGTCAACATCTACAGCGCCCTCACAAATGGCAAGAATCTCCATTGCAGCCCCCTGCCAATCTCGACACTTTTTCAAGCGTGCCAAACTGGCTCTGTAACTCGCACAAGCAGCAGCCAATCCCTTGCGTCCATGTACTCCAACCGTCCAAGTGAATGGGCACGAGAGTGCATGCAAAGACAAAATAAATAAATAAATAAATAATAATAATAAGATTCTTTCCATCTCTCTCACTGGGAGTGAACAGTTGTACGCTCTCTCTTTGCTCAATCAACTAGTGACCGTAGTCACCATCCTCAAACTCAGCCAATTGTGGTAAACGCTAGCTTGGTTTCTGCTAGCCAACTGCCGTCCACGCTTTTGCCCCCACTCATCAACCCACCTCTGCATGAGCCGCTAGTACTGATCGAAGGCTGAGGGCGGTCTGTAGGAAGGGGAGCAAACTGTAGTATGTTTCATTTTGCATGCGGAACCCCTCGTAGCAAGTTGCATGCGCCACTGGTGTCAAACACACTGTGGGTTGCAGTTGAAGAGGCCTGCAGTTGGTGCATGCACTCAACAAAAATAAGTGGTGCTCCTGATCACACGCCGCCCACCTCACACCCAAACTCCCTTCTCATGAATGTAGAACACACAATCAACATACTATTCTAACCATCTCTCTCTTCACTGGCGCTCATATTTTTGAGGCTGTCGTCCCACTCTCTCTTTCCCATGCTGCCCACAGTTTAACTGTCCCTCTCTCTTACACACACATGGCATCTCCAACCACTCCCTTACAGCTGTGATCGTCTGCCAACCCACACATGCAATACACGGGATCCTCCCACTCTCTCTCTCTCTCTCTCTCTCTCTCTCTCTCTCTCTCTCTCTCTCTCTCTCTCTCTCTCTCTCTCTCTCTCTCTCTCTCTCTCCTCAACCAAATCCCTAACTCTCTACAACCGCCATGCACACTTTCGACGGAGCAGCCGTTGCATGCAGCAGAAAGGGTCACCACTCTTTTGCTATCTTTATTATGCATACTAGCGCCTAGTATTGAACGCAGGAGTCGCTCTTCTCTCACTCTCTCCTACCAATCAACTCCAGTCCGACTCATTCTCTCTCTGTCTCGCCAACCTGAAGTTGATTGGACCAAACCCATCCCCCACGTACCCATGCAACCATATCTCTCTTTTTGGGACCAAATTCTCGTCGCATCATCGCATGGCGCAGCACAAGATCATGCAATGCACTGGCAATACAAGCTGTGCTTTCATATTACGATGGGCATCACAATAAGAAGCAAACGTGGCAGGGATTGCTTACAGAGGGTGACATCGAGGAAGCTCCGCAGCGGCTGCTGCAAGACTCAAACGACTACAGAGCATTGACGATATTGCTTGATGAATTTTTTTACTTTGCTTCATTTCAATTTGTACCCAGATTGTATAAGTGAGGTCCCATTTCCCTGTGAAAGATGGTTAATATACCATTTCATTTCATTTCTCTCTCTCTCTCTCTCTCTCTCTCTCTCTCAACGTTGATGATGCATAACCAATTACCCTCTCTCTTACCTACAGGCCCACAAGCTTTGTACAAGACCCAATATACTTGTGTAGGTTTACGATTAATGCAATTTGACGTCAATCGTGTGTATCTGTTGCTAACAAAAGGTAGGCAAAATCTCTAGTAGATTGCCCCCATAAGGCAAGAAATCATGTTTCGTTTGGTATGGCTTTGCAGATTACAATGAGACTTATCATGTCTCGTCTCGAGGGATACTCGACTTGTTATTCGGCTATCCGTGCTCACCCAGATCTAACAAAAATAATAATAAATAAATCTTATTAGTATGTCGTTGTTGTGGTTTTGTTTTGTCTTTGCATACTCTCAAGCTGTAATATTCAATATTTCCTAGTAAAAGTAGTCACAATTTGAACACCATTTTCTAGTCCTTGGTATGTTCTAATTGTTTGTGCTAGTGAGTCTATGGTATATCACAACATATTTGCGGACCTTCAACTAAAAATAATTTGAAATGAAATAACGATCGAATATGACCATGGTAAGGCTTTACTAAAGCTTTTAAACGCAAATTTATTATCTTTGATGGGCACAAATACTCATCCTCTATTACATTTTGTTACAAATGATAGTCCAAAACTTCTTTACATTGTTATATTTCTAACTGTCTATGGTTTTCTTTGATAGAGCTTGCCAAAGTATACACAATTGTCATTATTTATTTCATGATTCAAAAGCTACAAGTAGTGACACTGCTAACTTTTCAACCTCAACCCTTGCCCCGTACCATATTTTTGACAAGTATGGTTTGCAGATTTTTATCTTCGCAACTGAGGACAGTTTCTTTCCAACGGAGAGGTATGTTATGGAATTAATATCTTATTATTTCTTGCAGCTATGACAGGTGGAAAATGCTTGACCGAGCTAAGCTATTGCAAAAGGATATCATATTTTATGTACATTTTATTATTCAATCGCTGTTTTATGAGCTTTGGCCATTTATGACCAGCCGGCCAGTCTGTAACCAATATGACCATTCAAGAAATCTATAAAACAAATACGTACAAGAGGGAAATGGTCACTCTTGCACGGGGGGAGATTGCACCCAGTGTCTGTGTACTTCTTCTCTCATCTCCCCTCTTCTCTCTCGCCGTGCCAGCGTAGCACTCCGCTCTAGGAGGTTGCTTGCACGTGCTCTCTCGTTCTATCACACCCTCTTTCTCTCTCTGCTCGTGTACAACTCGGATTATGCTTTGTGTGATTCGAGGTATGCAAATTTTTTCGTTTCATGGCTTGTAGTATATTGTTTTTGCTATTTTGCAGGGCTCGCAACGTTTCCGTTTATAGCACCTTCTGCAGTAACATAGCCCCAATAGCCATGGTACCTACCATCATTGACACATAGAAATCATCCTCTTGGCTTGGAGGGTATACAAATGGCAGCTGACACAAAATTTCTTTCACCCTGTCAAAAGATTCTTGAGCATCTTCATCCCATTCAAAATCATGCACCTGTTGAGCCCTCTTTTGGATAGGATACACATACTATGACATCATCGAGAAAAAACATGACAAGTACTTTAGCTTATGTATAAAGGAGGCCAAGCCTTGCGCACTAGAGGGAGGTTCCATCAAGACTAGCACCTTGACCTTTTCCGGATCCGCCTCAATTCAATTTTGTGACACCACATGACCTAGAAATTGCGCTCGAGGTTGTGCTAGCTTGCACTTCTTAGGGTTTAATTGACCTCCTTCGTCCAGCCTTTGAAAAAATAGCCAGAGCTTTGACAAATGATACGCCCTTGAGCTATAGCACCCAATGTCATCCATGAAAACCCTAATGAATCTGCCCAAGTAGGGACCAAACACCCTATTCATCTAGTCTTGGAAGGTGGCGTAGGAACTCACTAAACCAAAAGGCATCCTGCGATAGGCAAAGCATCCCCATGGAGAGATAAATATCGTCTTCAACTAGTCTTCAAGAGCAATCCGGTGAAAGCATGTTAACCTGTCGCGCTTTTTGTGCTAGTTAGCAGTTTCAAGTTAGCACATCTTCGAAAAGTTGGGCATCCGGTAATTTTTACAAATAATATCAAAATTTGACGGAGGTTGTACATTTGGATTCCTTGTTTCAAGTGCTTTCTATTGATATATCATATGTCATAGATCTTGGAGATGTAGCTCAAGTTATTGTACTAGTTGGCATATGTCAAAATTGTGCTAGTTAGCATTTTCCGGGACATGAAAAAGCATGACAGGTTAACATGATTTCACCCAATCCCTATCTGAAAGTACCCTGAAAATCCATCCATAATAGAGTACCTCTCATGACCTGCCACGTGATTTAAGATTTCATCTTGGAACGGCAGCGGGTAGTGGTTTCTCTTGGTCGCCGCATTCAATGGTTTGTAATCGACGCATATCCGCCATTTTCCATTCTTCTTAGGGGTGATAACCACTGGAGAAACCCACTCTGACTCCTTCATGGGGTATATGATACCTGCATCTAGAAACTGGTTAATCTCTTGCCAAAGAGCCTCCTTCTAAATCTCCCCTAACCTCCTTAGCTTCTGCACCTTTGGTTTGCACCCTTCTTTAAGAACTATTTTGTGCTCTGCACCCTTCGCTCCTCATAAATTAATCCTTGTACTTCGTCGCAAATAAATTTGGAAAAGAGGCACACAACTCAACATAGCCTTCTCTCTCTTTCTTGGTCAAATCTTCACTTAGCATAGCAGTTACATCCTCCACACCTATGCCACCAACCTGTAGTTGCACCTCCCCTTTTGCATGCGAGCCTTCAACAGTGACCCCAAACAAGTCGGCATCTATTGAGGCGGTCCGGGGCGGGCAACAAGAAGAGTGGCCTCTAAGCACCCTTCTAGGCTCCCGTGCTACTCAATTGGGTTGGGGGTGGAAAAAACAACAAACAATCACACAAACCCACAACCTAACCCTACAAAAATTTGGGGCACCACCTAGTTTGGATGCGAACTAGGACGCGGAGAGAGAGAGAGAGAGAGAGAGAGAGAGAGAGAGAGAGAGAGAGAGAGAGAGAGAGAGAGAGAGAGAGAGAGAGAGAGAGAGAGAGAGAGAGAGAGCGAGAGAGAGAGAGAGAGAGAGAGAGAGAGAGAAAGAGACAAAAAGAGAGTGCCGGGCTGCTTTGAAATGTATCGGCAGTGATCAAGCAAACACAATTATATATGGGAGAAAGAGAGAGAAGGGGGGAGGGGGGTGCTTGTTGCATTAATACCTTCTTACATGACCAATCAAAGTGAGATTAGTACTTGTTCAACATAGCTTGAGTAAATTACACCACAACACATCAAAAGAAAAGCCACCCCAATCATTATCTTAAGGCCAGGGGAGTCCTCTCCAACCTGTCACCCTCTTACAGTATGTGGGATTTATGGCTAAATTGATGACCGCACCGAGACACTTACACATCATTGTTGTCCATTACTTCACGTTGGAAGAGAGACAAAGTATCCAAGCTTAGTCCAAATCCACCCTCCTTGATTCAACAAATGTTGGGCTTACACTAGTAGGAGAAATGATAGATTTCCTACTCTCAATTGAATGATCACTCTCTCTTACAATGCCATAGATCTCCCTTGCTAATCACCCCTAATACAATACATGCATATGCATAAGACAATGAGCTTCCACTCAAGAGCTCCTTCTAGAGAGGCTGAGCTTAGCTTCTCAAGCTATAGCATAGTGCTCTTGCTTATGGCTCCCCCATTTTTGTGCTAGCTACACCCTCTTTTTATAGCAATTTTGAGGGCTAGGGTTACTCCTCTAACCATGGTTGGGTTATATTTTCAGCACTTATCTACTTTCATTTGCTTGGAATTATCAAGAAGTTGGTGGGGATAGATGAAGAAGAGAGAGAGGAGAGAAGTGGAGGTGATAGGACTTTTCATAGTAGGTTAGTGTTAGTAAATTAGTAGAGTTAGTATTTTTATTGATTTACAAATGGAATTGGATATTTACAATGGGAGTATCCATGTAGGATACAAATAAGGAAGAAAAAACTCTTAATAGGTAAGAAAACATGGATTTCTTACAATGTTGATTCTCCAAGTGTCTTGAGTAGAGTCAATTTTGACGCTTGTTCACGGTCCACTAACTTTGACGGTACGTTTTTTCTCCACTCTTGACCTTTCTTGAGAGCCAAGGTAAGTGAACATGAGAAATCCATCACCATGATGCTGTCTTTCAAGAGAAGAGGCTGAATTTTGTGGTTTTTTTGATAGATATGGGTAATATGGAAGAGGAAAAATGAGACTAGGTGGTTAATTTTGGAATGGAAGTGTGTGTAGGAGATATGAGTTCACCATGGTTTCTCTTATTCTTCAAGGTTGAGAAGAAGGTGAGTAGGGGGCAAAGAGGAGTGGTGAGAGAGGTAGGGATGATGAGTGGAGAAGTGCGTGTGAAAGAGGAAAATGATAAAGTGGAAGAGGGAGTGTGGCTGCATAGCATGGGCAAACTGGGGTCCACCAATAAAATCATAGCTCACAGCTCGTAGCTCAAAAAAAAATGAAAAAAGTTGAGGTAAAATTTCAGCTCACGAGCTACAACTTTTGTTTGTATCACGTTTTCAAATTCGGGGAGCATGTGATCTTTAAAAATTCAGCAAAACCGACTGTTTTTTTCCACTGCACAAAATCCTTGTGAGGTCCTTCTTTGGATGATTCTTTTGAATACCTCCAAGAGTGAGCTCCCCATGGTGCATGCATGCATGCCATATACCCTTGACCTTATTTGGTAGGTCTATCATTGAAGATATTGTTGAGATCATGATATAAGTGAATAGTACAACTAAAAAAATCAAATATTGAGGGGTCTAAAAAAATATGTACATGTTAAATATAAATAATATAGGTGGAAAAAATATAAAGGGGTCAAAATAAATCTCTCTCATTATAAGTCTAACATAAAAAGATGAATATTTTTGGTGGTCTAATTTATGAGAGTAATAGGGAATACTGGTAGGAAGGAAAAAATCACAATAGTGAAAAAATATACACATAAATAAAACTAGTTTTTTTGGATTTTTATTGGGATGGAGTTACACCAAAAATAAGAGAAGCTTGCATGAAATTATTTATATATGAAATAAAGAGTATGCAAAATGGTAAGAAAAAAT
The DNA here is from genome assembly GCF_014529385.1 of Adiantum capillus-veneris. Classification (NCBI taxonomy): domain Eukaryota; kingdom Viridiplantae; phylum Streptophyta; class Polypodiopsida; order Polypodiales; family Pteridaceae; genus Adiantum; species Adiantum capillus-veneris. The sequence goes on from NC_140946.1 coordinate 101,623,897, forward strand.
ATGGTAATGGTGAGTCAATGTACATAGCATAAATAACACACCATAGGTAGGAATATTTAAATAAATACCAAAATAATTATGAAAAATCCTTTTATTTAGGCCCTATATACAACGAAATATTTATACACAAATGGGCCATAATATTTTTTATTTTTTTATTTTATTTATTTATTTGGCTAAACTAGCCCAGTGACTAGCTAGCTGAGGGTTTTAAGAAAATATGGAGAAAGTCCCCTAACTCACACACACCTATATACAATGAAATGGTAGGGATAGCCACAGTGTTTGGATGATTTTGGTAGGGTGAGGTAACTCACTATGACAATTTATAATAGCCGAAAAACGGTTATCATTAGCCCCCCCCTTAGATAATGGTACATTCATGTACCATTTATCCGATCGTACAACATGTAGATTGTGTAACGTCTGTCTTTGTCTGCTCTCATCGATGAAGAACCTTTGTTGTATGATTAAAAAAACCTTGTGTGATATGAAAGGTTCTCAGAGCCAATAGGATGTAATGAAGTGACGGAGTAAACCTCCTCCATTGAGAAAGTTTCCATAAGCACCCCCCAGGATCAAAGATCTTGAAATATCTTTCCCAAAGAGAGATGTATGGTATGGAATCACTTACTGATTTCGGTTGAAGAAACTTGTAGATTTTATTTTTGTCCATCATTTCATCTATCACTATGAATGTGGTATAAAATATTGGTTGCTCTTCCTCCTGTGTAAAGTTGATGTTTCTGCTACGATCTTCAAGAGCTTGTATGAGAAAATTCCTGAACTATAGCTCATAAAATTCATTCAACCTGGGTAGGCTCATCAAGTCAAAAATTCTATGACCTTCATGATTTATAAAAGCTTGATCCATGCTTCCAGCCGCTATTGGAAGATATTGCAAATAGTTTACCACATAAGTAGATAATAGACGAAGGTTTCTATTTCTTCCAACACATTGGAAGAGAATAGATTTTGGTACTGATTGTAGCAATCAACAAGTTTTTCATCTATGATGAAGACCAGAAGCATCACAATGTGTGACCTCCATACACCAAAGAACCAAATGTAGAAGGTTTGGAAGCATCTATTTATCACCAAGTATTCATGTCCTCTTCCACTTAAGAAGGTATGGTGTCCCCGATGAAAGGTATATGTGAAGAGAGGAGAAGTTGACTTTGAAGAGGTGAAACCCAATGTAAAGATGATTTGGGCTTCAAAAGTTTGGATTTTCTTGCTAAGAGATTGTCCCATTAATGAAGAGCCACCCACTAAATCACCAATGGAGAGAATGATACCCTTATGACAGTTTCCTTTTATGATTTTATTTTTAACTACTCTCCCATGTTCTTATTCCCCTTCTAAGCCCCCCCTTTGGCAAGGTTGTAACTCCTCACATTGTACCACCCCAAAGGTTGACGGATTACTATTCGATTTTGTGAAAAGTTTGGCTTCTTGCATGATAGGTTCCTCCATGCTTAATATACATGGGTCATACCAATGCTTTTCAACATCCTCAAACACTTCTTGAAGATTATCCTCACATGGATTCAACTCACACTCTTCTACTTTGTTTTGGAGTTGGCATTCCATATACACAATCATCTCTTTATTATCAATGTGGTCTATGATCTCCCCACCTATGATTTCATCTTCTTCTTCACTCTCTTCTTTTAGACAAGATACACTCTAAGAACATTCCATAACATCAAGGTTACCTCCGAATTCTTCATTCTCCATAGAGTCATGTTGCACAAAATCTTTGTCTGCTCGGAATAGAAATTGATCCTCCCTTAAAAGGTTGGATGTATCCATTATTGAATCATCAATGCCATTTGAGATATCTTGTGCCGATCTCTGCATGCTTGTGATAAAGGTAGAAGAAAGAGATTCCACATTTGAATCTTGGCCACACACTTTAGCACTTGAATAATCAGTTGGCATGTAAGTAACTTTTTCAACATTTGTCGGAGTAGAAGGAGACAAGTATGGCAAAGGAGATGACTCCTTGATAGAAACACTTTCATGATGGTTGGTTCTTCCAGCATGATGGAAACCATTTTCGATGTAGAAGTACTTGTGAAACTTCCTTCAGGAAATAGTGACCGCTTCTTCAAAGGTAGAGGGTCCACTATAAGTAACCTTAGTCTTTAGGAAAGGATACAAACCCGAAATAAATTGCTCCATTTTTACATAATCTAGAAATATAGAACTAAACCCACATCCTCCCCATTGACGAGAAAAAATATCCTCATAAGCATAGTAGTCTTCACCATGTTGTTGAAGTCTCCCTAATGAGGCCCATGCTTTCTCCGTTGTTGGAAATTTAGAGAATCTGATTTTCAAAGCTTTGGAAATTTGGGTATACCCATCTTCAATCTGAGAAGACACTCCAAAACCATTGCTCAACATTGCCTCTAAGGCATAGCAATAGAATATCCCCTTTCTCAATGTCATCCCTTTTACCAAGGATACGACAAACCATTCTAAAATCAACAAGAAAATCATGAACATCTTCTTCTAGATTTCCGAAGAAGATTGGGATATCATCAAAGGTATAGCGTGTCATAGTCTCTCAATGCTAGAACCACACAAAGATTAGTTCCAAACAATCATTTTCTCTCATGACGTCAACTAACTACACAAAGTTTTGAAAGGTCTTTCAACATGAATTCTAGATTCTTATGTGAAAATGTTTTTTTTTCTTTCTTATGTTATGCTAATCCAAACCATATTCTAGATCAATTTTTGTTGTCTTGAAATTAAACTCAGTCATACAAGTTTTCATGATTCATATAATCTACTTGATTATGCTAAAATTCAAGCATTCATGCAATACAACAACAATAAGCACAAAGTCATTCCTCAGTGGGGGCACTAATTTGAAGGCGGTCCGAGGCCGGCAACAAGAAGAGTGGCCTCTAAGCACCCTTCTGGACTCCCATGCTGCTCAATTGGGTTGAGGTTGGAAAAAACAACAAACCCATAACCTAACCCTACAAAAATTTGGGGCACCACCTAGTTTGGATGCGAACAAGGACGCGAAGACGGAGAGAGAGAGAGAGAGAGAGAGAGAGAGAGAGAGAGAGAGAGAGAGAGAGAGAGATAGAGAGAGAGAAAGAGAGTGCTCGGACTGCTTTGATATGTATCGGCAGTGATCAAGCAAACACAATTATATATGGGAGAAAGAGAGAGAAGGGGGGGGGGGGGGGGGGGGTGCTTGTTGCATTAATACCTTCTTACAAATCTGTCATGACCAATCAAAGTGAGATTAGTACTTGTTCAACATAGCTTGAGTAAATTACACCACAATACATCACAAGAAAAGCCACCCCAATCACTGTCTTAAGGCCAGGGGAGTCCTCTCCACCCTGTCGCCCTCTTACAATATGTGGGATTTATGGCTAAATTGATGACCACACCTAGAGACAAGCTATCAAGAACTTAAAAAAAGCACCAAGACACTTACACATCATTGTTGTCCATTACTTCACGTTCGAAGAGAGACAAAGTATCCAAGCTTAGTCTAAATCCACCCTCCTTGATTCAGCAAATGTTGGGCTTACACTAGTAGGAGAAATGAAAGATTTCCTACTCTCAATTGAATGATCACTGTCTCTTACAATGCCATAGAGCTCCTTTGCTACTCACCCCTAATACAATACATGCATATGCAGAAGACAATGAGCTTCCACTCAAGAGATCCTTCTAGAGAGGTTGAGCTTGGCTTCTCAAGCTATAGCATAGTGCTCTTGCTTATGGCTCCCCCATTTTTGTGCTAGCTACACCCTCCTTTTATAGCAATTTTAAGGGCTAGGGATACTCCTCTAACCATGGTTGGGTTATATTTTCAGCACTTATCTAATTTCATTTGCTTGGAATTATCAAGAAGTTGGTGGGGATAGATGAAGAAGAGAGAGAGGAGAGAAGTGGAGGTGATAGGACTTTTCATAGTAGGTTAGCGTTAGTAAATTAGTAGAGTTAGTATTTTTATTGATTTACAAATGGAATTGGATATTTACAATGGGAGTATCCATGTAAGATACAAATAAGGAAGAAAAAACTCTTAATAGGTAAGATACAAATAGGTAAGAAAACATGGATTTCTTACAATGTTGATTCTCCAAGTGTCTTGAGTAGAGTCAATTTTGACGCTTGTTCACGGTCCACTAGCTTTGACGGTACGTTTTTTCTTCACTCTTGACCTTCCTTGAGAGCCAAGGTAAGTGAACATGAGTAATCTATCACCATGATGTTGTCTTTCAAGAGAAGAGGCTGAATTTTGTGGTTTTTTTGATAGATATGGGTAATATGGAAGAGGAAAAATGAGACTAGGTGGTCAATTTTGGAATGGAAGTGTGTGTAGGAGATATGAGTTCACCATGGTTTCTCTTATTCTTCAAGGTTGAGAAGAAGGTGAGTAGGGTGCAGAGAGGAGTGGTGAGAGAGGTAGGGATGATGAGTAGAGAAGTGTGTGTGAAAGAGGAAAATGATAAAGTGGAAGAGGGAGTGTGGCTGCATAGCATGGGCAAACTGGGGTCCACCAATAAAATCATAGCTCACAGCTATGATTTTATAGCTATCATAGCTCATAGCTCCACCAATTAAACTGGGGTCCACCAATAAAATCATAGCTCATAGCTCGTAGCTCAAAAAAATATGAAAAACTTTGAGGTAAAAGTTCAGGTCACAAGCTACAACGTTTGTTTGTATCACCTTTTCAAAGTCGGGGAGCATGTGATCTTTTTAAATTCAGCAAAACCGACTGTTTTTTTCCACTGCACAAAATCCTTGTGAGGTCCTTCTTTGGATGATTCTTTTGAATACCTCCAAGAGTGAGCTCCCGATGGTGCATGCATGCATGCCACATACCCTTGACCTTATTTGGTAGGTCTATCATTGAAGATATTGTTGAGATCATGATATAAGTGAATAGTACAACTACAAAAATCAAATATTGAGGGGTCTAAAAAAATATATACATGTCAAATATAAATAATATGGGTGGAAAAAATATAAAGGGTCAAAATAAATCTCTCTCATTATAAGTCTACCATAAAAAGATGAATATTGTTGGTGGTCTAATTTATGAGAGTAATAGAGAATAGATGTAGGAGGGAAAAAATCACAATAGTGAAAAAATATACACTTAAATAAAACTAATTTTTTTTAAAATTTTTATTGGGATGGAGTTACACCAAAAATAAGAGAAGCTTGTGTGAAATTATTTTTATATGGAATAAAGAGTACGCAAAATGGTAAGAAAAAATATGGTAATGGTGATTCACTGTACATAGTATAAATAACACACCATCGGTAGAAATATTTAAATAAATACAAAAATAATTATGAAAACCTTTTATTTAGGTCCTATATACAATGAAATATTTATACACAAATGGGCCATAATATATATATATATTTTTTGGTTCAACTAGCCCATGGACTAGCTAGCTTAGGGTTTTAAGAAAATATGGAGAAAGTCCCCTAACTCACACACACCTATATACAGTGAAATGGTAGGGATAGCCACAATGCTTGGATGATTTTGGTAGGGTGAGGTAACTCACTATTACAATTTATAATAGCCAAGAAATGGCTATCACTATCTCTAGCAGATCATCCTCACTTTCCTCTTCCTCAGTATCTGTGTAGCCCTCATCATAGCCTGTCTCAATCTCATACTCATAGCTTGTTGTATCATCTTTGTATTTTTCTGCCACATGGTGAAAATGGCTCTCTTTGGTCTTCAAATCAAGCACCACATGTCTCCCTCTCTCGTTGTTAGGCAAGGTGAACACCCTGCTCCCCCAGTCGTGCTTAGATCCTATTGCAAGTAGCTACCCAAGATGATTGGATAAGCATTATCACCTGCTTTCATAACAAAGAAATCCATTAGGCACTCAATGCCCATCACTTTCACTCTTACATCTTGAGCCACTCCCAAACATCTCGGTTTAGTATAGTTAGCCATCCTCATGCGTAGATTTGATGTAGCTACTGCTTTGACACCTGTTTCCTGCATAGCAGCCTCCTTCATAACACAAACTGTGCTCCACCATCTATATAGGCATGAACCTGCATCCTCTTTTCAATGACCATATCCACTAGAGGAAGGACATCCGTCAGGCTACCCACTCTCAATGCCATGTTTTGTATTGCATGCACATTCCCCTTAGTCTTTGGCAGCCTCGTGCTGACACTTGTAGACCATGTCTTCGTAGCTTGGTATTAAAGCCAACAGCTGACCAAAGGTAATATTAGCCTTTTGACTTTGAGCATCGTTTACCAAGTCATATTCGGGGTAGCTGCGCCCTAGCTGAAAGTCTGCTTGCTTGATTTTGCGACGCCTCCTCTTCTTGCTAGTTTTCGGCTGCTGCTTGCCTTCGTACACTTTCTCTTTACCTTTATGGGCCCTCGTCTCCCGCTCAGTTTCTGTCTCCCTTTCCATCCTTTCTCTTTTGTTGGCCAAAACTTCAACATCCTGCTTATCCACTCCGATGATATTCACCCTAGGGACTTCACCACCATCCTGAGGAGCTGACTGCACCTGATTCTCAACTATCTGGTCCCTCAGGCTATTGAGTTGTGCTTGGCCTCTACCTCTGCCAAACAATGGATAAATACCGCCTCTTTCTCTTAGCAGATGAGGGAAATTTGGCGCATAGTGTCCTTCTTCACCATAATGTAGCACCGGCCGGTGGCCTTGCCCTGTCCCTTGCTCCTCTTGGTTGACCTCTATCCATCACGCTTAGCCGGGATTCCTGCATTTGCTCAGACAAATCTTGCACGGTTCGCACCCAATTTTGTGGCACAACGGCTACACCTCGATTTGCATGGTTCTCATCATGAACAGCATCCCTCGGACCCTAAGGTTGGACCACCGCTTCATAACCCAACACACCCTGTTCAATCTTCTTTTTTATTTTCCTGCTTTTTTCCTCTGCGATGGCCACTGCACCATTATAGTTTTTTGGCCTCCCAAAATCCACTTTCTCCCTCACTTTAGGATGCATGAATGCCATGAATTTATCGAGCTTGAAGTAGTCGCCATTGGCCAATTGCATGGCACCCTGTAACTCTTCCCATCACACTTCAAAACGATCCAAAAACAAACTAAACTCTTCACTTACATCCTGTTTGAGTGCCTTCAGTTTGGCATCCATCTCCACTAGGGACGCCTCTTTGCATAAATCATGTAGGAAACGGGCCCGCAGAGCCGGCCAAGCATGCCTCGGCTCACCTTCTAAAGCATCATACCATACCTTTGCCTTCCTGCGCATCACCAAAGGAAATGTCTGCATCTTGCTGTCCTTGTTCGGCATGCGCAACGACAACATATACAACTCAAAGTCTACAACCCACTCATCAGGATTTTCTTCACCTGTAAAAATTGGCCCATAGCTTCAAGATGCTGTCGTGCAGCTCCGCTGCCATGAAGAGAAAAGAGCAAAGAAATGCAAGCTAAGCTTATTTGAAGCCCACACATTTAGTGAGAAGCGATCGATCATGGCTTGTTAAATGGCCAAGTTTAATGATTAATGTATGCCAGATGCGGCTTAAAAGGGCCTTCTTTGAAGCCTACACATTTAGTGAGAAGCGATCATGGCTTGTTAAATGGCCAAGTTTAATGATTAGTGTATGCCAGATGCGGCTTAAAAGGGCCAACATATGCCTTAGTTTTTCCAAAAATGAGTATGCTTGAAGTGAGCACAAATGGGAGATTATAACCTAGAATTGCAGTGCTTGAAGTGCTCTACCGGCCTGTCTTTGTGGCTCATCAGTTGGAGCTACGGTGAAGAAGTTATGGCAGTTTGAAGTTTAAGTTGATTGCAGATCCATACCGGATTGAGCAACTGCAGCTGAGGGGACAAAAATGAAATGATTTCACGGGCTTGATGTGTTCACTTTGTGGAGAGCATCGGTCTTTTGAGATCCACAATCGGAGTTCCGGTTGCCAAGATATTGGCCATTAAAGATTCACCAGGGGTCGGTTCTATACCAGTCTCTAATTGGCTCGGTCCGTGTGCCAACTGAGGGTTTTGGAGCCTTGCCAGGTGATGTGTATGTTCTATGCAGCGTATGAAGGTCGTAGGAAGTGACGACATGACAAACAAAATCTGGATGGGCAGGTTATGGTAATTTCAAATCGACGATTGTTATTAGCCGGAAGGAATCTGTGTGGTGCTCGTACTGAAGCACAAAAAGTGCTTGGAGAGCTTCGTGTTCGGAATGTTGTCTCTTGGAATGCAATGATTGCGAGATAAACCCAACAAAGGTAGGGCCAAGAAACTGGTTATTTTCAACAAATGCAAAGACAAGACAATTCTTCAAATCCAATCACTTATACTTGCATCTAGCAGGCTTGTGACACTAGTCAATTTTTAATGAGCATCAAAATTCATGATGATATTGTTAGTCAAGGGCTATTGGAGGACAGGCTTGGCTAACCATGCCACTAACCATCCCTTGCTTGGATGCATGCCAAACATGGCAGTGTGAAGGTAGTGGAGCAAGGAAGAGTATCATTCAAATTGGTGTCCTTTGAGGGCCACCCGCCCAAGGGGACATGCTTAGTGGCTGCCCAAGGGGACATGCTTAGTGTCCGCCCAATGGTTACTCCAATGGTGGCCGCCCAGGTTGCTTGGAGGAATGGCCGCCCGAAGTTGAAAACAAAAGCCATTAACACAATGGCCGCACATTGTGTGTGAAGGAGATTAAAAAAAAAAGGGGGAGATGGTGGGGACAGCAGGAAGCGAGCAGCGCAAGGCGGAGAAAGGAGATTGCGCTGGGCTGTAGAGAGCTCAGTTGAGCACGGCCGAGGAAGAGCAGGAGAACGTGGGCGAAGAAGAAAAAGGTGGGGAGGGGTCGGAGCAAAGGGAAAAGCTCCCTCTCTCTCGCTCTCGTTCTCGGCAAGCAAGGAGTGGTGAAGCCGGAAGAAGAAGCTAGGAAGCAACTCAAAGAGAACGGTGTTCGCTCTCTCTCGACCTCAAGGAGGATAATTGAAAGCACTCAAAGGGTTTACCGGAGGAGCAAGAAAGCAAGAAGTGGAGACTAAGGAGAGAAAGAAGGTTTTTGGGCTCTCTTTCTCTCGCTCTCGGCTCATCGTCGGCTACTACTGATAGCCGTTTTTCGGCTCTCCATAATTGCTATACTAAGTTACTCCACCCTACCAAATTCACCCAAACGCTATGGCTATCCCTACCATTTCATTGTACATAGGCGTGTGTGAGTTAGGGGGCTTTTCCCATATCTTCTTAAAAACCCTCAGCTAGCTAGTCACTGGGTTAGTTGAGCCAAAAAAATAAAAAAAAATAAAAAATAAAAGTATATTATGGCCTCTTTGTGTGTAAATATTTCATTGTATATATGGCCTAAATATAGGGATTTTTTATAATTATTTTGATATTTTATTTAAATATTTCTACTTAGGTGTGTGTTTTATTAAACCTATGTATACCTTCTTTCATCCTCTTACACCATAATTATATTTTTTGCCAATATGTACATACTCTAACCTCATATTTTTCTTTTATACAAATCACTCCCACATTTTCACCCTCACCCTCGTGAAAACAAAAAATTGATTTCTACTCATTGGTTACTTTTATAATATTATTTACTTGCATACCTTTTCCTCTTTCACCCAAAATAATTCAAGGAGGGACCATATCATATGATTCCAATATCTTTCCATATCCATAACTCCTCCATATTTTTATTATTATTTTTACTCATTATTCTAACACCATGTGCTCATTGAGCTAAAGTCCATGAATAGTCCATACACTAGTCCCACCATGTATATATTTCTTATTTCACCAATAATCCTCCTCCATGCATGGGTCAAGGGCAACATGAATGCTTTGTATTATAATATGACAAAGGAGGGGCTCACTCTTGGATGCATTGTACAAATTCAACAAAGGAGGGGGCCACTAAAAGACTTTTGCAGGCATAACAAAAAGGCTTTTTGGTGAGAATTTTGGCACCTATCTCCACTCCGAATTTGGAGCGGTGGTCAAAAGAGAAAATGTAGCCCACGCTCTGAATAATCACCTCAAATTTTTTCATGATTTTTGGAGCTACCAGCGGTGAGCTATGATTTTTTGAGTGGACCCCAATCTGCCCACTTTTCTCACAAGTAGCCCTTAGTCTTCTCTCACCCTTCCACACACCTACTCACTCTTACACATCCCTCCCTCTCCTTCCCTCACTCAAACCTGCAATTTCCATGGCTTCTCCCACCCTCTTCACCATTACCCTTCTCTCTCATCCCTATAGTTCTTTTATGAACCTCTACATACATACACCCTCTCCATGTCTCTCTCTATTGCTTCTATGTTACAATTTCATTTACCTCTCCTAAAATATCTAAAATTCAGCATCTTAACCATGATAACTTCTGCAAATTGAGGATTTTTCATCAACAAATCCTCTTTTCATCGTGGTGGTCAACTGTGGCGGCGGCGTAAAGAAGCGAAGAAGAAGAAGAAGACCAGCGGTCATTTTTTCCACAATCTACACAAGGGTGAGTTCAAGCTTCTTCAAAGCTTCACCATCTCAATGATTCTCTTTTAATTCACCCCTCTTCCTTCATCAAATCAACTCACTCTACTCATTGTAAATGTAACATTAACTTTCTAGTGATTACTAACGACTAACATACTAACACAAAATAGCATTGACCTAACCATAAAAGACACCTCACCTCAAGACATGTATAGTAACTCTCTCTCTCTCTCTCTCTCTCTCTCTCTCTCTCTCTCTCTCTCTCTCTCTCTCCCCTTCCTTAAAACTTACTTTCACCTTATCTACCATCAATAATGCTCTCTTTTGAGCCCACACCCATGACTCAAGCAGACAAAGAAGGCCCGCAATGTTTTGATATTCAAAAAAATCATAATCCTGATTTGTTAGCTTGTAAATTAGGATTTCCAATAATCTTAATGAGGGGTCTCCAACCTATAAATAGGCCCCTCTCCTTCTTGTAAAACAACCTCCAACATCTCACATAGCACCCCAACACTCTATGCGTGAGGAGAGACTTAGGTGTAGCAACCACTTGTGAGCTTCACTCTTGGTGTGAGAGAAGCCTTCAAGCTACACATTGCAAGTGAGAGAGCGTGAGTTCCACAAATCTCAAAACCACTATTGTACATGCTCCTTCATCATCAATAAATTGAGGTTTGGTGCATCAAAGGCGTGATTCGACGTTTAAATCTTCGTCCTTCCATTTGTGCAATACGGTTTGGTGAATTCAAGGTGACTTGTGTATTTTGAGTTTTATCGGTTGATCTTGATTTTAGAAAGTGTTTTAGTGTGTTTTTCATTGCCAGTTTTGTGTCCATTGTAAGAGGGTATTGTGGTGAGAGGTCTCCCACACCCTAAGACAGTGTGTGTGTGTTTTGGGAATGATTAGCAATCACTAAGCATTGAGTGAGTTTTGTACAAGTTCTACGATAGCATCATAACGAACCATCTCCATTTGCAAGTCACAAATAAGGTATTACGCAAGATCCTTCCCTCTCTCTCTTCCCTTTGCTCTAGCTCTCTCTGGTCCATTTCATGTGTGTCTTGGTGTGAGCTTGCTTGTGTGTGTTGTGTGGTGCATCTTCTTGGTTGTGCCAAAATCTCTCTTGCGTCCTAGTTCGCATACCATAACTAGGTGGTGCCCCTATCTTGTTTGGGTTTGGCTGTGGGTTTGTTGTTGTGTTGTGCTTGTGGTTGCCCCAGCCCCAATTGAGCAGCACGGGAGCCTTGAGGGGTGTTTAGAGGTCGCCTCTCTTGTTGCCCGCCCCGGACCGCCTCACTACAAAGCATCGAGAGGCAAGGCAAAGGCTATACACTCTCTCTCTCTCTCGGAATTAGAGAAACAAATCAAAGCCTCGGAAAAGGGGAGAGATAAGCAAGGAGTCGAAGGTAGAGGAAAAAGGGTTAGAGCTCATCAAAGCAAGAAGTTACATGATAATTGACAATAACTGATGCTTAATGATTAAGGTAGTGAGCATAGTCGAAGCTTGCAGAATCCGCGAGGTATTTGAAGCAGATAAAGCGACATGATAAAATTTACATAACCGTCATCAACTAGGCATTGAATTAACATTCTTTTAAGTCCGGTGTCATTAATGGATCGGTTAATCCTGTAAACGGGAGCTTAAACTCCTAGTAAGAAGATGATCCAAGTGACGGTGCTGTTAACAGCCCACCTTGGCTAAGGATTAAGTTGTACTAAAAGCGTTAATCAATTGATTGAAGACTACGGTAATTTCCAGAGCTATCAGTGTCTCTTGTTCTCTCTGTTTCACACCTCCCACAGCCAGAGGCCCGGTGCCTGCCTGACTCACGTAGCGAACACATATCCCCCGACATCTTTGGTGAACCCGATGTGAAACGAGCCGGGGTGGGAGGTAAACATGGAGAATTTAGAGCAGATGATGAAGATGATTGCAGAAGTGCAAATGGTTTTGATAATTCAACAGTTCCACATTTTTCAAAGATGCTTCAATTGGTTCAAGGATCTCTGCTTGAAATAGAGACCGTGAAGAAGAAAAATCAAATCGATGAAGCTTTGGATGCAGCTTTAGATGCAGTATACGACGAGAGACGAGTCTTTGATGGATACGATCCAGAGGGCTACCTAGAGTGCTATGAGCTGGAGACCAAGGTAAGAGGGATACCAGAAGAATTGATGATCAAATCTTTTGAGCCGTTAGTGAGTTCAGATGTGAAGGAGAAGATTCGAGAAGTTACCAAAGCTTGCATTGATGACTGGGAGTATTTCAAAGAATCTATTGTGCAAGTACGTACGTTATGAGCAGTATGAATGCTATCAAGGACAGAGTTCAAGTCTACCAGACTATGCAGATATTGGAGGACAAGTACGATCAAAGTTAGAAGCTATGATTGATGAGTTTATTGTGCAAGATGCTACCTTCTTACAGGCTAATGATGAAGACATAGTCAAAGCTGTGTATGCAAAGTTGGGATTTGCAGATTCCTTGCATTAAGTAGAAGTCCTTGACGGTGAGTTTCTACAACCTCAAATTACACAGGATGAATTTTTCCAAGAACATGTACCTGAAGTACAAGAGGAAAAGAAATCAAGGAATCAAAACAACAAAGTGACTAAAGCTCAGGAAGAAATTGTGCAAGTGAATGACTACAGTCATATTCATGTAGATATGCAAGAAGATGCAGTTATAGTTGATACTTTTGCTACTGAACCAGAATTAGAGCAAAATTTTTCTGATACCATAGAGGTGATTGAAGATACTGGTACAGGTTTTGCCAAAGAGTTGATTAATGATACATATGCCATAGGCCAAAGCAGGGCTATTGTTGAGAGCAGTAAGATCATGGATTTTTATATACCAGGTTTATCAAATTTGGATGTACCAGATTTTGAGGACTTGTCTAAGCAAGAGTTTTTGCTTGATTCAGAGGGGGTGCAGACTCCTTCATTGACAAGCTTTTGTGAAGCACAGCTACCAAATTGGAAAACTGATCTTGAACGTGATTATGATGATTCAGAGGGGGTGCAGACTCCTTTGACACGCTTCTATGACCTACAGCTACCGATATGGCAGACTGATCTTGAATTTGTTGATGATTAATAAGGGGAGAAAAATTCTTCTCTATCGAGAATTTTTCACACAGTGTTCACCTCTTTCCATTGTGTACCCACTAGGAGCAACGAGCTGCAATTCGAGCGGTGTCGTTCACTCCACCGCCTTGACACATGGATCTGAGATGCTCAAAAGCGCGGTTAGCCCTTTGATTATCATTATCCATATCCTGATTAAACACTATACTTCAGTTACGGCATACAAACTTAATGATAATCAATTGCTATAAGAGTAACCACCATTTTACGACAATCAATTGCTATAATTTTAACCACCATTTTACGACAATCAATTGATATTCGAATAACCACCATCTTACGAAAATCAATTGATATAATAGTAACCACCATTTTTTAAATCAATGAATGACAATGACTGACTCCACGTGGCTTATTGCTTGAAACTTAAGAGAAAAAAAAAACTTATAGAAAACTTGTTGTCTATTGAGATATAACAAAGTGCTTTTATTACTCATACATCATCCATGGCGCATAATACCCAATTTTTAAAAGTGCTTTTATAAGTCAAAAGTCTCAGAAAACCCTGCTTCATAAAGTACATCATATATCCATCAAAAAAAGGCTACACTCATTTCAGAGCGAGGGCGTAAGCATCGTTCTGGCAGGGCTTCAAATCTTTCTAATTCTTCGTCCAAAAGTGCCAAGGTCTTTCTGTCTATGGATTTCTTCCTCGCCCAACCTTCCACAACGATCCTAGATATGGCTTGTACCTCCACTAAAACCTTATGTTTGAACCAATATGTGCTGTAGTAGTCAGAGAACTCTCCACAAAACTTACAAAATTGCCATATCACCCATCCTATGGCGTACACACCTGTGGCCTTGGTCCATGGGCATAAATTGTTGCCATCTAGTAACTCAGGAGCTCGCCAAGGATGAATCTTTTGCCAGTTTTCATCGGTATTGTTGGTCTTTTGTGTCTCTAAGCCAACACCCAGAGCCAATCCCCAATCAATTATTCCAATACAGGGAGTGACATCCTTGGTAAAGTTCAACATGATGTTCCATGGATGGAGATCATTGTGGATCACTCCCTCATCATGTGCGAATCGCAATGCCTTCACCAAGGCATGGATCAATGAGGGAGCATGATTGCACAGGCTCTTGATACGTGTTTTTTTGTCTTCAGAGGGCTGCTCCCATTTAAAGTCTTCAGGGATCTTTCCTTTACCCTCTTGATGCGCTACAAGCGTCGTGAAAGAGCTATGTGGAAGGGGAACTGTCTCCATAAGATCACCTAAAGTTCCCCCATTGAAGTAGGGGAATATCAGAAACCATGGCAACATTACAGAGTGGGCAATAATCCTCACAATCCCTCTATGGTTGAGATCTACCCCACTTTATGATGCAAAGCTTTTCCACTGCTTGGCCTGCCCTTTGAACTCCTTGGCACAATAAGTATTCATTGCAGGAATGAAACTGATCCCTTTGATTTGAACTTGCCACCCTGTGCCATAAGCCCCTGACCCAAGTTTCTTGATCTTCTTAATGGACTTATTTGGAATGCCCAAATTCATACTACATTCAGAATTGTATATACTACTCTCCAGGTGACTGGCACAAGCAGTAGAACCCGATGTTCCCTCAATGGCAGCCTCCTCAATAAACGGTTCTCCAACTTGGCTGCTCCCCATAACTCTGGTGATATCCATTTGCATTTTCTTGCTTAGGCCAAACTGTGTGTCTATGTGGGATGCTCACCTTGACCTCTCCTTTTCAGCTCTCCATCTCGCGTTCCAATGCTCTAGCTTACCCTTGTCTACTTCTTGAGGGCATTCCTCTTTCAAATCAGAGGCCACCTTGGGCAAATTGCCCACCCAACTGCTCAGTAATGAGATTATTGATTTGATTGTTTTGTCTGGATATAACAAAAAAAATTTGCGGGCAATCTCACTATATAATGATTGCAATCTAGAATCATTTGCAACAATCTGCGCTATATCGTCGGGATCCAGTGCACTGAAGATTGTAATCAACAATTGTCTAATTTTCTTTTTGAACTCTATCATTGAAGTAGCAGAAGGATCCATTTTTCCTGCAATGGTATTATTGCAAACAACACATTGTGAAATATAACTATGTGCCACTGCATTTGGATCTTTTCTACGTGAAAGAAAAAGTGCAGTATAGACCATAGATCTCGTACGCTTTTACAGTGACACACCTAATCGCAATTGCAACCATGTGCCAATGCCTCACCGTACCACAACTTACAAACAGATGCTCTTGTCATTCTAGTAGCAACACACCTAGTCGCAATTGCAACCATGTACCGAAGCATGAATGACTAGGAGCAACATAAAACATAGTCACCCTACGCTTTTGCAATGACACACCTAGCCGCAATTGCAACCATGTGCCAGTGTATCCACGCACAGTGACTTCTTTCAAACATATGCTCCTGTCATTCTAGCAGCAATACACCTAGTCGCAATTGCAACCATGTGCCAAAGCATGAATGACTGGGAGCAACATAAAACATAGTCACCCTACGCTTTTGCAATGACACACCTAGCCGCAATTTCAACCATGTGCCAGTGCATCCACACACGGTGACTTCTTTGAAACAGATGCTCCTGTCATTCTAGCAGCAACACACCTAGTCGCAATTGAAACCATGTGCCGAAGCATGAATGACTGGGAGCAACATAAAACATAGTCACCCTACGCTTTCGCAATGACACACCTAGCCGCAATTGCAACCATGTGCCAGTGCATCCACGCACGGTGACTTCTTTCAAATAGATGCTCCTGTCATTCTAGCATCAACACACCTAGTCGCAATTGCAACCATGTGCCAAAGCATGAATGACTGGGAGCAACATAAAACATAGTCATCCTACGCTTTTGCAATGACACACCTAGTCGCAATTGCAACCATGTGCCAGTGCATCCACGCACGATGTCGTCTTTAAAGATTCAAGCATATGAAACATTATGAAATTATTTGAGCACACATTCATGCATTAGATGCTACCGTCAATCTAGCAGCAACACACCTAGTCGCAATTGCAACCATGTGCCGAAGCATGAATGACGGGAAGCAACATAAAACATAGTCATCTTGCGTTCTGCAATGACACACCTAGCCGCAATTGCAACCATGTGCCAGTGCATCCACGCACGGTGAATTCTTTCAAAGAGATGCTCCTGTCATTCTAGCAGCAACACACCTAGTCGCATTTGCAACCATGTGATGTGCTAGTGCATCCACGCACGGTGACTTCTTTCAAACAGATGCTCCTGTCATTCTAGCAGCAACACACCTAGTCGCAATTGCAACCATGTGCCGAAGCATGAATAACTGGGAGCAATATAAAACATAATCATCATACGCTTTTGCAATGACACACCTAGCCGCAATTGCAACCATATGCCAGTGCATCCACGCACGATGATTTGATAAAAGAAATTTTTTACCTTTAAGTTTTAACGCAAAAAACTCAAAAAAACATCAATAAAATAAGGAAGGGATTAAAAAATTACTGCTACACTGCTTTGAGAATGTGGAAAGCTGCCAGAAAGTTTGGTGAAGAAGACTTTTCAGTGTACCTCTCTTGTGAAAAAGACAAGCACCGGCGTTGCCTTTATATATCCACGGCGGGCCCGACGGGAAAATTGTTTTACCCGGCATGCCCAGCAGCCCAACTACTTAACCCGGTGGGCCTCGAGCCGGTCTCTAAGTCTCCTTGCAGGTCAAAAAAGATGAATGTCAATTAACATAATATTTGTTATTTTGCATTTCTATTGTTATTAACCTGAAATTATAGTGTGATCACGTCATTTTGAAATCCCTGGGCCGCATTGGTCGGGGGCAATTGAATTATATGCCATATGATCGAGACGGTTTTTATGAAGATTTGTGGGTTAATGTATGTTCTCGGGGGGTTCACTATGTGTAAAACTACCATATCATGTGCGTTCAAGACATGTTTGTAAAATCCCTTATCTGTGAACTTTGTTAAGAATATAATGTACCCTTTTCTTTTAAAATCTGTAAGCTCTTTTCAAATTTGAAAAAATAATTCCCTTTTGTATATATATTTCTGTAAGTTTCAAGAACTTTAAATACCCTTCTATTGAACTCACGTGATAGGTTACATTTTTATTAGGTGACCTCCCCGGGTGTATGTTTATGCTATATTGATTGGAAATTCTTGTATTTTCCCTATGATCCTGGAGGATGGTGCAAATTTTTGAAAGGAATGCTCACACTAGGACATATGATTAGGTTCCCATTTGATCCCGGGGGCTACTAAAGTGCCAGTTTCAGATTTGAAGAGTACCAGCTATCTGATGTAGTAGGTTGCATGGTACAAGGTTTTTTTTTCTAGATTATGCTAAGTCAGAATAGCTTTGGTTATGCATTCAATAAGATTATGTGGCTGGCTTCCAGCGGAATTCTTTGAATAATTAATAAAGTATATTCACATCTTTTGAGTTGGTTCTGCTACCAGAACTTGAGGTAAAGGACTTGACGGCCATTCCATGTGTAGACAGAGTAAGGCATACTTGAGCTTGGCAGGGTTCCTTAAAGAGAGCTTAATGGTCAAGCCTTGTGCATCATTCATTGGAGCACTTGAGTCTGGCGGGGTTCACTAAACAAGTTATACATGATTGAATGCTTTGAAGATACAGCAAATACAGTTCAAAGATTTTTGATGGGCAGCTACCTAATGATTAAGCTAGAACATTGATGATAGGGTATAAGCCTTATTTCATTTTTCATATGTTTACCAGTTACATGAGTTTGATGATGGTAAGGAGCTTAACACTAGAATGGTAACCTAACAGGACATAAAAGTGTCCTTTCAGGGTTTTGGGAAAAAATTCCAAAACCATAGTAGATCCACTCATTTTGAAAAATCCTTTCATGAGCTTATAGTTAAATAACTACTACATATGGAAAAAATGAGAAACTTGTAATTTTTCTCATCCCTTGGTCACTACAAGACTCCAAAATTGATGAACTAGTGCATTTTGCCCAAAACAACAATTTCTTATGGTTGATTGCATATAAATAAGAGTGGAGATTTTTGTAGGACATGAGATAAAATGCCCCGTTAACTTCAATGGGTTGGTGACCAAAACATATGGTTGCTTTTACCTCACTAATTTTTTTTGGGGAAAAAAAAATAGGTACAAAAAAGTTGCATTTTTACCATTTTGCGGACCTATCATCAAAGTTTCTATAGTCACGGCTCAATACAGATACTATATACATGTTTTCTTAATTCCCTTTGGGCCTTTGGATTCAAAAGGATCCATGGAGCATGTCAAAAGGATAATGGATCTCTTACAATTGGAACCTTGGGGGCAATGATAAAGTGCTAAATACAGCAAACATGAAAAAACTGGGTTTAGCATTATGACCTCTAGAAACCCATAGAAACTACTCAATATCTAGCCAAGTTTGTAGTCTATGATTATATATGGTTACTACCTACAAAATACACACAATTGGCCTGAGAAACTAGCAATATTGAGAAAGTTATACTTGCTACTCTAAAATGTATCGCATTCTTCAGCAATCAAAAAACTTAACCATCATCATATACTTTGCTATATAGCAGATTAGGTCCCCCAAAAATCAAGGAAGATTAGCTTTATGTTATACATTACACTTACACAATCAAAACTGAATTTGGATATCAAGAAAGCCACCAAAAAAATAATAAAAGTGCTAATTTTGGCCAAAAAAACAGGATTATGCAATTCTTGTAAATTGGTTATAACGTTCAATTTTAACACTTAGCTCTCCCTACAAGCATCAAAACATGTTAAGAACTATGAAGGCCTAACCGCTAGCCATCTAAACCTCACACACATGAAGTTTAGAGTGGTATAGTTGCCAAAAATTGAAAAAAAGCAAAAAACAGGACCCGTTTTTTCACACAGTTTAGGTTCAAAAATGTTGTGCAAGAGTAAGGTTAATGGTGAGATCGATACTCCAAAAAAAATACTAAGTTTTTTTCAGCTCAGAAGGCAACTTTGTGGATATATAGTACCTAGAAATTCATTTTCATACTCTTCAAATAATTCAAGCAATGGTCACTTAACAGGACACAAAAGTGTCCAAGGACATAAAAGTGTCCTGTTACCATTCTAGTGTTAAGAGGAGTTTAAGCTCCTAAATTGTCATTAGTATCAATTAACGATGTCATTAGCGACACTTCTTCATAATTGTGCATCAATCTCGTCAGTGTTACCAGTTTCCAAGCATGTTTTGTGCGACGATAGCATTACAAAGTGATTAATAGCTATTGTATTGTGCGGTGCGGCAAATTTTCGCTCTCAATTTTTCCACAGCCAGCAGCTTGGCGCTGACTTGGCTGAAGTTTCAAACACATATCCCCTGACACCTAGGGCCAAGAAGCTGGTTATTTTCAACAAATGCAAAGACGAGACAATTCTTCAAATGCAATCACTTATACTTGCATCTAGCAGGCTTGTGACACTAGTCAATTTTTAACGGGCATCAAAATTCATGATGATATTGTTAGTCAAGGGCTATTGGAGGAAAATTTCGTGCTTGGAAGGCTTCGCTAACCATGCCACTAACCATCCCTTGCTTGGATGCATGCCAAACATGGCAGTGTGAAGGTAGTGGAGCAAGGAAGAGTATCATTCAAATTGGTGTCCTTTGAGGGCCACCCACCCAAGGGGACATGCATGAGGAAATTTCCATAACCGCCATCACCTAGAGATTGAATTAACATTCTTTTAAGTCTGGTGTCGTTAACGGCCCGGTTAATCCTGTAAACGGGAGCTTAAACTCCTAGTAAGCAGATGATCCAAGTGATAGTGCTGTTAACAACCCCGCCTTGGGTAAAGATTAAGTTGTACTAAAAGCGTTAATCAATTGATTGAAGACTACGGTAATTGCCAGAGCTATCAGTGCCTCTTTTTCTCTCTCTTTCACACCTCCCATAGCCAGAGGCTCGACGCCTTCCCAGCTCACGTAGCGAACACATATCCCCCGACAACGCCATGCCGACCAACATCAAAAACTGCTTCTCTTCACTTAACTAGGAGCAATTGGTGTGCTCCTCCGTGGGGGACACCATAACATGGAGAGGGGGAATGGGGAACACACCCGGCACACAAACAACTGCCCCTATATAGCTCAGGGTATTCACAGCACCCCTTTCCTCTCAAAAACACCTTGAAAATAAGCAACTCACACTAGCAGGGCCTTGCCTGCACTTCGCCCAACGCACACACGCTTTGCACGATCACCAAACAACGATCACCTCAATCTTGCATGATTCCAGCAGCTCTTCCACAACTCAACACCTCTCTCTCTTTCTCTCTCACACACACAGGGGGTCCGGAGGGGCGCACACGCTCACACACACCGGTACCGCACACCTTGGGGACGAGCAAAGAAGAAAGGGGGGAAGGGGAGAGATACAACACCAAAATCGACAATCACAGCTTCTCCTTCAAACCAGAAACCATGTACAAACTCCATGAACCATGCTCAAAGGTATTCCATGGTCATCACCGCTTCATACAGAGAGTCACACACCTCCCTCGACAAACCGAATTGATCGGCACATGCCTTGACGAGAAAATTCACCTCTTGCCTCACTTCGGTCGTAGCTCCGTGTTTTGGTAGCCCTCGCTAGCTTCTTCACCTGCAAAGCTCATGCCCTTCCAAGCCCCTTCGCGGATAGTGCGTGCCGGCCTCGATCACCAATTGCTCACACACCCTACTCCTTCCAATTCTTCTTTTTGCCCTTTCTTTCCCAAAGACAAAAACTCAAGCAGAAAACCTGTCGAAAAAACTCCTCCCTCTTTTTGTTCCTTTGTTTCTTTTCAAGGCAAAATAAAAAACTCCTTTTTTTGGCAGTCCAGGGGCTACTGCCCTTGAGCTTTCTTTTTCTTTAGTTTTTTTTCCTTTTAGCCTTGAGGTTAACTTTTCACTTTTGACCTTGCAGCCAAGGACCTCAATTTTCAAACCTCCCTTTGGCATGCTGACAATGAGCAAAACCACACACATTTTGACCCTGCCATACTGAATTTTTTCCTGGTCAAAGCCCTATCCTAAGAACTTTGCCACCTTTTAGTCGTCCAAAATCTTCGAACGGAGATTCATAACGCTGGAAAAAGTCTGATCTGCCTTTGTCTTGATCCTCCGTGAGCTTGGCACTTGGACGTATCCCAACGCCCGCAACTTCGACCAATGAGCCGTAAACTCCAGTTGACTTTCCATATTGCATGTCACTTTCTAGAAGTCTAGCGAGCTCAAAAAACTCCTCTCGATGCGCCTACCGATGAGCACATAGCCGACCCCCGATAAATATTCAATACGCCATAACTTGTTCGTCTCAGCTCCGAATGGAAAACCGAAAAGACTGGCATGCTCCACAAGTCGAGCTTGACATGCGTATCCATTGATCCCATTTTTCACCGCTTACTTTCCCTGCCCGTCGGGGATCTGCAAAGCAATCCATCTTCGGGCAATCATAACTTTCACACCCGGACTCCGTTTGGCGAGCTGTCTGGACGAGCTTCTAGAGCATATTGATTACCACATTCCGGGACACATTTCCTCCATGTTGATCACCTTGACTTTCCGTCATATTATCTCACTTTGGAGCCCCCCCCGGCCTTAAATAAAACCTTAAACACGCATTTCCGTTGCCATTGTCTCGCTAAGGTCCCCCACACTCACTTTAGCCCTCTACAATGCACTTGTTACCACCCTTTGCACTGCATAACACACTTTATGGCGCGGACCAACTTTGGCTGCACCAACGTTTTGAGTACCGAGCCTTAGAGAAGTAAGTTACACATGCTTGAAAGTGAAAAAAAAAAGTTTTCTTTTGAAAGGTTTAAAAGGGGAGTTTGGTGGTCTTGGGACAACCCCACGAGGTAGGAAGCCGTGGTGCTGCCATGTGGTGGTGCAAAATAGAGCCACATGCGGTAGAACGAAGCAGACACTCGGGGTATAAGGTTGGGATTGTGGCCCATATGGGGAGTGTGCAAAGGAGAGAGAAAGCTTCTCTCTGCGTGCATGGCTATGGCGAGCCCTTGGGCGACGCTATTCATGCAAGCAGGAGGCGACGCGAGCCAATTTTGCACTCAATGGTGGCATGGTGGTTCCCCTCTATTGTCCGACATCTTGCAACAGCGATGATGTGGCAATCCCGCACAAGGGAGGCTTCCCACGGCCTTGTTGGGCTTGGAACTTTTGGAGCAGAGGATTACACTAAGGGAGGGTGTACTAGCGACGTTGCTAGTGCCCCCGAGAACCCATGTGAGAAAGAGGAAGAGAGAGGGTGTAGAGGATGATTCATATGGAGAGAGAGAAAGGGAGAGAGCCCAAACTTGGGTGGCGAAGAAATTAGTTGAATGCCGGGAAAAGGGAGCAAAAGTACCAAAAGGAAGTGAAAGAGAGGGGGAGAGCTCAAAGGATTCCGGACAAGGGGCCATGAGGGTAGTCAAATGGATGGTCAAAGGCCAAAGTTGAGCCAAATCAAAGGTAATCCAAAGGGTGAAAATGAAGGAAAGATAAACATACAAACTTAAAGGCCATAGTTGATTCGAATCAAAGGTAATCCAAAGGGTAGAAATGAACGAAAAATAAACATAAAAAATCAGAGGCCAAAGTCGAGCCAAAGCAAAGTTAGTCTAGAGGCTGAAATTGAAGGAAAGATAAACATAAAAAATCAGAGGCCAAAGTTGAGCCAAATCAAAGGTAATCCAAAGGGTGAAAATGAAGGAAAGATAAACATCTGCTGAGCTCAGTTGCTCTCTTCTTTTTTCACTTGTTGCTAGTGCACCCCCCTCCCAAGTGCAAAAAGAAGAGACAAAGTGAGCTTATGCAAGGTGACTACCCCTCCCAAGTTGCTAAATGTGGATGCAAGCTGGACCAATCAAAGTCGAGATGCCCAGATTGAAAGGGGCACCTCTATAAAAGTCAAAAGGGAGCCATTTTTTCATGCTTGTTTCCGTTGTAGGCTTTTGGTCAGGGCCTTAAGCCAGTGAGGCTGCAGAGAGCCAAGATAGAGAGTGTGTGTGAGTTCTTGGGTTGGCTTTTTTGTGTGAAGGTGTGTGCTTGCAAAGCCCCAAGTGTGTGTTTTCTTAACCAATAATCATGTGGTTGCGTCGCTTGATGTAAAAGAGCTGCAAATGTTGTTTGAGCAATGGTGAAGCTTCTATGGTGTTTCTCTCACATCGTTTCCCTTGACCCTCCTTCTCCACTTCTTCTTCTTGTGTGTGTCATGATGGTGCGGATGTGTGTGCCGCCCGGGCCCCTTCTTGTGTAAAAAATGGAAGTGAGAGTGTCGTTTTGTGTGCGGCAGCAGTGTGGCATGAATCGAGCAATGAAAAGCATGGTCAACTCTGATGTACTTTGTCGAGAAAATTGGGATCTTTCTAGGAAAGCACCGGGCTTTTCGCTGTGGGATTTTGTGATAGAACTCTGAAAACTATATGAAGAAGTTAAACCATAGATGCCATGAAGTGTAGGGTTTGGAATGAAGTGCAATCAAAGAGGCCCCACTCCTTCTCTCTTGCACTTACACACACAAAGAATAAACACAAAAGTGATATCAAAACAACACAAAGATGAAAACATCAAGGCTATGGTCATATCGTATCATGGGTAATATGAAAGGGCTAATGGATGAGTTAATGGCGTTCGATCTTTGTCGACCAAATAGGCTACAAATTTTTCTCTGAAATTGTGGTTTTGTGCATACCATAATATATATGTTTTCGCTACTACTGATTGGGATTAATTGTGTGTACAAATCCTCTTGGTTCATAGTGAGATAACTACACTTACGTCAAAAGAAAAGTTATAGTCTATAAGGGGTAGTATGATGGGATCCAGTGAAAGAAATATTTCATCAAGCTTTTCTGGGCAAAATAGAAACACTATACGTTGTTGAAAATGTATTTACAACTAATCCAATATATCGCACATAGTGGAAGCGATAGAAATTCACATCATGTGGATTACTCATCTAAAGATAACTCTAGTATGTGTAAAATGTAGATATGAAAGAAGTGAAGAGAAGAGAAGTTTCCCTCCAAGCCCTATTCTTGCCCATAGGCAATACAAAGAGACGGAGCTATTAATGCTTTTTCCATAGTACTTTTTGACAGTAAAGTAAGAATATGTTATCCTTGAGATAAAAAATAGGATGAGATAGAAATCTTATTATTATACTTAGATACGCATATGTACATTATAGAAAATATAGTTATGTATCTAAAACGTTGCAAGATAAATATTGTAGCATTCGTTTCCACCATGTACGTTTCACAGCACGACATCCATCACCTCTAAACCTGCACATCCTCTGGTATGTGCCACATTTGATCTTTGCAAGATAATTTCTCTTATAGGTCCTCCACGATTTCATCTTCATTGATAAATTCCAATGCTTTATCTTCACTTTGATCTTCACCTGTGTTTTTCTCTTTCTCCTCCTCAATATCTTCTGGATCACTGTCTTTTCTTCTCTTAAACACTTTGATTCTTTTCCCTCCATGGGAATATTTACTTCTACACCTTCTAGTTCACTCAAGCTGTAAGTAGAATTTTCATGCACATGCTTTACAACATATAGTCCAAACCATCTTTTCGAAAACTTATGCATGACTGTGTGCTGGTTATCAAAGCTACTATAATACACTAAAACCTAGTCACCTTTGTCAATTTCTTTTCTACTGAGCCGATGTTGCTTATCTAAGTAGTCCTTGTTTTTCAACCTTGGATTTTTGAGTCGTTCTTTTGCAGTCTCAATGTCTCTAGGTCTTCTTTCTAGTTTCCTTATACGCAATGCAAGGAGATCTTCCCTGCTAAGCCCCTCTTACCAAGGTAGTACATTCCATGTGGAAACTGTATCTTCAATCGGCATCACTGACTTTTGACCATACATTAGCTTCGTAGACATATAGATAGTTACTGAGCTATGTGTTGTATAATCAACCCATAAAGAATATGGTAACAATTTTGGCCACTCACTAACTCTTCCTTTCCAATCCTTGATGATAGGAGGATGCCTTTTTTCACTCTTTCCATTTCCTTCAGGATTGTAAGTTTTTCTACGGAACAAAGCTTACCAAGGGGCATCACCTGTCATAATAATCAATATCTAATTCTCCTAAATGATTTTCTCATGTTAAACTAATCATTTAATATGGGGAAGTGCCAGGGGTGGAAAAGCTAGAATATTGGTTAAGCTAGCAGACCGGCCACTGTAGCGATCCAAAGGAGGGAAAATAGGGATCCAAAGGGGGGGCCATCTGCAAAAGATCCATGTGAAACAATGGGCTCAAAATACCCTAAGGTTCAGCCCATTAAGACTTCCAAAATGCTAAGGTTCCAAAATTCAAAGGTCAAGTGTCCAAAGGTCAACCATAGCGGAATTGGATGCATTGTGTGTGTAAAAAAAGTCTTTACAATCCCTACTTAGGAGGGGGCGAGCCTTGCTTGTAGGGGATGAGGGAGAAAGCCACACACACACACACACACACACAAGCTCCCTTTACACAAAGGGAATGAGGGACACATGCACTACAAGAGGCTATTCGTATTAGCGACGCTCACACAGCGACGCTCAAAAAAAAAATTCTCGGCGTCGCTATGAGCGTCGCAACTTTCTTTGTAAATTTGCGACGCTCATAGCGACGCCGACTGGGCTAAAAAAATAACCGAGCGCGCCCAAAAACTCAGATCTCAGATCTGAGTTTTTCGACGCCCTCAAGCAAGGAGCAGGTAACGCTCTCCCTCTCTCTCTCTCTCTCTCGCTCTCTCTCTTTTTCTTCTCCACACACACACACACACACACACACGAGGAGAGGAAGGAGAGCCAGGTATGCTCCTTCCCTCTCCTCATTCTCATGTTCCCTTCCCCTCTTTCTCTCTCCCTCTCTCTCTCTCTCTCAAACACACACATACACACACACACATAGTGTTTTTGAGAGAGAGAGAGAGAGAGAGAGAGAGAGTACAAACAAAAACAAAAACGCACACACACATACATAAACAAAGAATGCACACACACATTGAGAGAGGAAAAGAGAGAGAGAGCATGCATGAACAAAAAACGCACGCATTGAGAGAGGAAAAGAGAGAGAGAGAACATGCATAAACAAAAAACGCACACATTGAGAGAGGAAAAGAGAGAGAAAACATGCATACGATCCAAAAAAACGCACACACATTGAGAGAGAAAGAGAGAGAAAATAATTTAACGTCGTAGGAAACTAATTAAAATTAAAAGACCTAAAGATCTAGTCGACGAGGAGTTGAACTCAAGACCTATTATTCAAGAGGGAAATGGCATAATCAATCTATCATACTTGGCATGGGTGATAGAAAGGTTATACCATTTATCTCTTTTTATTGGCACACACATCCACACACGCACACACAAACAAGAAGAAGAGAGTTATAACGTCATAGGAAACTATTTTAAAAGACGTTAAAGATTAGGTTATATGTAGACTTACATTAAATTAGATTTAGGTTTATTTTTAACTAGATTTACGTTTATTTACGCTAGATTTAGATTTACGTTATATTAGATTAGATTTAGGTCTCCATAGACTGCGATGCCTGCATGAAGCGGGTGAAAAAAGCCCTCAATGGAATATAGGGTATTGCTGCCTTCACTCATGGTGGGCTCCGTCGATCCAAAAGTACTGGTGAAATGTCTTCAGAAGATAGGGAAGAAGGTGGATCTTCAGGGCGGCAAGAGTCACTACATCCCCGACACAATGACCATCTAGACAACCTCTAGTCATTCAACAGCAACTTCAAAGTTAGTAACAAGAGCAAGAACGGTCTAAAGGGCCAATTGCTGTCGTCAGATGTGGATGGAGATGAGGCAGCGTCACCGCCGAAAGTTAACTCTCACATCTTTAGTGATGAGAATGCCAACTCTTGCCGAGTTTAGGGCAAAATTATGTGTTAAATCAGTTTTAAGGTTCTTATAATCCCTGTTAGTTTAGTTCTTTGTTTTTAATATAACATAATTCACGTTAGATTTAGATTTATGTTATATTAGATTAGACTTAGTTTTATTTAGGTTTACCCACACACACACACACACACACACACACACACACACACACACACACACACAAGAAGAAGAGAGTTTTAACGTCGTAGGAAACTATCCCAAAAGACGTTAAAGATTAGGTTAGATGTAGACTTACGTTAAATTAGATTTAGGTTTATTTTTAGTTAGATTTACGTTTATTTAGATTTACGCTTATTTACGTTAGATCGAGTCCACGCAAGAATTACTTACGGTTTAGGGTTTAGAGTTAGACGAACAGTGAAAAGATCTACTGTGAAAAGATGTTAAGATGCTGTGAAGTGCTACAGTTAGAGAAGAGGCAAAGGGGTTTTGTCCACTACATGCAGTATCATGTAGACGTGGGTGTGTAGATTTCTTGTACCCACAAATATAGGTATTGACCAATAAAGACGAGATTATAACCCGGTGGTTCTGATCTCCGTGCACCTCTAGACCGAGGTGTGCGGGGATTGGACATGACTAGAGAATGTGAGGTAAAGAGAGTGAGAGAGAGAGAGAGAGATCACAGAGAGACACAGAGAGAGAGAGAGAGAGAGAGAGAGAGAGAGAGAGAGATAAGACGAAGAATGCCAATAGAATATTAAATTTGTTGTCTAGGTTATAAGTTTTTTATCCTCATTATGAGTAGTGACGAGGATGTGGGACCGTCCAACCGAAACACCTATCTCTCAACGAGGGTCTTATGTCCTTATAATCAATGCAAGCATGCTGTGCGACGGACAAGACGTGTTTCTTTGCAGCATGTTCGCGAATTTGGCGAGTTCCATCCATCTATTATAGATCGAGTTGTTGCCAATTATAACTCATCGGACTCTGACGCTGGCCAACAAGCAGCAATCTTGCAACCCAATAGATGTGTTCGCAGGCGCTTTGGTCAAGCAGCATATGTGAGGCCACAAGATGTAGCCTCTGACAGCTCGGGGGATGATCATGCAGAGCACATTTCCAACGAGGCAATGTTTGAGCCCGAGATTGATGAAATGATCGAGACGATCATGGATTCAGAAAGGCTTATCTATGATGATATGAAAAGTGAAGCCGATACGCCATTGTATAATGGAGCACGTATGTCTAGATTGAAAGCACTCCTGGTTCTTCTCAACATGCAGGCAAAGTTTGGATGGAGTGACACTAGCGTCACAGCGCTTTTCAGGTGATCTATTACAATTAGTTTACTTTAATAAAACTCTAAATGTATAATGATCTGATAGATTTTTACACGACTGTATCATATTTTTATGTTGTGTAGATTGCTGAAAGAGCACATACTACCAGCTGACAATGTGATGCCAGATTCCCGAGATGAAGCAAGAAAGATTTTGCAAAACTTGGGGATGGATTACAATTCTATCCACGCTTGTCCTAATGACTGCATTCTTTTCAGAGGGGAATACATAGACATGGAGAAGTGTCCGAAATGTGATTCCGAAAGATATCGAGTAGATCTCCACGGGACAAAAATTCCACAAAAGGTTTTGCGACATTTCCCTCTGCTTCCTCGCATCAAGCATTTCCTCGAATGTAAGTCCATGGCCGCCCTAGCATCATGGCATGAGGAGAATAAATCTTCGGATGGTGTGCTACGAATTCTTGCAGATTGCGTAGCCTGGAAACATATAGATGGAACATGGTCGGATTTTGCCAGGGAAGCTCGAAATTTGCGCTTAGGCCTGGCTATGGATGGCGTAAATCCATTTGGTCAAAGATCAACATCTTACAATGTATGGCCCGTTGTCATCGTCAACTACAACATTCCCCCGTGGTTGACTACGAAGAAGGGGCACCTATGGCTAAGCTTGATTGTGCCAGGGCGATATAAAGTGGGGAATATGGATGTGTATCTTCGTCCACTATTGGAAGAGCTACACCAATTGTGGATTGGCATAGAGGTGGTGGATATGAGCCGACACACAGGACGACAGAATGCTTTGATCAGAGGCATTCTAATGTGGACCATGCATGACTATCCCGGGCTAACAGAATGCTCAGGTGATCTATTGACACTCCTCACTTAGACACTGTATATCTTGTTTTTTCCCATAGTTGATCTATTATCATGTGTATACATGCAGGGCTTCAAACAAGCGGATACAGAGCATGTGTCACATGTGGACCTAGACTGAATGCACGTAGGGCACCCTCACTGAAGAAGCAAATCTACGAAGGTCATCAAGCGTATCTTCCAGAGAATCATGTGTTACGCGACGGCTTTTTGGGAAGAGAGCCACCAAGGATGTCTGCACAAGCATGGTTAGAGCAGAAGGAGATGTGCGATGACGGATTGCCTCTAGGGATGAAGAGACTATCTCTATGGTACGAGTTACCATACTGGCCCCGACTCATGATCAATCACTTGCTCGATCCAATGCACATATTCAAGAATGTGGGTAATCTACTATGGGACCATCTGACCGGCAAGAAAGATACTTTGGGAGCCAGAGTTGACCTTAGAAATGTGGATCGTATGGAGCAATATTGGCCGCAAACAGCGTCTGATGGATCGATAAAACTCCCTAAAGCACCATGGATTTTCACAGGCGCCCAAGAACGCAAAGTAAAAGAGACCATTCGATCGTTGCGGACCCCCACTGGCGTAATGCACTCGCTCCGAACGTGTTTTACTAAAGAAGGAAAGCTTACCGGTTTGAAGTCACACGATTGGAATAAAATGTGTCAGGTACGTTCATAGTGGACTTTAATATCATTGCATAAAATGTGGACTTTAATATCATTGCTGCACATACTTTACAGTTTATTTTACTGGATGCCATTGAGGGATGTTTGTCTCTCGACATCCGTAACACAATCTACAAACTTGCAAAGCTGGTGCAATGGATCTCACAAAAGGAGATCAACTTAGACTCCATACCATTCGCCAAACTAAATGCTGCGGAGCTTGTGTGCATGTTTGAGAAACATTTTCCTACTACAATGCTAACCATTCAGGTGCATCTTCTTGTTCCAATAGTTGATGAGGTGGAAATAGCTGGCACAGTTCATTCCAGATGGATGTTCTTCTTAGAACGTTTCATGAAAACGCTTAAGGGATATGTGCATCAAAAGGCACGTCCGGAGGGTAGCATGGCAGAAGGTTGGTTGGTATCAGAGTCCCTAGTGTACATTGGAGAGTGGCTAGACGGATTTGATAAAGCCCGGGACACGCTATGGCGAACCATAGATGATGAGCGCATATCTGGGATTGTCATGTGCAATCTCGGTGTTGAGAAGAAGATGACGGAAGATCTAGAGGCTAAAATCAACCGATTTTTCATGCTTCACAATCCAGTGATGCAAAAGTGGATTTCACAATATGAGGATGCAAAGCAAGAGTGACAAAGGGCACGAATCGAGTGGAGACGGGGAAGACGACCACCGATGCACTATCCAGCGGTTCTGGAGAGCCTACCAACCTTCATGAGCTTAAGATGGTTGCACAACCAATTGAAAAGCGCACAACAATGCGGTGACGAAGTGACTGAGGAAGAGTGGGAGTACTCTCGGGGTTGCGCGACCAAGGTAAGTTTGCAATGTACGACTAGCAAGTGACTTTATTTATAAACGTTTGAACGGCCACTCATAATCTTTGTTCGTTGTAGTATAAGTCATACACAGCAGCATGGTGTAAAGGTTGACATTTTAGGGTGGAACGAATCGACAAAAAGCATTTTACTCAAGATTGTGGAATCATGGCAAAATTTGAACAGTCTAGTCGACGACGTTCCTCTGATGCAGATCCTGTGGTGGCAGAACTCACTTACTTCGGCACGCTGCAAGAGATTTTGAGGATCGATTACAGAGGATTTTTTGTCGACTTGTTCGACGTGCAATGGTTCAAGATAATCATGGAGGGTCGCAACGCTACTGTGCGTAGAGGAGAGTCTGGTTTTCTTGAGGTGGATTCTACTAAGAAATGGACTGACCTAAGAGACACTTTCGTACTACCCGAGCATTGTGAACAAGTAAGTTTTAAATAGTTAACATCCCCCTTTTACAAGTTATGTGCTTGAAAGCTCTCATGTAAGTTATGTGGCTCTGGCAGGTAATATTTCATCCTACAAAGTCTACATCAAACTGGTGGTACGTCATAGAGGTAGCCCCTCGTAGTACAAGGACGTATGAAGGCTACCATGTGCCAATCACAACGGCATCAATGGAGGAGATCAGAGAAGATGCTCAATCAGAAGCCGCTGCGGTGGTGCCAGACGAGCATCAAGATGCTACTACTCTATATGGGGTGCATGCAGAGGAGCTATAAAATGAAACAGAGGATATGTGTTTAAACGGAGAGCTCTATATAGATATAGGAAGTTATGCTGAGTTATGCGAGGATGAGAGAGAGATCTCTTAAAGCCACAAATATTGTATTTGAACAATTTTGCTCCGTGTTGTAAAAGCTCTGGCTCTCTAAGTACCTTCCATGGTGTATAACACTCTTTTCTACTCGCGCTCACATCTTTTGATTGAAAATTCTGAGTTTTCGACTTGCCTCTTCTATCACTCAATTCATTGCGTCATTGTATTTATATGCGTCATTGTATTTAATGGTCTTTGCGTCATTGTCTACTCTATTCATTCAATATTAAGTTTAAATATTCGTGTGTTTAATGCAGGTATGGATGATGAGGAGTTTCTTTCTTCTTTGTCACCGCAGCAGAGACAGTGGTACGTGGAGCGTCATCGCTGTGGCGCATCATCGCGCGTTCCTACTCCATCCGAATCTCCCTCTCTTTCGGAGCATTCGGCGCGCTCCGAAGCTTCGGCGTCGACGAGACGAGCTTCACACTCGTCTAGACACCGGCGCTCTAGTGGTGGCGGTGGCGGTTGTTGTGGGGATTCCGCCATCGATGCCTCCACACCGCCTCGTGTTCGACGAGGCTCTTTACCCTCCCCTTCTTTGCCCGCCCCCACACCAGCCACAGCATGGCCATCGACGCCAGGTTTTGCACGGTTGACTGTTCCTAGAAGCTACACACCTCTACCTACTCCGCCAGGAGCCACCCCACTCGACACTCCTCGCTTCGGGGCCCAGACACCGGAGGAGACACCTGACGTCCGTACCCCCATCGACACGCCGCTAGAGACCCCTGCGGGGACACCCAGGTTCACGCGTCACCGGCCAGAGGGCTTGTCTTACTCCATCGACTTTAGCGGCGGCATCATCATGGATGATGACGACAAGAAGGTGATCTTGCGCATGCGTGGTCTTTGCTCTCAGCTGTTTAGACACTACATACTAAACAAATGGAGTGAAAAACAGAGTCATCAGCATACTTCATGATGAGTTTCCCGTTCCAACACGGGATTAGCGCTTCAATGAAGACCTGATGAAGATTCGAATGCGCGAATACTGCAAACACAAGCGTTCCGAAGTGCAAAAAGCACTCATGAATGGGTGAAACATGCCAGATTGGTTGGCCAAAGAAGATCGGAAGAATGCGAAGAAGCGAGAATCCCGACAAGTGGAAGCAACAAAAGGATGCTCCCAGAGCGTGAGTAGAGGCAGGGAGCTCGCACCACTTGGGGAGCGGTGGATGGGCATCATTTGAGGCCGATTTTGTAAGTGTTTTCACATTTCTCTTTATGTTCGATAGTTTAGGGTTTATGAGTTTTTTAATTCTAACATAATGAAATCTTTGTATGTTTTGACAGTGGTCGATGACAGGACATGATCCCACACCGTACGAGCGCGAGTACGCAGGCAGGAAGGGCTTAAACGCCCTGATGGACATTCTCAGTTCTCGTGGCGGCATGGTTAGTATTAGGGTTTACTCTTTTTTATTTTTTGTATTGTTTTATAAATGTCGTTATATGTTTATACTTACTGAAAGCTATCTTATTGTCTTTTTTTGCAGAATCCGACAGATACGCCGCTTGGACGCGATGAGACGTCTGACTAGACGACGTCAGTTTAGCCGTAGCTAGATAGCATTAGTTTAGGGTTTCTCATAGCTTATGTATCATGAGACGGATTTTATACGTCTTTTTGAACCATGTATATTATTACATTTGTCACTAGAGTTCCTTTTGCCAATCAATTCTTTATGCCTATGATATTGTACAATTGTCATTATTACATTTGCCAATCAATTCATTTTGCCTATGATGTGTACAATTGTCAATTTTGCAAACAATGCGTCTTGTGGGTGACTATTTTGGGTCTATTATCTACCCTTGCACTTTTTTTAAAAAGTGAATCAAGTACAATATGGTTGATGGGTGGCAGGGCATTCAATGCCCTGCCACCAAAAAAAAAAATCTCTCGGGCTTCGCTATAACCGTCGCTATTTATGGCTCTGTAGCGTCGCTATGAGCGTCGCTATAGTCTGCAGTGTAAACGTCGCTATAAGCGTCTCTATGAGCGTCTCTATATAGCGACGCATATAGCGATGCTTATAGCGACGCTCTCGTAGCGACGCTCGTAGCGACGTCGGGGGTTATAAAAACCCAATGTATTTCCGTCGCTAACAGCGTCGCAAGAGCACACAACCTCTTGTAGTGATGTCACCTCCCTAGGCCAGATGCCCACAAGGTGTACCCAATTCCTATTGGATGGCCTTGGAGGTGGACTAATGAGAATAAGGCTAGAGTAAATCTAGTTTAATTAATTTAAAAACACTTGATAAAAGAACCAATGATAATTAAGTCCTCTAGAAGACTATTGGACAGTCTCCCAAGTGGTCCAATGAGCATTAAGCAGCCCAATGGCTTGCCTGATTCCTATTGCCCAAGAGGCAAAGGGGTCCAATGAGAGTTTATTTGAATTCTTAAATTACCTAAAGCTCTCACAAAAGGGGAAAGGGGGACACATGTCAGAAGGCTATCACTTATGCTGCTTAATTGTCATTGGCTAGCCCTAGGGAGGTCCAATGAGAGGACATCAAGAGAAAATAGCAAGAGGGGTCGCCCAAGAGAGAGAGGGGGCTGATTTTTGCAAAGCATTATCACACACACACTCACACAATCTAATGTGTGAAGTAAAGAAGACTCTCTCTCCTTCTCAAGCTTTAATGGAAAGCTTATCACCTACTCCAAGCTTGTGAGAAGGGAGGCCTACACCAACAACTCTTGGCTTTGTAATGCAAATCCAACCAAGAGCCAAGCTTCAATGCATGCTCATCTCCTCTACCATTCTAATTTCTAAGCTAATCTATGCTAATATGAGTGATTATGTGAGGAGATGTACATCTTTCTCGTAGGACTACTCCTTTGTTCTCTCAATCTACTCTCATACCCTGCGAGCTCTCACCATCTTCGAAGGTGTGTGAGGTCTTGGTTCTGAGACCGGGGATAATTGATGTTGTGTTTGCTAAGTGTTTTTCTTAGTGCATGAAGCTTTCATCTTCATTGCACTATCTAGTCTTGAAGGAACACAAAGAATTGTATTGTACAATGTCTCTCTTGATGGGAGAAACCAAAATACAAAGCCTTTTGGAGGGGGGACCGGCTCCATGCAAATCCGGTCCTCAACTGTTTTCAATAGCTTAATTTCTCTCTCTTTTGAAAGTATTGTTCATGCTATCTAACTAGTGTTATGCTTCTGGTTGCTCTCTCCACCCAATCACTCTTGTAATTTCTCATTAGGAATCTATTCTAATGAAATGCCCACTATCTTCATGCTAATTTCCTCTACACACAAGTTTTTAGGCCATTAAATATTACATTGGTATCAGAGCACAAGGTTTCTCTTTTCTTGCTCAAGAAGGGAGGTCCTCAAGCTAGCTATAAATGGTTGGTAATATTAATTGCCTGTGAGTAAGTAGAATAGGGATTTTTCAGCCTTGCAGTG
Organism: Adiantum capillus-veneris; assembly: GCF_014529385.1. NCBI lineage: Eukaryota > Viridiplantae > Streptophyta > Polypodiopsida > Polypodiales > Pteridaceae > Adiantum > Adiantum capillus-veneris. The sequence continues at coordinate 101,659,400 of NC_140946.1, forward strand.
TGCCTACCTTCGTGCAGTTAACGGGGCATCACCGTCGAGAGCTATGGTCTTAATAATGGAGTCCTACGGGGCTTGTCTATGGCTTAACCACTATTGAGCCTCTCGTCTATTCCTTGCAATTAATGGTATTCGAGCCACCGGTACAGTAGCTTGAGTGCTTTTTCTAATGGGGTAAAGAGGAGTAGCAACTAGGGCTTGAAGTGCCAAAGTACACCTAAAAGTTGTTAGAATGGCTGAGAATAGTAAAGAGAGTGAAATTAATGTTGATAAATTTGATTTTGCTAATGAGCAAGCTACTAATGATGCTCCGATGCTTGTTAACTATCTTGTTTCTAGGCTTCAACAAGCCATGGGCAATCCATCTCTCCAAAGTGAAGTGCAACGGCAGCTCCTTGCTCATGGGATTCTCCAAGCTCATCACCATGACGAGAGAACACCTAGGAAGCCTCCTTGTGAGACTTCCAAAAGAGGTCTCTCTCGGATTCGGGAAGAAGAAGAGAATCCATACGAAGGGCTCAAGAATTTACTTCTTGATGATGCACCTCCTTCCCAAAGGAGAAATCAAGAGCCTCCACCGAAGGAACGAGAAATAAGTGAGTCTCCCACCACCTCGACAGAGATGGCTCCACAAAGATGGTGGGCTAAACGCTCTCCATCACCACCAAAGCGGAGAAGACCATCACACACTTTTCCACACCATAATTCAAAGAGGGATGATAAAAAAAAAGAGAAGAAAAAGGCGAGAAAGAGGACACCCTCTTCTTCATCCTCTTCCTCTTATGAAAGTCATGGTGAAGATGACGAAGATCAAGACAAGAAAAAGGCAAGAAAGAGGTCACCCTCTTCTCCACCTTCCGAAGAAAGTGATGGTGCAACCTTTGAACCATAAAAAAGAAGAGGCCATAGGAAATCCTATGGCGCATGGAAGAGGACGTCCAAGCTGAAGAAGTTCAAAGAGGGAGGGAAGATCATCTCTTTCCTTACCTACGATGGTACTTTTGGTGCTACGAACAAAGTCTTGGCCTTTATCCAATAGTTTGATGCGGCGTTTGGAGATGAGGGCTTCACGGAGTCCTCTAAGCTACACCATGTAGCTATGCACTTTCAAAAGTCCTCCAGACAATGGTGGTCTAGCCTACAAGCCAACGGTGAAGCTCCACAAACATGGAAAGCTTTAAGAGCTTCCATTATGAAGCAGTTTTTGGCCACTGATGCCAAAGAAAAAGTACTCACCGAATGGCGAAGCTTAAAGCTGTGTCCCTATGAATCCATCCACAAATATGTAGACAAGTTTTGGGACCTACAACTCAAAGCCACTATCTTCAAAAAGTTGGATTTTTGAGAGCAAAAGCAACAATTTTGTGCGGGCTTAACCGAAGAAATGGCGGAGTATGTCAACTCCCAAAGGCCACATACCATATCGGCGGTAATACACCATACTCCAAATGGGGGCTTAAAGAAATAATAAGCACATGGAAAACAAGGGTTCCGACGATCCTAAGGGGAAGGACAATGTCCAAAAGTCCCCTAAGGGCAACTCCAACAAAGCTAAAGAGAAGGGAGTTAACAAAGGTAAAAACAAACTCTCTCCTGAAGAGCTTGAGTGTTATCGCAAGGATAACCGGTGTTTCAAGTGCGGCGAACAAGGGCATGGGTACCGTGCTTGTCCCCAAAAGAACAACCACCAAGATCCTCCTAGAGCTACCTTGGTTGAAATCCAAGAGGAGGAGACTCACCAAACTCATCACAAAGGATCTCCTCTATGCCATGCTTGGGGAAAGGTAAGAGAACATGATGCTTTTATTCTCTTTGACCCTGGTTCTACTCAAAATTTTATATCTATAGAGTTGGCCACCAAGCTCGGCATACAAGCCTACGAGATGGGAGATGTCCTACCCGCAGACAGTGCTTTCAAGGGGCAAGAAGCTTCAGTCACTCCCTTAATCGGGAAATTGAGGCTTCATGTCCAAAGCTATGTGGACAAAGAGGACTTCTTTATCTCTCCTCTCAAGCATGAGGATGTAATCTTAAGGGCACCATGGTTTGATCGCCTGGCTGCCAATGTTAAATTCCGTGAAAAGAGAATATCCTTTAAGTTCAGGGAAAAAGACATGTATATAGATGCTAAGGAAATGGGTAACACTATCCCCATTGTACATACACTAGCTTTCAACAAGTCAATAAAGAGCTCTATTTCCGTGTACATGATTTTTGTTAAAGATTCTTAAAATGAACCTAATGCTTTAGCAAAAGAAAATAAAAGCAAGCAAAAGGAATTAGAGTTATCCAATTTTCTCAAGGGGTTTCAAGATGTTTTTATTGACGACATCCCTTGTGAGCTATCTCCTAAAAGAGGTAATGATTATCATGCAATTGAAATTCTTCCAGGAAGTTCACCGCCTAACAAACCTCCTTATAGAGTTTCTCAAGCTCAACAAGAGAAGATTATGCGGCAAGTGCATGAGTTAGTTGAGAAGGGCATGGTTAGGCCTAGCTCATCTCCATTTTGCTCACCTATGCTATTAGAGCAAAAGGAAGATAGCACATATCGTATGTGTGTCGACTATAGAGCACTAAATAGGATCACTATCAAGAATAGGTTTCCCGTCCCATGGGTAGAAGACCTATTTGATTGACCTAAAAAGTGGCTATCATCAAATAAGGATAGTTGATCAAGACATTGTGAAGACCGCATTTTGCACCACATTTGGTCTTTGAATACATTGTCATGCCTTTTGGCTTGACTAATGCACCAGCCACATTCAACCGCTTGATGGAGAAGTTGTTTAGGCCTCATCGAACCTTCACTGGAGTGTTCTTTGATGATATTATCATCTACTCTAATTCATTAGACTAACACAAGCAACACCTCTAGGTAATATTTCAAGTTTTAAGAGAGAATAAACTTTAGTTAATTGAAAGAAAAGTGAATTTTTATTGCAAGAGATTCAGTATTTAGGTCACATTATCTCTCAAGATGGCATCCAAATGGATCCATCAAAGTTAGAGGTAATAAAAGGATGGCCTAAACCAAGGAATCTTCATGAACTAAGAAGCCTTATAGGTATGTGTGCATATTATAGACGCTTCATAGAAAAGTTCTCACAAATTGTAGGACCATTACATGACCTAACAAAGAAAAGCGTTAGGTATACATAGTCTGCTAAGGAGAACAATGCTTTCAAAAAGCTTAAAGAAAAGCTTATCTCTCAACCTGTGCTTACACTACCGGATCTCTCAAAACCATTTGAGGTCCAATGTGATACTTGTGGTGATTGCCTTGGAGCTGTTTTTCTCCAAGAAGAGAACGCCACAGGCTATGAAAGTCAAAGGCTCGACCCTGTTGAGCAAGCTCTAGGCATATATGAAAAGGAACTCCTTGTAGTTCTACATGCCCTAGACTCATGGAAGCACTATTTATTGAGGACTCCTTTCATTCTGCAAACGGATCACCAAAGTCTTAAGTACTTCATGATGCAGACCAACCTCTCCGACAAACAAATGAGGTGGGAAAAATTCCTTTCGCAATTTCATTTTCATATTGCTCACATTGCTGGCAAACATAATCAAGTAGTTGATGCACTCTCAAGACGGCCCAGAGTGAATGCGATTTCCATAGCAACTCACAATGATCTATCTTCAATGATAGATGAGTATGCTATTGATCCGGATTTTAGAGATGTGATTTCATCCCTTGCATTAGGGAAGAAAGAAGATCCATTTACTTTACAAGATGGTTATCTTCTCTACGGAAATAGACTATGTGTTACTAACTCACTATGTGAGAAAGTAATGTACGAATCTCCTGATCCACCTTATGCAGAGCATAGAGGGAATCACTCTACCTTAAAGGTAATTGAAACATATTTCTATTGGTCTACCATGAAAGTGAACATACACGAGTATGTTTCTAAATGTATGGTATGCCAAAAGACAAAATTTGATAGAGGGAAGCAACTTGGATTGCTTCAACCATTGCCAATCCCTAATTCACCATGGGAGAGCATATCCATGGAGTTCATCTTTGGATTGCCTAAGTCTATCCATGGGAATACAGGAATATGGACGATAGTAGATAGGTTCAGTAAGCAAGCTCATTTTATACCTGTCAAGTTCAGACTATCAAAGCCCAGCTAATGGCAACCCTCTTCATTTCACAAATTTTCAAGTACCATGGCTTGCCAATGTCCATAGTGTCGGATAGACATCCTAGAATGACCAGTAATTTTTGGAAGGGTCTCTTTGAGAATTTAGGAACAAGGCTAAACTTCTCTTGAGCCTATCATCCACAAACGGATGGCCAAAGTGAAATAGCTAACCTAACAATCCTCGATATACTAAAAGCCTATGTAACGGAAGTAGATCAAAGATCCCAATGGGAGAAGTACTTACCCTTAGTGGAGTATTCTTACAATAACACTGTACATATTTCCACGGAAAAAGCATCTTTCGAGGTAATTGAGGAAAGATCAAAAAGTCCCTTGCTACTTAAGGTACATGGCAAGATCTTTGCTGCAGATGAGTATAGCCGGGACCTACAAGAATCTTTTCAAAAGATTAAGGATGCTATCTCTATCTCACAACAAAGGCAAAAGGGTGCTCTGCTGACAAGCACAAAAGAGCCCAAGCCTTTAAAGAAAATGATTGGTTCTTGTTAAAAATCCCCAAGGCTCGATTAAGGCACACGACGGGCAAGAATCCTACAGGACACCAAAAGTACTATGCTAAACTAGAAAAAAGGTACTATGGTCCCTTCCAGATTCTTAGTCCAATCAATGAAATGGCCCATCAGCTCAAGTTTCCCAATCATTAGATCATACACAATGCTTTCCATGTGAGTCTATTAAAGCCTTACAAAGGAGAGCCACCTCAAGAACCAACTATTGAAGACCCACTGGAGATCGAGGACCAAGAGAAGGTGCTGCAGCCCGAGTCGATTCTCTGACATGAAGACAAGGTACGAAGAGGCGGTAAGACTATCCGAAGATATCTTACTAAGTTTAAGAATTATCCTTTTGAAGATGCTAGATGGATGCAAGGCATACAATTAAAGGATAACCTAAACCTTGTCAATGCTTACAATGCTTCCCAAGAGTAAGAAAATGTACAAAATGTTAAAAATGAAAAAAGTTTTTGTCTTATAAGACTCTCTTTTTCTTTATTATGCACAACAATGAAGTAGTATGCATGCTTAGATCAAGTTTGTGGAGACAACGTCTCCCAAACACCAAGTAGAGCTTGTCACTCTACTATGGAAGATTGATAGGACTAATGTGCAGACATACTTGCGGCAGCCTCAGGCTCTCAAGCGCCAAATGGACTAGTCATCGATTGTGGAATGATGTCGTAGGGTAACATAGTGATCCTCTACCCGCTAAGAAAAGGACTCATGAATATGCTTTATCTTCTCTACACCATAGTCGAAGACGACTATGATTTCAAGAGAGAGGTAATGTCATAATAATCAATATTTAATTCTCCTAAATGATTTTCTCATGTTAAACTGATCATTTAATATGGGGAAGTGCAACGGGAGAAAAAGCTAGAATATTGGTTAAGCTAGTAGACCAGCCACTGTAGGGATCCAAAGGAGGAAAAATAGGGATCCAAAGGGGGGGCCATCTGCAAAAGAGCCATGTGCAACAATGGGCTCAAAAGACCCTAAGGTTTCCCATTAAGACTTCCAAAATGCTAAGGTTCCAAAATTCAAAGGTTGTGTCCAAAGGTCAACCATAGGGGAATTGGATGCTTTGTCTGTGTACCAAGAGCCTTTACAATCCCTACTTAGGAGGGTGCGAGCCTTGCTTGTAGGGGATGAGAGATAAAGCCACACACACACAAACACACACAAGCTCCCTTTACACAAAGGGAATGAGGGACACATGTCAGCTCCCTAGGCCAGATGCCCACAAGGTGTACCCAATTCCTATTGGATGGCCTTGGAGGTGGACCAATGAGAATTAGGCTAGAGTAAATCGAGTTTAATTAATTTAAAAACACTTGATAAAAGAACCAATGAGAATTAAGTCCTCCAGAAGACTATTGGAAGGTCTCCCAAGGGGTTCAATGAGCATTCAGCAGCCCAATGGCTTGCCTGATTCCTATTGCCCAGGAGGCAAAGGGGTCCAATGAGGGTTTAGTTGAATTATTAAATTACCTAAAGCTCTCACAAAAGGGGAAAGGGGGACACATGTCAGAAGGCTATCACTTATGCTGCTTAATTGTCATTGGCTAGCCCTAGGGAGGTCCAATGAGAGGACATCAAGAGCAAATAGCAAGAGGGGTCGCCCAAGAGAGAGAGGGGGCTGATTTTTGCAAAGCATTATCACACACACACTCACACAATCTAATGTGTGAAGTAAAGAAGACTCTCTCTCCTTCTCAAGCTTTAATGGAAAGCTTATCACCTACTCGAAGCTTGTAAGAAGGGATGCTACACCAACAACTCTTGGCTTTGTGATGAAAATCCAACCAAGAGCCAAGCTTCAATGCATGCTCATCTCCTCTACCATGCTAATTACTAAGCTAAGCTATGCTAATATGAGTGATTATGTGAGGAGATGTACATCTTTCTTGTAAGACTACTCATTCTTCCTCGCAATCTACTCTCATACCTTGCTAGCTCTCACCATGTTCGAAGGTGTGTGAGGTCTTGGGTCTGAGACCGGGGATAATTGATGTTGTGTTTGCTAAGTGTTTTGCTTAGTTCATGAAGTTTTCATTTTCATTGCACTAGCTAGTTTTGAAGTAACACAAAGAATTGTATTGTACAATGTCTCTCTTGATGGGAGAAACCATAATACAAAGCCTTTTGGAGGGGGGAAGGGCCCCATGCAAATCCGGTCCTCAACTATTGTCAATAGCTTAATTTCTCTCTCTTTTGAAAGTATTGTTCATGCTATCTAACTAGGTGTTATGCTTTTTGTTGCTCTCTCCACCCAAGCACTCTTGTAATTTCTCATTAGTAATCTATTCTAATGAAATGCCCACTATGTTCATGCTAATTTCCGCTACACACAAGTTTTTAGGCCATTAAATGTTACATCACCTCTGTGATGCGGGGAATATGGCATCCTTGTGGTGAGTATTGGCTCACTGTCTGGGTACTATGTCAGTAATGCGGAGATTCTAGTATCCTTATGGTGAGTCAATTTTCCTTCCCCTTTCAAAAAAACATATGGGCATCTATCAGTAATGCGGCTAAATGATTATTGTATGCAAGCCATTGTTGCTCTTTAGATTTGGCACCACTGAGTGTCGATAACGCAATTAAATGAGTATTGCTTATTAGAAGCATTTATTTTTGCATAAATGTGGTGTTCACGTCATTAACTCAATTGTAGGAATTCCATATAATTTGTATGTGCATGTGTAGTTCATTTCTTTAAGTATTAAGTATATGAAATATTTGGTCGGTAACGCAATCGTGAAGAGTATTTCATATACAAAAGTTTGAATAGTCTCAAATTACTGATTTTTAAGTGTTCTTCTGAAGATATATACTATCTAGTCATATTCAAAAGAATGTTTTATTAATCAATCATTGTTTCTATTTTAAATTCTATATTTACATAAGTGATATTCGTATTATATTTTTTCTCTATGTCTACAAATTATTGGTTCGTACAGTGATCCGAGAATTTGACCCCTACCACAAGGTCAGGACAGTGTTGGGGAATATAAAATTTTGTTCAGAGACTTAAAAGATGACATCCCTCCCACCTGCGATATGGAAAAACTGAGTTGTGGGACAAATTATGGGAGGAGTAGAAGGTTAAGATAAAGCACTGTCAAGAAGTTTGTGGTCTTGCCTGGAAAGCATCGGACGTTTGGCTATGAGATTTTATGAGAGAACTCCAAAAGCTATATATGAAGGAGTTATAACATAGATTTCATGAAGTCTAGGATTTGGAAGGAAGTGCAATCAAAGAAGCCCCATTGTTTCTCTCTTGCACTTACACACACAAATAAAGAACACAAAATAGAATATCGAAACAATAGAAATATGAAAATAGCAAATCTATGGTCGAATCATATCATGAGTAATATGAAAGGGTTAATACATGAGTTAATAGTGTTCAACCTTTGCTGGCCAAACACATAGTGGAAGAGATATAAATTCACATCATGTGGGTTATTCATCTAATATATTTCTAGTATGTGAAAAATGTAGATGTGAGAGAAGCAAAGAAAAAAAGAATTTTCCCTCCCAAGCACTATTCTTGCCCATAGGCAATAAGGATAATGTGGGGATAGATATACCTGTAGCAAGTAGAACCTAAATTTTTTTTAAGAGTGAGAGAAATAGAAATGGTTAGGGAGATGAAACTAGAGATATATGTTGGATTAGAAATGAAAAAGAAAACAACAAGAAATCAACAAGATATCAAAGTAAAACACATCTTAGTTGAGAAACTCTTTGGGAGTTATTAACCATTTTGATGGAGAGATAATAAGAGGGAAGACTTCAAACCTTGATTGATGCACCAAGTTCAAGACCTTCTTTGAATAGAGTTGATCTTTCAAGGATAGATTACAAGATTGGCTAGTCTTCCTCTTGGAGCAAGTGTAGGCTTAAGCTTATGTTTATAGCTAAGTACAATTAGGCATCAATCCTCTCACTCCCTCATGAATGGTTTTCAAGGAATGAGAGGTATCCTTTTGTAGGTGAAGGGAACCCCCAAGTGTTGCACAAGAAAGAGAAGAGCCAGTGTGAACATGAACTGGGAAAGTTTGAAATGCGATGTTCTTGCATGATGTGGGTAGACTGGGGTCCACCATTTTGATCACATCTCCTCAACCGTGGATTCAAATAAAAAAGAAAAAATAGGGGCAAGAAATTCATCTCACAAGCTATGATCCCCAGTTTATATACTTTTTTTCAATCCTGATTGGAACCATGTACAAGAAAATCATCAAAATAGGGTACATTTATGGCAACAAAAGTCTTCTTGTGGTCCCGTTAGCTTAGAATTTCATTTGATTCCAATGGATACCTCGTGCATTAATAAAGCATGAAATTGACCCTTGAGAAAGTTTTGTAATCATCCTTGTAATAATGCATTAAAATAGGTGTATCTTCTGTGAAAATTGTGCAATTAGTGTCTCATTAGGATTTGATTCCTTCCTAGTAGCTAATTGAAAGAAATACAAAATATATATAAAAAATACATAGGATAAATATATATATTAGAAGTTACCCTAGATATAGGATCTAGCTAGTATGTGAGCTGATAACAAGATAGTAGAGAGAAAGAACCAATGTTTTTTGCCCCATGTTAAAGAGACAGAGCTATTGACGCTTTTTTCCATAGTACTTTCTAATGGTAAAGTAAGAATATGTTACCCTTGAGATAAATATTAGGATGACATAGAAAGATGATAACTTATCTTACATATGCATATGTACATTATGGGACATATATTTATATATCTAAAAAGCTACAAGATAGATCTTGTAGCTTTTGATCCCACTATGTACGTATCACAACATGACATCCACCCCCTCTAAACCTCCACATCCTTTGGTATGTGCCACATTTGATTCACTACAGCTTAAATTTCCTTGTAGATCTTTCGTTATGTCATCTTCATTGATAGCTTGTAGCACTTCATCCTCACTTTGAGCTTCACCTGTGTTTTTGTCTTCCTCCTCCTCAATATCTTAAGGATCACCGTCTCCTTTTCCCTGCAATGGGAACTTTTACTTCTGTAGTATCTAGTTGAAACAAGCTATAATCACGTTTTCATGCACATGCTTTACAATATATGGTCCAAACCATCTTTTTGAGAACTTACACATGATTGTGTGCTGGTTATAAAGGCTACTGTAATACACTAAAATCGAGTTACCTTTGTCAATTGCTTTACTCCTGAGCCAATGTTGCCTATCAAAGTAGTCCTTGTTTTTCAACCTTGCATTTTTGAGTCATTCTTTTGCAGCCTCAATCTCTCCAGGTATTATCTCTAATTGCCTTATGCGCAATGCAAGGAGACCTTCCCTAATAAGCCCCTCTTGCCAAGGTAGTACATTCCATGTGGGCATTGTATCTTCAATCGGTATCACTGGATTTTGACCATACATCAGCTTCGCATGCATATAGAGAGTCACTGAGCTATGTGTTGTACGATCAGTCCATAAAGTATATGGAAATAGTTTTTGCCACTCACAAACTCTTCGCAAGCCTTCGCCAAAGTTTTGACAATAGGTGGATACCCTCTTTCACTATTTTCATTGCCTTCAGGCTTGGAATCTGTAGTAAGACAAAGCTTGATTCCTAATCTAGAAAAGAACTCTCTTGCTTCTTTGACATCCAGCTCACCTCTGTCTGTAGTGATCTTTCCCACACAACCATAACAAAAAATCACCTCCTCAGGAAGGAATTTGTATACGACCTCTATGGTTTTATCTCTTAATGCTCGCTCTTCAACCTGGTTAGTTAGGTCCTCTCGTGCAATAACTAAGTATCTCATCTCTGCTAGAGTCCTAAAGGCATTGGGACTAGATTCACAACCCATATATAGTCCATGGCTAGTGGATATGTAGGGTGCAATATATCACGATGTCGAACATTTGAATACTTACGACAAGTTACACACGACTCTACAAATTGAGATACGTCTTTATACATACTCTTCCACCAGTATTTTTCTTTCAACTTGGAGAAGGTTGCCCACACACCCCTATGGCTAGCCCATAGACTCAGATGAACCTCTTGCATGAGCTTTACTTGAGTCTCTTTTTTACATATAACTCGTTGTGATGTAGCACCCTTTTGTTTAGGATGCTTCCACAAGTAGCCATCCCTCAAAAAGTACCCATATGCTTTCCTGTGTATCCTCCTAAGTTCTTGCTCAGACCAATCATCCTACTTTTCTAGAGTTCTCAAATAACTTCCAATAAGTAGCCAATCACCTTCATAAAGATCTTTCAAGAACAATTCAAGTGGATTATTCATGCAGACATTGTTACCTTTGACATGAGAGATAGAATAGGACTTTGTGCTTACATCATCTCCCTCGTCAATCATCCATGACTCATCTCTGGATATCTTTTTCTTGATAGCATATCTGCCATTGTATTGTCTTTACTTGCAATATGCTTGAACTCGGGATTCAAGGACTTAATGTAGGAAATCCACTGCAACATAGCAATGTCTGGCGCTGAGCAAGTTATAATAATCCCAAGAAGTGGTAGACAATCTGTTTCTACAATCACACATGCACTAATTAGGTAATCTTTCCCATTTTTCAAGGCTATAACCATAACCCATAACTCTCTCTTTATATGTCGATAGTTTCTTTGGCGAGCACTTAGTACCTTTGCTCCAAATCTCACCACATATCTGTAGCCTTCTTCCAATCACTAGACAAAACATATATATTATGGTAAGCACAAAACTACAATTCCAAAGAACACTTTGTAGCATTTTTGTTTGGCAAAGATTAAACTCCATTAGCTTGTCCTTTAACCCTTTCATATTACCCATGATACGATATAATCATAGCCTTGATGTTTTCATCTTTGTGTTGTTTTGATATTCTTTTTGGTGTTCCTTGTTTGTGTGTGAGTGCAAGAGATAAGAGCGAGGCTTCTTTGATTTCACTTCCTTCCAAACCCTAGACTTCATGGAATCTATAGTTTAACTCCTTTATATAGTTTTTGGATTTCTCTCACAAACTCTCACAACCAAAATCCTAGTGCTTTCCTCACAAGATTGCAAATTTCATTGACAACACACACCAGAGCTAAGCATGCATTTCATTGCTCAATTCATATCACACACTCCTGCTCGCACACAAAACCACACTCACTTCCATTCTAACTTTGAATTGGATGGGCAATACGGCAAGATGATTAATCCTCTTAGTTAATAGCAAGATAGCTACACTTACGATAACATAAAATTTATAGTCTTTGATGGGTAGTATCATGGGAACCGATGAAAGAAGTATTTCATTGAGCCTTTCTGGACCAAAGAGAAACACTATACGTTGCTGAAAGTGTATTTTACGACTAATCCATACATTAATTGCAATAGATTGCACACAGTGGAAACCATAGATATCACATCATGTAGATTATGTTGAGCTTCTACGTGAAGCTACTCAATATAAGGATTCTCTATATATAGCACCCAGGTCCCCTCTATATATATATCATCTCATGTGTGTATTCAACACACTTTGGGGTTCTATTTCTATGCTCTCTCTTTCTCTCTCAACATTGTATCAGACTGCGTACATGTATGAAAAGCAGCTTTTGCTTATTGTTTTTGATTTTCCTTCTAATTGAAATCAATTTTTCAAAAACTACTCAACGAAGCCACCGGAATTTATGTGGTCCAACTTTGCAGAAGAAACATTTTTCAAATTTTGCACCGATTTTGAGTTATCGTTCGCAGACAGCGTACATATCTAAAAAGTAACTTTTGCTTTTTGTTTTTTGTTTTTCTCCTAATTGAAAACGATTTTGCAGAAACACTCTGTTGTAGCCATCAGAATTGATGCGGTCTACAACTTTGCAGAAGAAACATTTTTCAAATTTTGCACAGATTTTGAGTTATCGTTTTCGAACTGCGAGCATGTTTGTAAGGTCTCTAACCCCGATCAAAAAGAGCACCATTGTACCTTGAAATGAACATAATGGAAAAAGTTACTATTTTTAGCAGTTTTCCAAATTCTATCAGTGCCATGATGTTTAGAATATTTTAAAGCTTCGAAATGTGAATTAAAATAATTTTTGTAAAACAATTCCAAAAATAGTAAGTTTTTGGTCACCCGACCCGTCCAGTTTTGACCGTCTCGAAAAACTGCACCCGTACACCGAATTTGAAAAAAATGCATTTTCGAACCCTGGGGGATGCTAAATATGGCAGGTACTCAGGCCGGTACGCCTTAGTTAGAGCTTGCTATAGCAATTTTCGGCATCAAAATCCGACTCGTATGATTCGTTTTAGCCTAGAACCAAATTTTCCCAAAATTGTCCGGGGAGGCTCCGAGGGCCCGAGGCTATGTGGGAAAAGGTTCCAGCCCACCCCAGCTCAGATTTAATAGCTAGGGGGCGCCCTATTGCCTTGTGGGAGTCTTGGGAGAGTTTCTAAGCTTGCTACCAAGTGTGAGAGTCAGTTAACCAAGCCAACTGGACACTTGGTGGGTAGGCAACTGGACTTGCCATGCTTAACTAGAGAGGCTCTCAGATGCAAATAGAACCCCATATCGATTTTCAGCTTGACAAGGCCTATTTAAAGGTGTGCTCACAGACACAAACCCAGTATACACCCACACACCTACATACACCTTGGGGAGGTGCTGTCGGTACGCACACAGTTTTTGAAGGAGAAGCAAGGAGGGAGGTGCTGCCGAAATTCTCATCTTGAGGATTCATTGGATATAAAAAATCAGAGGATTCTCGGCCCCTAATCACGGTAATTATGGTTTAATTACGGTTCTTCTTAATTCTCATCATTACTCTCTCATAATTCTCGTCTATTATGCCTACTTTTAGCTATAATTCCCAATAGTTGCTCTCTAAGTTTACATAGCTATACTCCATTACATAATCATCATTCAATTAGCTAAATTATGCAGCCATTCATCATCCTTAATCAAGGATTAATACATGATTAGGAAAGATTCTCTCGCAGCATAGTTAATAAATTGTCTGCCGGTAATAAAGTAGATTTGATGGAATTTATTCTTTTATCATTCAATAGTATTGCAATTAAATTAGACTCAATCTTCTCTCACATTAAAATGTGATTAAGACTGAAAATTAAACCGTCATTAGGCAATTAAGAAGAGAATTTTCTATCACACATGCCTGCGGTAATTCTGCATCTTCAAATTTGCTCTAGGAAAGTGATTGAACTCGCTTATTTCATCTCTCTTGTAAATCAATTAGTAAAATTTGAATTTCTTAATTATCTAAGCCAAGTGATTAACTTAGAGCTAGTTACCATAGGGAAAGTAAAGAACTACCCATGAAATTGCTAGGTCTCGAAGGAAAAATCAAATCTCTTGCATAAGGTGGATTCATTAATGATTCTATATGCCAATTGGTTTGTTATGATGCTCTCGGACTTTAGCTCTTTTTCAAGTTTATCATTTAAAGTAGTGAGTAAAATGGCCCCGGATAAGAGAACTCGCTTTGGTGGTGCCCACGACCGCGAGGCGGGAACGAGCAATGTGAACGGAAAGGGAAAAGCTCCCATGGACGAACAAATACCGGCCATCTCACGGGCCATTGATGAAGAAATGGAAGAGGTAGGTCATAATTTTATTCAAGTCGTTTGAATTAACATTGCACACGTTTAGTTAGGAATGAACATATCCCCAAAATATGTTGGAGAAATTCGACGGAAACCTCGGCATTGAACTCATTTGTACATTAAAGTCTAAAGTAGGAAAGAAATGATTGATGGGTATGCTGTTTGCAATAGGAAAGAATGTATGCTAGGAAAAATTTAGCTCGACATGTTCATATTATTTCCAATGTTGAATCAGTCCTGACCCCCTACTGATCACAGGGGGCAGAGTTCCTTGTTAAGGGCTCTTGAATCCACGACTTGCTTTTTATGCGGTGGATACCCACGACTTGCTTTCTATGCGGTGGGAACCCACGTCTTGCTTTCTATGCGGTGGGAGTGTCCATGTTGTGCTTTTTATGCGGTGGACATACCTAGTTGTATGGGCAGCTAGGCGACAACGGGAGGAGTAAACTCTCGCTGGAGGGGGGATGTCGTACCTCCAGAACATTGGAATTTTAATGACTAAGTTTGAGTATAATTTTTACTAGAATACTGTCTTGGTGTTGTTTGCAATACTGGTTGAAGGGTTGTCTTAATGAACAATGTGATTCAGAATTAATCAAGGAATGTTTATGTTGAACAATCATTGTGGTAGTAATTAGGTCACACATGGAAGTGTGAGTGTGGGGGTGGAAAGTGGGGGCTTGGCTCAGGTTGCCAATGCCTATAAGATGGGTGGTCCCGATTGGTCGGGAATTCTCTGTCCCCATAGTGTTCAATTCGATATTATTAATACTCATTGCCCCTAGAGCAGTGAATTCTCGAGAGTACGTTGTTGAGAAATTTGCAGTCTTGCCGGGAAAGCACTAGGCTTATGGCTGTGAGAGTTTGTGAGAGAACTCAAAAAAAACTATATGAAGGAGTTAAACCATAGATGCCATGAAGACTAGGGTTTGGACGGAAATGCAATCAAAGAAGTTTCACTCTTTCTCTCTTGCACTAACACACACAAAAGAGAGTGTCAAAACAACACAAAGATGAAAACATTAAGGATATGATCATATCGTATCATGGGTAATATGAAAGGGTTAATAGATGTGCTAATGGAATTCAATCTTGGCTGACCAAATAGGCTACGAATTGTTCTTTGGAATTGTAGTTTTGTGCTTACCATAATATATATATTTTGTCCTAGTGATTGGGATTAATTGTGTGTACAAATCCTCTTGGTTCATAGCAAGATAACTACGCTTACGTCAAAAGAAAAGTTATAGTCTATGAGAGGTAGTATGATGAGATCCAGTGATAGAAGTATTTCATTGAGCCTTTCTGGGCCAAAGAAAAACACTATACGTTGTTAAAAGTGTATTTTACGGCTAATCCATGCGTTAATTCTAATAGATCGTACAGAGTGAAAGCGATAGAAATTATGATCATGTGGATTATTCATCTAGGATAGTATGTGAGAAATGTAGATTTGAGAGAAGTGGAGAGATGAGAAGTTTCCCTCCCAATCCCTATTCTTGCCCGTAGGCAATAAGGATACCGCGGGGAGAGATGTACCTGCAGCAAAGAGAACCTAGAATTTTTAGAGAGCATGAATTACTAAGAATGAGAGAGATGGGTTTGGTTAAGGAGATGAGATTAGATACACACAAACACACACACACACACACACACATATATATATATATATATATATATATATATATATATATATATATATATATATATATATATATATATATATATATATTCATATATATGTTGGATTAGAGATGATAAAGAAAACAACAAGAAATCAAGAAAACATTAACGAACGAAATTTGGAATGGCGGCCTCTACACCAAAACAAACTCCATTGCGCCACGAGGGAAATGAGATGAGGGCACCACCTAGTCTTGGAAGCGTGGACTAGGACCTCTACACAAAGAGAGAGAGAGAGAGAGAGAGAGAGAGAGAGAGAGAGAGAGAGAGAGAGATCACTATGAATGAAGCATTAACCTTAGTGTGTGTACAAGGAATGGATAACTTCAAACACTCCCAACACAAATAGCATGTAGATTACTAAACAACCACTCAAGGATTAGCCAAAATCACATCAAGCACTCTCACACACACATAAAAGATTTCTCTTAATTAACATAAGTAGGAGGAGGGGAGGTTACTAGCATGAAACAATTTGCACTCTAGAATGTGCAAGAATAGAGTGAATGAATGAGCTTTATGGGCTCATGGTGAGTGATACAAAGACTCAATGGGGCTGAGGGAGGCTTGAAATTACAAAGGGGAAGGCCTCTTTATATAGGAAATAGAGTGATTAGGAGTGAGTTTAAGATCCAAGTGTCATTTGTACAAATGAAGCTTGATTAGGGACATTCAACCAATGAAGAAGCTCCTTCAAAGTGATTGTTGACCAATTTGCAACTAATTGGCTCCATCATCACTTGTGTTGTCTTCACTCCTTCCTCCATAGCTTTAGTCCAAGAGCTTCCTTATTTTAAAATGTAAAGAATCTAAATAAAATCAATACATATCTAGTAATAATAGAAAGAGTTTGAATGAGAACTTATGAATTACAACAAGATTAAGCATGACTTGAGAGGTGATTAGAAGAGGAATTTGTGATGGTTTTTTGAGCTTGAGAGAGAGGAGGAAGGAGGGGAGGGTGAGAAGACTAATGGCTGATTTTTAGAGAAGGTCTCAATGTGGAAAAGGAAGGGTGTGTGTGTAAAGGTATAGGGGGTGGTCTCCACCACAGTTGAAAAAACTTGCGTCCACCATTTTGGCCAAATCTCCTAGACTGTAGATGCAAAAATTATTAAAAAAATATGGTCAAAATCTCCAGCTCATCAGCTATAACTTTGATGAGACAACTTTTCTTGGATCGGAGTGGAAGTATTTTTTAAAAATCCAGCAAAATCATGTGTCTAGTTCCTTCCTTTACCAAGTCTTCCACTTGGGTCCCATCTGTTTGAATCATCATATGGCTCCAAAGCCATGATGATATGAGCCACTCATGACCCTTGAATCATGGGTGCATGGCTCCACAACCACATCATATCTTTTCTTTTCACATTTACATATTTTCCCTTCCCTTTACCACTAGGTTCTCCCTCTACCTTTCACCTCCGGTGAACTAGTCAAGAAAAAATTCCCATCAAATCATTTTTTTCATTTTTCCAAGAGGTTTTTCTCACTCTTTCTTTTATTGTAAACCTCTAGAAGCAAGGAAAACCAACAAAATATAGTGAACAAAAATTTGTGATAGGCTCGGATCATAGCCCCCCCAAACCTGGCTAGGGGTATTTATGTCTCTAGCCTACTTTCTTTGATCTTGAGGTGACCTTATCCTGATGTGATAAGGCTTTAGACGCCATCCATTTGTCCTGGTCTTGTGCACTTTACCATCAATGTCTTGAAGTCTGTAAGAGCCATTTTTGAACTTTTTGGTGACCAAGAACGGGCCTTCCCATCGAAAAAGAAACTTTCCATCCTTACGAGTATCGAAGCGATTTTCATATCGAAGCACCAGAGATCCCTTTTTGATGTCTTTGGATGCTAGCTTTTTGTTGAACTTTTCTCTGCGCTTCTCTGCTTCTTGAGAATAGTGGTTGATGGCTTCTTCACGATCCAATTGCAGCCTCTCTAGATCCATGATCCTTTGATGTACTTTCTCCTTTTGAGAGCCTACCTGGCTACCCAATATTCGAAGACTTGTTAACTTCACTTCAATGGGAAAAAGCGCCTCCTTTCCATAAACCAAATGAAAGGGTGTGTACCCTAATGTGGTTTTGAAGGAGGTTCTATAGGCCCATAGAGCTCCATTCAGGTGTTTGTCCCAATCTTGGCACCTGGCATGTACCTATTTGGTGAGAATTTTGCAAATGATTCCATTTACCTTTTCCACCAAACCATTGCACTGAGGGTAGTAAGGAGTAGAGTGTTGATGCTGAATATTTAGCTTCTGCATGAGTTCTCCTACCAAGTATGCTCTAAACCCTGGTCCTGTATCAGATAGTATTTCAAGAGGGGTGCCAAACCGGCAACAGATGTGGTCAAAGATGAACTGACTCACATCCTTAGCAATAATTCTATTGGTCGGCATAGCCTCAGCCCATCTAGTCATGTAGTCTACTCCCATGATGATGTACTCTTTACCTGACTGAGTGCGTGGTAGAGGCCCTATGGCATCAATTCCCAACTTCTCAAAGGGCCCATATACCTTTATTGGGTTCTGAGGTTCAGCTATGAGCCTTCGTGGTCCTGCTTTCTGACATTCATCACATGTTTGACACCAGTATTTGACATCACGATGAAGACTTGGCCAAGTAAACCCAGCTTGTAGAACCTTTCTACTAGTGACGTCGTGTGCAAAGTGTCCTCCGCACATATCATCGTGACAAGCTTTTAAAATCTCTTCAATTTCACTCTTCAAAGGCACTCTCCTAAGCACACCATCCTTACCAAGACAATACAAGTTATCATTTACTATGCGATGCCTGGTAACCTTCCTAGCTAACCATCGCCTTTCCCCTGCATTCAAGTGTTTAGGAGCCTCTCCTTGCTCTAGAATGTGCTTAATATCTTCTAAGTCCTCCTTGCCTTGCTGAAGTGGAAGTTTGATGGCCACTGCTCCCACTATTGACTCATTTAACTTCGATGATGCTAGGTGGTCTGCATCCTTGTTCTGGTCTCTTGGCACATGATGTACTTGTGCCTCCCTAAATCTCCTCATAAGAGCTTTGGCTTCTCTCATTTTAGTAGAGAGACTGGCATTTTTGCAAGCCCATGTACCTTGCATTTGCCTTACCAAAAGCATGGAGTCACCAAAAGCATTTAATCTCTTAATTGAATTATTGAGGCACCAACAAAGGCCATGAATTAGAGCTTGATATTGTGCTTCATTGTTGGAGTGGACATCTTCTAGAGTGATCCCTTCACCATGGATCCTCTCTCCCAATGGAGATAAGACCACGATGCTTGCAGCTGCCTTATCCTTGGTTCTCTTGTATGCTCCATCAAAGTAGAGGCTATAAGCATTGACCAAAGCCTCTAGAGCTGGAGGTGGTGGAAGTTCCTTTCTCTTCAAATGGAAAACTTTTTCATAGCACTTGTTTGTTAAAATGTCCGCTAAGCATCCTCGAGTTGTTCTTTCAACCTGTATTGTATAATCAAACTCTTGAAGTCGCACCACCCGCTTTGCTATTTTGTCAGAGATTTCCATATGTTGTAGTGCATAGGGAAACATATCCTCCACAGTGATAATTACAAACCTCTTCGGCAGCAAGTATGGCCAAAATTTGGTTACCGCAAACATGAGAGCTAACACTATCTGTTCCATCAAGGTGTAGGCCTTCTCTGTGTTTTCCATGAGGCGGCTAGCAAAATACACAGGCCTCATAAAGGATGTTTTTGGATATTTTTGTAGGAGGGCAACACCAATGGCCTCTTCTCCCACACTAGGGTTTACAAAGAATGTTTCTTCCCAACAAGGTTGGAGGATTACAGGGAGTGACCCTAACATTTTTTTAATCTCTCTAAAATGCCCGTCACTTTCTTCACTCCAAACAAGAATCTCTTGACGAGTCAGCTGTTGTAGAGGAAATATCACTTGGGAGAGTAAGTGTATGAATCTACTCAAATATCTAAGCTTTGGCAAGAAAGAGATTAATTGTTTGATGGAAGTTGGGGAAGGTAGATTTAGCAATGTTTCTATCTTTTCAGGATCTACCTCGATTCCATCAATGGACACTACATGCCCCAATAGTGTAACCTTGCTTTCCCCAATGTGACATTTGTCCTTGTTTAGTTGTCCACCCAGCTTAGCTAAACGAGTAAATCCTTCATCAATCTTGCCGAGATGCATACTTTTGGAGTTGTAAATACAAAAGTCATCTATGAAAACCCTTATGGACTTACCAAAGTAAGGTTGGAAGACCATGTTCATGAATCGTTGAAAGGTGGCTGGAGCGTTGGTGAGATCAAAAGGCATGACTCGAAATGCAAAACAGCCCCATGGTGTGATGAAAGTAGTCTTTTATTGGTCCTCCTCTGCAATGCGTATTTGAAAGTAGCCAGAGTAGCCATCACACACTGTGTATCGCTCATGGCCTGCTACTTCATTTAGAATCTCATCTTGAAATGGGAGAGGGAAGTGGTCCCTCTTTGTTGCAGCATTTAGTGGCTTGTAATCCACGCACACTCGCCATTTACCATTCTTCTTTGGCCTCACCACTGCTGGGGAGACCCATTCTGAATCTTCTACTGGGTAGATGAATCCTGCTTCGAAGAGTCTCTTCACCTCGCACAACAGTGCATTTTGTTGCACAACTCCTAATCTTCTTAGTTTTTGTACTACTGGCTTGCTCCCTTCTTTTAGATGGATATGATGCTTCACTGCAGTGAAACCTGTAATGTGAGTGTAATCAGAAATAAACAATGATGCATGCTTCTTGAGAACATTTACATAACCCTCTTTTTCTTTTTCCTTTATATCCTTGGATAACATCTTCTCTAGGATGGCATCCCACACATTCTCCATTTGGATCCTTGGGTTGTCTTCTGATGAGGTAGTTTCCTTTATGGTGACGCCCATGACTTCGAGAGTGCTATCACTCTCTTCACTTGAACTCTCTTCCTCGTCCATGGATGAGGAGCATCCACTTGAGCTCCACTCATCAGCTGACGTCTCTAATTCAAGGTTCTCTTGTCACCCATTCTTCAAGTTATAAACCACCTTCCGACTATGGCCACCCATGCGAGGCCTCAACTCCAAGTCTCCTGTTGCCCAATCTTGCCTAGCTCCTATACCCATGAGCCAAGGTCGTCCTAAAATAAGGGGGTATCCTTCTCCATTTACTGGCATCACATAAGCATCAACCTCTGTAGTGATTCCAAAAACAGAAACTCTCAAAGCTTTCACTACACCCACACAAGTGACAGAGACATTATTGGCCATTTTTGCCCTAAAGTTTGATGATTCCATTACCTCTAAACCCAATTGATGCATTAGCTTTTCTGTCATGACACAAACCTCTGCTCCACTGCCAATGTAAGTTTTTGGAATCCGTTGTCCCTTGATCTGAGCCTCCACCAAAGGCACTATATCCTTGAGACCATATGCTTTGATTACACTTACTAGCTAACTTCTCTTTGCCCTCATGCTCACCATTTTTGACCATTGTCGTCGAAGCTTTGGGGAGATATGAAGTAGTTGTGGCCAAGTAATCTTTGGTCCTTGAGAACTCACATCAGCTGTCAAGTCATAAGGTTGTGTCCAAGATCCCATAGGGAAATCAGAGATGTCAATTTGAGACCTAGTACGGGTCTTTCTCTTCTTGGCTTCATCTTTAGTTGCCCCAGATGTACTTGCTTCATTGCTTGCATCCTTGCTTGTTTCTTTACTTACTTCATCTTGGACATGCACACGTTTGATAGGCATTGTAGCCACTTCATCTATGTTCATCTTCCCTTTAGCTATTTCTTCATGGTTGCTTCTGCCCTTGAGGACCTCCTCCATCCTTATGATGCTCACATTTGGTTGAGTAGCAGGGGCTTGAGCTTGAGCACGAGGTGGCTGCAAAATTTGAGGTTGCGGTTGCTCTTGTGCTTGAGCTCTAGCACGGGGAGGACTTACTTGTTGTTGAGGACCTCTGACAGGGTAGTCATATCTTCTGGGATGAAGGCAATTATACATGCCGTGGCCATTTTCCCCACAATTGTAATACAACATTTCCCTTGCTTGACGTCGCATTGGTGGCCGATTCCCACCATTTCCCTCAATAGGCCTTCTTGCACCCTGCACAAGATTTACTCTCAACCCCTCTAGCGGGTTTGTGAGATTGTTTATTTGTTGGAGCATATCTTCTTGTTGACCTCTATTGAGGTCTGGTGCATTAGGCACATTTGGAGGTATGTGAGAAGCTTCCATAGTTGTGATATTACCTCCCAAAGCTAGCTGGCTAGCTTGGGCTTGATAGAGAATCTTTCTATTCTTTTTCATAGCAATTCTTAAGGCATCTTCAAAAGTATTTGGAAATTTTCTCTTTACCTTCTCCCTTAGCAAGGGGTACAATCCTGAGATAAATCGATCCTTTTGGAGGCAATTGGGAGCTCGCTCACCAGGGTTTAGGGAGTCTGACCATTGCCCCCAAAGTTTCAGAAAACCTTCCTCATAGGTTGCATAACCATGAGGGTCAACTTGATGAAGGGCCAGAAGCCGTTGCCATAGTTCTTCTGCCGAATTGGCTCGTTGAAATCTTCGTAGGAAAGCCACCTTCAAACCCTCCCAATCAGCTCTTTGGGTTGGATCTAGAGCCTGGAACCATACCCTAGCTTCTTCTTTGAGCACCAAAGTAAAAGCTCTCAATTTCAATGCTTCGTCATCCCTCCCAGAGACAAGGAAAGCCATCTCAAAGTTATCCAAAAAATCCCCAGCATTTTCCCGACTACGCCCAAAAAAATTAGGGAAAGCCATCATAAAATGGGTTGCCTTCCTCTCAATACAGCACAAAGATGAAAAAGTCTAGGCCCAAATCATATCTTATTAAGGGTAGAATAAATGGATTGATAGATGCATTAATCTCAGCTAGACGACGAGGGCCTAGTAAGTTCCTTATGATGTTTTGGAACCTAAGCTTTGTGCTAGCTATTATATGCACAGTTTGTCTAGCAAGAGGTTGGAAAGGTCCATATAAATCCCTATGATTCATGGAGTATGCTTAAAGCAAGATGAAGATGTGAACATCAAAAGATACATTATACTCCAAAATAGGAAATATTATAGGGTCAGGGGACAACAATATCTCTCTCAACCTCTCAGCTCCAAAATAGAAGACCAATCTTTGTTGGAAAAAAATCTTTCTATCAATGCGCACATTCACCTAATATTTTGAACTGATTGAAAGTTGTAGAAAATGGGATTATTCATTGGTGCATTAAATAAAAACTTCCATGAAGCACTTCATTGAAGTTGAGCTCTCTTGGATCCCACCATTTGAGAGATGCGAAGAATTTGCTCACCAGTGATTAGCCTAGCTTTGGTGTGACCATCTTTAGCTTTGTAGAGTTCATAGGGTTCAATGGATACCCTCTCAACCACCTTGAGCCTTCTTGCTAGTAGTAGTTGGAGTGCATCACCATATGTAGCCTCTTGCCAATACCTCACCCCATTGATGTGTAGCTCCCCCTCCAAAAACTTGTTAATACCCGAGTTTGAGAGTGCTTTCACCACCTGAAGTCGAGGCTTCAAAGGAAGTGTCTTCACACTAGCCACAAAGCACTCAACACAATGCTTTGACCTAGGGACTTGATGACTACAAGATTTTCCTTGAAGCAAAGAAGGGTGTGTGTAGTTAACTCTCTTTACCCGCATAAGTGCCGTTTGTCGATAAAGACGCTTCATTTCTCGAGCTTCTTTGGGAGACCATAGTGGAAGTCTCGGAGAATTTGATGGATCTTCCTTCATAGGATTGACAGAACGCTGCTTGAGAACTCCTTCGTGGGGGCACCAATTTATGACGAAGGAAATTTGGAATGGCGCCCTCTACACCAAAACAAACTCCATTGCGCCACAAGGGAAATGAGATGAGGGCACCACCTAGTCTTGGAAGCGTGGACTAGGACCTCTACACAAAGAGAGAGAGAGAGAGAGAGAGAGAGAGAGAGAGAGAGAGAGAAGGAGATCACTATGAATGAAGCATTAACCTTAGTGTGTGTACAAGGAATGGATAACTTCAAACACTCCCAACACAAATAGCATGTAGATTACTAAACAACCACTCAAGGATTAGCCAAAATCACATCATGTACTCTCACACACACATAAAAGATTTCTCTTAATTAACATAAGTAGGAGGAGGGGAGGTTACTAGCATGAAACAATTTGCACTCTAGAATGTGCAAGAATAGAGTGAATGAATGAGCTTTATGGGCTCATGGTGAGTGATACAAAGACTCAATGGGGCTGAGGGAGGCTTGAAATTACAAAGGGGAAGGCCTCTTTATATAGGAAATAGAGTGATTAGGAGTGAGGTTAAGATCCAAGTGTCATGTGTACAAATGAAGCTTGATTAGGGACATTCAACCAATGAAGAAGCTCCTTCAAAGTGATTGTTGACCAATTTGCAACTAATTGGCTCCATCATCACTTGTGTTGTCTTCACTCCTTCCTCCATAGCTTTAGTCCAAGAGCTTCCTTATTTTAAAATGTAAAGAATCTAAATAAAATCAATACATATCTAGTAATCATAGAAAGAGTTTGAATGAGAACTTATGAATTACAACAAGATTAAGCATGACTTGAGAGGTGATTAGAAGAGGAATTTGTGATGGTTTTTTGAGCTTGAGAGAGAGGAGGAAGGAGGGGAGGGTGAGAAGACTAATGGCTGATTTTTAGAGAAGGTCTCAATGTGGAAAAGGAAGGGTGTGTGTGTAAAGGTATAGGGGGTGGTCTCCACCACAGTTGAAAAAACTTGCGTCCACCATTTTGGCCAAATCTCCTAGACTGTAGATGCAAAAATTATTAAAAAAATATGGTCAAAATCTCCAGCTCATCAGCTATAACTTTGATGAGACAACTTTTCTTGGATCGGAGTGGAAGTATTTTTTAAAAATCCAGCAAAATCATGTGTCTGGTTCCTTCCTTTACCAAGTCTAGTATTTTGATCATATCTCCACAATCGTGGCTCCAAATAAGAAAGTAAAAATATGGGAAAAAAATTCATCCCATTAGCTACGATTTTTTTTTAAAAATTGTTTTCCAATTACGATTGGAACCTTGTGTAAAAAAATCGTCAAAATAGGGTCCATTTATGGCAGCAAAAGTCTTCCTGTGGTCCCCTTAGCCTAAACTTTCATTTGATTCCAAAGGACACCTCATGCCATATGAAAGCATGACATTGCTCCTTGATAAAGTTTTGTAATCATGCTTGTAATAATGCACAAAAGAAATATAAGAAAAATATAAAAAATACATAGAATATATATATATTGGAGTTTACCCTAGATATAGGATCTAGCTAGGGTGTGAGATGATAATGAGATAGTAGAAATAAAGAATCAATGCTTTTTTTTTTGCCCCAAGTTAAAGAGGCGGCGCTATTGACGTTTTTTCCATAGTATTTTTTGATGGTAAAGTAAGAATAGGTTACCCCTGAGATAAATAATAGGATGAGATAGAAATCATATTATTATACTTAAATATGTATATGTACATTATAGGAAATATAATTATGTATCTAAAAAATTCCAAGATAACTCTTGTAGCATGCGTTCCCACTATGTACGTGTCACAGCATGACATCCACCCCCTCTAAACCTGCACATCCTCCGGCATGTGCTAGCCTCATGGTAACTTGTGAAAGCAATTGTATCCCCTGTCATCTCATGATCTCCTCCAGGATCATATAAGGAACTCAAAAACTTGAATTGTAGTAAGCATTGAGATTCTCTGCATCTTTTAATTCCTCTCGGATCAGAAGGAATTGTTATATACATCTGTCTCTAAAACATCTGTAACAAATCTCCATTATGCGCAAAATCTTTATGACGAAGAGACATAAGTTGCTCATCCTCCTCTTCAAAAAACACTTCCAAGATTCCTGTAATATACTCGAAAGATTTTTGAAACTTCACTTCAACCTTCTCAGCAACCTCTAAATCCATATGCGCATAGAAGTCTGAATCTTCATCTTCATTCTCAAAAGAATCCTCTAGATAGCCTTTCTCAACATCGAGAGAAACCTCAAAAATATGCATGGTAAACCTCTCATCAATTCTCTCACCTTTTACCAAATACCTCTCCAGCTTTACATCATAAAACTTTGCATACCTCTCAAATATGGTGTCTAATTCCCTTTCCAAATCATCCTGGTAGGTATGCTCCCGATCACTTGTAACTGACTGCTCAAAAACCTCCTTGGAGTTAGTCTCTGACACAATCTCTTCACCCCTTCTTCCTTTTTGATCCATCCCTAAATTATCTTCAACTGAATCATGTCTCCACTCATCTAGGGAGAACCCTTCTTCATTACATGACTTTGGTGTCAGCATAGAGCTAGCATCCTCTTCTTGCCTCAAAGCATCACCATGTATACCCTTCCTATCCATAGCAGATAGATGCTCACAAACCTGCTTGCAATTTATACCCTGTGACACAAGAACTAAATCCCTTTTATGCCTCAGATATTGTTTGCATACCTGCAGGCAACCGAAATTCTTAAAACCCTGTATAGTAGGCACTTTATGGCAAGCATCTTTATTTTCATCTTCACACAGATCAGAAATATCACCCCAATCACAAAACATATCCCAAGAGGTTTCTTGCTCTTCTACTCTATCCTCTGATGTCACTTCAACCTGTATAGCATTCCCAAACACTTCTCTATCTTTGATTTGTGAATCTTGAAGATTCATAGCTTCATCCGCAGAACCCCAATCCTCATGTAGAGAATGTGCATCTATCATTCCTGCAAACATGACTTCAAAAACGTCATCATCACGAATAGGCAATCCAAAATCAGTTGTTGAAGACTCCAAACTTTGCATAAGACCTTCCTCTACCATGGAATTGTGAAAGCTTGCTGCATCTAGCTCTAAATAACGCACAATTTCATGAGTCGTCTGCATCACATCTGCTACCCCATATATACAAGACATACATATTACTCTGTCAATGCACTCCTCTTCTTCCACCTCGTCTAGCTGAGGTACTTCACAATCTGCAATGCTACTAGCAGAGCTATACTCACAAAGGAAGAGATTTTCAGTCACCCCCTCTAAATTAGCACTTTTACAGTTAGGCATATCCATTTGGGTAGTACCACATGCATCAAACTCGCATAGGAAATCATTGATAATGACTTCTTCATCCTGGTATATGTCTTCAGCATAGGCATCTGGCTCTTCTAAACTTAGTAAAAGTTCCTAGATCTGCTCAAAAGTAGATTGTAGCACATCACTAATATAGCCGTCTTCCACCTGTTTTCCCTTCACATCCTCTGTCAAAACCATAGCATCCTCATCCTTGTATATACACTCATGTGCATCTTCAAACAAATCAAAAGGAGCGTCCAAATCATCTATCATAGCCGACGAGTTTGCATCATCCTCTAAGTCGCTTTGAGCCGTTTCAAGCACTTGGATAGCATCATGAGAGTCATTATCTTGAGATACGAAGGTTACAAGACCCAAATGTGCATAAATAGCTTCCACTATGTTTGCTTCATCTACATTCAATAAATTTTCATCTTGCAAAAGATATGCATCTATTACTGCTTCTAAATTAGCCTGTATGGATGTGTTGACACTTGCATGGCTTACAGGAGACACCAACTCTAGCTGGTCACATCCACTTCCACTTTGCTCCATCTCTTGGTCTTGATGTTCCAAGCATACCTGTGTTATAGCTGTAGAAAACTCACCCTAGTTTCTTGCATATACACTTGCATGGCTTACAGGAGACACCAACTCTAGCTAGTCACATCCACTTCCACTTTGCTCCATCTCTTGGTCTTGATGTTCCAAGCATACCTATGCTATAGATATAGAAAACGCACCCCAATTGCTTGCATATACACTTGCATAGTCTTGAACTTGGTGCTTGAAATCATCACTCACAAGTTCAACAAATGCTGCAATCATCCGAGCTTCAGGAATTGCTTGAAGCCTCATCTCTCTCACATAGAATTCAAGATATCCTTCTGGATCATAGCCTTCGAATATATTAAGCTCATTATATATGGATTGCCTAGCGCTTTCAATCTCTTTTTGAATCCGGTCTTCTTCTTTAATACATTTGCATCTGTCTGCAAGCTCTTTCATTTCAGCATATAGCTGCTCCACTTTGCTAGCCATCTTTATGTACTCTCACCCCGGCTTGTTCGCGTCGGGTTCAACAAAAATATGTTGAGAAATTTGCGGTCTTTCCGGGAAAGCACCGGGCTTATGGCTGTGAGAGAACTCAAAAAAAACTATATAAAGGAGTTAAACCATAGATGCCATGAAGACTAGGGTTTGGACGGAAGTGCAATCAAAGAAGTTCCACTCTTTCTCTCTTGCACTCACACACACAAAGAAAGAGCACAAAAGAGAGTGTCAAAACAACACAAAGATGAAAACATCAAGGCTATAATCATATCGTATCATGGGTAATATGAAAGGGTTAATAGATGTGTTAATGGCATTCAATCTTGGCTGACCAAATAGGCTACGAATTGTTCTTTGGAATTGTAGTTTTGTGCTTATCATAATATATATATTTTGTCTAGTGATTGGGATTAATTGTGTGTACAAATCCTCTTGGTTCATAGCAAGATAACTACGCTTACGTCAAAAGAAAAGTTATAGTCTATAAGAGATAGTATGATGGGATCCGGTGATAGAAGTATTTCATTGAGCCTTTCTGGGCCAAAGAGAAACACTATACGTTGTTGAAAGTGTATTTTACGGCTAATCCATACGTTAATTCTAATAGATCGTACAGAGTGAAAGCGATACAAATTATGATCATGTGGATTATTCATCTAGGATAGTATGTGAGAAATGTAGATATGAGAGAACTGAAGAGATGAGAAGTTTCCCTCCCAAGCCCTATTCTTGCCCGTAGGCAATAAGGATACTGCGGGGAGAGGTGTACCTGTAGCAAAAAGAACCTAGAACTTGTAGAGAGGATCATGAATTACTAAGAATGAGAGAGATGGGTTTGGTTAAGGAGATGAGATTAGATATATATACATATATATATATATATATATACATATATATATATATATATATACATATATATATATATATTTATATATGTGTGTGTGTGTGTGTGTGTTGGACTAGAGATGAAAAAGAAAACAACAAGAAATCAAGAAAACATGATTGTAGAACAGATCTTACTTGACAAACCCTTCGGCACCATTATTGATGGAGAGAGAAGAAGAGTGGATAATTCCACTTTGATTGATACACCAATTGCAAGACCTTCTTTGAATGGAGTTGATCTTCCAAAGTTAGCTTGTTGCAAGAATGGCTAGTCTTCTTCTAGAAGAAAGTGTAGGCTTAGGCTTATGTTAATGACTAAGTACAATTTGGCATTACTACTTCCTCCCTCATGAATTCCTCTCATCAATGGCTTGAATTCTTGAGGTATTTTCAAGGAAGAAGAGGTCCCCTTTTATAGGTGAAGGGAACTCCCAAGGGTTTACACAAGTAGAGAAGAGCCAGTGTGAATAGAAATTGGAAAAGTTGGAGATGAGATGTCCCTGCATGATGTGGGCAGACTGGGGTCCAGTATTTTGATCATATCTCCTCAACCGTGCCTCCAAATAAAAAAGTAAAAATATGGGCATAAACTTCAGCCCATTAGCTACGATTTTCATTTTAAAATCGTTTTTCAATTTGGATTGGAACCTTGTGTTAAAAAATCGTCAAAATAGGGTCCATTTATGGCAGCAAAAGTCTTCGTGCGGTCCCCTTAGCCTAGACTTTCATTTGATTCCAAAGGACACCTCATGCCATATGAAAGCATGACATTGCTCCTTGACAAAGTTTTGTAATCATGCTTGCAATAATGCATTAGAATAAGTGTATCTTTGAGATCATGCCACCTAGTGTCCCACTAGGATTTGATTCCCTTCTAGTAGCTATTTAAAAAGAAATATAAAAAATACATAGAATATATATATATTGGATTTTACCCTAGATATAGGATCTAGATAGGGTGTGAGATGATAATGAGATAGTAGAAATAAAGAATCAAGGCTTTTTTTTTGCCCCAAGTTAAAGAGGCGGCGCTATTGACGTTTTTTCCATAGTATTTTTTGATGGTAAAGTAAGAATCCGTTACCCCTGAGATAGATAATAGGATGAGATAGAAAAAATATATTATACTTAAATATGCATATGTACATTATAGGAAATATAATTATGTATCTAAAAAATTACAAGATAACTCTTGTAGCATGCGTTCCCACTATGTACGTGTCACAGCACGACAACGTAACTCCGAAACATGGAGAAAAAGGTACTCTGGATTTCGCTCCTCTTGGAAGGTGAGTCTGAGGATCGCTAGATAGTTTAAGTACGCTTCCCCTATGAGGTGGAGCTAGATCTCATTGCTAGTAGGCTCGAGCTCGACTCACTTTGTGATGAGAGATCGTCCGCTAGCTGAACTCTGAACCACTTTGTTTGCTTCCGCTATAGATCTAGTGGCCACCAGGTTCACCATCAGATCCGCTGTTTGATATGGAGGGGTGGGGACCTCACATCTGGTATCAGAGCCTAGGTTAGGTTGGGAAATAAAGTCGTATTGTTTGAATATTTAAAAAGGAACTGAAAATATATAGGTAGCTGATCCGAATTCCTTACATTGGTGTTGCAGAAAGACCGCGTTCTAGAATATTGGAAGTTCCAAGTATTTGAGCTTATTTATGAGCAAGCTCGAAGATCCCCAGTTTACAAGTTCAGGCGACATGTCATGGAGATACTGATGAAGGCTCATACGCCACACTCCACTCTCATTCATAGAGGATGGAAACTTGATTGGACATTTTCAATAGGGGTTTACTACATCAACGCTCGGAAGCTAGGATGCCTGGCTACCGATTTGAAGAAGATACGTTGGAGAGAAGAGTTGAGGGTAGTGGAGTTATTCTACTTGCTACCTACCCGATTAGACCTAACTGTTTTAGGTGACTCCAATCAAACCATCAATGACTGGCTCTTGGAAAAGGTCACTGAGGTGATCCCAGCAAACAGATTCAAAACTTTTGCAGTACCAAAAGAGGAATTCCGGCTTGATATCTTAGTTTATTATCCACTCAAGGATGAGTAGAGGAACTATTTCACGAACAGAGTAGTGCATCATGAGAATACCATCTCCTAGGCCTATTTTATACGCAATCCAAAAAGCCATGTAATAAGTTGATCATCAGTTATCCTAAACCTTGAGGGGTTTCAATTGTAATGAATTTTCATCAATAAAGTGCTTTTTGTCTCTGAATCCCTGTCTCTTGATAAAGTGGTATCTTGAATTTTATTTAAAGTCTCGTGTCTATTTTGAAATCCAAGTAATGGTATCAAGAATCTCGTATAACCTCTATAGGCACCGCCTGTTGCTCTGTACTCGGCAGCTCAAGAGAAGAAGCTTCTCCTTAAGCAAGCCCAACCTTGGATCTTTCAGGGCGAGGGGGCAAATGTGGAGAGAGATGCGGAAGTGTGGATGGAAGCTATGGACGACTACTTTGAAGCTGCGGGGACCCAACCCGTAAATCAGACCATGCTTGCCATGTTCCTCTTGACTGGCGATGCCAAGATATGGTGGAAGCAACATTGCAGGGATCTGGATATTAAGGGATCTTCCCAATCCTGGGAAGACATCGAAGGTGCGATAATGGGGCGTTATTTACCACCTGCCTATAGGACCTTGAAGATGAATGAATTATTTTCACTTCGGTAGCAGCTGACTTCATCTGTCGAAGAATATTATGCAAAGCTTGTCACTCTTCGGAGATACGTTGTCGTGTTGTGGCACGTATATAGAGGGAACGGGCATTAAACAATTTATCTTGTGACTTTTTGACACATAAGTATACTTCATATAATACTCATGTGCATAAATAAAATCTTTCTACCATACCTTAGTATTTACCTTTGAAGTAATATAAATGTACATTACTATTAGAAAGTACTGCAAGCAAGTATCAATGATTGTGCCTCTTTTTGTATAAGGGAAAAGCATTTGTATATTTCTTCTAATATCTGAGCTATACCCTACCATATATAAATTATTTTCTTCTTTTCACGTTTATCTAATAATATAACCCTTCAATAATGCATACCTTCTTGGATACATACAAGAGGGAAGGGCCTACTAGACGACTTTATGAAAAGGAAGATCCAAAGCTTCTTGGACCATCCCAATTTAAAAATTTTGACCTAAGGGCGCGGAGAAAAGGCCAAAACCAAGTCAAGATCTTTTAGTAGGCCAATATTTCCTTTTGAAGCATGTCAATCCGAGTTATAGGGAAACCAGTGAAAACCCCTCTCACAACTACACTACAAGAAGAGATGGTAAACAAGTGAATCAGTGAAAAGAGGTAATCTTGGTCTTCTCCCATAAAATAATATATTTGGAGGATAAAATACATAAGCATGTGAATGTGACACCTCAAAGATGCCTTGAAGGACAAGACACACAAGTTGGGACCCCCTGCTGGAGCCACACAGAAGATGCGTAGGTAGGGCCCATATACATCATGCACCCACATGGAGCCTCAAAGACCAAAAATGATGAATTTTATGATATTTTGAGTCCTAATATAGTCCATTTTAAGAAATATCCAAAGAACATTTGATTTGGGATAACTCTTTAGCCTAATCAAGTGATTATGTAAAACATGGCTCCCTCACCTATAAAAAGGGCAACCTTCTCTTCATTGAGGCAAGTTATGAGTGAGTGAGAATAGCTCAATTCCATAGTGACACACTCATCTTAGTGCCACACTTTCTCTTGAAGAAAAGCTGAAGTCTTGCCTCATCTTCTCTCTCCATTAAGGTGGTGGCGATTGCTCTCATGTAAGATATATGTTGCTAGTTTTATTTTCATTTGCATATCTAGTCCAATACTTGTCTCTAACTCTATCTCTATCTCTCATTATCTATTTTTAATACCACCACCACACTTAGATCTATCTCTTATTCTATCTTACTTCCCCTTTGATCTCTCTTGTTGTGTCCTAATTGTTTCATTGGAAGATATTCAAGCAGCAACCTTGTCAATGTAATGAGTACAACCTTCTTGCGGGAAACAATTATGAGCACAAGGTTAGTAACCATATCTTCATCTTCCACAAGAATCTCTCTCTCTTAAGGTTCTCAGTCTCTTCCACAAACTCTAGAATCTCCTTGCTACAGGTACTTCTCTCCCCGCAGTATCCTTATTGCCTAAGGGCAACAATAGGGCTTGGGAGAGAAACTCTCTTCTTCTTCTCCTTTCACTTCTTTCACACCTTTATCTTTGAACATACTAGGGATATCATTGATGAATAACCATAATCCACATAGAGGTAATTTCTTTCAATTCCATTCAATGCAATCTATTAGGGTCAACATTTGGATTAGTCGAAAGATTCACTTTCAGCAACGCATAGTGTTTCTATTTGGTCCTGAAAGGCTCAACGAAACACTTCTATCACCAGATCCCATCATACTACCTATTATTGACTATGACTTCTCTTTTGATGTGAATGTGGTTATTTTATTATGAATCAAGAGGATTTGTACTCACAACTAATCCCAATCGCTAGACAAAACATATACATTATAGTAAGCACATAGCTACAGTTACAAAGAGCAATCCGCAGCTTATTTGGACAACAAAGATTAAATATCATTAACTCATCCATTAACCCTTTTATCCTACCCATGATACGATATGATCGTAATCTCAATGTTTTCATTTTTGTTTTGTTCTGACTATCTTTCATGAGTTCTCTCCATCACGTGTGTGTTTGTAAGGAAAAGTGAGTGGCTTCTTTGGCTACATTTGTTCTTTAGCTCTAGAAGCTATGTTATCTACATCTTAGCTCTTTCTCATAACCCTTGAGATTCCTCAAAAACTCTCAAAGCAAGAGGCCCGATGCCTTCCTAGCAAGACCACCTACTTTTTGACAACGCTCCTAAAATGACCTTGGAACAACAGGTGGCGAGGTTCTGCCAAGGGCTAATCGACCCTTTGAATACTCGATTGGAATCTCTCATGCCAACGACACTACAAGATGCCTTGTTGAGGGCCAAACCTCTAGCTCTTGAAGTACAAGGTTAATCAGAATAGGAGGAATCATTGGGCAAAGAGGGCAAGGACAACTACGTGGAATAAGAGACCAGCCAACCAAGCATATGACCAGCGTCCTATTGTGGCTACCACCACAATCGTGGAGTTCCCAGATGTTCATGCGGCGAGTATGGACATTACAGATCCAAGTGCCCCAGGAACACTTAGGCAACCAACGCCAATGCCATACCCTTGAATACCCATGGGCGTGGCCAAGCTAATGGAAGAGGGGGACGTGGAAGGATGAACAGAGGGCGAGGGCGTGGAGCTACCGCTAGAGTGAACGCCGCAGTGGTACAACCAACTGTGGGTGACGAAGCAGTGGAGAGAGAAACCCTGCATGCTGCAATTGACAACCCCAATGGTTGCGATCAATACAAAGTCATTCATACGCCAGGATATCTCAGAGGTGAACAAGTTAACTTCCTTATAGATTGTGGTAGTACTCTTTCCTTTCTTTCACCCAGATGCATGAGGAAGTTAAGGCTAGATAAGTATCCAACAAGAAAGCTAGTCGTAGAGTTAGCAAACGGCAAGGAAGTAGTATCTCAACATTCTGCAGGAAAAATTGACTTTGATTTAGGGGGACACCCAATTTCTACCCAATTTCAAACCCTACCCTTAGGATTCTTTGATGGGATACTAGGGATGGACTAGCTAAAGCAAAATAGGGCCCACATACATTGTGCACAAGGAAACTTTACCTTTACAGATAACTTGGGTAATGAAGCCTTAATCCAGGGGGAAAATGGGAGACCTAGGGCTACTCTAATTAAGACCAGCAGACTTTTGAAGGGACTAAGAAAAGGACAGAAAATTTATGTTGTAAATCTCAACAAGGTTGACCAATCAGATACCTCACTTCGACCAAAATGATTGAGGGAGTATGATGATGTATTCCCAGAAGACCTTACGAATCTTCCACCACATAGAGAGGTAGATCATGAGATTGAGACTATCCCTGGATGTGAACCTATCTCAAAAAGACCTTATAAAATGTCACTTCCAGAGGCCATTGAACTCAAGGAACAACTTAGGCAACTCATTGAGCAAGGATTCATTCGACCCAGTACTTCTCCTTTGGGTGCTCCAGTTCTTTTTCAGAAGAAGAAGGATGGAACCTTAAGGCTATGCATAGACTATCGTGGACTGAACTAGGTAACTTTCAAGAGCAAGTATCCAATTCCAAGGATTGACGAACTCTTGGACAGGCTCCACGGCGCCAAAATGTTTACAAAGATTGATCTAAGGTCAGGATATTACCAAATCAGGATTAAGGAATCAGATATTCCAAAGACAGCTTTCAATACTAGGTATGGGCACTACGAATTCACAGTAATGTCTTTTGGTCTAACAAATTCTCCTGCAAGCTTCAATCGACTTATGCAGCATATTTTTAGACCTTACCTGGATTATTTTGTCTTGGTTTTCTTTGATGATATTCTGATCTATTCTAAGAACGAGGCAGACCACGAGGAACGTGTTCGCAAAGTACTTGATCTTCTTCGGGAACACCAACTTTACGCTAAAGAGAGCAACTGCACTTTTTTCTCACCAAAGGTCAACTATCTTGGATTTGTCATATTGGCTGAAGGGATCTCAGTAGACCCAGACAAAGTCAAGGATATCATTGATTGGCCTCAACCATCCACCGTCGGCAAAGTAAGAGGATTTCTTGGAATAACGGGATGGTACAGGATTTTTGTCAAGAATTATGCACGTATTGTTGCACCTTTGACGGAACTCCTGAAAAAAGAGATGAGGATCAAATGGAAGACCGAGAACGAGTCTAGCTTTGCTAAGCTAAAAGAATTTTTGGTCTCAGCTCCTATTTTAAAGCTTCCAGACTTCAGTAAAGAATTTGAAGTAGTGACCGATGCTAGCAAATTTGCTTTAGGTGGAGTTCTTACTCAAGAAGGAAGACCAGTGGTGTATACTTCACGAAAGTTGAGGGATCACAAGAAGAATTACCCTACTCATGATTTGGAACTTTTAGCAGTTATACATGCGCTGAAGCTATGGAGACATTATCTTCTCGGATGCAAGTTTCAGCTGGTTACAGACCACAAGAGCTTTAAATGGATTTTTACTCAACCTATTCTCAACATGCGACAACGGCGATGGATAGAGCTATTATAGGAATATGACCTTGACATAAAGTATAGACCAAGAAAGAAAAATGCAGTTGTAGATGGTCTTAGCCGAAAATATTTTCTCGATGCTATCTCTATTCCAAATAACTCTATCTGGGATAGAATCAAGAAAGCATCCTTGGTGGATCCAGAGTACCAACGCATAGTATCATTAGTTCAACAGAATAAGATGCCTAAAGCTAAAGATTAATCTCTTAGGGAGGATGTCTTTACTACAGACATAGACTCTGTGTACCCAGATACTCAGCTCTAAAGAAGTCTATTCTATAGGAAGCACATGATAGCCCTACATCTGGACATCCAGGCTATGCTAAAACTCTTCATGCTGTCAGGAGGAGTTACTTTTGGTCTGGAATGAAAGGAGACATACTTCGCTATGTGAGGTAATGTCTTTCTTGTCAGTGGATAAAAGTTGAAAGGATCAAATTACCAGGACAACTTCAACCTCTTGACATACCTCAGATGAAATGGGAATGCATCAGTATGGATTTTGTTACAGGATTACCTTCTACAGGATGTTATGATTCTATTTTTGTGGTTGTTGATATGCTCACAAAAGTGGCTCATCTAATACCCGTAAAGACAACCTTTACTGCTTCAAATGTTAGCCAGGTATTCATCAAGGAGATTTTTAGGCTACATGGTCTACCCAAGCGTATCGTCAGTGATAGATGTCAAGTTTACATCAAAATTTTGGACTTCTCTTTTCCAATCTATTGGGTCACAATTAGCCTTCAGTACAGCGTATCATCCACAGACAGATAAGAAAACTGAAAGGGTTAATCAAGTCGTCGAGGACATTCTCAAAGCTTATTGTTCGCAAGAGCCAAAGAAGTGGTTACAATATCTACCTTTGGTGGAGTATTCTTACAACTCTTCCGAACACAGAAGCATTGGAATGTCACCCTTCAAAGCTCTTTATGGACAGGACTGTTTAGCACCACTGAACTTCTCAGAGCCAACCATCAGGGTAGAAGCATCTAGGAAGATGTTAGAAGATATGGAAGCATAGACTAGAGCTATTGGACAGGACATTCAGGCCGCTCAGGATAGACAGAAGCACTTTGCAGATAAGAACCGTTCAGAAAGAACTTTCAAAGAAGGGGATAAGGTTTTTCTGCGATTCCGACCAAACAAAGGCAACTTATCTCTAGGAAGATATAAGAAGCTAAGCCCAAGTTATTGTGGACCATTCGAGATCATTAAGGTTGTGAGTGATCAAGCTTACAAGCTAAAGTTACCTGCAAACTTGAAGGTTCATGATGTGTTCCACGTCAGCTTACTCAAACCCTATATTCCTAACCTTGATCAATTATTGGACTCAGATCAGATACTCATGCTACCACAAGGAGTTCTCGATCTCCAACTTGACTATGTACTTAGAACAAGGGAAAGGAAGTTACGCAACATAACTATCACGGAGCATCTGGTAAAGAGGAAGGATTACCCTGAAGAAGATGCAACTTGGAAGGATGAACCAACACTCATAAAAGATTACCCAAACACATTCTTGAGATGAAGACATCTCAAATTTTTCACGTTGGGGAGGTTGTAAGGTCACTGACCCCGATCAAAAAGAGCACCATTGTACCTTGAAATGAACATAATGAAAAAAGTTACTATTTTTATCAGTTTTCCAAATTCTGTCAGTGCCATGATGCTTAGAATAGTTTAAAGCTTTGAAATGTGAATTAAAATAATTTTTGTAAAACAATTCCAAAAATAGTAAGTTTTTGGTCACCCGACCCGTCTAGTTTTGACTGTCTCGAAAAACTGCACCCGTACACCGAATTTGAAAAAAAAGCATTTTCAGACCCCGGGGGATGCTAAATATGGCAAGTACTCGGGCTGGTACGCCTTAGTTAGAGCTTGCTATAGCAATTTTCGGCATCAAAATCCGACTCATATGATTCGTTTTAGCCTAGAACGAAATTTTCCCGAAATTGTCTCGGGAGGGTCCTGGGGCCCGAGGCTGTGTGGGAACAGGTTCTAGCCCACTCCAGCTCAGCTTTGGTATCTAGGGGGTGCCCTCTTGCCTTGTGGGAGTCTTGGGAGAGTTTCTAAGCTTGCTACTAAGTGTGAGAGTCAGTTAACCAAGCCAACTGGACACTTGGTGGGTAGGCAACTAGACTTGCCATGCTTAACTAGAGAGGCTCCCAGATGCAAATAGAAACCTAGATTGATTTTCAGCTTGACAAGGGCTATTTAAAGGGGTGCTCACACACACACACACACACACACACACACACACACCCAGTATACACCTACACACACCTTGGGGAGGTGCTGCCGGTACGCACACAATTTTTGAAGTAGAAGCAAACAGGGAGGTGCTGCCGAAATTCTCATCTTGAGGATTCATTGGATCAAAAAAATCAGAGGATTCTCATCCCCTTATCATAGTAATTATGGTTTAATTACGGTTCTTCTTAATTCTCATCATTACTCTCTCATAATTCTCGTCTACTATGCCTACTTTTAGCTAATTTCCAATAGCTTCTCTCTAAGTTTACATAGCTATACTCTGTTACATAATCATCATTCAACTAGCTAAATTATGCAGCCATTCATCATCCTTAATCAAGGATAAATACATGATTAGGAAAGATTCTCTCTCTAGGCAGCATAGTTAATAAATTGTCTGCCGGTAATAAAGTAGATTTGATGGAATTCATTCTTTTATCATTCAATAGTATTGAAATTAAATAAGCCTCAATCTTCTCTCACATTAAAATGTGATTAAGGCTGAAAATTAAACCGTCATTAGGCAATATTTTCTATCACACATGCCTGCGATAATTCAGCATCTTCAAATTGCTCTAGGAAAGTGATTGAACTCGCTTATTTCATCTCTCTTGTGAATCAATTAGTAAAATTTTAATTTCTTAATCATCTAAGCCAAGTGATTAACTTAGAGCTAGTTCCCATAGGGCAAGTAAAGAACTACCCATAAAATTGCTAGTTCTCGAAGGAAAAATCAAATCTCTTGCATAAGGTGGATTCATTAATGATTCTAATATGACAATTGGTTTGTTATGATGCTCTCGGACTTTAGCTCTTTTTCAAGTTTATGATTTAAAGTAGTGAGTAAAATGGCCCCGGTTAAGAGAACTCGCTTCGGTGGTGCCCACGACCGCGAGGCGGGAATGAGCAATGTGAACGGAAAGGGAAAAGCTCCCATGGACGAACAAATACCGGCCATTTCACGGGCCATTGACGAAGAAATGGAAGAGGTAGTTCATAATTTTATTCAAGTCGTTTGAATTAACATTGCACACGTTTAGTTAGGAATGAACATATCCTCAAAATATGTTGGAGAAATTCGACGGAAACCTCGGCATTGAACTCATTTGTACATGAAAGTCTAAAGTAGGAAAGAAATGATTGATGGGTATGCTGTTTGCAATAGGAAAGAATGTCTGCTAGGGAAAATTTAGCTCGACATGTTCATTTTATTTCCAATGTTGAATCAGTCCTGAGCCCCCTACTGATCACAGGGGACAGAGTTACTCGTTAAGGGCTCTTGAATCCACGACTTGCTTTTTATGCGGTGGATACCCACGACTTGCTTTCTATGCGGTGGGAACCCACGTCTTGCTTTCTATGCGGTGGACATACCTAGTTGTATGGGTAGCTAGGCGACAACGAGAGGAGTAAACTCTCACTGGAGGGGGGATGTTGTACCTCCAGAACATTGGAATTTTAATGAATAATTTTGAGTAGAATTTTTACTAGAATACTGTCTTGGTGTTGTTTGCAATACTGGTTAAAGGGCTGTCTTAACGAACAATGAGATTCCGAAATAATCAAGGAATGTTAATGTTGAACAATCATTGTGGTAGTAATTAGGTCACACATGGAAGTGTGAGAGTGGGGGCTTGGCTCAGGTTGCCAATGCCTATGAGATGGGTGGTCCCGATTGGTCGGGAACTCTCTGTCCCCATAGTGTTCAATTCGATATTAGTAATACTCGTTGCCCCTAGAGCGGTGAAATCTCGAGAGTACGTGCCTCTGAAACATGGGGAAAAAGGCACTCGGGGTTTCGCTCCTCTTGGAAGGTGGGTCTTAGGATCGCTAGATAGTTTAAGTACACTTCCCCTGCGAGGTGGAGCTAGATCTCATTGCTAGTAGGCTCGAGATCGACTCACTTTGTGATGAGAGATCGTTCGCTAGCTGAATCGTGAACCACTTTGTTTGCTTCCTCTATAGATCTAGTGGCCACCAGGTTCACCATCAGATCCGCTGTTTGATATGGCGGGGTGGGGACCTCACAATGTTTGAAAAGAAACTTTTATTTTTTGTTTGTAATTATACTCCTTATTGAAAACGATTTTGCAAAAACAATGTGAGTGAGCCACCGGAATCAATGTGGTCTACAACTTTGCATAAGAAACTTTGTTCAAATTATGCACAGATTTTCAGTTATCATTCCCGGACTGCAAACATGTATGAAAAGCAACTTTCTCTTTTTGCTTTTGATTCTTTTCCTAATTGAAAACGATTTTGAACAACGGCCCGCTTAGGCCACAAAAATCAATGTGCTCTATATCTTTGCAGAAGAAACTTTCTCTAAATTTTGCATCGATTTTGGGTTATCGTTCTTAGACTGCGAACATGTATTAAAAGCAAATCTTTCTTTTTGCTTTTGATTTTTCTCCTACTTGAAAATTTATCAATTATATCTTTTTCTTCATCAATTATATATTTGTTACTGATGTAACTTTGCAGCAGAAGAGAGCTACAAGTCAAATCAGTGTTATAGATACATGTTCTCAAAAGTCTATACTATTTCAAGTTGTCTACTACGTTATGAGAAATTTATTGATGATTTGTTCTTGGATATATGTACAGATATCAAATGTCTATAGATCTGTTCATGCACATATGTCATGAATATCGTTTCGATTTAGTCGAGTTGTTGATGATCGTCTAAATTTTGTCGAGCTACTCATGATATATAACCTTTTGTTATATGATATATTCGTTCATTGGTTCTGGTATAATTATTCCAGAAAAGAAAGGGGTGCTTGTTCTTGCGAGTCAAAGTTTTTTACAGATATCTAGAACAAAGGACCTTGCAAGTTGTTAATTAATTGAAATTGTAAAGTACTCTACTAGTTTTAAAAGCGGCGTGGAAGCAAACTAGGACAAAGGAACAACCACAAGCATACTTCTAAGGTAAGAGGTTTGGGTTGATAGTTTTTTGTGTAAAGAATTTGATGAATTTGAGATCCAAAAGGTGTATTTAAAGAGAAGAGAGAGTGGATGGAGATTAATCTAGCTTGGTGTCAACAGAAGAGAGTATAAACCAGGCAAGGATAGATCCCTTAGCACCAATCATAGAAGAGGACAGTAATATTGACACCTCTATTGAATGCATGATCATATTAGTCGATGGCTAGCCAACAATTGGGAGGTTCCCAACAACAAGATACCATGGCGGGTAGCACCTCTGAAAAACCCTAAACCATGCCAAAATGCACTGCAATTTTTGTTAAGGGAACAAATGACCATGGGGCCCTAATGTATGCTGGTGTTAAAGGATGCCAATGCATTTTTATTGAAGAATGGCCGGGGAGAGGAGTAGCAATACTCAAGGTAAATCACTATGTCAAAGACCCAAAAAATTAAAATTTATATGGAGACAACATAGAAAAAGGGAAGATGGTTATGGAGACTCGAGAAATACTTCCTAGATTCACTCTTTCTGGATCTTTCTACATTCATGACAAGAAAGTGGAGAGAATGGAAATGATTCATGGAAATATTGGAATTTACAAGCACGAAAAAGGAAGAGTCACCTCTTACTATCGGTGCATGGAGCCATATGTGAATGACTTAAGCATGGACAAAGTCCTGTACTTGTTTTCATATGAGTGAATAATGAGAAACCATATTATTTCTGTCAATAAGTACGGACAAGAATATGAGCCAACTCACCCAAACGATGTAGGGAGAGTGATAACGCTAGAGATGGTGGCACAAGCTTTGGTAGGGAAGCAAAAGCCCACAAAAACCCCAAACAAGTCTACAAATCCCTTCTAAGATGACTAGGATCCCACAACACAATCAATAAACAACCATTGCCTAGCCCTTATATCTCACAAGCATCACCACTATCATTTCAAGCATGGCTCAAACAGTTTGCAACACTAGACACGAACACAAAAGGAAGTGGATATCAGACTATATCAGGGCTAGAAGCACCACCAAACCCACCACTCCATCAACAATACCAGGATGATAGTAGAACGAGAATGCAAATCCGATCAGGACTAAAGCACCATGCCAAGAGAAAAAACAAGAAGAAAGGTTCCAAGGAGAGTAATAAACACCGGATAGACCCGTTAAGAACTATAGATAAGGAGCACCTCTAGAGGAGAAACGGTGTGAGCGGGATGGAAACACATAGAACGACTCTATAATGACCCGACACACACTCTTGGAAGGATATACACACACGCTATGGGCGCCACTTGGCTTACACAACCCACCTGGCCGAGACAGGAAACACACCTATGGAGTGAGAGGAGAGAGACTATCCGTTTGCCCACTCCACACAGAGAGATACACACACACACACACATCCAAAAAAATCAGCTCAAAAGAGGAGAACTTTTGATATTTAGATACAAATGATCTTGGGCCAACACCAAGGGGGCAAACAGCTCACACAGTATGGGTAGAATAAGCCAGATACAATCACAAACTGGAGCAAAAGCTTCGCTCATAGGAGAAACTTACACAGCCAAAAAAATAGAAAGCCACTGAGTAATTTGGCAAAATGGACAGCGCCATCGCATCCGAAACGGCCCAAAACCCCAATCTACAATGTCAAAGTGCTCAAATCCGACCTCAGATGAGCA
The DNA here is from genome assembly GCF_014529385.1 of Adiantum capillus-veneris. Classification (NCBI taxonomy): domain Eukaryota; kingdom Viridiplantae; phylum Streptophyta; class Polypodiopsida; order Polypodiales; family Pteridaceae; genus Adiantum; species Adiantum capillus-veneris. The sequence continues at coordinate 101,702,493 of NC_140946.1, forward strand.
GTTTACAGCCAAAATAGGCTCCAAAAACCCCAAAAACACAGTTGCAGCTGTTTCTCCTCTCTTCTCTACGTTTTCTCTGGTCTTCTATCCTTGGGCACCCTTGGCCTTTTAGATGACCTCAAACGGACCCCGAACAGGCCAAAACTTGACCTCGCAGTGCATAGTTGTCACCTTTTTGCTTCATCCGCACACCTGGCACTCAGCTTTTTCCAATAATGCATCTTGCAACCACGTGAAGTGTCCCCAAAAGATGGTGCTCATGATGACCTTTCTGCATAATTATCACAAGAAAACATCCACGTTGTGTCCGTACTCATCCACGTGCAAATATTGACCCCGTTCGACCTCCTGACGCCACTAGATGCCATCTGACGCACCTGCTTACCTCATGTCATCGGCCCGTGGATAGCTTCCTCGAGAATTTTTACGCGCTACCAACTCCTCCTTATTGTAGAAAAAACACACTGGTACTGGTGATAGTGAAAATCGATGCACTATGTACATGCTGTCCTACCTGTACACATGTGGGCCCCTCGTAACCACCTGGCTCTGGAAAATGGGCAATTCTTGATTGGATGCACCATGCATGTGTATGTACATATGCACAATCCCTTGATCCAAAAAACTCTTGACATAATTTTCCCATCCCCTAGCCTGCTAGATCATTCATGATCAACAGGAGCAAAAAGCGATATGAGACTCGCCGCGTCACAAGCTTCCTCATCCCTCACCAACATTACTTGCTCCTTGATCCACCATCATTAACCTGGCATGATATAATTTAAGACGCAATCCATTTACCCTTGATTTATGTAGAATTCCATCCAGGTTAGCCAAATGATATGTACCATTCGGGAAACACTCCACTACCTTGAAAGGGCCTTCCCACTTAATTTGAAACTTCTTTTGGAAGGTGTTGTCCAGCGTACTGTTGTAGCGCAAAACCAAGTCATGCTTCCTGATACCCTTACTTTTAACCTTTTCATTTTCTCTGCCAAAGCCCTATCTTGCATTTGTCCATAATGTTCGAATGCAACTCATCGTATCCAGTTGAACCTCTTGTAACTGTAACAGCCTCTCTTTCAATGGATCACTAGACAGCCCAAGTAGCTTCTCTAGCATCTTTACTGTAGGCAACTCTACTTCCACAGTCAATAGTGCTTCCTTTCCATATACCAAATGAAATGGAGTAAACCCTGTACCTCTCTTCACCGAAGTACGGTAAGCCCATAATGCACTAGGCAATTTCAAATCCCAATTCTTTCCTTGGTGCTCTGTCACTTTTGAAAGAATTTGTACCAACTCACCATTGAACCTTCCATTTAATCCATTACACTACGGATAATAAGGAGTGGTATGCTGGTGCCTAATCTTCATCCTTGCGCATAAAAACTCTAGCAGTTTAGCTCTAAAGTCAGGCCCCTTATCTGAAAGTAGCTCCAGTGGCACCCCAAACTTGCAACATATTTCATCATACACAAATTTTCCCACATCCTTTGCAGTGATCTGTTTTACTGCTATAGCCTCTGCCCATGTAGAGAGATAGTCCACTGTAGTCCAAATATAGATTTTTCCCCTACTTGTGATAGGTAACGGGCCTATTGCATCAATCCCCCACTTTTCAAACACATCAAACGCCATAATGGTTTTTTGTAGCTCTGGCTTCAACACTCTCTTCCGAAATGCTTGACACCTATTGCAAGACCTACACCAATGGTGAACATCCTTGTGCAAACTAGGCCAGACATACCCCTCTTGCAAGATCTTGTGCAAAGTGATCTTTAGAGAAAAATGGCCGCCACATTCGCCTTCATGATTCTCTTCCAACACTCTATAAAACTCCTCCCTCCAAGGTACACGTCTCAACACAAGATCAACCCCTTTCATGTATAAGACATCAATAATCAATTTGTACCTGTATGCTCTACGCACAAAACCATACTTCTTAGACTTCTGAATCTCCTTTGGAATGATTCCTGTTAGCAAAAAATCCTCTTCTTGAGCCAAACTTTCCTGGCCATGATAAAGAGGTAAAGTGGTCCTCAACACAAATAACTCCCCAATCATGCTTTGAGATGCTTCATGTGCTTCTCCATGTAGAGAACGTTCAATGTGTCTGATGCTCCTTGCTTCAAACTTTTTTAATAGGACTTTAATTCTGAAACACATTTCCTTCAATGACCTGTTCTTGCTCTTCCACACACCCATCACTTGCTTCACCGCTAACAAGGCATCACCTTTTATGCTCAACCTTCTAACCCCATGCTTCAAACAAATGTGTAATCTGGCTTCCAAAGTAGCATATTCAGCCTCATTGTTACTATGAGCATCCAATTGGAACCCTCTCTTACATACTAGCTTCCCCTCTGGATCATAAGTGCTATACCCCTTGAAGCCGCATCATGGCTCTTTCTGTATGAACCATCAAAGAACAAAACATGTGCATTGCTCATCTGTGGCACCTCTTCAACTACCTTTCTCACCACCTCTTCCTTAACAAGAAGGGGATAATCAGCTAAGGTAGCTCTTGTACTGTCTTCCACTAGAAAAGAGAACTCAAACTCTTGCAGCTCAATTACCCATTTCTTCACCACATCTGACATGCTAGTACCATTAATTAACTGTGGAAAAAAGGAATAACTCGTCAAGAAAACAAAAGGTCGTGGTAGCAAGTAATGACGAAATCTTCGACAAGCAAATATTATACTGGCCATCACTAGCTCTACTTTCGAGAACTTTCTCTCCGCTACCAACTTCACTCGGCTTGCACAATACACTGGCCTCATATAATGGCTGCCCTTCCCCTTTTGCAATAGCATGGCTCCAACAGCATCATCCCCTACTGATGGGTTTACATAAAACACTTTCTCCCAATCAGGAGCCTGCATGGCTGACAGCCCCCCTAAAACCTCTTTCACCTCTTGAAACACTTCTTCACACTCGTCATCCCATTGCAATGGATCATGCTTTTCCACTTGCTGTAATGGATAAAGAAGCTGCAAAGACAATGGTATAAACCGTGCCATGTACTTCACTTTTTGTATAAAGGTTGCCAATTGCTTCGTACTCGTAGGTGATGGAAGAAGAATAATAGACTTAACCTTGTCTGAATCAGCCTCAATGCCATTTTCTGACACCATATGGCCCAATAACTTCACCCTTGGCTATACTAGATGACATTTCTTTGGATTTAGTTGTTCTCCACCTTCATCATATCGAGCCAATACCATTTGCAGCTTCTCATGGTGCTCAGCCCTACTGCTGTAGAGACAAAAGTCATCCATAAAAGCTTTAACACAATTACCAATGAATGGTTCCAATACCGAATTTTCTCTCTCTTGATAGAAGGAAGGTCCATTTGACAACCCAAATGGCAATACTGTGTAGCAATAAAAACCCCATGGAGTAATGAAAGTTGTCTTTGTGCGGTCTTTAAGAGCAATCTTCACATGAAAATAGCCTGAAAAACCATCACACACACTATACCTCTCATAACCTGCCACTGAATCCAAGATCTGATCGATGAATGGAAGAGGATATGTGTTATTCTTAGTGGCTGCATTTAAGGGAGTACTACTGGACTCACCCATTCTATGGTTTCCACAGGGACTATAAACCCTGCCTTCAATAACTTGTCCACCTCTTCCCGCAAAGCTTCCATTTTCTCTTGACCCATCCTTCTTAGCCTTTGCCGCACCGTCTTAGCACCTTCTTTCAGCTCTATATGCATCTCTTCTCCCTTGAACCCTCTGATATCTTCATATGAAGTAATGAACAAATCAGGAAAACTAGCCAGCATGTGCAAATATATCTCCTTCTCCATAGTTGAGAGGTCTCCACTGATCATTTGTGTCATCAATTCCTGCTTCTTTGACAACTCAACCTTGGTTTGCATCAGACCTTCAATCACTTCATAAGGCCCTTCACTTGCATCTTCAACTTCATTCGCAAATGCAACTAAACCAGACTCCTGGATTCCTTTGTCCATCAAAAGAAATGCAACATCATCATCCTCATCACTGCTGGTAGTACTATCACTATCCTCATCAGACACTGTGGAATAGTCTTCATTACTAAACTCATCCTCATGTTCATAAAGCTCCTCCAATCATTTCCTTGTGTCCATATTATATAGCTTCTTGACACCTGTCTTTCCATAGAGGCTAATCGTACCACGTATCCAATCTTGAACAGCTCCCACTGCACGTAACCATGGTCTGCCCAGTAGAATGGGATATGCCCCCAACCCCGTTGGCATCACATGAAAATCAACCACTGCCTTTGCATCATATGCCTCCACTTCTAAGCTCTTTACAACACCCAAACATTTTACTTTCTGATGGTTTGCCACTCTGATCCTGAAACCTGATACCCTAGTCATTGTGAGACCCATCTTCTCAACGCATGAGTGTGTTATGATGCATATTTGGGCTCCACCATCCACATAACCTTGTCCCAAATTTTTTGTTTTGTGCCTCACATACTATTGGGCAAATGTCAGGTAGCTCATCCATCGCTGACACCTTCACTGAAACTCTCTCTGGCTCTCTCTCCATCGGGTTAACCATCCTCTTCCATTATCGCTTTAGCTTAGGAACCATCTCTATAAGCTGCCCAAAAGTAACATCAGCTTTCCTGTTTGTCAGATCCTCCTTCAAGTCATAGCTTAATTGCCCATCCCTTAGTGGGAAATCTGAAACATGAAACTTGCGACGAGCCCTCCTTTTCCTCTTGGTTTTGACATCCTCGCCTTCATGGATCTTTCTCTTCTTCTTACTAGGACTTGGGGCACTTCTTCCTTCCTTTTCCTCTGTGGTCCTCTTCCCAATAGGCTTCACTAATGTATCCTCTAGCTTTGATGCCTTCTCCAAGGTGACTACACTTAGTACTTTTGTCTTTCCCTTTTCCTCCTGGGTTAATCCATTGGTTCCTTCCTCTCCCTGAATTTTGATGCCATAATTTTTAAACCTAGTTAGCACCTGACTTGGCAATGGATACATATATCCCCCCATCCTTGGTGGCTTATCACATTGTGGGCTGATGTGTCCCAACTCTCCACAATTATAGCATGTGGGCGTCTGCCTCCAAAACCTACCATTGCTTTGTCCAACACCATTCCTGGGTCTTTCTTCACCTACTGTGGTGGCTGATTTTCAAACCTCCCTCGACCTCAATTATTTCCCACTTGTCCTAGCATGTTTACGCTGAGATTCTTCATTAAATCTACCACTTGCCTCATGTCTTGCCTTAGCCCATCATCTTGCACTACTGTAGTGACCACTGTTGGCATAACCTAAGGAGTAACAGAAACTATTGGTTCATGATGAACCCCAGGCATGCGACCTTGTAAAGAGTCCATAGGCTGAAATTTAGACCTCATGGGCAAAGACTCCACCCCTAACAGGCTCATTTTCCCCAGCTTCCACTCTTTGTTCCTTGCTACTTCTAGTGCATCTTCATATGTCCTAGGCTTCTTTAGCTCCACTCTCCAACGTATATTCTCCCAAAGACCAACCAAGAACCTATCCTTCTTCATCATGTCAGGTGGGGGTACCTGTGGTGCTAAGGCCTTGCACATTCGCTCCCATGCCAATGAAAACTTATGTATATACGCATCTACTGGCTCACCTTCCTTTTGCACCAAACCTTGTACTTCTTGCCACACTTTGTCAGGATCTTCTATCTTCACAAACACCACTTCCAATCCATGCTTTAGATTGTCCCAACTCAATCTTACAGGTGGATCAGCCACACGCAACTCCTCTTCAAATTCTTTGGACCAAACTCATGCATCACTCTTCAAACAGATTTGGAGAAGACGTAACATCTTCACAGGGTCATGAATCTGGTTGCTAATGTAGGTAACCTCCATCTTTTCCAAAAAGTCTTCCACATCTTTATCACTTCTTCCATGAAATTCCGGATAAGAGAAAGCCATGGCTACCCAAGTTACGATGCTTTGAGAACCCCTTCGAACACACGTGCAAGAACCCAAAACTTTTCACTACCCAATCCCCAGAAACTTCAATGGAGCTCAGCTTTAGATAAGGACAAACACATGCACATCAAATGAGTTTTCATAGTTAATCATTGAAATTACAACAGGCAAAGGACATTCCACGATCTCTCCTAATCTTGTTGGCCTGAACATAAAGACTATGCGCTACTGCAAAAAAATGTTTCTGGACACATGAACATTTATCTGGATTCTCTGAGTTAAATGAAAAGGAGTGAATTGAGGGCCATTTTGATCATCCATTAAAGTCAACCATGCAGCTCCCAAGAAAGCACACTTGTCTTATCCTCTGATTTTACCAAAATTTCAGCAGCATAACAGCATAAATGGCTCAAAAGACCAAAAAACCAGCCATCATATCTTGGAAAAATTTTGGCAGAGTTTCCCCAAAAGTAGAGCAATAAGAACCCAAAATAAAGACTGTATATGTATGCATAAGTTGCCAACAATAGGACCTGAGCATAAAGTAGGAATCACTAGTACATAGCCTATGGCAACGTCACGAAAGGGTGCTCCAGCTACCTGTATCACCGAAAGAATCTCCACATTTGAGAATCCCCCAGCTCAATAAAACCTCACGCTATCGACCCTCTAACGAAGGCTAATGCAAATCCCGTATAGTCAAGTCTCAGAAATGACTATCTTCCAGACCAACTCTCAAAAATGGCTGGGACTACCAAATAAAACCAAATATGGCTCCACAAAGGCGTACAATGGCAGTTTCCACAAGTAACGTACAATCCCGTAGACAATGCGCTCAAACAGGCGCCAAGTGATACATACCCACAACAATTGCAAGTGACATCACTGCTAGTATATCAGTGTACTCCAGCTACCTGTACCTTTGTGAATCACTTGTACCTGTATCCGTCCCTGTAACCTGTAATCTGTAACCCCGAATCTCGAGGCTCGAAGCTCGAAGCAGAAGGTACTCAAAGAAGATCCTCTGTGGGGGTGCCAAAAGAATGTGAGTGGGATGGAAATAAACATAACGCATCTATAATGATCCAACACACACTCTTGGAAGGATATACACACACGCTATGGGGCACCACTCGGCTTACAAAACCCACCTGGCCGAGACAGGAAACACACCTATGGAGTGAGAGGAGAGAGACTATCCGTTTGCCCACTCCACACAGAGAGATACACACACACACACACCCCAAACACTTAGCTCAAAAGAGGAGAATGTATGATATTTAGATACAAATGAGCTTGGGCCAACACCAAGGGGGCAAACAGCTCACACGGTATGGGTAAAATAAGCCAGATACAATCACAAACTGGAGTAGAAGCTTCGCTCATAGGAGAAACTTACACAGCCAAAAAAGCAAAAAAATAGTGAGTTATTTGGAAAAATTGACAACACCATCGCGTCTGGAACGGCCCAAAACCCCAATCTACAATGTCAAAGTGCTCAAATCCGACCTCAGATGAGCAGTTTACGGCCAAAACAGGCTCCAAAAACCCCAAAAACACTGTTGCAGCTGTTCCTCCTCTCTTCTCCACGTTTTTTCTGGTCTTCTCTCTGTATTTTCAGTTCCCACACTTAGCTTTATTACTTGGGCACCCTTGGCCTTTTAGATGACCTCAAACGGACCCCGAACAGGCCAAAAACTGACCTCGCAGTGCATAGTTGTCACCTTTTTGCATCATCCGCACACCTAGCACTCAGCTTTTTCCAATAATGCGTCTCTGAACCACGTGAAGTGGCCCCAAAAGATGGTCCTCATGATGAACTTTCTGCATAATTATCACAAGAAAAAATCCACGTTGTGTCCGTACTCATCCACGTGCAAATATTGACCTCGTTCGACCTCCTGACGCCGCTAGATGCCATCTGACGCACCTGCTTACCTCATGTCGTCAGCCCGTGGATAGCTTCCTCGATAAGTTTTACACACTACCAACTCCTCCTTATTGTAGAAAAAACACACTGGTACTGGTGATAGTGAAAATCGATGCACTATGTACATGTTGTCCTACCTGTACACATGTGGGCCCCACGTTACCACCTCGCTCTGGAAAATGGGCAATTCTTTATTTGATGCACCATGCATGTGTATGTACATATGCACAATCCCTTGCTCCAAAAAACTCCTGACAATGGTATCTTGACACAAATTCTAGATACATACACATGGAATTTGATAGCTACCCAACATAGTGTCAAAAGAGGATAGGGGTGTTGTGGATACCCCGGGCTATAGAGAGGCTATTGTTTGTGTGTCAAGTGTGTTCTCCATTTCCCCTCTCTAGCGTGTGATGTAGATCTGTGCTTTGACAATATTTTACTCCTATGTGCTTTACTGGTCGTTTGGGTGGACGTGTGCTTGTAAATACCCAAGGGAGAAAGGACTTTTGGCTGGGGTTTACTGAGAGTGTTTTTGGTATATATTCTAGTGCTCCTCAAGGTGCTTTTGTAACTAAAAAGAGTTTGAAGCTTAGAGAAAAAAGAAACAGTGAAGCTAAGTATGCTACTTTAAATAAAGGGCTCAACCTTTGCCTTGAGTTTGGCATCCATCATGTGAGGAGATAAAATATGATTCTCTTTTGTTGGTTAGTCAATTACTTGAGGTGTGGAAAAGTAAGCACCCAAGGCTGGAAAATATGTGTCTTCAAGTGAAGAATTTCCTTAAGCATTTTGAATCCTTTTGAATTCTGGAGTTTAATTCATGTGGATAGGTCTCAAAATGAAGAAGCTTATGGTGCAACACAAGCTTCAATTGGCCAATAGTATGTGATAATGGTTGATTCTCCTCTTTATTTGGGAAGGGAAGATTTGGAGAGGGAGGAAGAGTTTCTACAAATAGGTATGCTTTCGCTGGAGTTGGAGAAATCAAAGAGGCATGCCTTCTTTCATTGGTCTAAAAGGTATGTGCTACTTGGTGTATTTCTTTTTGTGGGTTTCTTAGCTTGATTTAGCAAGCACATGTACATGCAGAGCAACTCACTAGCATAGTGCCAGCTTTTGGGTTGTTGTTGACGGCTGGCTTTCGGAGCCTGGCTGCGGGAATCAACACCACTCGGGGGAGAGCTTAACAATAATAATGATAATAATTAAAAAATCCTCTCTTTCTGCATGCGCCGCTAACCCCCCATGCTCGTTCGAAAAACAGATGGGGCGACCAAGCATGGCACCACTCCCTCCCTCTCCTCCATTGCCCCACCTCTCTCTCCTCCATTATCGCAAGCAGCATGCTCTCTCTCTCTCTCTCTCTCTCTCTCTCTCTCTCTCTCTCTCTCCTTTCCAGTGTCATCACCAACCTGGGGCCGCCACCTTGTCTCTCTCTCTTATCCTCCATGAGAAGAACTCTCTCTCTCTCTCTCTCTGTCTCTCTCTCTCTTAATACACACACACAAAAACCCCCCACACACACACTCCCACCCTCTCCCTCCCTCTCTCCCCCTCTCGTTCACTCTCTCTCTCTCTCTCTCTCTCTCTCTCTCTCTCTCTCTCTCTCTCTCTCTCTCTCTGTCTCGTCCTATATCGACAGCCCATGCAGGGTGCAAGAAAAGATTTTTCTTTCTCTCTCTCTCTCTCTCTCTCTCTCTCTCTCATTCCCCACCCATACACACACACAAAAACCCCACACACATGCACACTCTCTCCTCCCCCCCCCCCCCCCCCCCTCTCTCTCTCTCTCTCTCTCTCTCTCTCTCTCTCTTATTTCCAGACACACACACATACACATATACACACACACACACATAGCCAGAAGAATCTCTCTCTCTCTCTCTCTCTCTTTACTATATACACACTCATACACTTACAAGCACATTCACACAGCTACATACACCCACACCTTTATACACGCTCATGCTCATGTGCACATACACACACATACATACACTACACGCTGATGGTAGCAAAGCGACACCCAAACCTGGACGGCCTCTAAAACGGCGGGGGCGATGGAACGCCTCAAGCAGGTCATGGTAAAGCGAACAGGGGGGACCACCTAGCTTTTAGCGGCTAGGACGCAGGCCACGATGATGTGAACACCACAAACTTACACACACACACACACACACACACACACAGATATCGACAAATGATGAAAACCCTCAGGGGTGTGAGGGAGATTTATTTCTGCCGTATTTACAATGACCTTTTTTCCGACGAGGCGGCACACCGTGGTGATAGAGAGGTAGGGAGAAAAGATGGTGGAACTACTTGGTGCGTTCTCTATAGACGACTCGATGATTGTGAAACTTACTACCAAGATTGTGTATGTATGTGTGCATCGACCATTGGAGGCGAGAGGTGGACGTGGCTCCCTTCACATGGTGCAATTCCCAAAGCAAACCATCACCCAAGTCCCCTCCCCGTGATGCCAATAGTGCCAATTCTTCCCACAAAAACTCTACCAAGTGCTGACCTCTCATGAACTCCCCTCCCCCCCCCCCCCCCCCCCCTCGATAGTGACCTCTTAGTGCCCTTTTATAGGTGTTGGCTGCTTCGATTAGGGTAATCCCGGGTTGATTAGGTTAAGCTAATCCGGGAGACAAAGCAAGGTGGTGGTCCCGGTGTGGTTGACCCTTGCTTTGTCTTGGGAGTTATTAAAAATGAAAACCTTTAGGTGGGCCTTTGTGACCATCACCTAGAGAGAGGGGATTTACAAATTGGGATTTTTACAAGGCTTGGGTGAAAACTGAAAAAATGATGATGATAACCTATGAATTACTGAAAATGGTGTCGTGATTGCGTGATGCAGGCGAATGATGTGTTGCCGGTGTGTCGGTGTAGCGCGTATGTCTTTTCGGGGTCGGCCGGGACATGCCTTCGGCACATTTGCTCTTTTTGTTGTCGGTGTCGCTTGTGATTCGACTGTCTTCTTCGTTGTCGATGTCGATGTCATTTTAGTTTCTCCTTCTTTTTTTATATTTTATGGTGCGTGCGTATATGTGTGTCGTGTGTATGTATGTGGGTATATGTGGGTGAGCGTGTGTGTATATATATAGATGTGTGTGCGTGTGTATTTATATGTGTGTGCGTATGTATGCGTGGGAACGAGGGGGTGCGTATTAATATACATATATATATATATATATATATATATATTGTTTTTTATTTTTCCGGACCTGGCAACGGAGAGACGGAGGGGGGAGGGGGGGGGGAAGATGGTGAATGGGGTGTGTGTGTGTGTGATCGGGTGTGTGTGTGAGTGTGTGTGCTGGGGACGGCGCTACACAGGCTGCATGTGAGAGAGCGCGAGCGAGAGGGTGGCCGCGTGCAGTGCGCGAGCGCAAGGAGAGAGGGAGAGGGTGTGGAGAGAGAGGGGGGGGGTGAGAGGATAGGCGGTGGGTGGTGTGTGTGTGGTTCTGTATATCCAAGGTGCCCGCAAGGGCCCGGGTCCAGGGGTGCGAGCGTGAGAGAGAGAGGCAGGGCTCGACAGCGGCTGCAAACGAAGGGGGGGTTAGAGGCTTAGTCAATGAGAGACTTAAGGGAGAGGGAGGGAGGGAGAGAGAGAGAGAGAGAGAGAGAGAGAGAGAGAGAGAGAGAGAGAGAGAGAGAGAGAGAGAGAGAGAGAGAGAGAGAGAGAGAGAGAGAGAGAGAGAGAGAGAGACAGAGAGAGAGAGAGAGAGAGAGAGAGTATATGCCTAGGGACGGTTCCCACCAAGGGAAAAAGAGGGAGAGAGAGGGGGTGTGAGGGGATAGGGGGTGGGAAGAGGATAGAGAGAGATAGAGAGAGAGAGAGAGAGAGAGAGAGAGAGAGAGAGAGAGAGAGAGAGAGAGAGAGAGAGAGAGAGAGAGAGAGAGAGAGAGAGAGAGAGAGAGAGAGAGTGGATAGAGAGAGAGAGAGAGAGAGATCCTCTAAGACCTGTCGGACCTCTCCCGAGAGAGAGAGAGAGAGAGAGAGAGAGAGAGAGAGAGAGAGAGAGAGAGAGAGAGAGAGAGAGAGAGAGAGAGAGCTAGATCTAGGCGAAGATAGAGGGGGGGGGTGTTAGGCCAGTGGTCCGCCAGGGTTGGGGGGAAGAAAACAGGGGGGGGGAGGGGGGGAGGGGGGGGTATAAGGCCGAAGGGAGTGTGGACGAGAGGGGAGGGGTTACAGCGGCCCGTCGGGGCTGGAGTGTGGACAAGCAGAGAGAGGGAGGGCGAATATTGGGAGGAGAGAGAGCGAGGATAATATATATGGCGACCCGCCGGAGGGTGTGAGAGAGGCACCAATGCACCTACTGGGCCGGGTGATGCAGCGGCAGAGTAGGAGAGAGAGTATATTGGCGGAGCCGGGCAGTAAGAGAGAGAGGGGTCATCTTTGGCGATAATGGAGGGGTGTGTCCAAACTGGCGGCGCCCCACCAGTGGTTAACCTTGGGGGGGGGGGGGGGGGTATGGTGAAATGTAAGGGCTTCTTTTTTTCTTTTTTTCTTCTTCTTTTGGTAACAAACCTTCCCCTCCTTAGGGTGTGGTTCTCACGGTCACGGTTTCGAAAGCCGACCATCAACACATGAGCGCACGCACACATTAAAACAAACACACGTACACCATACACATGCACAAGAAGAAGAAAACCAAAAGGAGCTTGACAATCAACACCTGAAATAAAAAAAAGGATGACCAAATCACATGATGGGAAAAACCAATCAAGAAATGACGCCGAAGGCATGCCCCGATCGACCTCAAAAGTGACTAACACACTACAGCGACGCACCAGCAAAGCCCACCATTCACCAACATCTTGTCCACGACGTATCTCCGTGCAATAAACATTGGTAGGGTAATCTATTTTTCCGTTTTCAAGCCAAAATCTTTTATAAAAAAAACATTTGTATATTGCCACCTCTAACTAGGTGATGGTCACAAAGGCCCACCTATGAGATATCATTTTAAAGTCCTCCTAAAACAAAGCAAGGGTCAACCATGGGGGACCGTGCTCCTTGATTTGTCTTTTTAGATTAAGGCCCTAACCTAATCAAATTATCCTAAATTAATGCAGCCTGCACCTATATAAGAACACCGAGAAGTCACTATCCAGGGAGCACTTGGGAGTTAGCACTTGAGAAGGAGGCCATGCACACACACTTACTCCAAGGGTGACCACATGCAAGAGTAGGATCTTCTTGTATATGTAATTTTCCCAAGAGAACGCACAATAGTCTCTCTCTCTCTCTCTCTCTCTCTCTCTCTCTCTCTCTCTCTCTCTCTCTCTCTGCTCTCTATCTTGCCAAAACTAAGGTTTTTTTAAATACCACTTTGAATCGAGTTTCCCTCACATTCAGTGGGGTTTTATCATCTACTTCTACGTCTCTCTCTCTGTCTCTCTACGGTGTGTTGCATTAGTGTTATTTGAATCAATGTTGCTAGCGACCTAGCCGCTAAAATCTAGGTGGTGCCGCCTGTTCATTCCCCATTGGGGTTGTTTTGTGCTTGTGCTTGTCATTTATTGCCCCCATTGAGGAGGGCTTCTTGATAACATTCAACTTGCAATGCTAAAAATGATGCACGTCGTCGGCCATGGATGAGTGGCTGTGGATATTCTCCCATTGGAGAATGGAGGAGGAAGAAATTGAAGAAGCACTGACCGTCTTCATCGAAGTGTTGCTACTAGAATACACCGTCGTCAACGTACAGGAAGTAAGTTCTCCATCTCGCATCTCTCACTAAAAACTCAAATCAAGAGCCACCAGAGGGAGAGCTGCAGGCTGCTTCATTGTCGTCACCCACCACACACTATGAATGAGTGCCAGCAACAGAAAGAAAGAAGGAGCGGAAATCCTCTACATCGACGTCCACCGCGAAGAATTCATCCATATAAAGGAAGGAAAGAGGTTAGTAAGGCCTCTTTCCCAAGGGATCTGAAAGTAAAGGTATATCCTCTACTCCTAAGTGGCCCAAAGGGGCTGCTCGTGCCAAAAGAAAAGGAGGGCTAGGCCAATCGTGAATCACATGAACCCGAAGGAAGAAGAAACACCTGGGCATGTGAGTGCTTCAAGTTTGAAAAGTAGAATTGTGCCTAGGCTGCCAAAAAGAAGGTCATCCAAAGAAATGTGGCGGAAGATCACCTATCGATTCGCGCGGCGCATGTGAGTGTTGCCAGTTCACTGGGCGACAACCCCAAAGTAGAGGTGGTAAGAAGGTTCCCATGCCCTAGAGGAGTGGTTTGGCTACTATCCTCTCTGTTTTCGAGGGCAAGTAGAGATCCTTCCTCCTCTCCTTGTACAATTAATCTTGAAGAAAGCGTCTACCAGGGATGAAATCTAGTGGGACCGAGACGTGCTACAACTAAATGGTGTGGAGTTCATGCAATGAGCCAACTATGGTAATTACGCAACTACTGTGACCTAAAAGTCTTGGGGTGGTCAAACACGTCGCCATCACTCCATATGTGTGGATCAATGAAGGGAAGGTGGAACCTATGAAGGGCAATGACCTCCTGTGGATGTGCCGACTTGTCAACACCGGCATGGTAAGGGTATAAGTGATTACTCTACACTCTAATGGACCAATCGCTTTTTCGTTTAGGTTTTTGCAACACATTCATGTAAAAATATATATGTAGATAGAAAGATCTTCTATCAGCCGAAGATTGTGTATCTATTTGGTGTTGTGGGGCTGAGATAGATCCTTAGTTCCACAAATGCCATTATCCTCCCGGTGTTGAATTACCATCACTTTTTAATGTTTCCATTTTCATCCTGTTTTGATCTATCCACACAACTTTGTAAGAAAGTCCCTAAGTCATTTGTGTTTAAGAAAAAAAAAAAGGTTTGAAAATTCTTGTTTTGGCAATGGAAAACGTTTCCTTTCCAACCTTCACAGGTAAGGTGGGGGAAGATGCTTCCGATTTTTAGGATAATCTTGAAATGGCATGTGTTGCCTTTGGAAGGGATGATGATGCTTTGCTTCTGTGTATTTTTCCCTTGCTAATGAAAGTGGAAGGAAGATCATGGTAAAACTCCTTGGTGCAAGCCACCAAGGAGAGGTGGGATCTACTAAGAGCAGCATTCCCAAGGCGCTCTAGACAAGGAACCACATCCAAGAAACTATGGCAATTGCTGATGGAAGTAAAGCAAGGAAGTATGATTGAGTATGCAACATACAAATCAAATTTTGTGGATCTATATGGACGATGGGTTGCATCACTGAGGCAGGGTGAAGTGGAACCGGATTTCCTAAGGAAAGACAGGTTTGTTGGCTGGTTTATGGATAATTCTTAAAGAGAAAGTGAAGGGAAGGTTTCCTACTACTTATGAGGTAGCAGTTGAAGTAGCTCGCCTTAAAGATAAGAAGTTGCATCTACAAGCCAAAACTATTGAGAAAGAGGAACCATAAAGGACCCAACCACACTTAGCCACAGCTACAGTGGCTAGATCCCTAACAAAATCACCATGATTCTGTTTACAACTGTAGATTTGAGCTACAGTATTGTGTTTGATTTTCATTTTGGAACAAGCAGCTAGAAATCCTTGAGCTAATGTGTTCAAGTCCATGAATGACCTTGGTGGAATGTTTTGGAACCATGTCAATGATTTTCCTTCAAATTTCATTTCAAACCCCTCAAATTGAGTATGGAGATTGAATATCCGTTTCGCTCTTAGCACTTGCTTAAAGCTTGCTAAGTGGTTATATGGATCCCCTGATCCACTGTATTTTCTGACCCATTTATGAAAATCAGATGGTCTGACGCGTCGGTTTGATTCAACTCCCTGTCTCCTGGCAGTTGGTCCTATTCCAAGTCCTTCAAACCAGTCTGTCGAAAATAGTGACTCATGTAGCTCTGGATTGGTCTTTGTGTCACCTGGTTTTCTGGTTTTCTAACCCCCGTTTGTCTATCATGTTAGTGTTTTCAACTTGTAAATACTGAGTTACGTTTCAATCTATTTAAGCGGTCCGGGGCAGGCAACAGGAAGAGTGGCCTCTAAACACCCTTCAAGACTCCAGTGCTGCTCAATTGGGGTTGGGGCAAGCACAATCAAAGATAACAACAACCCACATCCAGAAACCAAACAAGAAAAGGGGCACCACCTAGTTGTAGATGCAAACTAGGACGCACGCGATATCTCCTTGTAATCAAACACACAAAGGTAGTGTTTTGCAAGATAGCCACACACACCAAACACAAACATTCACCATGCCAGAGAGAGGTAAAGAGCACAAATCAACTTGAGCAACTTAGTCTTAGCCTTAAAGACGAGATGCACACAGAGCTTGATGAGAAATAGAGAGACAACACAAAACTTGACCTTGGTGCCAATACACAAATTGTCTTAGGGTCACGGGAGCCCTCTCACCGAGCACCCTCTGACAATTGAATTTTTAGGCAAACAATTCAACAAGCCCTCAAACCAACAAGCATGAAATGGCACAACAAACTTCAAGGACAATATACCTTCAACCACCTGATGAGCCAACTTATCAAGTCAATTTGGAGAGAAGAGTCATAGTTGCAGCATACAATTGCACCCAAAACTATAAATCTTATTTAAAGAAAAGAGTAGGCTATAAGTGTGATGCAGAGTATGGTATCACTCCACTCCTCTAGATGGCATAACTAACTTCAAGTTTCTCCATGCACCTATGTGTAGTGATGGAATAGAGCACTCACAATTGACACACTCTACACAGCTGAAGAGTGGTGTGTTATGTGTGGAGAATGGTGTGGTGTAGTGTGATCATGTGATAATTTACAAGGGAGAGAAGGGCTCTATTTATAGGTTTTAGAAGCCCGGATTAGGACTAGACCTAATCAAGTTTATTTGAAGAAATCAAAGATTATGCAAATTTTTATTTTTTTAAATGAGGGTGGGCCTCTCCTATCCTTTGAGTCACATGGATGTGGGCTCAAGGGAAGAGAATTATTGAGGATGAAAGGAGAGAGGATTGAATGAATAATTTGGGAGTGCCTACTCTAGTAGAGGATGCATTTTACAATAAGGTTAGTGGTTAGTAGTTAGTAATTATCACTAAAAAATAATTCACCAAATGGTGAGATATATGATGAGAAAAGTTAGAGAAGGGATAAGCTTGTAAATCAAGGTTGAAGATTTGGAGAAGTTGACATTCACCTCTTTACAGCAGCGGTAGAAGAAGCGGTCAGCATGGCGAAGTAGCGCGTGTCGATGAAGCTATGTTATCTTCAAACCTTGGAAAAATCATGATAAAAGCCTTCATTTGCAGAGGTTAACCTTGGATTTTTGCTGATTTTTTGAAGTTCTTTACAAAGCTGAAGAGAGTATGGTAATATGGACATATATGTAGAGAGAAAGGGGAGCACCTAGGGGTATAGAAATGGAGGATAAAGGCTATGGAGGTGTAAGAGAAGTGGCAATGGTGAAGAGGGTGAATTAGGACATGGGAGTTGCAGGTTTAGGAGTGGTAAGGAAAGGGATGAGTGTGTATGAGGATGGGAGTGTGAAAATGTGAGAGAAGATTAAGAGGATCCTTGTGTGCATAGAGTGGGCAGACTGGGTCACACAAAACAATTCACCAAAATTCGTGCTTATCTCCAAAAATGATGAAATATTTATGTAAAATAATTCAGCTCAGAAGATTCATTTTGTATGTTGACAACTTTTGCTGATTCGGATGATAGAAGGGTGCCAAAATTCGCCCAAAAAGCTGTGTATTGTCGAACTGCAAAGGTGCTTATGTGGGACCCTTTTTGGTTGAATTCTCCTTATAAATCCAAAGGTGAGCCCCATGAGCCATGACATGACCTAAGGAATCCAAGTGTCCCTTGCCACATGCATGGATGATGAATTTTGAAAAATTAAAAACAATTGCACATGATAGACCTAGTGCTTGGATTTTTCCTAGCCCTTGTCTTTCTGAGCACATGGTGTATGGAAAAAAAATATGTGCAGGATCCATGAAGGAAGATCATGATAGGAGTATTTTATTTTGTTTTTGGGTGAAAGAGTAAAATATGCAAGTGAGAAAATATCTAGTGAAGGTGAGTGCAGTGTAGAAACAAATTTCGACTTCCACGAGGGTGCGGGATGAAATGTATGGGTTTATTTTGTAAAAATAAATATTATGGGGTATGTACACACTAACATAGAAATATTTCATGCCATGAAAGGATGCAAAGAGATTTAGAAAAATGCACACTCAGGTCTGATAACGCACAGCTAGGAATATGTATTTATAAATACAATTTTTTTGAAAAAAACCCTTTATACTTAGGTCCTTTATTTGATAAAAACTATTTACATGTAAAGAGGACCGTAATATTATAAATTTATTTTTTTGGTCTCCTAGCCCAATGACTCGCTCAATGATTTGATATAGAATAATATGATAAAAACCTAAAGGCACGCACACTATTTATAATGAAAAAGCGAGCCTAGTCATTGTGCTATGGTGTTTTTGTGGGGTGAAGTGGCTTCTTAAAATTATTTTATGGGAGCCAAAAAATGGCGATCATTTAGCCCTCCCCTAGATGATGGTACATGCCTTTTGATGGTTACATTCATGTACCATCAAATCGCATATCTTCCAATGAGAGTGTTTTTCGATCCTTCTTGATATTTGGTGGCTTAGTTGAATCTTCATGTTGTAGTACCAAGATCAAAGACTTACATGGTATTGTAGCTATTCCATGCTCTTGTAGATACTCTGGTAGAACTCGACTCAAGTAAGGCTTTAATCGATACCCATTCACCTTCTTGGGGTACTCCTTGCCATCCAAATCCATGAGTTGACAGTAACATGAACAGTAGGCCTTCTTTACAATGTAGGGACCCTGCCATCTAGTATTGAACTTCACATCAAAGCGATTGTCAAGGCGGTTATTGTACCTTAGCACCAAATCTCCATCCTTGATCCCTTTGTCTTTCACCTTTTTGTCGAGCTTGTCCTTTATTTGCCTGGCCTTTATTTTATAGCACTGATAATCCGCCTCCCGTTTCCATTCTAGTTCTACTAGGGTGAGAAGACGATCTTCCCATGCTGCTTCTTCTCCTTGTGCCACCTTTTCATGAAGTCGCATTGTTGGAATGTTGAGCTCGATGGGTTGCAAATATTCTTGACCATAGACTAGGTGGAAGGGTGTGAACTCTATCTCTTCCTTGTAGGTAGTCCGATAGGCCCACAATGCTCCATCCATGAAGTCATCCCATAGATTTGTCTTGTTCTTTATCATCTTTCGGATGATTCTTGCAATGATGCCATTAGCCTTCTCTACCAAACCATTTGACTGAGGGTAGTAGGGTGTGTTATGACGATGTAGAATGTGAAGCTCATTACAAACTTCTGTAAGCAAGCCCTTCCTAAATCCTAGACCATTATCAGAAACGATCTCCAAAGGTGTGCCAAATTTGCAAAAAATGTGAGTGTACACAAACTTGCTAACTGTCCTCTCAGTCCCTCTTGCCACACTTAGAGCTTCTACCCACCTAGTCATGTAGTCTATAGCCACCAAGATATACAATTTTCCATTTTTAGTCCTGGGCAATGGACCCATAGCATCAATGCCCCATTTTTCAAACGGACCATTTGCAAGGACTAACTGACGTGGACTATGTAACAGATGATTGTTTCCATTAATCTGACAATTGTGGCAGCTTTTACACTAATGTTGAACATCAATGTGCAAGCTTGCCCAAACATATCCGGCAAGCAAAATCTTTTTTGCAGTGAGTTCTTGTGCAAAATGACCACCACACGCTTCCTCATGCAAACCTTCAAGAATGGCTGGAATCTCCTTGGTTGTTGGTATTCTCCTACAAAATTGATCTTTTCCCCTTTGGTAAAGGGCACCTTCCAAAAACAAATATGAACTCGCCTTCTTAATGAGCCTCCGCTTTTGAGCCTTTGTGAAGCCCTCTGGAAACTTGCCCTCTAAAATGTAGCTCAGAATGGGAGCCAATGACTCCATCCCCTGGTACCTTGGTTGCTTTATCATTGTTGCTGTCATGATGACCTACACTTCACTCTCAACACATGCAACTGCTTTTTGTGCAAGTAAATCTGCATCTTCATTTTGTTTCCTAGGGATATGATATAGTTACACTTATTCAAATTGATTAAACAACCAACGAATGGCATGAACTTAGGTTTTCATTCTTGCATGCCCAAATGCCTAAAATCTGCTTCACAATGAGAAGTGCATCTCCCTTTACCATGAGACGTCGTATACCTTGTCCAATGCACATCTTTAAACCATGAAGTAGTGTGTCATATTCTGCTTCATTGTTGCTAGTTGAACCTGGTAGATTGACCTTCTCTTTCATGACCACCTCTCCACTTGGGTTGAGCAACACTAGCTCTCCCCTTGCTTTTCTTGTGGCTCTTCGAAAAGCTCCATCAAAGAACAAGGTAAAAGCAGTAGGAATACTTTTAGGTGGTGGCAATGGTAGGGTCTTTACTTCAGGCACCTTTATTTCCTTCTCATGTACCTTATAAGTGAGAATCCGTGCCAATTGTGCAGGCACACTATCTTCTACCTTGAAAGAGTATTGAAACTCTTGCAACTCCATAATCCACTTTGAGATCCTAGTACTAAGATTCATTTGAGATGGCACCCAAGGGAACCAATTTTTTGCAGTGAGAATTATAAAAGGTTTTGGTAGCAATTAGGATCTAAACTTTCTCATTGCAAACATGAGAGAAAGCATCATGAGTTCTGCCTCCGTGTAGCTTCTCTATAAAGCATTCATGACCCTACTAGCAAAGTAGATGGGTCGCATCCTGGTACTATGGGGATCTTGTTGTAATAAAATTGCACCAATCGTTTCCTTCCCAACACTAGAGCTAACAAAGAATGTGTACTCCCAACAAGGAGGCATGAGTGTTGGTAGCTCTGATAGAATGACTTTAATATTACAAAAATACTCTTCAAGATCATCAGACCATGCAAATCCTACTTTGTGTCAACTTTTGCAAAGGGTGAAGTAACTCTGAGGCTAAGTGAATGAAGCGTGACATATACTTCACCTTTTGAATGAATGACATGACCTCCTTAAGACTCTTTGGTGATGGTAGCTCGATGAGAGTTTTTGCCTTTGCTGGATCCACCTCAATACCTTTATAGGAAATCTTGTGACCAAGCAAGATCACTTCATCCTCGCCTATGTGGCACTTGTCGGGGTTGAGTTGACCTCCATGTCGTAAAGTTTTTTTAAACCTTCTTCTACCTTTTGTAGATACAATGATTTTGAGCTATAAATGCAGAAATCATCAATGAACACCCTGATTGACTTTCCAAAGAATGCTTGAAACACCATGTTCATGAAACGTTGGAAAGTTGCAGAAGCATTTGTCAGGCCAAATGGCATAACTCTAAAAGCATAACAACCCCAAGGAGTGATGAAGGTTGTTTCTAATTGGTCCTCCAAAGCAATCCCTATTTGAAAGTAGCCTGAGTAGCCATCACACACAGTGTACTTCTCATGACCAGCTACCTCATTCAGTATCTCATCCTAAAATGGGAGGGAAAAGTGATCTCTTTTTGTTGCCTCATTGAGCGGACGGTAATCCACACACACCCTCCACTTGCCGTTTTTCTTAGGAGTGACAACAACGGGAGAGACCCACTCTGAATTCTCCACTGGATAAATGAAACCTGCTGCTAGAAGCTTTCTTACCTCCTTGAGTAGAGCCTGCTCCTTGATGACTCCTAGCCTTCGTAGCTTTTGAGCCTTAGGTGTGGCCTCTGGCTTCAACTCAATCTTGTGATGAACTACATCTACTCCATGCACATCGGTGTAGTCTTTAGCAAAAAGCCTAGGAAATTTCCTTAGCACACATTTGAACTCCTCTCTTTGGTCCTTTGTAAGGGTTGTAGACAACATACCTTCTAACATTCCTTCATCTTGCACATTTTGATCCTCTTGAGTACCTACCTCTTCCAAACCTCGACAAGAGGTCTCCTGGTTGTTTGGCTTAAACCTTACCCCCATGACCTCAATGGAAGACTCCTCTTCAGTAATGCTGCCGCTACTTTCTTCTTCTGAAGTGTTATCGGTCCAATCTTCTTCCATCTCACTTTGAGATGATTCTTCATGGAGATCCTCTTGGCGTTGCTCCTTCATGTCAAAGACAACCTTCTTATGATTGTCATTCCTGCAAATTAGCTTTCCACTCTCCTAATCCTGCAAAGCTTGCATTTTCATTAGCCATGGTCTTCCTAGGATAAATTGGTAACCATTTCCTTTGGTAGATATGACATAGAAATCCACTGCCTTCTTAATGCCAAAGGCCTCTACAAAAACATTTTTACCAATGCCTACACACCTAGCTTTGCTATTGTTTGCCATCTTCACTTTGATTTCAGGTGTCTCATGGATGTGCATGCCTAGTCTTTGCATGAGTCCCTCTGTCATGACGCAAATTTGTGCACCCCCATCCACTAGACCTTTCCTAATCAATCTTCCTTTGATGTAGCAATCTAGCACAAGTGTAATATCCTCATTCATTTCATCATGTGCAATTTTTACAACAGGCACACTCTCTTTTACCTTTCTCCTTGTGCTAACTGCCTTTGTTAAATCCCTTCGAACTTGTGGACATAATGCAAGGAATTGAGGCCATGAAATATCAGGACCCTTACCTCGCATGTCTTCCAAAAGGTTGTATGGATCCATACCATGTCCAAGAGGGAAGTCTTGGAGATTGATACAACGCCGGGTCCTCTTGGCTTCCTTGGTTTCTTTTGCTTTCTTTCCTCGTCCATGGTCACTTTGTGATGTTACTCCTTCCTTTTACTTACCTTTTTCTCGGCCACGCTTAATGCCATTTTCTTCCATGTCAACCTCATTTGAATTTGTCACCTCTACCACATGCACATTTGGATCTGGCAAAGGTGGAACTCCTTCTACCCCTTGTGGAGGTGGTCTTGGTCCATTTGGTCTTTGTAGAAGCCTTGGTTGTTGACCAGTTCCTTCACCTGCATTCATCATTGGGTAGTTCAAGTTAGGTCTCCCTAGCTCCCCACGGGGCCAAGGACAATTATACATCCCATGTCCACACTCACCACAATTCCAACATTGCAAGACTCTCCTAGGTCATGAATCTCGCTCTTCAGACTTCTTTGCTTTTCCTTTTGGACCTACAGCTTGTGCAAGGTGAATTGACAGGCTGCTTAAAGATTTATCTTACTTGCTTGTCCTTTTGGACCTACAGCTTGTGCAAGGTGAATTGACAGGCTGCTTAAAGATTTATATTACTTCTCAATCACTTCTGTTGTTACCTCAGGAAGCTCCCTAGATGTTGATGCTTGGGACTTACCTTTGGGTCTAAGAACTTCTATTGGAACCTCCCCCCTTAAGAACTTGAGTTTCCTATATTTCTCAGCAGCCCTAGTTTCAGCTGCATCAAGGGTAGCAGGTGCACCGGCCTCAACTTTTACCTTAAGGTCAGGAAAGAGTCCGGATCTGAACCTCTCCTTCTTTAGAAATTCAGCACCATCACCAGGGTTAGGAACATTTCGTATCCATAGAGCCCAAAGACGTAGAAATTCTTGCTTGTACAAGTAGTAGTCATCTAAGTCTTTTTGCTTATGAGAAACAATGTCTTGCCATAGTTGTTGAGTGTTTTGGGGATCAAAGAAGTATTTCTTGAAACGATTCAAAACTTCTGTGTAATTCCCCTTAACTTCCTCAGGCAAAGAGTCAAACCAAGTGCTAGCATCTTTCCTAAGGACCACCTCAAACATTTCTACACGTTCTTGATCTGTTAATATCCTCTTGATACGGCAAGACATCTTGAAATTCACTAAAAATAATTCTGCATCCTCTCCAGGCTCTCCAAAGAAAAGAGGATATCCAGACATTTGGCGTTGGCTCTCCATTGAATTGATTTCAAGGTGACACACGTTTTTGTTTTTTTCTTTCTTTAAAATATTTACACAATAATATTTTCTAAATTGCAACCTATTCTACAACAAAATAAAAATATTCACATCAAATGACCTATGATAATCAATAAGAGGTAAGATGACAGGGTTTGGTGACGCGAGAATTTCTCCTACTCTTTGGGCACCAAACATGAACACCATACGTTGTTGAAAATGGATTTTTCTACGAATTGCGATGTTTACTCTAATGTGCGGAGTGAAATGGAAGGGGAAAACCTCTATTCCTGGGCCATTGTCCATGGTCTATGCATGCCCTAATTCTTAAAACAAAACAAAAATATGCACGTCCAAACTAAGGTCGTATCTAATGATTGGCAAAATAAAAGGATTCATTGAAGCGTTTATCTCGGCCAACCTAAGAGGGCCTAAAATCCTGCAAATTACTCATTAAAATTGCAACTTATTACTAAAAATTATGTGCACCTTTTACCTTGTAATGGGAATAAAAGGGTCAGACAAATTCTCGTGATTCATGCAACCTATTTGACTATGCTAAAGGTTGATCCTACACAAAAATACACAAGCCCTCCTTAGTGGGGGCACCAAAATTGAAGCGAGAGTGGCCTCTAAACACCCTTCAAGGCTCCCATACTGCTCAATTGCGGCTGTGGCAAGTACAATCAAAGATAACAACAACCCACATCCAGAAACCAAACAAGAAAAGGGGCACCACCTAATTGTAAATGCGAACTAGGACACACGCAATATCTCCTTGTAATCAAACACACAAAGGTAGTGGAATGCAAGATAGCCACACACACCAAACACAAACATTCACCATGCCAGAGAGAGGTAAAGAGAACAAATAAACTTGAGCAACTCAGTCTTAGCCTTAAAGAATAGATGCACACAAAGCTTGATGAGACATAGAGAGACAACACAAAACTTAACCTTGTTGTCAATACACAAATTGTCTTACGGTCACAGGAGCCCTCTCATGCACCCTCTTACAATTGACTTTTAAGGCAAACAATTCAACAAGCCCTCAAACCAACAAGCATGAAATGGAACAACAGACTTCAAGGACAATATACCTTCAACCACCTGATGAGCCAACTTATCGTCAATTTGGAGAAAAGAGTCGTAGTTGCCGCATACAATTTCACCCAAAACTATAAATCTTATTTATGGACAAGAGTAGACTACAAGTGTTATGCAGAGTATGGTATCACACCACTCCTCTAGATGGCATCACTAACTTCAAGTTTCTCCATGCACCTATGTGTAGTGATGGAATAGAGCACTCACAATGCACACACTATACACAGCTAGGCTTGAAGAGTGGTGTGTTATGTGTGGAGAATGGTGTGGTGTAGTGTTATCATGTGATAATTTACAAGGGAGAGAAGGGATCTATTTATAGGTTTTAGAAGCCCCGATTAGGATTATACCTAATCAAGTTTATTTGAAGAAATCAAAGATTACACAAATTTTTATTTTTTAAAATGAGGGTGGGCCTCTCTTATCCTTTGGGTCACATGGATGTGGGCTCAAGGGAAGAGAATTTTTGAGGATGAAAGGAGAGAGGATTGAGTGAATAATTTAGGAGTGCCTACTCTAGTAGAGGGTGCACTTTACAATAAGGTTAGTGGGTAGTAGTTAGTAATTATCACTACAAAATATTTACAAAATCATTCACCAAATGGTGAGATATATGATGAGAAAATTTAGAGAAGGGATAAGCTTGCAAAGCAAGACTGAAGCTTTAGAGAAGTTGACATTCACCTCTTTACAGCACCGGTAGAAGAAGCGGTCAGCATGGCGAAGTAGCGCGTGTCGATGAAGCTATTTTATCTTCAAACCTTGGAAAATTCATGATAAAAGCCTCCATTTGCAGAGGCTAACCTTGGATTTTTTGAAGTTCTTTACAAAGCTGAAGAGAGTATGGTAATATGGACATATATGTAGAGAGAAAGGGGAGCACGTGGGGGTGTAGAAATGGAGGATGAAGGCTATGGAGGTGTGAGAGAAGTGGCAATGGTGAAGAGGGTGAATTAGGACATGGGAGTGGGAAGGAAAGGGATTAGTGTGTATGAGGGTGGGAGTGTGAAAATGTGAGAGAAGAGTAAGAGGATCCTTGTGTGCATAGAGTGGGCAAACTGGGTCACACAAAAGAATTCACCAAAATCAGTGATTATCTCCAAAAATGCTGAACTATTTATGTAAAATAACTCAGCTCAGGAGATTTATTTTCTATGTTAACAACGTTTGCTGATTTGGATGATAGAAGGGTGCAAAAATTCGCCCAAAAAGATGTATATTGTGGGACTGCAAAGGTGTTTATGTGGGACCCTTTTTGGTTGAATTCTCCTTATACATCCAAAGGTGAGCCCCCCATGAGCCATACCATGACCTAAGGAATCCAAGTGGACCTTGCCACATGCATGAATGATGAATTTTGAAGAATCAAAAACAATTGCACATGATAGACCTAGTGCTTGGATTTTTCCTAGCCCTTGTCTTTATGAGCACATGGTGTATGGAAAAAAAATATGTGTAGGACCCATGAAGGAATATCATGATAGGAGTATTTTATTTTGTTTTTTGGGTGAAAGAGTAAAATATGCAAGTGAGAAAATATCTAGTGAAAGTGAATGACAGTGTAGGAAAAAATTTCGACTTCCACGAGGGTGCGGGATGAAATGTATGGGTTTATTTTGTAAAAATAAATATTATGGGGTATGTACACACTAACATAGAAATATTTCATGCCATGAAAGGATGCAAAGAGATTTAGAAAAATGCACACTCAGGTCTGATAACGCACACCTAGGAATATGTATTTATAAATACAATTTTTTTGAAAAAAACCCTTTATACTTAGGTCCTTTATTTGATAAAAAATACTTACATGTAAAGAGGACCGTAATATTATAAATTTATTTTTTTGGTCTCCTAGCCCAATGACTCACTCAATGATTTGATATAAAATAATATGATAAAAACCTAAACGCACGCACACTATTTATAATGAAAAAGCGAGCATAGTCATTGTGCTAGGGTGTTTTTGCGGGGTGAAGTGGATTCTTAAAATTATTTTATGAGAGCCGAAAAACGGCTATCACTATGTACATTTTTCCTTGTTTGTTTGCCTTGATTTCTTCTTCAAAC
The DNA here is from genome assembly GCF_014529385.1 of Adiantum capillus-veneris. NCBI lineage: Eukaryota > Viridiplantae > Streptophyta > Polypodiopsida > Polypodiales > Pteridaceae > Adiantum > Adiantum capillus-veneris. The sequence goes on from NC_140946.1 coordinate 101,729,423, forward strand.
TCAATACCATGGTCATCAATGTGAATAGCGTACTCTTTCTTAGGGTCCAGGTAAACCTGAGCTCCATGGCGATTAGTCTTATAAAAGGTGAGTATATGCTTATAGCACATCGTTGTTCCGGTTTCTGAGTGAGTCGAATAAGAAGACATTTTGGACGTGGAATTAGAAAAAGTGTGCTAAGACTTCTTTCGAAATAGTGTGCAAGGAATTCTCTTGATTTATGCTTTCTTCGGTGGATACTCTATTGGAGATACACGACCAGATCTAAGGTTCATAAAGACTTGTGAAGCCCTGGATATACTTACCTTTGGATTGACTTATTGTCAATTCTTCCACTTGACTAGATGGCACTTTCTGTCAAGCTACTATCTGCAACCTGATTCCTGTATAAATTTGATAAAGTTAGCTATTTTTCCACAATGATTACATGATTTTTGCTAACTATTGTGTCTGTTCTGTGTGTATTACTTCAAATCAAGCTATGGGAGTCAGCAATTGACTTTCAAATCTGACTTTTGTAAAAAATCAAAGGATTAATCTGCAACTTGGAAACTCAGTGAACATGTACCAGCTTGGATCCGATTGAACCCAAAATTTCCCAGTGGCTTTGTGTTATGATGGTCTCTCACTATACAAGTTCAAAAGTAAAAAATGACGGCTCTGTGTAGCAGTAGTAAATAATTGTGATTATTTACTTTTGGCAGTTTTTTGCAATTTTTGGTTAGGTTTTCCAAGTATACACTATGTTAAAGTCTCTGGACAAGTTTCAACAAGATTGGACAAAATCTGTTCAAGTTTATCAAGTGTTTCGTATCCGCATACTCTGATTTCAAGAATGTGGCTTAAGTCTTACTTTTGTGATCCAAATTTCACCAAAATTGATTTTTGTGGTCTACTTGGTATGCTTGACCTTGTGATATGCTCAAATTTGCAAAAGTGTCACTTTTTGAAGCATATGTAAATAATGACGAATATTTACTCCAGCTATATGTTTTGCAAATTTTTGTCCCAACCTTGACATAGATCTGTTAAGCACCTCAAGTTAAGGTCTCTAGACCAGTTTCATCAAGTTTTGGTGAAATGGTCATCAATTTTCTCTCCGTAGAGTGACTTTGCAAATTTGGTCACAATTTTCAATCCAATGATCCAAATCTTATCAAATTTGGTTTGTGGGCTTATTACAACATGGTAAAGCTAGTGGTATGCCAACTTGGTCAAAAAAGTTGAAAAATGGGACAAATGTAAATAATCACGATTATTTACTTCTGATAAATTTTTGTATCTTTTTGGTCAACTGAGCATATACACATGTTTATCACATCAATATAATACTATAAATCAAATTTCATCAAGTTTGGACAAATGTTTCCCCAATTTACACTCAAGATTCAAAAAGTCAGTACAAACTTTAGTTTTACCCAGTTTTTTGTCAGTTTGGTGATCCAAATCTTTCATGCCTTTACAAAAGTTGTTTGTACACATGCAATGAGTCAATGGTATGAACCTTGGTCAAATCTCAGCTGAAAGTTAATAATCGTGATTATTAGCGTCACAATTATTAGCGTCACGCTTGAAATGAAACAATTTTTGCATTTTTTTCAAGGACATTCCTTTTATGAGTTGTTTTAAGCCTATGAATCAAGTCAAAACTTAATTTGGCCTAAAATGTCAAGAAAAAGTAAATATCTAAGTTTTGGCCAACTCTTGAATTTTTTACCTCCATGTGTCCTTGAGCTTACCCACTGGTTCATACAAATTTTAAGCTTACTTCCCAGTCGGATTGAATGGTTTGGAGTTTTTTCGGGCTATTTCTATCCGTAGACCTGAAACTCTACACTCAAATAACAACTCCACACTTGATTGTTTCAGAGAGAGAAATGTTTTGAAATCCACCTCGGATCCTACTTACCCTACTCCTAGATTCTCATGCAATGGGGTTGTGGAAAGTGTCCACAAATACTCTTTTTCTTGTTTTTTAAGGTTTCCAGTGCATTGATCTTAACACTTGTCTCATCTATCAATCATTCTCAAAATCCTAATCTATCTCTATAGTCTTAAAGTCCTAAAGGCACTAGACAAGTATGATTACTTCCAAGCTACCTCTACACAGCAAAAGATGACAATCTTAGGCTATGCGGTGATGGACAAAAATGACATGCCATATGGGGTGGCCTCTACACCACACATAGCTTGAACATCCCCAAGCATCATCTCAAGGTAGGAGCATTCCTATAAGTAGAGAGGGGCACCACCTAGCATAAGTGCGGCTAGGACGTAGACATACATGATCTACGATAGCAAAAGTGGGATGCCCTCTAGGTTACCAGCATGAAATGGTGATACAACAAACATCCACATGTAGAGAATGCCTAGTCAACAGCCAAGAGTGTGTGTACGAGAGAGGTATGTGACAAGGTCAGAATGGAGCATACTGACTGATTGGACAGGCCGCACGTGATGGAGCACAAGCAGAGTGATATACAAGAGACGAAACATCCCACGAATGTGGAAAAAGAAAACTAAAAAGAGCAAAGAATAGACTCCAAAGATCAAGACAGTATTGCACCCTTTTATTGGCAATGAGCATACTGACTGATTGGAGAGGCCGCACGTGATGGAGCACAAGCAGAGTGATATACAAGAGACGAAACATCCCACGAATGTGGGAAAAGAAAACTAAAAAGAGCAAAGAATAGACTCCAAAGATCAAGACAGTATTGCACCCTTTTATTGGCAATGATGATACTTACAAATGGTGGTCTTAACTGTTACAAATCTGGCTCTTGGCACTAGGGATGCATGATGGAATGCGAGCGCCATATGGTGCATGGAAAAGTTGGAGTTAGCGGGGAGGCTAGTTGATGAAAAACATCAAGACGGTGTAGCCATCGACGACGTCAATCACCAACATTGAGAGCAGCCCAAGGTAGCATGGTGTCGATGCATTCAATCCTAGCGTGCTCATGTTGTGTTGCGGGGGAGAATGGAGTGGTTGTGACTAGTAACTCAACCATGGTGTGGTGGATAATGGGGAAAATGGGGATGTTGCCAATGCTAAAATGCCCAAGCCTGCAACCAAACATGATTTCATGAGCTTCTTAGCTTGGGGGGGTGCATTATGTGCTTAGTGGTGCTTAAAATATAGAGTGCATGGAGCTAATGTGTTCCTCCTTCACTTGTGCCTTCCCTTTGTGCTTAGCAGAGGCCTCTTTATATGGGCTGGAGAGGTGGTCCTTACCTAATGGTCCTTGCAAATATCCACTCGTCGCTATAGGGAGCCTAGATGCCTCTCTAGTGAGAGAGATAGAGAGAGAGGAAAGAGTGGGATGGGGAGAGTTTTTTTACAATCCACTAGCCACTGGCTAGGTTATTAGGGAAGAGTGGAGTGCGGGGCATTCACAAGGGGTTTTTTTGATGGTTTGGGTACTCTGTGTGAGGTTTTGGCTGCCAGAATTGGTATTTGTTGCATGAAGCTGAGATGCTACGTGTTACCTCCTTTTGGTGCCGGCCAGGGCGTGCCTTCGGTGCCTTTCCTTGTTTTGGTGTTGGCGGCGCACAAGTTGGCCTTCTTCTTCTTTGTTGTTGGCGTTGATTCCTTTGGTTTTTTAATTATTTTTTGGTGTGTGCATATATGCGTGCGTGTTTGGGGTGTCTATGGGTGAGTTTGTGTAGACGTGTGTATATATGTGGGTGCGTGAGTGTGAGTTGTGTTTACGTGGTGTGTGTGTGTGCATATGTGTATGTATATAGGGAGTGTGTGTGTGGGAACGAGAGAGAGGGGGGTAATTGTTGGTAAAATATGTGTATAATATATATATATATATATTTACGTCCTTCTGGTGTGCAGGGAGATAGGGCGAGAGAATGAGAGTGAGAGAGAGAGATATTGAGGGCACTGGGGAGAGAGGGGAGGGGGAGAGTGTGTGTGTGTGTGTACGTGTGTGTGTATTTAGAGAGAGACGGGTAATCTATGTGGGGCTGCCTGCGGGCTTGAATTGGGAGCAGGAGAGAAAAAGAGAGAGAGGGGCCCCGGGCCAACACCTGGCTGACAGTGAGTGAGGAAGGGGGGGGACTTTGTCAACGGTGGCTTGGTTATGAGAGAGAGAGAGAGAGAGAGAGAGAGAGAGAGAGAGAGAGAGAGAGAGAGAGAGAGAGAGAGAGAGAGAGGGTATATTATTTGTACCTTCAGGTTGTTTACATAGAGAGAGAGAGAGAGTTGGAGAGTGATAGAGAGTATGAAAGAAAGAGAGAGAATATGCTACATGGCCCGTCGGTGGAAGACAGGAGGGGAAAGAGGGAGGGGAGAGTGATTTCGAGGGAGTGAGGTAAGAGAGAGAGGGATGGTTGTGGAACATAATGAAAAAGAGAAAGATACTTTAAAAAAAAAGATAAAACGATGGCCGCCATGGAAGGAAAAAGAAGGTACCTATTTTATGCGCCCTGCGGGGTTTGGCGGAAGAGCTAGAGTGTAAATAAGAGATGAGAGGGAGTGCGTGGTGCCCAAAGGAGACTCCGCGGCCTACTTCACACGCGCAAGTTGGTGGCAATACAAAAAAAAACGTTTTTGTGTTGTTTTATTTACCTCCGATTCCCCGAATGGGTTGATTCATGCGGTCTCGGCTTCAAAAACCAGGAACTTTCAACTCTCTCGCCGGGCTAGAGGGCGGTGCAGTTAACTTGGTATCATTAGCCCTCCCCCTTAAGGTTAGGGGCATTCATGTCTCGATCTAACTCACCTGTTTGATTATTGCCGTCAAAGGTGGCGGTTGATGGTGTGTCCTCATCAGGAACGTCGATAGGTGGAGTCTGATCAAATCGAAGGAAATAAGGTTTGAGCCGCCAACCATTTACTCTTGTTTTATGAAGATTACCATCAACTTCCATAATCTGGTAACTTCCATTGACATACCTTTTCTTGATGATGCAAGGGCCCTCCCAACGAAGTAGGAGCTTCTTATCTTGCGTGTGTCGAAGCGATTGTCATAAAGGAGTACCAACATGCCTTTGTTTAATTCTTTACGCCAAAGATTCTGGTTGAAACTAAGCTGTCTGTGCTCTTCCTGTGCCACATAATAATTGATTTCTTCTTCTCTATCCAACTGTAGTCTTTCCAAGTCAAGGGTGTGATCTCTCAAATGCATGTTGGGCCATTGAAGTTGACTCGCCATCACTATGAGACTTGCTAGTTGCACCTCAATAGGCAAGATTCCCTCCTTTCCAAATACCAAATGATATAGGGTGAACCCCAAGGACGTACGGAATGAGGTTCTGTAGGCCCACAAAGCTGGGAGTAGATACTTATCCCAATCTCCAGGATGATTGCTAAACTGCTTGGTGATAATTTTACAAACCATTCCAATCACTTTCTCAACTAGGCCATTACATTGAGGGTAATATGGTGAGGAGTGCCTCCTTGTAATTCCAAGTTTTTGCATTAACTCTCCTACCAAGTCTACTCTGAAGCCTGGCCCTCTATCATAGATGATTTCTAATGGTGTGCCAAACCTGCAGCATATGTACTCATAGACAAACTTAGCTACCTCTACAACTGTGATCCTAGTTGTGGCTATAGCTTCCACCCATCTAGTCATATAGTTGACTCCCATGATGATGTAGAACTTCCCTGAGTTGGCCCTAGATAATGGCCTTATGGCATCTATACCCCATTTTTCAAATGGTCCATATGAAAGGATAGGTGTCTGTGCTTCAGGCACGAGTGACGTGGTGCCGGCCTTTTGACACGACTTACATGTCTTACACCAGTGGTGTACATCATGGTTGAGGCTAGTCCATACATAACCACCCTGCAAGATTTTTATACTTGACATTATATCTAGGGCAAAGTGACCATCACAGACCCCATCATGACAATTGGCAATTACCCCCATAATTTCATTAGAGAGAGGGACCTTCTTGAGTATTTGGTCCTTACCCTTACAATATAAACCATCATTGATAAGACAATACCTTTGGACTTCCGGGTAATCCATTACTTCTATCCTTTTCTTAAATCCAGTGGACATTCCCCTGTTTCCAAAAAATACATGATGTCAGGTAAGGCATTGTGAAGGATTGGGGGGCTGGCTTCTACAACACCTCAAACCAACACCAAGAAAAGAGGATGTAGAGTATAGCTCTCTCAAGATAATATGGGCTGATCTTCTCTCACGAATTTTGGCAGCCTCACTCACACGCAGCCTCGACTAGCTTTGACTAGCTTCCCTCTACACCGCTACAACTCCCACTATACTTGGATGCACCAAAGGAAGCAAGGGAACCAAGAAAAACAAAGTAAAAAAGTAAATAAAAACAATGGAAATCTCTGCATTTTTTCCTTATAAAACCAAGAGCTTCACTTCTTTTCAAACACCCTTCCATGTGCTAGTAGAGACTCCATAGGCGCTCCCATACATACACATAGCTTGACCAAAACCCATCCAAATCAAGCGCACTTTGAAAACACACAAAGTTCAGCAAAAAAAATCAGAAAAAGTGATGGAAAATTTGGGAAAAACCTTGCCCTTTTGCGTATGTACAAGCAAGGAATTGCAGCGCATAGTCTACCCTCGACTAGCTGCACCAAAGGGAACCACAAACAACATGGCTACCATACCTCAAACCAAGATGAAGAGAGGTCAATATGAAGAGCTAAGCACCCACTTTCATCAGCCCAATGCTTAGCTTGCAATCAAAAGATTTTTTTTTTCTTTTTTTTTTCTTCTTGACAAGGTGTGTATACCCTTTTTATATTAGAACATAGATTAAAATCTCAAATGGTACATTGCCTTGTACCAAAGGTAGAACAAATGGCTGGTCTGATGCCAGAACCTCAAAGAAGTGCTCCCCATCGAGAATGGTGTCGATGGCGTGCTGGTAGTGTTCTTTCAGTCCAGTATTACCTTGATTGAGCGTACTCGTATTGGAATGTCTGATCTGCTTTGAGGTAAGTTGTATTGATTCATGTGAATCTTAGAGGTGCTTAGTCACTATCCAAGATTGTGGGAGAGGGTTGTGTTCTTTCCTGAAACAAGCTCAGTAGATGCCTAGTCTCTCTAGTGAGAGTGTGAGCATGTGCTTCCATTATATGTGCTTCAGCATCAGGTGCGACTTCGAAATTGACTATGATAATCACCTTGGTGACTTGAGTTACCCGATTCTTGAAGTAGAATAGTGTTGATTCTCTATTGTGTAGAGCTCCCTCCATCTTGTTGTTCCGGGTTGGTTTTAGGTTGCAGACATGGTCTCGAATTTCTCCTTCTTCTCCTAGGCACGCGGCCCATGTATATCCACTGATTTTCACGTGTTGGTTGACTCTCCCGCTACAAATCAATTACCGTTATGCCTCGCACTCGAGCTTCCATGGAGATGCTTAGTTTGTCTAGTTGTGCTTGGAGCTCTTCTTCTTATGTTGTCCAGTTAGCGAACCCTGCTAACCATTCATCCATCCACAAAGTTTAGGGGTTTCAGTCTTGTAGACTAGAGGGTTTCATGAAAGGGTCCTCGGTGGGGGTGCCAAAAAAATGATGGCCGGAAATGGCATGCCATATGGGGTGGCCTCTACACCACACATAGCCTGAATATCCCCAAGCACCATCTCAAGGTAGGAGTAATCCTATAAGTAGAGAGGGGCACCACCTAGCATAAGTGTGGCTAGGACGTAGACATACATGACCTAGGGTAGCAAAAACTGAGATGACCTCTACATGAAATGGTGATACAACAAACATACACATGTAGAAAATGCCTAGTCAACAGTCAGGAGTGTGTGTACGAGAGAGGTATGTGACAAGGTCGGAATGGAGCATACTAACTAATTGGAGAGGCCACACGTGATGGAGCACAAGTAGAGTGATATACAAGAAATAAAACATCCCGCGAATGTGGGAAAACAAAACTAAAAAGAAAAGAGAATGGACTCCAAAGATCAAGACAACATTGCACCCTTTTATTGGCGATGATGATACTTACAAATGGTGGTCTTGACTGTTACAAACCTGGCTCTTGGAATTAGGGATGCATGATGGAATGTGAGTGCCATATGGTGCATGGCAAAGTTGGAGTTAGTGGGGAGGTTAGTTGAGGAGAAACATTAAGACAATGTAGACACCAATGACATCAATCACCAACATCGAGAGTGGCCCAAGGTAGCATGGTGTTGATGCATTTAATCCTAGCATGCTCATGTTGCCTTGCGGGGGAGTAGTGAGTGCCTTATGTGCATGGAGTGGTCGTGACTAGTAACTCAACCATGGTGTGGTGGATAATGGGGAAAATGGGGATGTTGCCAATGCTAAAATTCCCAAGCTTGCAACCAAACGTGTCGCCATGGGCTTCCTAGCTTGGGGGGGTGCATTATGTGCTTAGTGATGCTTAAAATGTAGAGTTCATGGAGCTAGTGTGTTCCTCCTTCACTTGTGTCTCCCTTTGTGCTTAGTGGAGGCCTCTTTATATAGGCTTGAGATGTGGTCCTTACCTAATGGTCCTTGAAAATATCCACTGGTCGTTGTAGGGAGCCTAGATGCCTCTCTAGTAAGAGAGATAGAGAAGGAGAGAAGGTAGAGATAGAGAGAGAGGAAAGAGTGGGATGGCGACATTTTTTTTACAATCCACTAGCCACTGGCTAGGGTATTACGGAAGAATGGAGTTTGGGGCCTTTACAAGGGGTTTTGTTGATGGTTCGGGTGGCTGGTGTGAGGTTTTGGCTGCCAGAGTTGGTATTTATTGCATGAAGCCGAGATGCTACGTGTTACCTCCTTTCGGTGCCGGCTAGAGCATGCCTTTGGCGCCTTTCCTTGTTTTGGTGTCGGTGGCACCCGACGTAGCCTTCTTCTTCTTTGTTGTTGGTGTTGATTCCTTTGGTTTTTTTTTATTTTCTGGTGTGGGTGTATATACGTGCATGTTTGGTGTGTCTATGGGTGAGTTTGTGTAGACGTATGTGTATATATGTGGGTGCGTGAGTGTGAGTTTGTGTTTAATTTTGTGTTGTGTGTGTGTGCATATGAGTATGTATATAGGAAATGTGTGTGTGTGTGGGAACGAGAGAGAGGGGGGTAATTTTTGGTAAAATATGTGTATAATTATATATATATATATATATATATACGTGCTTTTGGTGTGTAGGGAGACAGGGAGAGAGAACGAGAGTGAGAGAGAGATATATGAGGGCATTGGAGAGAGGGGAGGGGGAGAGAGAGATGGGTAATCTCTGCGCGGCTGCCTTCAGGCTTGAATCGGGAGCGAGAGAGAGAAAGAGAGAGAGAGAGAGAGAGAGAGAGAGAGAGAGAGAGAGAGAGAGAGAGAGAGAGAGAGAGAGAGAGAGAGAGAGAGAGAGAGAGATAGATAATTCTATTATCGTCTGGGAGGTCAAATATGACCTATGGGACCAAATGAACATGTCACGTGGTGTGAGTGGAGTTCATAAGTGACTCTCGATGCTCAAAAATGGCTGAAATGAGCGTCGCAATAGAGAGTCCACATCGTGGTTGGGAGATGAAGGTATGTAGGGAGAGATCATGACTGAATATATGGGGAAAAGAGGACCTAATGTGGTCAAAAGCTGAGCACTCAAGTAGTGTGTGGTACTCACTCTCTCGCACTTGACGAGGGCATAAGGTGCAAAGTCGATGACACTCCTTGCCAGTGCCCCAACGTCCTGTCTCGCCGCGTAGAGAATGGGAGCTAAGACAAATGGAGCCAATGGTGCGGATCGCACTCAACGGGATGGGCTCAAGGATGTAGGAATGGGTTCGGTTACCTCGTTCCGAGAAGAAGAGAGATTTGTAGTTTGGGGCAACGTGTGTGGTGTAATGGCTGAAGAGAGAACCTCCAGATTTCTCCCAAGCCGTGATACATTGGCGTTGTAAGAAGGCCTCATTAACTTGGGAGTCGATCGACGCATCCTTGACCAAGTGACATGCATCCCATTTTCCAAACCATTTCTTGATATCAAGCATCCACCCCGAACACAGTATTTTGCTCTTGCATGTCTTTTGAACATGCATGAGAGAGAGAGAGAGAGAGAGAGAGAGAGAGAGAGAGAGAGAGAGAGAGAGAGAGAGAGGGTGTATTGTTTGTGCCTTCGAGTTGTTTGCAGAGAGAGAGAGAGCTAGAGAGTGAAAGAGAGTATGAGAGTGAGAGAGAGAGTATGAAAGAAAGAGAGAGAGAATATGCTACGTGGCCCGCCAGTGGAAGACAGGAGGGGAAAGAGGGAGGGGAGAGTGAGGTCGAGGGAGTGAGGTAAGAGAGAGAGGAATGGTTGTGGAAAATAATGAAAAAGAGAGAGAGACTTTAAAAAAAACAAAACAATGGCCCGCAATGGAAGGAAAAAGAAGGTAGCTGTTTTATGCGCCCTACGGGGTCTGGCGGAAGAGATAGAGAGTGAATAAGAGATGAGAGGGAGGGTGTGGTGCCCAAATGAGACGTAGTGTCCTACTTCACGTGCGCAAGTTGGTGTCAATACAAAAAAAAAGTTTTGTTACCTCTGGTTCCTCGAATGGGCTGAGGGCTAGAGAGCGGTGCTATTAACCTGGTATTAGCGATTTCTAGGAGATCCTAGAGAAAATTAAAGGATAACTTCACAAGACGCTCGTGTTTTTCCTTAGTTTAGGTCTCTTCGATCCCCAGCAGTGGTGCCAAATGTGGGACGCGTGTCTTACCTTACTATCCTATATTAGTGCAGTATTAGCGAGAACCACAATTGAATTTTCAATCCATGGGATGAAGCTGATTTGACTAGTGCATAGAGGCTACAAGAGGATGTCAATCTCTCAAAAAACAGCTAACAACTCGCATCTAACTCAAGTGACTGAAATCACCAAAAGCCAATCGCTCATCGGGAAACAAATTACATCTGTTACAACATCAAATGACATCCAAACATAAAAAAACGTATCGGACAAGTTTATAAGACCTAAGCACACATGCTTATGGTCTCAAACCCTACTTTAGTCCAAGTGCCAAAATCAGGATTATTAATAGCAGTGGATTTTTGACCTAGTCGTTTTCAATTGAGAATGCATCTAAATTCTTAGCAATGATGCCCCAATACCCCGCCTATGCTTACTTTTTGATTGTGAAGTGTAAATTTCGAGTTACGATGAAATTAGGCCGTGGTTCAGCGATGCCAAAAGCTACGAATTACTATGATGTGTTTACGTTGTCAAAACGTGCGTAGTGCGACTAGGAAAGCGGCGGGCCTCTGACTGTGAGGATTCGTAGCAAAATTAAGCAAGGCGCAGACGATTTGAAGCCAAAAACACACTAAAAAAGAAAAAAACTCCAGCCATGAAAGCTCCATTTTGAAAAAGAACCAATACTAACTCAAAACTCTTGTGTGTGTTAAGACTAGGTGTAGCCTCGCTCCCAATTGCACAGATGCAGTGCTCATTCGACCTGTTAAAAACCCTAAATTTACGATTCGATTCTTTGTCGTGACCATTTCATGGAAGCTTCAGTACTTCATTGGAGAAGCCCAAGTACTTATTTGAGGAGGGGAAACCCTAATTGGAGGCCTCAGAGCCTCAACCATGTAGTGGAAGTAGCACGGGACTGCACTAGCACCCTGTAGAGGAATGGCTGTATCTCCTTGCTCATGTACCCAAATGAGCTCATTCTTGGCTCTAAAAATTCCCACACAACTTGAGAAACAACTCCAGCATCATTGATGTGGAATTTTGAGCTATTTTGAGCATTTTTAAGGCTATTTTTGACCATTTTTTGCCATTTTTTGCCCAAAAATGTCACTTTTTGTCCGTAAAAAGCCCAAACGAGCTGGGAAAAAACCCTAAAATTGTGGAAAAATCCCATTGGGCTAAAATTTCATGTTGAACCTCATTTTCCCACTTGGTAAGCACTTTGGACACGTCTTTTACGCCAGCGCACGAAACCTGTAGAGGAATGGTTGTATCTCCTTGCTCATGTACCCAAATGAGCTCATTCTTGGCTCTAACAATTCCCACACAACTTCAAAAACAATGCCAGCTTCGTTGATGTGGCATTTTGAGCTATTTAGAGCATTTTTAAGGCTATTTGTGGCCATTTTTAGTCATTTTCAGCCCAAAAAATGTCACTTTTTGTCCGTAAAAAGCCCAAACGAGCTGGGAAAAATCCCTAAAATTGTGGAAAAATCCCATTGGGCTAAAATTTCATGTTGAAACTCATTTTCCCACTTGGTAAGAACTTTGGACACGTCTTTTACACCAACGCACGAAACCTGCTAATTTTGGCCGAGATTGCCCACATTGAACTTTCTAGGCAAAACGAGCGTGCCACTTCGAAACACTTGACATTTGTACATTCCCAAAGAAAATTAAGCATATATTTATGTGAAAAAAAAAGCATTCCAGAGTGCCACGTTGAGGGCCTCACTGTCCCCGCAAGGTATATACAGAGCTGCAACCGTGGCATCTATTTTCGCATATATCACACTATGAACATACTAGCATTTGGTCCCACACATCATAAACATTAAGAGTGAGGTAGATATTATTATTTTCATATTATGCACATTCCATGGCATGACATCCACCCCCTCTAAACCTGCACATGCTGATCCGGCATGTGCCACAGATATGTTTTGCAAGTTCAATCTTCATTTAAGTCAACATACATGTCGATTTCATAATCGCTTGCAACAAAATATAACACATCATACTCTTGTTCTTCATCCACATCCATACCATTTTCATCAGAGCCTTCATTTTGACCTTCCTTTGAATCAAAGGGATCTGTATCACCTCTTCTTTTGAATAACTTGATTCTTTTCCCTGCAATGGGAATCTTCATTTTTGTCCCATCTAGTTCATGCAAGGTATAAGTTGCATTCCCATGTACATGTTGAACCATATAAGAACCAAACCGTCTCTTTGAAAGCTTTCTTATTGTTGAATGTTGGTTTGCAAGACTACTTTCATACACCAACACCCAATCACCTTTTTCAGCTTTAAGTCTGAGCGTATGCCTCTTATCAAATCTGTCCTTATTCTTTAACCTTGCATCTTTCAATCGTGCTACTGCAATCTCAATATCTTGGGGCCTTCTTTCTAATTGTTGTATGTGCAAAGCAAGAAGGTCTTCCCTACTCATTCCATCTTCCCAAGGCAATACATTCCATGTGGGAATCCTCAATTGGCATTATAGGTTTGTGACCATACATCAACTCAAAAGGAATATAACCAGTAACCGAGCTATGAGTTGTACGATCAGCCCATAAAGCATAAGGCAATAACCTAGGCCAATCTCCCATTTTACCTTTGTAGGCCTTAGCCAAAGCTTTAATGATAGGAGGATGCCCACGCTCTGATACCCCTTCTGTGCTTTTAGTTCTTAGAGCACGACCTTCAACTTGATTGGTTAAGTCCTTTCGTGCAAGCACTATGTGTCTCATTTGCCATAAGCCCAATGGCATTGTAACCAGATCTACTAACCACTTGTAATGCATGGCCAATGGGTAAGTAGGGTGCAACCCATCACGATGACGTACATTTGAATACATTTGACAGGTTTCACAGGACTCCACAAAGTGAGATACATCTTTATACATACCTTTGCACCAATACCTCTCTTTCATTTTAGTAAAGGTGGCCCATACACCTCTATGTCCAGCATAAAGACTCTCATGAAACTTTTTCATAAGCTCATTTTGAGCTTCCTTATCATTCACGACTCTCATTGGCATTCCATTTCTTTGTTTTGGACGCTTCCATAAGTACCCATCTTTCAAAAAGTATCCATAGGCCTTTCTCTGTATTCTTTTGAACTCTTGATCAGTCCACCCTTCACGCCTTGTCAAAGTGCTCAGATAGCGTCCAATGAGCAACCAGTCACCTTGATATAGGTCCTCTATAAGTGACTCAAGTGCATTTGACAGGCAGACATGATCACCCTTCGCATGAGAGATACTATAGAACTGTGTGCCTACATCATCGCCCTCGACAATCATGTCTTCTTCTTTTTCATACCTTGCTCTTGAAAGCATATGTGCAACTGGATTATCTTTCCCTGCAGTATGCTTAAATTCTGGATTCAAGGACATTATGTAGGCAATCCATCTCAACATAGCAATGTCGGGAGTTGAGCAGCTTGTGATCATTCCAAGAAGGGGTAGACAATCAGTCTCCACTATTACATTTGCTCCTATCAAATACTCTTTGTCACATTTCAAAGCTGTGACTACTCCCCATAACTCTCGTTTTACCTGTGGATAGTTACGTTGACGAGCACTTAGGACTTTTGCTCCAAACCTCAACACATATCGCTTGCCATCATTATCATCTTGCCCAATCACCCATCCAATTTCTGTGGGGCTAGTATCCACTGTCACAATTACATATCTTCCACATTCATAGTTTGCTTTTCTCAAAGTTGGAGACATAAGCAGAAACTGCTTTAATTTCCTCATGGCATGTGTATGCATTTCTTCCCATTGAAACTTTTGGTTCTTTCTCAAAAGTTAATACAAAGGCTTTGCTACATGTGCATAATGCGGAATCTAGATAACATAAAACACGCATGCACCCAAGAACCTTCAAACCTCAGTGACATTTATACATTACTCTTTCATTCTTTGGATTACATCAATCTTTGCAGGACAAGGCCTTCTACCATATGGCCCACACATATGTCCCACAATAAGAACTTCATTCACACCAAACACTAACTTTTGGCCAGACAAGGTAAGGTTCACCTCTTCCAACCTTGACAAAATATTATCACAATCATTGATATGGGTGGCCACATACTTTAGGCACCCCCTCAAGTCTAGAGCCACATCTTTATCGCTTACATCACATCCTTTGATTGGCACATCATCAAGGAAAGGCATTGTAGTTTGCGGTATGAAGTCACGTAGGACTTATTTCATACCATTCATCATGTGTGCAACTGAATTTTTTGCCCCCTAAGGTAAGGTGCACATCCTTACTAAACCCAAGGGTGTCCTCATGGTAGTCAGGTCCTTGCTTTCCATTGCTAGTTGGAATTGATCATACCCTGAGTACAAATCTCCCATAGAATATATTGCCCTTCCTGGAAATGCCTCTGCAAACTCATCGACAATTGACCCTATACCCACATTTCCGATTGTCACCTTGTTTACAGGTTGCATATCTTGAATAAAGCATAATGAACCATTTTTCTTTGGAACAGTGAACCACCTGTTTGAATATGGAGCACAAGAAGGCTCCAAGATACCCATCTTGATCTTTTCATTGAGGAACTCAATGAGTTTTGTCAAATGAGCCTTTGGAACAGGAATAGGTCTCAAGTTCCAAGGTACATGAGGGATAGCGAAGATCACCATAGGAGCAACAATGGATGGATCAACACACCCTATCTCATAAGGCTCAAATAAAAAAGCTTTTCCGTGTTTGGCAAGCATGTCTTCAAAGCATATCTTTTCAGCTTTTGTCAAACTATCCTCGCAACCAACCTTTAACTCTTTCAAAGAATCCTTTGTGAACTTGTGTCCAATCTTGCTTGGATTACGAAGGCTAGGTTGCAAAGCAGCTTGCTCCATCTTATTTGTGAAATATTTTAGTAGAGGTAATGCCACTGGTTTCACTTTCTTTGCCACGGACTTATACTTAGTCTCCACTCGTACATCAACAGCTTGAGAATTTTTGAAATCTTTAATGACCTTGTACATTTCTATTGAGCATACTTTCACAACCTCACTTCCCATATGCAAATTGAAATCCATTAAAGACTCCAAATCTTGCATAGTATCCACAAAAGAACACTCATCAAACACACCTGCAATGCATTCATCATCTTCTAGCAAACCATTCATCTTCAAACCTCTTTGTATACTATTTACCCCGCTTTAAGTCCTCACACTCTGTAAAAGCAATAGATCCATAGTCTGATAATCCTACAAAACCTGTAGAAAATGTATTCTTTGCATATACATCATGCGAGAACCTCTCTCTTCTTGTACCACTGCAATCCCTCTCTACAATGGTACATGGGCAAAACCCCTCATATCCCTTTAGTCCTTGAACTCTTTGTTTGTCTTTGGCAAGGGTTGCTCTCTAAGACTTTCACGGTTCCTTTCATGGTCTACACAAACAGTAAGGAACTGTACTGCACGCTTTCCATCCCTGCTCCTTATTCTTGCATAAGCTGACCCATCATCCATCACCTTGGTTTCCATGCAAGTAGCAGTGATGTATGGCTGCCCAAGGATAAGAGGATATCTAGACATCTCCTGTACAAAGAAATTTTGGTCATCTTTCACATCCCAAATAGTCACCTTTAAATTTGGACAAGCTCAGTACAGCTCCCCTGATGAGTTGTTTGCCGCACGAATCATCCATCCATGATTTATATCAATTGGCCATTTCACTTTTTGATAAAGACTCTTTGACATGAGGTGAATTTCCGACCCATGATCTATCAACGCAATGTATGGCTCTTCTAAGTCTCCCACTTTTACCAGCGTCTCAGTAGTTGCTCTTGCCCAGTGACTATTCAAGTAGTAACTCTTGTGAGTGGTTTCCACTTCATCTTCATCATCCAAGAAGCGAACGTGTTTTACTCCTCCCCCAGACTTGTAGCATCCAACAACAGTTTCATCACCTTGTTTGCCATAGACCTGTACAGCCCGTGCACTTAAAGTCTCTTCTTCACCCTCTACATGGATAGATTCAGTAAGAGACTGCCGCTTCCTCTTTATGATATCAATTATTTCTTCGTGGAATTCCCGCTTTGCTATACCAAGGACCTCGCCTAAGGTAAATTCCACCTTACTGTTTAGAATCCTCTCTTCCAAAACCTTTTTCAGATCCGTTGCTACCTCTATATCGGATTGGAGTTTGTAGGCCGGACCCTTTGCTTTGAATTTTGTTTCATCCTTCTTCTTGTCTTTAGAGGCTTCTTGTATAGGCACTTCGGGGACAGGCATCTGTTGCGGGGAAGGTGATCTAGGAGGCACTGTGTCATTTCTACCTCCACGCCTCGTTGCCCGCTTTGAAGGCCCTTCATCCCCATTCTTGCGCCTACGTTTCTCTTCAACAATGGCCTCATTCGCTTGACATTTGGCAATATATCCATGCGCTGACAAAGAGTCCACAGGGTCATTCCAACCTGTTGCAAGCCGAAATGCAATCTCCAGCTTCATGTAAAACCTCTCTAGTCATTTTACCCTTCATAGCCGACTCTATAGTGCATGGCCATAGCTCTCCAATGCCATTAGATTCCTCTTCTCCAAACTTGATTGATCCTTTTCTTCTAATAGGATCCACCTTCAACCCATAGGCGGCTGCCTCAACCATTGAGATGGCATGGCTAGTAGCCATGTCCTCAACTAGTTTCTTCATCCCGCCTTTGCCAAAGTTTGTTCTCAAGAGCTTACCTGTTTCACTTAAGTGAATTTTTCCATCTTTAAAGAGAACAAGCTCCTTTGTCAAAGCGTCTTTAAAACTTTCACAATCCCTCCTTCCATGGTCAGTACTATCGCACCATATGCATCTATTTACAAAGACTTCTCTGTTTTGAGGCCTTTGCGCTGTAGATTGTCATGATGGTTGCCCCTTTTCTTCTAGCCTTGTAAGCTTTAACTTGAGCTCTTGCATTCCTTTGACAATATCATCTAGGATGGATTTGTCACTCTTTGGAACCACAATCACAGGCTTTATAGGACTCTCAAGAAAACTTGGGGATTGAGTAGGGTTGACTATCATCTTATCTCTTCGTCGTTGTCGCTTAGCTAGCAGTGAAATGGCGTCTTCGACCTCATTCCAATCAGTCTTCAAACTTTGTTCCGCATCCTTATCCTCAAGTAGTAACTCTAACTTCTCTTGAATCTCTTTACCTGCGTCTTGTAAAAAGGGCTCTGTCTTCTCCGATTTTAGAGTAGCCTTTTCAGTTCTTCAAAGTTGATCATAACGACGTTCGAATTCCCTTAGCAGTTCGGTAGGCGAGAGCCCCTCTTTTGGCCGAACTACCCACTCTAAGAAAGTCCTCTTTGTTACCCTTTCGGAGTCCTCCATGAAATACTCTTCTTTCAAGGATAATTTGAATGCTTCCCAAGTTGCCCCATGCTCATTTCTAATTCCCCTTACATGCTCTCTGATCTCGGGAACCACAACAAGTTCAAAACTTTGCACCATCTCTGCTTCGGGCACTCGATGAACCTCCATCTCCTTTACATATCCACAAAGATACTTTGTTATATCTTTACCTTTAAATTTGTCCAATTTCTTCACCACAGATTGAAGCGCTTTGGTTGAGGAGAGCTCCCTCCTTTCTGCAGCTTGATGCTGCTGCATAAACACTGCAAAACCTTGAAACATTTGCATTGTGACTGGATCAAACCGAACCCCCTGTTTCTCTTGTTGCTCCATAGCTTTAAAGCTTTGATTTTAGACCTTCAATGAAGCTTTTGAACCCTCACCCTAGCCTACTTCGCATCGGGTTCACCAAAAACGTGTCAAGAAGTGCGAAGTGCGACTAGGAAAGCGCCGAGCCTCTGACTGTGAGGATTCGTAGCAAAATTAAGCAAGGCGCGGACGATTTGAAGCCAAAAACACACTAAAAAAGAACAAAAATCCAGCCATGAAAGCTCCACTTTGAAAAAGAACCAATACTAACTCAAAACTCTTGTGTGTGTGAAGATTAGGTGTAGCCTCGCTCCCAATTGCACAGATGAAGTGCTCATTCGACCTGTTAAAAACCCTAAATTTACGATTCGATTCTTCGTCGTGACCATTTCATGGAAGCTTCAGTACTTCATTGGAGAAGCCCAAGTACTTATTTGAGGAGGGGAAACCCTAATTGGAGGCCTCAGAGCCTCAACCATGTAGTGGAAGCAGCACGGGACTGCACTAACACCCTGTAGAGGAATGGTTGTATCTCCTTGCTCATGTACCCAAATGAGCTCATTCTTGGCTCTAACAATTCCCACACAACTTCAAAAACAATTCCAGCTTCGTTGATGTGGCATTTTGAGCTATTTAGAGCATTTTTAAGGCTATTTGTGGCCATTTTTAGTCATTTTCAGCCCAAAAAATGTCACTTTGTGTCCGTAAAAAGCCCAAACGAGCTGGGAAAAATCCCTAAAATTGTGGAAAAATCCCATTGGGCTAAAATTTCATGTTGAAACTCATTTTCCCACTTGGTAAGAACTTTGGACACGTCTTTTATGCCAGCGCACAAAACCTGCTAATTTTGGCCGAGATTGCCCGCATTGAACTTTCTAGGCAAAACGAGCGTGCCACTTCGAAACACTTGACATTTGTACATTCCCAAAGAAAATTAAGCATATATTTATGTGAAAAAAAAAGCATTCCAGAGTGCCACGTCGAGGGCCTCACTGTCCCCGCAAGGTATATACAGAGCTGCAACCGTGGCATCTATTTTCGCATATATCACACTATGAACATAATAGCATTTGGTCCCACACATCATAAACATTAAGAGTCAGGTAGATATTATTATTTTCATATTATGCACGTGCCATGGCACGAAAACTTCAATGCATAGAGCTTTTATCTCCGGTTGCAATGCAACAAACACGATTGCACTGTGACCACCGGGGAGGGAGTGGGAAGCGGGAGAAGGAGAGAGGTGGGTGCCGTTAGCTCACGCTGGGGAGGGGGAATGGGGGAACACGCCCAACACAAACACAAGGGCCTCTCTTTAGATCAGGGTATCCACAACACCCCTATCCTCTCGGAAAATACCTTCAAAGAAACACTTTACACTAGCAGAGCACCGCCTACTCAATTTCCACTGCTCACACACTTCACAAATCCACCACAAAAAGCACACCTGCTACCACGGCCAGTCTCCACCCTTACAAACACACACATCCGCTCTAACTCACTCTCTCACACAAATCACCGTTGGTCCGTGTGGGGGGGGGGGGGGGGGGGGGGGCACACACATCCACATAGCGAGCATCGAGGGAAACATGAAAGCAGGACAAAGAGAAGGGGGGGAGGGGAAACAACAGCAAGGGGGGGCAACAATGGCTTGATTTCACTTCAAAAAACATGTACATTGACTTCCACTACCATCACCATGGCCATTTTCAAGCAAAAGTTACAAAGGGGCTAGCTTGGTAGAGAACTCCACTTTGCAACCTTCCAACGACATCTAAAAAGCCAGGAGAAAAAGGCCTTAAATTGATCCAATTTTGACTTCTATAGGGGGGGCCTTTAATTGGGGAATTTACACTTTAATTGGTCCACCTGGCACCTTGAATTGGCATTTTTGAGAAAGGGGTCATTGCCTTGCTCTATCTGCTCTTTTCTACTCTCTTTTGCACTTGGGGGGTGGGGGGGGGGCAATAGCAATGTCGCTATTGCCCCTTTCCTTTTTTCATTTTTTATTTTTTATCTTTCATTTTTTACCCCTTTGTGGGCTCAACCTTGTATTGCTCTATGGCTTGACTTTGACTCTTTCCCTCTCTCTATCCGACTCCTCTATCACCTCTCTCTTCTTTTCCTCTCTCCATTTTGTCCTTGCTTTTGGCTCCCGCTCTTTGCTTGGATGGCCTTGGAATGGTTCTCATTTTTTTTCCTTGGCCTCTGCTTTTCCCGGACCTTTTGCTCTTAGCTTGGCCCATTTGGCCGCCCTTGAGCTCATTCTCTCTCTCTCTATGCCCCCTACCATGGGAACCCTCCTCCTAGGAATAGTGATGTCGCTATTCGGGGGGGGGGGGGGGGGGGGGTCCTCTTGGCCTCACAAAAGATTGGTCCCCAAGGGCCCCGTGAACGTGCCCTTACAGATGCCACATCATTTTTGTCTAGACAGGCACGCGCCACCG
Source organism: Adiantum capillus-veneris (assembly GCF_014529385.1). NCBI lineage: Eukaryota > Viridiplantae > Streptophyta > Polypodiopsida > Polypodiales > Pteridaceae > Adiantum > Adiantum capillus-veneris. The sequence continues at coordinate 101,750,190 of NC_140946.1, forward strand.
GCGCCACTCCCCTCGTCTACTGCCCTGCCCAAAACCACCACAGGCGCACCCATTGTCGCCTTGTTCCGCACGCAAAGCCGCAACCGGCCCTACCAGCGCCCCTTGTGGGCTCTGCCATCGCCACACGGAAGGGAGCTTCCCTTTCCCTTGCTTCATGCTATTGACTGGACACGCCCTGGCTCATAAAGCTTAAAATGGAAGAGCCACCGTGCGTATGTGGGTTATCTCCATGCCACATGGCATTCGCTCAGGCATTTCCTTTAAGAATGGACTCCAAGGGCCCCTAAAAACTCACCATTTCAACTTTAAAAAAACCCCTTTTTTTTTGTCTTCTTCTCCATGCTCCCCTATCTTGCTCCCATACGAGTCCGTCAAGCCGCAAAGCCATGCCGGGTCTCCGCTGAATCGGCCCCTGAGCCGTGCAAACCTCACCACATTCTGACTCTCTTGAGCTCGCTATCCAAGGCCATAAAAAATGGGAAAAATCATTTGTAAACCTTTCACTGCCCAAGGATTCCAACTTCATCTTCGTGTATCTAGCCGACCGAGCATCCGATTGATGCACCATTGATTTGGGATAGCTCCACATGATACACACTATCACCAAAAACCTTGGCGAGGCCGAAACGATGCGAGATGGCACACCCTCGGATGCAGCCAAGTGGGTTCAGACTCGGTCCCCTCAAAATATTCATAACTTGCTATTCCAAGGTCCCTTTCGCAATCCGAGAAGACAAGCATGATCCACAACTCGAGCACACTACACATGAACTATTTGTCCCCAACTGCCCTGTCCGTCTAGGATCTCCAACACCTTCTAACTTTAAACTACAATATCTTGAGCACCCGGGCTCCGTTTGACGAGCCGTCTGGACTGACTTCTAGAGCACACTGAGCACTACATTTTAGAACATTGATTTGGCATTTTTAACACCTTCATCTACCATCTTATCTCGACCATCTTGCCGCACTTTTGGCCTAAAAAACCGCTTTAGACATACTTTTCCGCTATCCTCTGACTGCCTAGGTCCTTGGCACGTGCCCTAGCCTTCTGCACTGCACTTGCCTACTGTCTTTGCCTGGCATAGAACATTTCCTAGCTTAGACCAACTTTGGTTGTACCATCATTGCCCAGCCCCCTCGTTGAACATTTATGTTCAACCAAAAGCATATGTACAAAAAAATGAAATTCACACAACAAACTGATGATTAAAAGAACTCGCAAAACCATAACTGTATGTACAGGCTATGTACAAAAGTTTCATCTCCTTTTCGTCGCACACTCCATGCCCTAGGTGGGTTGCCCACCCCCTTTCACTACAATTTTCTGCACTTCAGGCACTAGTTCTCTCTTGAAATATAGTTTGAGCCACACACCATTTACCCTATTCCTAAGAAGCTTGCCATTTACTCTTACCAGCTGATAGGTCCCATTTGGAAAGGCCTTTTTCACTTTATACGGACCTGTTGACTTCTTCTTGAACTTCTTCTGGAATGTGAAATCCAGGTAGCTTTCGTACTTCATGACCAGGTCTCCTTCCTCTTTCTTCTTGTTCGGCAGGTTCTGATTGAACTTGGCAACCCGCGTCTCTCTGTACTTCACATAGTAGTATACCACTGCCTCTCTATCCATCTGCAAAGCCTCCAAATTGGCAATCCAATCCTATAGAACCCCTTGTTGAGTGGCATTGACACACCACATACCTTCAAAACACCTAGCTGTTCATGCACCAGTAACACCCCCTCCTTACTATGGACTAGCTCGAATGGAGTGAAGTTTGTAGCTACTTTATAGGACATTCTTTACGCCCACAAACACTTCTCTAGATTTGCTTCCCACTCAGCTTCCTGCTTATACACGTACTTCATTAACATCTTGACGATTTGACCATTAGCACTCTCGACTAGACCATTGCATTGGGGGTGATAGGGTGAGGAAAACCAATGCTGAATCTTCAACTTCTCCCAATAATGCGCTCATGAGCTTGCTTCTAAACCCCTGACCCTTATCAAAAACTAACACCCATGGAACACCAAAATGGAAACAGATGTTATCAAACACAAACTGAGCCACCACATTATCATTTACTTCCTTCACTACTTTGGCCTCGATCCAACTTGTAAGGTAGTCAATGGCTACCACCACCTATTTCTTACTGCTTGTAGACTTTCGGAGAGGGACTATGGCATCCAGACCCCACTTCTTGAAAGTACTTTGTGCGATGATGGCGTCCTATGACTCCGCTACCAGTCGTCTTTCACCTATAGTTTGACATTCGTGGCATGTCTTGCACGATGGAAGGCCACCAAAAGCCTGCTCTAAGCACTCAAAACAGAACCTAGTCTTTGCCCTGGTGTCCGCTCTCTTTGTAGCATTGCTCCAGCACCATTGCTATTTTTTCTTTGTACAACACCCTTCTAAGCACTTCGTCCCGCCCATAGTTCATGAGATCCTCAGCTACTAGTGTGAATTTGAGGGACTTTTGCAACTTGGACAAACCTTCTGAACACTACCCTATACCCAAAAGACCTTCAATCTCCTTTAGAGTCTCCCTACCTGCATAAGTGGTTGGGGCCACATATAGACCTACAACATGCACCTACACTTTTCTACTAGCTAACTGATCCGCCTCTTAATTCTTCTCTCTCCTCACATGCTTGAATTGGACCTCCTCAAAAGACTTTAGCATCTTCTTGATGGAAAAACCAATGCTTCAAAGAATCGTGCTTTACCTGCCATTGGCCTAGTAGTTACTTGATGGCTAGCAACGCATCTCCCTTCACTACCAACCTTGAAATGCCAAACTCTATACACTACTTTAGACCCAAATGCAGAGTGAGATACTCCGCCTCATTATTGGTGTGGACATCCTCCAGATCATACGCCTTCAAAAATATAGCTTTGTCGTGTGGGTCCTGTATCACCACACCTCCTCCTGCCTTCTGTAATACCCTTCGACACACTCCGTTGAACCACATTGTAAAAGCACCCTCCAAGTCGGGTTTCTCCTTAGCTTCATCTCGCACCACTCTTAGATAGGCCGACAAATCGATGGCCTTGTTGACAACAATGTCTTCCATGTGCGACCGTCTTGTGTGATCTACTTTGAACTCGAACTTGAACTCTTGGAGCTCCAACACCCACTTCATAATCCTCCTTCCTGGCTTCAAATGTAGCACTACCTCTGGCAATAGATTATTAGCCGTCATCACAAAAAACTTACACACAATCAAATGCACCTTGAACTTCTTGCAAGCGAAGATCAGAGCCATCACCCACTTCTCTGCCTTGGTGTAGGTAGCCTCTCCTGGGCTAATCATCTTGCTCTCAAAGTACATCGGCTTGTAGCTTCTCCCTACCTTTTATAGTAGAACCGCTCCAATAGCCACTGTGCCCACCGTCATAGACACATAAAAGTCGTCCTCTCATTTGGGAGGACGCACCGTTGGCATAGCTGACACAAAATCTCCTTGAATCTATCAAAAGCCTCCTGAGATTCCCCATCCCACTCATAACCATGCACTTGCTGAGCCCTCTTTTGAAGAGGATGCACATATTGTGACAGCATCCAAAAGAAACGTGATAAATACTTTAACTTATTAACAAATGAAGCCAAACCTTGAGCATCTGATGGTGGCTCCATTAACACCAATGCCTTCAACTTCTCGGGATCAGCCTCTGTACTGTTTTGCGACACCACATGATCTAATAGCTATGCTCGAGGCTGCACAAGCCTGTAGTTCTTGGGGTTTAACTGACCTCCTTCTTCATTGATCCTTTGAAAGCATATTTGTAGCTTTGATAGGTGCTCCATTCTTGAATTGTAGGAGCCAATATCATCCATGAAGACCCTAATAAAACGGCCCAGGTATGGACCAAATACCTTGCTCATTCAACCTTGGAAGGTGGCATATGCATTTACTAATCCGAATGGCATCCTACGGTAAGCGAAGCAGCCCCATGGAGATATGAATGTGTTCTTCAACTGGTTTTCAAGCGCAATCCCTATCTGAAAGTACCCTGAAAAACCATCCATAATCAAGTATCTTTCATGCCCAGCCACCTGGTTTAGAATTTCATCTTGGAACGTCAATGGATAGTGATTCCTCTTGGTTGCTGCATTAAGTGGCTTGTAGTCGACACACACTCTGCATTTCCCATTCTTCTTAGGGGTTATAACCACTTGCGAGACCCACTCTGACTCTTTCACAGGAAATATGATGCCTGCATCTAGTAGCTTATTGATCTCCTGCCAAAGGGCCTCCTTTTGGATTTCCCCTAGTCTTCTCATCTTCTATGCTTTAGGCTTATGTCCCTCCTTAAGAACAATCTCGTGCACCACCCCCTTTCCACCTCGCAAATGCTTGTACTCCGTCACAAATAGATTTGGATAGGACTCACACAGTTGAATATAACCTTCCTTTTCACCTTTGGTTAAATCTTCACTCAGCATGCTTGAAACCTCCTCTATGCTTAAACCATGAGCTTGAGGTTGCATACCTTCTTCTTTAGGTGGGGAGTCATCTATGATGACCCCGAATAAGTCTGCATCTATCTTCAGCATGTCGTCATCCCTCTCCTCTTCCTCTGTGCTAGTATAGCCTTCATCATAGTCCGTCTCTGTCTTGTACTTGTAACTCGTCGTGTCGCCCTCATCTTTAACTTCCACAGGACGATAACTGCTCTCCTTGGTCTTCAAATCAAGCACAATTTGTCTGCCTTTCTTTTTGTCAGGCAAAGTGAACACTTTGTTGTCCCAATCTTGCTTCGCTCCTATCACCAAAAGCCATGGCCTACCCAAAATGATTGGATAAGCATTATCCCCTACTTTCATCACGAAAAATTCTATCAAGCACTCTATACCCATCACCGTTTGACCTTCACATCCTGAGCCACACCCAGACACCTAGCTTTGGTATGGTTGGCCATGCTCATGCACACATTTGACTTGACTATTGTCTTGACTCCCGTCTCCTTCATGGCTTCTTCTGTCACGACACAAACCTATGCTCCACCGTCTAAGTAGGCTTGTACCTATATCCTCTTCTCTATAATTGCATCCACAAGTGGAAGAACGTCTGTGGGGCTACCTACCCTCAAAGCCATGTTTTGCACTGCTTATACATTTCCCTTAACTCTTTGCAGCCTGGTGCTAACACTTGTGGACCAGTGCCTCTTAACTTTGGATTTAAAGCTAACAGGACGACCAAAAGTAATATTTGCCTTTTGATTTTGAACATCACTCACCAGATTGTACTCGAGATAGCCACGCCCTAGCTGGAAATCCGCTTGCTTGATTTTGAGATGCCTCCTTCTTTTGCTAGGCTCGGAGTGCTCTCTACCTTCGTACACCTTCTCTTTGCCTTTGCGAGCTCTAGTTCCCGCTCTGTCTCTGTCTCCCTCTTAGCTCTTGCTCTCTTATTGGCCAAAGCTTTGACATCTTCCTTATCCACCCCTATGATGTTTAATCTTGGGACCTCACCTCCGTTTTGCAGAGCTGGCTGCACAAGATTCTCCACCGCTCTCTCTCTTTGACCATTGAATTTCCCTTGACCTCTACCTCTACCAAAAAGCGGGTAAATGCCTCCTCTTTATCTCTGTGTTTGAGGACAATCAGGTGCATAGTGCCCTTCTTCTTCACAATTATAACACCTAACTAGTGAGGCGGTCCAGGGGGGGCAACAAGAAGAGCAACCTCTAGACACCCTTCAAGGCTCCCGTGCTGCTCAATGGGGCTGGGGCAAAACACAACACAAACCAAAACAACAAACCCACAGCCAAATCCCAACTACACAAGGGGCACCACCTAGTTTAAGAGTGAACTAGGACGCAAAAGAGGAGAATTGTTAGAGCAACCCACAAATAAGCAAGGAATTTACACTAACCCTAACACCAATGGAACACTCTTACACACTAAAACACGAGAGAGAGAGAGAGAGAGAGAGAGAGAGAGAGAGAGAGAGAGAGAGAGAGAGAGAGATGGTGTACAGCTTAGCTTCAACTTTATATTTTGCACAAAAAGGAACTTAGAGCTTGCGGAATCAAGTGACAAGATTTGGTTATAGCATCACTAGCACATTGTCTTAGGGTTATGGGAGCCCTCTCACCATCCACCCTCTTACAATGGTAGCCAAACAATAGCCAATGAATCACAAGCAACAAAACAACAACCTTCAATGAAACAAGTCACCTTATGAAGCTGAATGAGTTTGCCAAGCCAAATTGGAGGAGAAGCGTGAGCCTTTGGACATGAATTGCACCCAAAACTACCAATTCATTGATGTTGGGGTAGATACAACAATGGTAGGAAGAATATCTTCTACTCGCACTCACTCAAACTAGCTCAAGCTTTTCTATGCACCAAGGTGATGGTGTATAGAAAGCTTACTCTCTCTTTAAACCAAGATAGAACTGGCGTGTGGTACGCTCAATCTAGGGTGCAATGGTATAGTGATGTCTTTTACAAGGAGGAATGGGTTCTATTTATAGGTTTTAGAAGCCTTGATTAGGATTAAGCCTAATCAATTTTATTAGGAAAGATCAAGGATTATGAATTTTTATGAATTTCAAATGAGAATGGGGTCTCTCTTTTCTCTTGAGTCACATGGATGTGGGCTCAAGTAAGAGAATTATTGATGTGGTGAAAGGAGAGAAACTTCCATGGGAGTGAGTGAATCTGGTTTACTTGTGCGGTTGCCTACTCCATATGTTGATAGTGTGGGTGCATTTTTACAAGAGAAGTTAGTTGTTAGTGGTAATAATCACTAGAATTGTTAGTGATACATTTACAATGGGTAGGATGAGTTGATTTGATGAAGGAAGAGGGGTGAATTAAAAGAGAATCATTGAGATGGTGAAGCTTTGAAGAAGCTTGATCTCACCCTTGTGTAGATTGTGGAAAAAATGACCGCTGGTCTTCTTCTTCTTCTTCGCTTCTTTACGCCGCCGCCACGGTTGACCACCGCGATGAAAAGAGAATTTGCTGATGAAAAATCCTCAATTTACAGAAGTTATCATGGTTAAGATACTGAATTTTAGATATTTTTAGGAGAGGTAAATGAAATTGTAACATAGAAGCAATAGAGAGAGAGACATGGAGAGGGTGTATGTATGTAGAGGTTCATAAAAGAACTATAGGGATGAGAGATAAGGGTAATGGTGAAGAGGGTGGGAGAAGCCATGGAAATTGCAGGTTTGAGTGAGGGAAGGAGAGGGAGGGATGTGTAAGAGTGAGTAGGTGTGTGGAAGGGTGAGAGAAGACTAAGGGATAATTGTGAGAAAAGTGGGCAGACTGGGGTCCACTCAAAAAATCATAGCTCACCGTTAGTAGCTCCAAAAATCATGAAAAACTTTGAGGTGATTATTCAGAGCGTGGGCTACATTTTTTCTTTTGACCACTGCTCCAAATTCAGAGTGGAGATAGGTGCCAAATTTCTCACCAAAAAGACTTTTTTTATACCTACAAAAGTCTTTTAGTGGCCCCCTCCTTTGTTGAATTTGTACAATGCATCCAAGAGTGAGCCCCTCCTTTGTCATATTACAATACAAAGCATCCAAGTTGCCCTTGACCCATGCATGGAGGAGGATTATTGGTGAATAAAGAAATATATACATGGTGGGACTAGTGTATGGACTATTCATGGACTTTAGCTCAATGAGCACATGGTGTTAGAATAATGAGTAAAAATAATAATAAAAATATGGAGGAGTTATGGATATGGAAAGATATTGGAATCATATGATATGGTCCCTCCTTGAATTATTTTGGGTGAAAGAGGAAAAGGTATGCAAGTAAATAATATAATAAACGTAACCAATGACTAGAAATCAATTTTTTGTTTTCACGAGGGTGAGGGTGAAAATGTGGGAGTGATTTGTATAAATGAAAAATATGAGGTTAGAGTATGTACATATTGGCAAAAAATATAATTATGGTGTAAGAGGATGAAAGAAGGTGTACATAGGTTTAATAAAACACACACCTAAGTAGAAATATTTAAATAAAATACCAAATAATTATAAAAAATCCCTATCTTTAGGCCATATATACCATGAAATATTTACACACAATGAGGCCATAATATACTTTTATTTTTTTTATTTTTTATTTTTCTGGCTCAACTAGCCCAGTGACTAGATAGCTGAGGGTTTTTAAGAAGATATGGGAAAAGCCCCCTAACTCACACACGCCTATGTACAGTGAAATGGTAGGGATAGCCATAGCGTTTGGGTGAATTTGGTAGGGTGGAGTAACTTACTATGGAAATTATGGAGAGCCGAAAAACGGCTATCAATGGCAGTGGCCTTTCCCTGCCCCTTGCTCCTCTTGGCTGTCCTCTATCCATGACACTGAGCCGCAACTCCTGTATTTGCTTGAACAAATCTTGCACCGTGCGCACCCAATTTTGCTGCATAACAGCTACACCTCGATATTCATTATTTTCTTCGTGTATAGCCTCCCGTGGACTGTGCGGTTGAACATGGGCCATGGTCTCGTAGCCTGACACACCTACTCTATCTTCTTCTTTATCTTTTTGCTCTTTGATTGGGCAATCGCTACCGCACCATTGTAATTCTCTGGGCTCTCGAAATCATTTTTTTCTCTCACCTTTGGATGCACACACGCCATGAAATTATCTAGCTTGAAGTAGTCTCCATTAGCCAATTGCATGGCTGCCGCTAATTTTGCCCAACACTCTTCAAAATGACCCAAAAAGAGATTGAACTATTCACTTACATCTTGCTTAAGCGCCTTCATCTTTGCATCCATCTTGACTGGGGAAGCCTCCTTGCGAAAGTCGTGAAGAAACCTCGTCCTTAAAGCCGGCCATGCTTGCTTCGGCTCACCTTCTAACGCTTCGTACCATGCTTTAGCTCTACCACACATCACTAAAGGAAAAGTTTTCATTTTGCTATCCTCGTGCGGTATGCGCAATGATAGCATATACAGCTCGAAATCCGACATCCACTCGTCAGGGCTCTCTTCGCCTGTGAAAATCGGTCCATAGCTTCTAGCTGTCATGACTTCCAACACGAAAAACCACTTCTTTTCGATTAACTGGGAGCAATCAGCATGCTCCTCAGTGGGGGCACCAGAAGATGGAGAGGGGGAATGTGGGAACATGCCCGACACAAACACAAGGGCCTCTCTATAGCTCAGGGTATCCACAACACCCCTATCCTCTCGAAAAACACCTTTAAAGAAACACTTTACACTAGCATACCACCACCTGCTCAATTTTCACTGCTCACACACTTCACAAATCCACCACACAAAGCACACTTGCTACCACGGCCTGTCTCCACCTGTACACACACATAAACGCTCAATCTCACTCTCTCACCCAAATCACCGTCGATCCGGGGGGGCACACACATCCACACAGCCGGCATCGAGGAGAAACATGAAAGCAAGAGAAAGAGAAGGGGGGAAGGGGAAACAAGATCAAGGGGGAGCAACGATGGCTTGATTGCACTTCAAAAAACATGTACACCGACTTCCACTACCATCACCATGGCCATTTTCAAGCAAAAGTTAGAAAGGGGCTAGCTTGCTAGAGAAATCCACTTTGCAAGCTTCAAACTGCATCGAAAAAGCCAGGGAAAAAAGCCTTTAATTTGGGAATTTACACTTTAATTGGTCCACCTGGCACCTTGAATTGGCATTTTTGAGAAACGGGGCACTGCCTTGCTCTATCTGCTCTCTTCTTCTATCTCTCTTGCACTTGGGGGGGGGGGGGCATTAGCGATGTCGCTATTGCCCCTTGGCTTTTTTCATTTTTTATTTTTTATCTTTCATTTTTTACCCCTTTGTGGGCTCAGCCTTGCATTTCTCTATTGGCTTGACTTTGACTCTTTCTCTCTGTCTATCCAACTCCTCTATCACCTCTCTCTTCTTTTCCTCTCTCCATTTTCTCCTATTTGGCCCCGGCCTCCATTTTGTCCTTGCTTTTGGCTCCCCCTCTTTGTTTGGATGGCCTTGGAATGGTTCTCCTTTTTTTTCCTTGGCATCTGTTTTGTCCGGACCTTTTGCTCTTAGCTTGGCCCATTTGGCCGCCCTTGAGCTCATTCTCTCTCTCTCTCTATGCCCCCTACCGTGGGAACCCTCCTCCTAGCAATAGCGATGTCGCTATGGGGGGGGTGGTTGGGGGGTCCTCTTTCTTTCACAGAATATTGGTCCCCAAGGGCCCCGAGAACGTGCCCTTATAGATGCCATGTCATCACTGCCCAAACAGGCACGCGCCACTAACGCCACCCACCTCGTCTACCACATTGCCAAAAACCACCACCTGCACGCCATTTGGCCATGTCACGCTGCACGCAGAGCCCCAACCGGACCTAGCAACACCCCCTCTGGGCTTCGTTATCGCCACATAGAAGGGGAGCTTCGCTTTCCCTTGCTTCATGCTATTGGCTAGACACGCCTTGGCTCATAAATTTTAAAATGGAAGCGCCATCGTGCGTATGTGGGTTATCCCTATGCCACATGGCAATCGCTCAGGCATTCTCTTTTAGAATGGCCTCCATGGGCCCCAAAAAATGCACCATTTCAACCTTAAGAAAACCCCTTTTTTTGCCTTCTTCTCCATGCTCCCCTATTTTGCTCCTATACCAGTCGATCAAGCCGCAAAGCCACGATGGGTCTCTGCTGAATTGGCCCGCAAACCGTGAAAACCTCAACACATTCTGACTCGCTTGAGATCGCTATCCAAGGCCATAACAAATGAAAAAAATCATCTGCAAACCTTTCACTGCCCAAGGCTTCCAACTTCATCTTCCTGTATCTAGCCGACCAAGCATCCGATTGATGCACCGTTGATTCATGCTAGCTCCACATGATGCACACTATCACCAAGAACCTTGGCGACGCCAAAATGATGCTAGATCGCACACCCTCTGATGCAGCCAATTGGGCTCAGACCCGGCCCCCTCAAAATCTTTAACTGATCATAACTTGCTATTCCGAGCTCTGATTCACAATTCGAGAAGACAAGCATGCTCCACAGCTTGAGCACTACAAATGTACCCACTGACACATGCCTCGGCCATCTCTCCCAAGCTGCCCTATCTATCCGGGATATGCAACACTTTCTAACTTTAAACTGTAATATCTTGAGCACCAGTGCTCCATTTGACGAGCCGTCTAGACTAACTTCTAGAGCACACTGAGCACTACATTTTAGCATAGTGATTTAAATTTTGGACACCTTCATCTACCATCTTAAATGGACCGTCTTGCCGCACTTTTGGCCTACAAAACCGCTTCAGACATACTTTTCCGCTATCCTCTGACTTCCCAGGTCCTTGGCACCTGCCCTTGCCTTCTGCACTGCACTTGTACAAGGAATCCAAATGTACAACCTCCAACAAATTTTGATATTATTTGTAAAAAATTTACCGGATGCCCAACTTTTCAAAGATGTGCTAACTTGAAACTGCTAACTAGCACAAAAAGTGCGACAGGTTAACATGCTTTCACCCATGTAGAGGTTACTCCTTAGATTTCATGACGATTCAAAAATGTTAGGTCTTGTTTTAGAGAGCGTAGTCATCGTAGATAAGATAGTGGTTGTGCATATATAACGTGCTTTGAGCTGATTTTCCTTGGTAGTAAATTTCTCTAGAAGGTGCAGTAGCTTATTGACACCCATCTGTTTGTTTCCATGCGCCTATGGGTCAAGCTCCATCCTTGGTTGACATCTTGTTTGTTGGCCTAGTTCTCACTTTGCTAGCAACTATAAGAAGTGTATGTGTTTGAAAAACAATTTTGTAATTGGAATAACGGGAAACTTATGGCCCTTGAGCTTATACATTGGCATCGTATGTCCCAAAGGCCATAGGCACTCTCATTAAAACAAAGGGTGACTTATGGCCCTAGGGCCACAAAGTGGCCCAAGTGTCAATATAAAATATCTCGAAGAAAATTCGGACCATTCAAGGGCACCTTTTGTGAGGCCAAGGTTAAGACCGGGCAGCATTCCAAGGGCCACAATGGACATGTCGTATAGGGGGTTCCAATATTTAGCAAGGCAAGGACTATATAGTCCACATGATTGAGTGGAAAGTGGCATTCTCTAGTCCCCTTAGTCTTAGATTGGTAGAATAGCGTAGAGAGAGAGATATCTATGGAGGACTATTGGCATGGTCTCTCTTGATATCTCTCAATCTCCATCTCTCTCTCTCTCTCTCTCTCTCTCTCTCTCTCTCACTCACTCACACACACACACATTTTGTATAGACTCTAGCTTGTAAATTTGTCTAGTTGAGGAAGCTCTGAATTGTTTCAGAGAGATGGCTTCAAGAAACAAGGCTTAACTATTTCAACCTATTTCCCTCTTTTATGGCTGGGACTTGCATCACTCATGTCATGATCTCTTGTAACCCTCTCACCTACATGCATGACGGTAGCTCCCATAGCATCCTCTTTCTTCTCCACATAAATTATTCTTACCACCTTTTCTTTGCCCAACTCTTCAGCTCTCAAACCGCTTGGACCTGCTTTCCCTTTAATCTCAACACCATAATCTTGAGCTCAAGGAGAAATTTGTGAAGGAGTAGGAAACATATAACCACCATCCTCTTTAGCTTGTCACATTGAGGGATTTTATGGTCATATTCTCCTCCTTTTGAGAGGCTTCGCTTCACTCCCATTGCATCCACTTCTTCTACCTTCCCTTTTCCTTTTTTCTTCTCTCGCACGAGGTCTTCTACCTTTGCCTTCTCTTTAGCTTCCAGGCTAATAACACTCACCGCTTGGTTTACAGTAGCAGGTGGTGGAGGTAGTGGTGGAATGAGAGGTTGTGGTGGTGGTGGTTGTTGTACAGGTGGTCTAAGTATTTGGACCAGTGGAATTGGTCCTAGTTTTCTGGGTGGTGGTGGTGTTGCCCTTGGTGGGGAGGTTTGATTCTGTCTTCCTCCTCTATTGAAGTTCGGCCTTCTTGGATGTGGACAATAATACATGCCAAGACCGTCTTCCCCGCAATTGTAGTAGCAGTATTCTTGGTTTTGCCTTAGTTTTCATCTCCCTCACTCTGGATTTATAATAGGTGCATGCCCTTGTTGCACTAGATGCATGGATAACTTTCAAGCTGAGTGGTGATGTGACTCAATAGGTCTTGCTGCTCTTCTGATTCCTCTTGTGGTTGGGTTCTATGAGCGGCTGTTGCAGTCACTGGGTCTAGTTGAACTGAGCTCAATTCCCTTGACTTGTTACTCTTGCTTGCATGTGCAGTATCTTGTCTTTAAGGAGGGCTACTTCCATTGCCAACTCATACGTTGTAGGGAACCTCCCCTTCACCTTCTCCTTAAGTGGCGACCACAAGCCAGCAAAATGAAATGTTCCTTCTTCATCAAATTAGGAACTCCTTCACCTTCCTCGAGTGAGGCAACCCATCGCTCCCACAAATCCACAAACTTGGATCTATAAGTGGCATACTCTAGCATACCTCCTTGCTTTAACTCTGTCAGCCAGCACTGCCATACCTTTTCTGAGGTTGTGCCTCCACCAAACCTCTTCACAAAGGTAGCATTAGCTTAAGGTGGGAGAAGATGGTTTTCTTAACAAAGAGGAAATCAAGTGTTTTCAAGGTATGTTCGAAAAACATGGTAAAGATTTTTCCTTTGAGCCAAGTGAGATTGGGTGTGTGGATCCAAGTGTTGTAGCACCTATGGCTATATTCATTGTTCCTCACATGCCGTGGAGCTTATGTCCTATTCCAGTTCCTAAAGCTCACTTTCCAAAGCTTATCAATTTGCTTATGAGAAGATAGAAATGGGAATCTTGGAACCATATCTGCGCCATACTCTAACCAATGGTTCACTGTTCCGAAGAAAAATGGTACTTTAAGGTTCAGAAAGGATATGCAGCCTGTTAACAAGGTAACAATCCGCAATGTGGGTACCGACCCAATTGTGGATGAATTTGCTGAGGCTTTTGCAGGTAGGTCAATTTATTCTATGGGTGATCTTTATTTTGGATATGATCAATTTCAGTTAGCATTGAATAGCAGGGATCTTACTATGATGCGCACACCTCTCGGATTGGTAAGGATGTGCACTCTGCCACACAGGGTGCTACTAATTCTATAGCTCATATGATGAACGGCATGAATAAGGTATTGAGGGAATTTATCCCACATGTTACTATGCCTTTAATTGATGATATACCCATTAAGGGTTGTGAGGAAGGCTCAAAAGATGAGGTGAAAGATCAAAGGGGGTGACGACAGCTTGTTGCTCAACATATTGCTGATTGTGATGCTATTTTATCCAGACTTGAAGAATTTAATTTAACACTTTCATGGCAAAAATCAACTTTTGGTGCCAAACAGGTTCTAATAGTAGGGCACATGTGCAGTCCAAAAGGTAGAAGTCCAAGTCCGGCTAAAGTTGAAGCTATTCAAAAGATGAAGGAAACGTGCTCTTCGGTTTTACTGAAGTTCGTCTATTTCTGGGTGCATGTGTATTCTATCTTATTTGGCTGCCACATTTTTCTCATGTTGCAGAAGTGCTTTATCAACTGCTGAGAAGGTAAAAGATTTTTTTGGGAAGAAGTTCATACACAGGCTATCAAGAAATTAAAGAAGATGCTTCTTGAGGCTCCAACCTTGAGGAAAGTTTCTACAAATGCGGAAGGCTAGTAATTTTAACGGTTGACACTAGCCCGACAGGTATTGGATGGGCTATTGGTCAAGATGATGAAGAAGGTAACAGGTATGTGGTTCGATTTGGAGCAAAAGTGCTCAATGCTCGCCAAGGAGGCTACCCACAGGTTAAGAGAGAACTTTGGGGAGTTTCTGCTACTCTAAGGTCTGATAAAGAATACTTTATTGGAGCTTCAATCGTGGTAGAGATAGGGATGATTGCAAATTGCTCTACGATGGATAGCCTATATTAAGTCTCTTAATCCTGAATCTTGTCATATTGCAGGTAGAGATAATCCTCTTGCAGATATGTTATCAAGAGCTAGATTTGAAGATGAAGAAGAGATGCTGACCACAAGTGATGATGTTGGCTTGAAGTTCTATTTGTCTTCTTATCTGCATGCAAATTGCGAAAATATTGCTCATAATTTTGAGGTATTTACTGAAGAGTTCTATGAAGGAGAATGGATTTTGATTGGTCTGTACCTTAGCACTCTTACTAAGCATGAAGAGTGGATGGATCAAGAGTACAAGAAGATCAGGAAGAAAGCTTACAACTATTTTCTGAAGGATGGGCATTTATGGAAGCATCCAAAACGCTATAAAGGAGTACCACAATAGGTTGTTTGTGATAAAGGGACTCAATAATAGGTTATCAAAGAGTTTCATGAAAGTTTATGGGCTGGACACAGAGGGGTCTGGGAAACTTTTGTCAATATTAAGGATCGTTACTGGTGGAAAGGTATGTATAAATATGTGGCTCAGTTTGTAGAGACATGCCTAATATGCCAAGAGTATTCTAATGTACGGCATCGAGATGCATTGCATCCCACCTATCCGCTGGCTATGCACTACAATGGGGTGGTGGACCTGATTACCATGCCAGTAGGTGTTTGGAAAATGCGGTATATTGTTCTTGTCAGAGAGGATCTTATTAATCAGGTGGAAGGCAGAGATTTGCGTAACAAAGCTACCAGTTCCGTATGCAAGTTCCTGCTTGAAGATGATATTTCCAGGTATGGATATGTTGTAGAATTACTACTGATAGAGGAGATCTTGATGCAGATGAAGCTCGGGATTTCTTTGCTCGCTTGGGCATTAAATTCGCTCTCACTATAGCATGCAATCTAGAGGGTAATGGAAAAAGTGAAAGAGGGCATCCGCCTATTGTTAAAGCTTTAGCAAAGGCATGCCAAGGACATATTGGTGATTGGCCTAAACTCCTACCATTTGCTTTATGGGTTGATCGAACTACACATAGTTCTATTACAGGTTTTATTCCATTTGAGCTAATGTACGGGTAAAAACCCATTATGCCTATAGAGGAAGCGGTTATCTCTTGGACTGTAATGCCATGGGAAGAAGGTATTTCTACAGAAGATTTTCTTGCATTGCACATTCGCCAACTTGAGAGACATCAAGAAGATATAGAACAGGCTAAAGTAGTGCTTAAGGAAGCAAGGTTGAAGAACAAAGCAGCGTTTGATGGTAAGCACAAACTACGACCTCGTGCTATTAAAGATGGGGATTGGGTCCTTGTATATGACAGCAACCTGGAGAATCGGTACACTGCTATGCGGAAGATGGTTAAACGATGGTTCAAACCATATGTAGTACTTCATGTTTATGATAATGCTACCTACAAGTTATGCGAGCTTGATGGCACTGAGCTCAAGGTGCCTACTACAGGGAAAAGAGTTAGTTGTTTAAGCAACGATATGGTGAGACTAATATTGGGGACTTCAACACAGATCAACATCTTGAAGAAAATGTTATGTATGCATCCGATGATGAGTTTGATGATGCTCTTGAAGATGCTTTATAAGTACGGTTGGCACAGACAGGAGGTTGTGCAGGTTCAGAGGGGGTGGATATCGTGCAGCTCCGCTCCCATGCTAAGAAAGATTTCATAATAATGCACATCAATTTTGTTTGAAGCTTACATGATTAATACACAGTGGTTAAGGCCTGGTAACATGCCAAGTTCAATGTTGAATGTATGCCAGATGCGGCTTAAAACGGCCAATTGATTCCTTAATGGTGTTAACAAGGACTATGATTGAAGTGAGCATAGATGGGATATTATGATCTAGAACTGAAGTGCTTGAAGTGCTCTACCGGCCTATCTTTATGGCTCGTTGATTGGAGCTACGGTGAAGAAGTTATGGCAGTTTGAAGTTTAAGTCGATTGTAGATTCGTACCGTATTGGGCAACTACAGCTTAGGTGACAAAGATAAAATGAATGCACGGACCTAAAGTGTTCACTTTGTGGAGCACGTTGGTCTTTTCAGATCAGTGATCGGATTTACGGTTGCTAAGTTATTGGTTGTTAAAGATTGACTGGGGGCCAGTTCCACACCAGCCCAATCCACTCGATTGGAGTGCCATCTTGGAGTTTTTGTCTTTTGTCCGGGTTTTGGAATGCAATCATTGTGGGTAAAGGCTAACACTGCTACGGCTTGCTGGAGAAAAATGACTTTCTAGGCGTTGCTTGGAAGATGTGTATACTAAATGTGATGTTGTTTTACGAAAGCACAAAAAGTTCTTGAACAGCTTCGTTTCTCTTCGAATGCATTGACTGCGGGATATACCCAATGAGGCAGGGTCAATATGTATGCCAAATGTGATGCCCTTACAAAGGCTATGGCTGCAACCTAAGCCCACCAAGGAATTAACTTGGCCGGCCGCCCAAGGCAAAGGTAAAATGGAGCAACCTTTTCTTTTTTGAATAAGGTGTGAAACAAAATAAAGAAGAGGAGCATGGCAAGCAGGGCAGCGCGAGCAGAACTTGCAGAGGGCTCTTGAAGCGTACATAGCGGCTACGATGAAGCTCATACGAGCGCTCTTGTGTGACGGAAATTGCTTAGCTTGCCAAGGCACAGTGATTCGGTCCTAATCTAGCCACATTTGGCGTCGATCAAGAGTTTCCGTGCCACATCATAGAGGCATTTTTTATGCCTCCTCAGCAACGACGGCACCGTCGTTGCTAAGGGAGGTAAGGAGTTATAAATAGAGGGTTCTTTTTTGCATGCGAGGGTGTGGAAAAGCAAACGAAGAAGAGGAACGAAGAGAAGGGACGAGCAAGTGTTGCAAGCTTGGGGGAAGAGGTTTCTCTCTCTCTCGAGCTTGCACAAAAGAAAAGAGAAACTCTCGGCTCGTGCTCAGCAAGCAAAGCAAGGAGATTATTGTGGTAAGCATTCAAAGAGAAACAAAGGGAAGGAGAGGAAAATGGCATTAAGCAAGAGACAAGGAGCGAGGAGCAAGGAAGAGAGCTTGGGCGAGGAGCTTGCCAAATCTTGAGCAAGCCAAGGCAAGTAGGGGATTCACCAGGGAAGCTTGGTCAAAGGAGCAAGAAGCCCGGAGGAACTTAAGCAAGAGAGATTGAGCAAGAAGCTTGTCGAGGCTTGAGAAAGCCGAGGCAAGAAGACATATCAAGCAGGTGAACAAAGGAAATCGGCACAGTAGGATTTTGTTCGTCGGCACGCAACCTAATTTAATTGTTTCTTTTTGATGAATTGCGGAGCCGTTAACGGCCCGGAGTATTCTGTAAGGCAGTTTAAGCTCCTAAATCGTCATTAGTATCAATTAACGATGTCATTAAGGACACTTCTTCATAATTGTGCATCAATTTCGTCGGTGCTACCGATTTTTGAGCAAATTTTGTGCGTTGATAGCATATCAAGTGATTAAAAGGTGCTCTATTGTGCGGTGCGCCAGATTTTTGCTCTCAATTTTTCCACAGCCACAGCAGCCCGGCACTGACCTGGCTCAATTTTCGAACACTTCTCCCCCAACACCGGATTAGTTGGGTACTTTTCACAAGATTACTAGTTAGTTTAGACTAAGTCTCATATCATATTTATGGTTTATGGATGGCAATCGTACCTCTTAAACATGGAAAAAAGGCGTTGTTTATAGATTCTAAATATGTCAATGAGATTTCATCTTTATGTTAGGAAGTAGCTTTCATTAGAATCCTTGGTTTATTGACCTAGCTTGTGGTGTATGACCCTTATAACCACAAACATGATTGATAGAGGATTTCCTCTCCCCTGTTTCTCGTATGTCTACTTTGTGAAAATGTAGTAAGGTGTCGTCAACAGAGAAGGAGAATAAACGAAGGCCATCTATCAAGTCGCCCCAATATTCTCGAGGTTGGGCACCTCACAATTGCCTAGTAAAAAAGAGTTTGATAAATTTTTTTGGCTCATGGGTTTGAAAATTGAGTGTCTACATGAGAAGGATTGAACGAAATTTGAGTTTCATGAGCTAGACCCTCTTGTAGAGTGCTTTGAGATAGGAATATCTCTCCAAGAGTCTCTAGCTCATGAGGCTTATGGTAGATTTGTGGTTTATCCTCTTTGGGGGCTAGAGACACTTGCAAAACTCTTTTTAGTTTATCAATAGTAATGAGTCTCTATTGCATGAGGCTCATTAGGGGCTAGAGACACTTTCAAAACTCTTCCTAGTTTATCAATAGTAATGAGTCTCTATTGCATGAGGCTTGACTTATCTACATCACAAGCATCACATCAGTTTAAGCCTTGTGGGATAGAGTCTTTAAAAAATGGTTTATGCTCTAGAAAGAGTCCTACCAAAGTTCTCATGTGGCTTAAAAATGAAGTCTCCAAGTCATGATGCTCAAAAAAAGTTCTACTAGAGTGACCATCAGGCTTGATATTGAGTCTCTAGCTCATGAGGCTCAAGATATTAAGTATGGAGCCTGAATTACACCTTGCATGTTTTTGTATTAAATACGCACATTTGTAAGGTCCCCATTATGAGGAGAAACCATCGTGCGGCGTGAAGAAAAATCACTCGTCCGAAATAAAGAACACTCGCCAAAAATTAAAATTTTTACCCACTCTGAGCCGTCAAAATATTCCTTTTCGTCAGAATATTATGGCCGCGGAAAGTAGTCGAAGAACAACTGGTCGGTAGGCTGGTTGGCCGGTGGCTGGTAGTCAAAGGCCGGTGGCCGAATTCAAAAGAGGACTTGTCTTTCTCAAGGACGGCCACACATGAGCGGATGGAAGGGTCCGATTTGGAGTTATCTACACAAGGGCGGCTACACATGGCTGCCTCTCATGAGAGCGGACAACCCTTTTGGCCTATAAAAGGAGGCCATTTCTACACACATTTCATAGTGTGAATTTCATGCAACAAGGTGGGTGTGAGGTGGTCAGAGTGAAGCAAGGTGGGAGCTCTATTAAGGGTATAATCCCTTTGTAACCTACTTCTTGTTTTGAAGTACTGAAGCCATTGAGTGGCTAGTTTCCCTTGGACGTAGCCCACATTGGGTGGACCACGTATATTGTGTGTACTC
This sequence comes from Adiantum capillus-veneris, assembly GCF_014529385.1. NCBI lineage: Eukaryota > Viridiplantae > Streptophyta > Polypodiopsida > Polypodiales > Pteridaceae > Adiantum > Adiantum capillus-veneris. The sequence goes on from NC_140946.1 coordinate 101,770,160, forward strand.
TCTCTTTCTCTCTCAACTCTAAAATTGCTTGTATGTGAAAATTATCTCTCTCCATTAAGTAATCTACTCAAATATCTAATTAGCTACGTCATATTTCCTAACACCTGGTATTAGAGCAAGGTTTGCTCGTAGCTAAATTATCCCAAGGAAAGGATTCCTTGAATTCAGTGGGAGTATTGGCGGAAGGGAAGCTCAAGATTGAAAAGTTCAATGGCAAAAACTACCAAAATTGGACGATGCATATTGAAGACTATCTCTACCTGAAGGACCTCTATTTGCCACTAGGAGGTCTTGCAAAGAAGCCCGCAATGATGGCAGCAGTTATTAGGTTCTCTAATGAATTCTATGGTCTGGACAAGGCTAGCCATTGCACATGCAATGGGAGTTGTAAGTACAACCTAGGTAAAGAGCACTGGAAAGCTGTGAAGTGGATACTTAGGTATCTAAAAGGGACAACAACAAATGCTTTGTATTCTGGAGGAGCTGATATTTTTCTAGAAGGGTATGGTCATGTAGATATGGCATGTGACAAAGATACTCGAAGGAGAACTACTGGCTATGTCTTCAAGGTTGAAGGCACAATATTAAGTTGGGCTTCAAAGGTGCAGAAAGTGGTCTCACTTTCTACCATGGATGTAGAGTATGTAGCAATGAGAGAGGCAAGGGAAGAAATTATCTGGCTTCACAGATTCTTAGAAGAGCTTGAATTCAAACAAAACAATTGTGTCTTGTACAGTGATAGCCAAAGCGCTATCCATCTTGCAAACTTATCCTTTCATTCATGGACAAAGAACATTGTGAGATATCACCTTATACGTAGTCTTTTGGAAGAGGTACAACAAAAGCTAGGAAAGGTGGATACAAGTGAAAATCCTGCAGACAGACATGTTTACAAAGGTGTTCAATAAGGAGAAGTTGAGCTTTTTCTCATCTTCAATCGGCATTCAAGGATAAGAAGCCAGGATGGAAAGCAGTCACTGGTTTGGTTTGGAGATCAGTCTCTAAGTGGGAGATTGTTAAGTATAGAGCCTGATTGACCCCTTGTAATTTTCTACATTAAAAAAACATATGAATAAGGTCCCCATTATGAGGAGAAGCCATCGTGCGTGAAGAAAAATCACTTGCCAAAAAAAAAAACACTCGTTGAAAGCCAAAATTTTCATGCCCAGTCTCGAGCCCAAGGATTCACCGGATTATTCCTTTTCGTCGAAATATTATGGCCAAAGGATGGCCAGAAAGTGGTCAAAAAACGATCGGTCGGTTGACCGATTGGTTGGTGGTCGGTAGTCAATGGCCGGTGGCCATGTCCAAATTTAAAAGCTATCTTGCCTTCTCAAGGGTGGCCACACATGGGCAGATTGGAGGGTCCGATTTGGACTTATCTACACAAGGGCGGCTACGCATGGCTGCCTCTCATGAGAGAGCACAGCACTTTTGGCCTATAAAAGGAGGTCATTTATACATATATTCATAGTGTGAAGTTGATGCAACAAGGTGGGTGTGAGGTGGTGAGAGTGAAGCAAGGTGGGAGCTCTATTAAGGGTATAATCCCTTTGTAACGTACTTCTTGTTTTGAAGTACTAAAGCCATTGAGTGGCTACGTTCCCGTCAGTGTTCGGGAAAAATGTGTCTCAGCTTAATATCGTGCCATTTCCAATTTAAAAAATTCCGGTTGAGGGCAAGGGGAAAAGGAGAAATTTCGTCATAAAATACAGAGAAATAATGTAAAAAACTGAAAAATACCCCTAATTTTCTAAAATTTCCTGTTGGAAAACTCAAGGAAAAGAAATTTGTATGTTTGGGAAAATGAATTTTTCCGAACACTGGTTCCCGTGGACATAGCCGACATTGGGTGAACCACGTATGTCGTGTGTACTCTCTCTCTCTCTCTCTCTCTCTCTCTCTCTCTCTACTCGATAATCTCTTGCGTGTGAAAATTATCTTAAGGAAAGGATTCCTTGAATTGAGTGCGAGTAATGGTGGAGGAAGGGAATCTCAAGATCGAGAAGTTCAATGGCAAAAACTACCAACATAGGTAGATGCAGATTGAAGACTATCTCTACTAGAAGGACCTCTATTTGCCACTGGGCGGTCTTGCAAAGAAGCCTGCAATGATGGCAGATGAATCATTGATTGTCCTTTATCAAAAGGCACTGGGACCAATCCGGTTAAACTTGGTGTCGACGGTGGCCTTCAATGTTTCTGCGATGAAGACCATGGAAGTCACTTGACGACTTCTACGAGAAACCATCGACATCCAATAAGGTATTTCTCATGAAGCACCTATTCGATATAAAGATGACAGAGAATGGTTTAGTTGCAAAGAACCTAAATGGCTTTAACACAAACATTAGTCAACTTCGATCGATGAAAATAAGTCTTGATGATGAAGTGCAAGCTCTCCTTCTATTGTCGTCTCTATCGGATAGTTGGGACAGCGTTGTGATGGCTGTAAGTAATTCTATTTTTGGCACAAATACTCTTACGTTTGATGATGTTGTGGGTGTTCTTTTAAGCGAGGAAATGAGAAGGAGAAGCACATGAGAATTGTCAAGTGTTGCACTGTCAATGGAAACAAGTGGAAGGCCTAAGGAGAGGTTTAAAAACCAAAAGGGTCGTGATTCCTCAAGACGGAGAAAGTCACGCACAAAGTCAATTCTTGAATGTTGGAACTGCGGCAAAAAAGGTCACGTCAAGAAGGATTGTTGGTCAAAGAAGAAGAAGGAGTTGGAGTCTCAAGACAACAAGCCAACATCAAAGGCCAATGTGGCAGGTAACGTAGAGCATGATGGTCTAATTCTCTCATTAGATAATAGGTCTAATTCCTGGATAGTAGATTCCAGGGCTTCATTCCATGCGACACTACAGAAGAAACATTTCCAAGATTACACCAAAGGTAATTCTGGGTATATATACTTGGGAGATGATGAAGCTACTGAAATCATCATCAAAGGTACAGTTTGTGTCAAAACTGCTCTAATGGAGATGAATGGAAGATTAAAGATGTTAGGCATGTTCCTTCTCTTCGCAAAAATTTGATCTCAATAGGAAAATTGCATGATGAAGGTCACAACATTTCATTTGGAAGCAAACGGTGGAAGATCTCAAAGGGATCTTTGGTGGTTTTCAAAGGAGAAACGGTTGGTATGCTTTACTTTTGTCATGTTAGCATGCAACCTTCATCTTTTGCAGCAACTATAGAAGTCGACAGTGCGGTCTGGAACTTTCGGCTTGGACATACGAGTGCCAAAGAAATGAAAATCCTTCAAACAAAGAAGCTTCTACCAGGTTTGAAAGAAGTGGACTTAGAGTTCTGTGAAGATTGTGTTTATGATAAACAAAAGAGGGAAAAATTTCAAAACTCTAGAAATGAAAGAAAAAGTAAAAAATTTGAGTTGGTTTATTCTGACGTTTGGGGTCCTACAAGTACACCATCACTTGGTGGCTCATTGTAATATGTAACATTCATAAATGATGCGACTAGGAGAACATAGGTTTATGTAATGTAGAATAAATCTAATGTGTTTTCCATATTTCAAAGGTGGAAATCCTTTGTTGAGAATGAAACAGGTACTAAATTTAAATGCCTCAGATCTGACAATGGAGCCGAATATTGCAGCCAAACTTTTGAAATATTTTGTGCTAGCAATGGCATTCGAGGCAAAAGACAACCCCAAGGACACCTCAACAAAATGGCATTTCCTAAAGGACGAACATAACAATCATGGAGCAAGCACGAAGCATGTGGCTACATGCACGTTGTCAGGAGCTTTTTTGAGCAAGGGATTGCGCATATGTACATACACATGCATGGTGCATCGAATAAAGGATTACCCAATTTCCATAGCCAGGTGGTTACGTGGGGCCCACATGTGTACAGGTAGGACAGCATGTACATAGTGCAGCGATTTTCACTATTATCAATATTAGTGTGTTTTTTCTGTAATAAAGTGAAGTTGGTAGCGCGTAAAACTTCTCGAGGAAGCTATCCGCGGGCTAACGACGTGAGGTCAGCAGGTGCGTCAGATGGCATCTAGTGGCATCAGGAGGGCGAACGAGGTCAATATTTGCACGCGGATGAGGACGGACACAACGTGGGTGTTTTCTTGTGAGAGTTATGCAGAAAGGTCATCATTAGGACCACTTTTTGGGGCCACTTCACGTGGTGGCGAGATGCATTATTGGAAAAAAGCTGAGTGCCAAGTGTGCGAATGATGCAAAAAGGTGACAACTATGCACTGCGAGGTCAGTTTTTGGCCTGTTCGGGGTCCGTTTGAGGTCATCTAAAAGGCCAAGGGTGCCCAAGTAAAAAAGATAAGTGTGGGAATTGAAAAAACTAAGAGAAGACCAGAAAAAACATGGAGAAGAGAGGAGGAACAGCCGCAGGTGTGTTTTTGCTCATTTTGGAGCCTGTTTTGGCCGTAAACTGCTCATCCGAGGTCGGATTTGAGCACTTTGACATTGTAGACTGGGGTTTTGGGCCGTTCCGGACGCGATGGCACTGTCCATTTTGCCAAATTCCTCACTCTTTTCCTGCTATTTTTCTGTGTAAGTTTCTCTTATGAGCGAAGTTTCTGCTCTAGTTTGTGATTGTATCTGGCTTATTTTACCCATATTGTGTGAGCTATTTGCCCCATTGGTGTTGGCCCAAGATCAATTGTATCTAAACATCAGAAATTCTCCTCTTTTGAGCTGAGTTTTTTGGGTGTGTGTGTGTGTGTGTGTCTGTGTGGAGTGGGCAAGTGGATAGTCTCTCTCCTCTCACTCCAGAGGTGTGTTCCCTGTCTCGGCAAGGTGTGTTGTTTCATCCCGCTCACATTCTTTTGGCGCCCCCACGGAGGATCTTCTTCGAGTACCTTCTGCTTCGAGCTTCGGGATTACAGGTTGCAGGTTGCAGATTACAGATTACAGGTTACAGGTTACAGGTTATAGGGACAAGTACAGGTACAGGTAGCTGGAGTACAGTGATATACTAGCAGTGATGTCACTTGCAGTTGTTGTGGGTATGCATCACTTGGCGCCTATTTGAGCGCATTGTCTGCTGGATTGTACGTTACTTGTGGAAACTACCATTATACGCATTTGTGGAGCCATACTTGGTTGTATTTGGCAGTCCCAGCCATTTTTGAGACTTGGTCTGGAAGATAGTCATTTCTGAGACTTGACTATACGCGATTTGCATTAGCCTTCGTGTGAGGGTCGATAGCGTGAGGTTTTAATTGAGCTGGGGGATTCTCAAATGTAGAGATCCTTTCGGTGATATAGGTAGCTGGAGCACCCTTTTTGTGACCTCGCCATAGGCTATGTACTAGTGAGTCCTACTTGACGCTCGCGTTCCATTGTTGACAGTTTATGCATACATAGACAGTCTATATTTTGGGTTCCTACTGCTCTACTTCTGGGGAAACTCTGTCAAAATTTTCCCAAGTTATGATGGCTGGTTTTTTGGTATTTTGAGCCATTTATGCTGTTATGCTGCTGAAATTTGGGCAAAAATCAGAGGATAAGTCAGGTGTGCCTTCTTGGGAGCTTCATGGTTGGCTTTAATGGATGATCAAAATGGCCCTCATTTCACTCCTTTTCATTTAACTCAAAGGATTCAGATTAATGTTCATGTGTCCAAGAAGATCTTTTTCTAGCAGGGCATAGTCTTTATGTTTGGGCCAAGAAGATTGAGAGAGATCCTGGAATGTCCTTTGCCTATTGTCATTCCGATGATCAACTATGAAAACTCATTTGATGTGCATGTGTTTGTCCTTATCTAAAGTTGAGCTCCATTGAAGTTTCTGGGGATTGGGTAGTGAAAAGTTTTGGCTTCTTGCACGTGTGTTCGAAGGGGTTCTCAAAGCATCACAATTTTTGTAGCCATGGCTTTCTCTTATCCGGAGTTTCATGGAAGAAGTGATGAAGATGTGGAAGAATTTTTGGAAAAGATGGAGGTTGCCTGCATTAGCAACCAGATTCATGACCCTACGCAAATGTTACGCCTTCTCCAAATTTGTTTGAAGAGTGGTGCACAAGTTTGGTCTAAAGCATTTGAAGAGGAGTTGCGTGTGGCTGATCCACCTGTAAGGTTGAGTTGGGACAATCTACAACATGGGTTGGAAGTGGAGTTTGTGAAGATAGAAGATCCTGACAAAGTGTGGCAAGAAGTACAGGCTTTGGTGCAAAAGGAAGGTGAGCCAGTAGATGCGTACATACGTAAGTTTTCATTGGCATGGGAGCGAATGTGCAAGGCCTTAGCACCACAGGTACCCCCGCCTGACATGATGAAGAAGGACAGGTTCTTGGCTGGTCTTTGGGAGAATATACGTTGGAGAGTGGAGCTAAAGAAGCCTAGGACATATGAAGATGCACTAGAGGTAGCAAGGAACAAAGAGTGGAAGCTGAGGAAAATGAGCCAGTTAGGGGTGGAGTCTTTGCCAATGAGGTCTGAATTTCAGCCTATAGAGTCTTTACAAGGGCGCATGTCAGGGTTTCATCATGAACCAGTGGTTCCTGTTACTACTCAGGTTATGCCAGCAGTGGTCACTACAGCAGTGCAAGATGATGGGCTAAGGAAAGACATGAGGCAAATGGTAGATTTGATGAAGAATCTCAGCCTAAACATGCTAGGTCAAGTGGCAGATAATCGAGGTTGAGGGAGGTTTGCAAATCAGCCAGGAGGTGAAGAAAGGCCTAGGAATGGTGTTGGACAAAGCAATGGTAGGTTTTGGAGGCAGACGCCCACATGTTATAATTGTGGAGAGTTGGGTCACATCAGCCCGCAATGTGATAAGCCACCAAGGATGGGGGGAGACATGTATCCATTGCCAAGACAGGTGCTAACTAGGTCAAATGATTATGGCATCGAAATTAAGGGAGACGAAGGAACCAGTGGACTGACCCAGGAGGAAAAGGGAAAGACAAAAGTGCTAAGTGTAGTCACCTTGGAGAAGGCATCAAAGCTAGAGGATACATTAGTGATGCCTATTGGGAAGAGGACCACAGAGGAAAATGAAGGAAGAAGTGCCCCAGGTCCTAGTAAGAAGAAAGGAAAGAGCCATGAAGACGAGGATGTCAAGGCCAAGAGAAAAAGGAGAGCTCGTCGAAAGTTTCATGTTTCAGATTTTCCACTAGGGGATGGACAATTAAGCTATGACTTGAGGGAGGATCTGATGAGCAGGAAGGCAGATGTTACTTTTGGGCAGCTTATAGAGATGGTGCCTAAGCTAAAGCGACAGTGGAAGAGGATGGTTAACCCAATGGAGAAAGAGCTAGAGAGAGGTTCAGTAAAGGTGTTGGCAATGGATGAGGTACCAGACATTTGTCCAATAGTAGATGTGTGGCATAAAAGGAAAAATTTGGGACAAGGTTATGTGGATGGCGGAGCCCAAATATGCGTCATAACACACTCATGCATTGAGAAGATGGGTCTCACAGTGGCTGGGGTGTCAGGGTTTCGGATCAGATTGGCAAACCATCAAAAAGTAAAATGCTTGGGTGTTGTAAAGAGCTTAGAAGTGGAGGCATATGATGCAAAGGCAGTGGTTGATTTTCATGTGATGCCAGCAGGGTTGGGAGCATATCCTATTATACTGGGCAGACCATGGTTATGTGCAGTGGGAGCTGTTCAAGATTGGCGACATGGTACGATTAGCCTCTATGGAAAGACAGGTACCAAGAAGCTTTATAATATGGACACAAGGAAACGATTAGAGGAGCTTTATGAAGATGAGGATGAGTCTAGTGATGAAGACTCTTCCACGGTGACAGATGAGGACAATGATAGCACTACCAGCAGTGATGAGGATGCTGATGTTGCATTTCTTTTGATGGACAAAGAAATCCAGGAGATTGGTTTAGTTGCATTTGCGAATGAGGTTGAAGATGAAAGTGAAGGGCCTTATGAAGTGATTGAAGGGCTGATGCAAACCAAGGTTGAGTTGTCAAAGAAGCAGGAATTGGTGACACAAATGATCAGTGGAGACCTCTCAGCTATGGAGAAGGATATATATTTGCACATGCTGGCTAGTTTTCCTGATTTGTTCATTACTTCATATGAAGAGATCAGAGGGTTCAAGGGTGAAGAGATACATATAGAGCTGAAAGAAGGTGCTAAGCCAGTGCGGCAAAGGCTAAGAAGGATGGGTCAAGAGCAAATGGAAGCCTTGCGGGTAGAGGTGGACAAGTTATTAAAGGCAGGGTTCATAGTTCCAGTGGAGACCACAGAATGGGTGAGTCCAGTTGTAGTCAGTCCAAAGAAGGATGGGAAGTGGAGAATTTGTGTGGATTTTAAACCCTTAAACGCAGCCACTAAGAAGAACCCATATCCTCTTCCATTCATCGATCAGATCTTGGATTCAGTGGCAGGTTATGAGAGGTACAGTGTGTGTGATGGTTTTTCAGGCTATTTTCAATTGAAGATTGCTCTTAAAGACCGCACAAAGACAACTTTTATTACGCCATGGGGCTGCTATTGCTACACAGTATTTCCATTTGGGTTGTCAAATGGACCTTCCTTCTATCAAGAGAGAGAAAATTGGGTGTTGGAACCATTCATTGGTAGTTGTGTTAAAGCTTTTATGGATGACTTCTGTGTCTATAGTAGTAGGGCTGATCACCATGAGAAGCTGCAGATAGTATTGGCTTGATATGATGAATGTGGAGGACAACTAAATCCAAAGAAATGTCATCTAGCACAGCCAAGGGTGAAGTTATTGGGCCATATGGTGTCAGAAAATGGCATTGAGGCTGATCCAGACAAGGTTAAGTCTATTATTCTTCTTCCATCACCTACGAGTACGAAGCAATTGGCAACCTTTATACACAAAGTGAAGTACATGGCAAGGTTTATTCCATTGTCTTCGCAGCTTCTTTATCCATTACAGCAAGTGGCAAAGCATGATCCATTGCAATGGGATGACAAGTGTGAAGAAGTGTTTCAAGAGGTGAAAGAGGTGTTAGGGGGGTTGTCAGCCATGCAGGCTCCTGATTGGGAGAATGTTTTTTATGTAAATCCATCAGTAGGGGATGATGCCATTGGAGCCATGCTATTGCAAAAGGGGAAGGGCAGCCATTATATGAGGCCAGTGTATTGTGCAAGCCGAGTGAAGTTGGTAGCGGAGAGAAAGTTATCGAAAGTAGAGCTAGTGATGGCCAGTGTAATATTTGCTTGTCGACGATTTTGTCATTACTTGCTACCACGGCCTTTTGTTTTCTTGACGAGTTATGCCTTTTTGCACAGTTAATTAATGGTACTAACATGTCAAATGTGGTGAAGAAATGGGTAATTGAGCTGCAAGAGTTTGAGTTCTCTTTTCTAGTGGAAGATAGTACAAGGGCTACCCTAGCTGATTTGTTGACCTACAAGGAGAATCCCCTTATTGTTAAGGAAGAGGTGGTGAGAAAGGTAGTTGAAGAAGTGCCACAGATCACCAATGCACATGTGTTGTTCTTTGATGGTTCATACAAAAAGAGCCACGATGCAGCTTCAGGGGGTATAGCACTTTATGATCCAGAGGGGAAGCTAGTATGCAAGAGAGGGTTCAAATTGGATACGCATAGTAACAATGAGGCTGAATATGCTACATTGGAAGCCGGATTACACATTTGTTTGAAGCATGGGGTTCAAAGGTTGAGCATAAAAGGTGATGCCTTGTTAGTGGTGAAGCAAGTGCTGGGTGTGTGGAAGAGCAAGAACACCTCATTGAAGGAAATGTGCTTCAAAATTAAAGGCCTGTTAAAAAAGTTCGAAGCATGGATCATCAGACACATTGAACGTTCTCTAAATGGAGAGGCACATGAAGCAGCTCATGGCATGATTGGGGAGCTATTCGTGTTGAGGACCACTTTACCTCTTTATCATGGTCGGGAAAGTTTGGCTCAAGAAGAGGAGTTTTTGCTAGCAGGAATCATTCCAAAGGAGATTCAGAAGTCTAAGAAGTATGGCTTTGTGCGTAGAGCATACAGGTACAAATTGATTGGTGATGTCTTATACATGAAAGGGGCTGATCTCGTGTTGAGACGTGTACCTTGGCGGGAGGAGCTTTACAGAGTGTTGGAAGAGAATCATGAAGGCGCATGTGGTGGCCATTTTGCTCTAAAGATCACCTTGCATAAGATTTTGCAAGAGGGGTATGTATGGCCTAGTTTGCACAAGGATGTTCACCATTGGTGTAGGTCTTGCAATAGGTGTCAAGCATTTGGGAAGAGAGTGTTGAAGCCAGAGCTACGAAAAACCATTATGGAGTTTGATGTGTTTGAAAAGTGGGGGATTGATGCAATAGGCCCGTTACCTATCACAAGCAGGGGCAAAAGCTATATCTTGACGGCAGTGGACTATCTCTCTAGATGGGCAGAGGCTATAGCAGTAAAACAGATCACTACAAAGGATGTGGCAAAATTTGTGTATGATGAAATATGTTGCAAGTTTGGGGTGCCATTAGAGCTACTTTCAGATAAGGGGCCAGGATTTAGAGCTAAACTGCTAGACTTCTTATGCACAAAGATGAAGGTTAGGCACCAGCATACCACTCCTTATTACCCACAGTGTAATGGATTAAATGAAAGATTCAATGGTGAGTTGGTACAAATTCGTTCTAAAGTGACAGAGCACCAAGGAAAGAATTGGGATTTGGAATTGCCTAGTGCATTATGGGCTTACCATACTTCGGTGAAGACAGGTACAGGGTTTACTCCATTTCATTTGGTGTATGGAGAGGAAGCACTATTGCCTGTGGAGGTAGAGTTGCATGCGGTCAAGATGTTAGAGAAGTTTCTTGGGCCGCCTAGTGATGCATTCAAAGAGAGGCTCTTGCAGTTACAAGAGGTCCAGTTGGATAGGATGAGCGCATTGGAGCATTATGGGCAGATGCAGGATAAGGCTTTGGCAAAGATAAATGAAAAGGTCAAAAGTAAGGGTATCAAGAAACATGACTTGGTTTTGCGCTACAACAGTAAACTGGACAACACCTTCCAAAAGAAGTTTCAAATTAAGTGGGAAGGCCCTTTTAAGGTAGTGGAGTGTTTTCCAAATGGCACATATCAGCTGGCTAACCTGGATGGTGTTCTACATAAGTCAAGGATAAATGGGTTGCGTCTTAAATTGTATCATGCTAGATTGAGATGGTGGAGCAAGATGAGCTCTCTGTGGAGCAAGCAATGTTGGTGAAGGATGAGGAGACCTGTGATGCGGTGAGTCTCATATCTCTCTTTGCTGTTGCTGATCATGAATGATCTAGCAGGCTAGGGGATGGGCAAATTATGTCAGGAGTTTTTTTGAGCAAGGGATTGCGCATATGTACATACACATGCATGGTGCATCGAATAAAGGATTACCCAATTTCCATAGCCAGGTGGTTACGTGGGGCCCACATGTGTACAGGTAGAACAGCATGTACACAGTGCAGCGATTTTCACTATTATCAATATTAGTGTGTTTTTTCTGCAATAAAGTGAAGTTGGTAGCACGTAAAACTTCTCAAGGAAGCTATCCGCGGGCCGATGACGTGAGGTCAGCAGGTGCGTCAGATGGTATCTAGTGGCGTCAGGAGGGCGAACGAGGTCAATATTTGCACGCGGATGAGGACGGACACAACGTGGGTGTTTTCTTGTGAGAGTTATGCAGAAAGGTCATCATTAGGAACACTTTTTGGGGCCACTTCACGTGGTGGCGAGATGCATTATTGGAAAAAAGTTGAGTGCCAGGTGTGCGAATGATGCAAAAAGGTGACAACTATGCACTGCGAGGTCAGTTTTTGGCGTGTTCGGGGTCCGTTTGAAGTCATCTAAAAGGCCAAGGGTGCCGAAGTAAAAAATCTAAGTGTGGGAATTGAAAAAACTGAAAGAAGACCAGAAAAAACGTGGAGAAGAGAGGAGGAACAGCCGCAGGTGTGTTTTTGCTCATTTTGGAGCCTGTTTTGGCCGTAAACTGCTCATCCGAGGTCGGATTTGAGCACTTTGACATTGTAGACTGGGGTTTTGGGCCGTTCCGGACGCGATGGCGCTGTACATTTTGCCAAATTCCTCACTCTTTTCCTACTGTTTTTCTGTGTAAGTTTCTCCTATGAGCGAAGTTTCTGCTCTAGTTTGTGATTGTATCTGGCTTATTTTACCCATATTGTGTGAGCTATTTGCCCCATTGGTGTTGGCCCAAGCTCAATTGTATCTAAACATAAAAAAATCTCCTCTTTTGAGCTGAGTTTTTTGGGTGTGTGTGTGTGTGTGTGTCTGTGTGGAGTGGGCAAGTAGATAGTCTCTCTCCTCTCACTCCAGAGGTGTGTTCCCTGTCTCGGCCAGGTGTGTTGTCTAAGCCGAGTGGTGCCCCATAGTGTGTGTGTGTATCTTCCCAAGAGTGTGTGTCGGGTCGTTATAGAGGCGCTGTGTGTGTTTTCATCCCGCTCACAACGTCTACCGCTTGAGCTTTGGGCGGAAGTAGTAAGTACATCTGTGTACTTAATCAACCGGTCACCCTCGACGACATTGGATGGGGGAGTTCCAGAAGAGGCATGGACAGGTAAACCGATGAATTATGCATTTCTCAAAGTGCTTGGGTGTGAGGCTTTCATGCACATAGATAGAAGCATAAGATCAAAGCTAAATGCATAGTCCAGAAAGTGTTTCTTCATTGGGTATGGAGAAGGTGACTTTGGGTATCGCCTATGGAATCCTGAAGATGGTAATCTTTAGGAGTAGGGATGTAATTTTTAACGAAAAAAATATGTACAAAGATTACTTGGAAATAAAACAAACAAAAGAAACAAGTGATGAGTACATGGAGCTTGAGGACAGAGAATACTCAAGGAGTGCAAATGGGGACAATGTGCAACAACGTCAACCAAATGAGGACTCTCAACCTATTCCTCGAAGATCTACAAGATCAACTAGACCTCTATAAATGTTCGTTCATTCCTTCAACAATCTCCTGATCTCAAATTCTAGAGAGCCGTAATCATACGAAGAATCTATGCATTACGAATCCAAAGAAGAATGGATGAAGAGCATGCAAGTGGAGATGGACTCATTACATCGCAACCAAACATGGGAGTTGGTCGAGTTGCCTAAAGGTAAGTGGGCACTACAGAACAAATGGGTGTATAAGCTGAAGGAAGAAGAAGGTGGAAAGAAAAGGTACATGTCTAGGCTTGTGGTAAAAGGGTTTTCTCAAAAGAAAGGTATTGACTTCAATGAAATATTGTCTCATGTTGTAAAAAGGAATTCAATTAGGCTTGTCTTAAGCCTTGTGGCTTCTCATGATTTAAATCTTGAGTGAATGGATGTAAATACGACATTCCCTCACACGTTGAGTTAGAGGAGGAAATTTACATGCTTCAACCAAAGGGGTATGAAGTAAAAGGTAAGGAGAAAATGATTTGCAAATTAAAAAAGAGCTTGTATGGTTTAAAGAAAGCATCAAGACAATGCTACTCGAAGTTCAATCAATGGATGCTGGATCATGGATTCACAAGATGCAACTCAGATCATTGGGTCTACACAAAAAATTTGGGAGATGGGAAGTTCATCATCCTAATGTTGTATGTTGATGACATGATGATTGCAAAAGCTAACATGCAGGACATCAAAGACCTAAAAGAGGAGCTGTCTAAATCTTCTTCAATGAAAGATTTAGGTGCTGCAAAGAGGATACTTGGTATGAAAATATCAAGCGACAAGACGAAGAAGACAATAAATCTATCTCAAGACGACTACATCAAGAAGGTACTAGAAATATTTGCAATGCAATATGCAAAAACGGTTTCTACACCTTTGGCTGGTCACTTTAAACTAACCAAGGATATGTGTCAAAAGACACAAGAGGAGATAGCCTATATATCTAAAGTTCCATATGTTGCAACAATAGGTTCTCTAATGTATGCTATGGTTTGGACAAGGTCAGACATTGCATTGTAAGTAGATTCATGGACAACCCATGTAAAGAACACTGGCAAGCTATGAAGTGGATACTTAGGTATCTAAAAGGGACAGCAACAAATGCTTTGTATTTCGGAGGAACTTATATTTTTCTAGAAGGGTATGCTGATGCAGATATGGCAGGTGACAAAGATACTAGAAGGAGCACTACTGGCAATGTCTTCACGGTTGGAGGCACAGCAGTAAGTTAGGCTTCAAAGGTGCAGAAAGTGGACTTATCTTTTCAAGGGCGACCACACATGGACGGATCGGAGGGTCCAATTTGGAGTTATCTACACAAGGGCAACTACACATGGTTGCCTCTCATGAGAGAGGACAGTTGTTTTGGCCTATAAAAGGAGGCCATTTCTACAAAAAATTCTTAGTGTGAAGTTGATGCAAGAAGGTGGGTGTGAGTTCGTGGGAGTGAAGAAGGTGGGAGCTCTGCTAAGGGTATAATCCCTTTGTAACCTACTTCTTGTTTTGAAGTACTAAATCCATTGAGTGACTGCTTTCCCGTGGACGTAGCCCACATTGGGTGAACCACGTATATCGTGTGTACTCTCTCTCTCTCTCTCTCTCTACTCTATAATCTCTTGTGTGTGGAAATTATATCTCTCCATTAAGTAATCTACTCAAATATTAGCTATGTCATATTTCCTAACACAGGAGCCTCACAAGCTAGAGAATTTGGAAAATTTCTTTCGACTAGAAAGAGTGTTGTAAGAGTCTCTAACTCTTGAGACTCTCGCACTTAGTGTGATAGACACTCTTGCAAATAGTGTTTACCTAGAAATAGTCTCTCTAGTGGTCATTAGGCTTAATAATTGAGTCTTAACAATTGAGTGTCTACATCATGAGGCTTAATATTAGATTGGTAATATACCACTTTTATGTCCTATTAACCAAGAAATCGCACTTAGTGTGATAGACACTCTTGCAAATAGCGTTTAATAGTCTCTCTAGTGGTCATTAGGCTTAATAATTGAGTCTTAACAATTGAGTTTCTACGTCATGAGGCTTAATATTAGATTGGTAATATACCAATTTTATGTCCTATTAACCACGCAATTTCCTAGAATTTTTTGAGGAGATGCTAATTTGGTTTTTGAGTGTTTGATATTCACAAAGATAGCTTATGAGCTGGAAAAACTTGGAATTTTTTTGGGCTATTAATTTTGGCTCTAACATTGTGTTTGACAATGATTTTCCAACATAAATTGTCCTCGAAAATGTAAGTTATTTTTTTATTGTTTTCCATAAAATTGGCAATAGATCATCTAGAGCGCCTCTAAGTGGTTTCTAGGGTGTTGCATAATCATTATTTTCCATTTTGAAGGTTTTCAAATGCTTCTAAGGCATGAGAAGTGTTACATTCAAAGCTATTGTGTAATTATCAAAAAATTACCATCATGCAGATTTATGGAGAAATTTAACACTAATGATTTTTTTGGATATGTTTATGCTATACAACGATATTTTTGATTGTACATATAGTCTCATAACTATGTAAGGCTTCTTTCATGAGTTAAGGGGAACCTCATACCTCAAAGAGCTAAAAGTAAAAAGTTGGAAAGAAAATTCCACTTTACCAAAATCGCACTCATTTTGAATTAGAAATGTATTGTTATTTTCAAGTTTAATGGTCGTTACATTCAATGAACACTGTCAGCTTGTAGCGTAGGTCCATATCTAAGCATACAAACCCAATTTGGGTATACGTAACTATTTTTCAAGGAGGCTAGGATGGCCACAATGTGGAACCCAAGTTTTTCATTGTTGCAATTTTTGAGTCTTATGGTTGTGTCTAGAATGATTATAATAAAACATGGTTGCATGTCTTTGAACGTTTTTGGGTGTCAATATGAGGGTGAAGTACCAAGATGTATCAATATGGAGGTTATATAGTGCTGGATATGGGCGTGGGCAGGCAAACATGGAGGATAGGTGAGGAGAATATAAAACATGCCACGTTTTTGTATCTAGCTCTACACATAACTTAAAAATGTTTGAGGCTATAACAACCATATACTAAGACTAGGAACCCATCAAAGTCCATGGACCCAAAATAGGCTTGTAGCATGAATGATTTTATTAATACTAGAGGTTTGACTCCATTAAACTTCCAAATAAAGAGGCCCTCTTAGACCCCATTATCTTCCTAATTCTGTGAGCTACATGTTTGAAGCATAGATTTCCGTGACCCCTCTCACGAGCTACATGTTTGAAGCATAGATTGCCGATAATGAGGCTTCAAGTTTAGCAGTTAAGTCAAACATGACTACTCATTTTGTTTCGATTGGAAACAAAACAAACGCTAAAAAATTAACCACATGTACCTTCTTCACACCTTGGATTGGTGAAAAAACATATAAAACTTGTAGTAATCTCTAGCTCATGAGGCTTGAAATTTGAGTCTCCTAGAGACTCTAGGAGCAAAGATTGTAGCTTATGAGGCTTCTAGACTCTCATGAGCTAGAGACACATGCACAAAGCCACACTGAGTGAGAGAGAGAGAGAGAGAGAGAGAGAGAGAGAGAGAGAGAGATCTTGAAGTGATATGAGGAGAGTCAAACATTATTATGAAGTGATATGAGAGAGAGTTCTTGAAGTGATGTGAGGAGAGTTAGACATTATTATGAAGTGATACGAGAGAGAGATCTTGAAGTGATATCGGGAGACATTATTATGAAGGGGCCTTGAAAAAAGATGTTCATATAAAGCTTAAAAGAAACTTAGTTGTGCTTTCATTAACCTTCAGTTAACCATGCTATATGATCATGAATGGACCTTAATCTTGTTCGCTCCCAAAGATACTTATGATGCAGGAATCAACAATAGTCCACGTTTGGCATGGAAGAAGAAGCGAGTTGCGATCGCTGCTGCATTCATGACAAGGGTGATGTTCATACAAGAAGCACATGACAGAGGTGGCGTTCATGGTAGAACAGAAAGCTGCATTCAACATGGAGGTGACGTTTTCCACGAGTTGAGAAAGAAATGGTTCATCATCTACCTTGCTCAAGACACACGCTTTCAATTCATTCTGGCATAGTTCATGATAGTATGACATCTATACTATATATTAAGGAGACTTGATTTCTAGTGCCACATGTCCCAATTTGCTTTATCTGGCTACAATGAGGATAGTGAGCGCACACACACACACACACACACACACACACACACACACACACACACACACACACACACACACACACACACACACACACACACACACACACACACACACACACACACACAGGCGGGCGAAGGCTGCCGGCCACACTAGTACAACTTAAGGAAACCTTCAGTTCATGTTGTAGTTCATGACGCTACCTCCAGCCAGCACAATCTATAAGCATTATCTAGTACTCTCTTGTATCTAAATTTCCATCTCAGGGAAACCGCACTTAGCACCAGCATTAATCAGTCTCCCACATTTGGTATGCATCTTAGCGAGACATCTCGTAGCAAGTGGCAAGCATGGGCCTCACCTTGTGCTGGACATGGGTGTTCAATGACTTTGTAGTAGGCTGGACCAACTATTCCTCCTCCCAAAAAGGAAAACACTACAGCATATAATGTAGCTGAGTGGCATGCAATAGAGGCCACATTCAGCCCAGCTCCAATGCACTATAAACTAGGTGCTAGGTCTCTCACCGTCAATGACTAGATATTCACAAAGACCAAATGTTTGTACAAAACGAGCTCTTTACAGTATCTTCATTCACTATCGTAATTTTATGATATCCACTTTTAAGGTCAATCCTATTGAAGTAGGTAGAGCCTTGTAGGTTATCAAACAGTTCTTTGACCCACGGTACGGGTAATCTATTTTTCACAGTGATATGGTTTAGTGCTTGATAGTCAGCACACATGTGATATGTACCATCTTTCTTTTGCAAGAATTGGAGAACAAAAGGGACACCATCTTGGCCTCACCATCTTTTTGTCTACCAATTATTGTACTTGCCTCACGATCTCCTCTTGTTGAGCTTTGAAAACTTGATATGGAGGCTTGTTAGGCAATGATCTTCCTAGTAGGAGCTCAATTCAATGGTCATCATCCCTTTGTTTTGGAGGTAAGTCCATAGGGGTATCATCGATAAAAACATCTTGGAGTCCGATTAGAAAACTAGACAATAACTCTTCTTGATTCCTACTAATATCATTTGATAAAATATTAGGACCTTTTATGGATTGTTTGACAAAAATCTTGTACGCAAAAATTGAGCTTTTCATTGATTTTTCAGAAGAAAGAGAATTTACAAGGGGTGTGATATGACCAGGCTCATTACCATCTATGTACATGTTCTTTTCCATGTACTTGAAATACAATCTTCTTTGAAGGAACTTTACATTAACAGAAATACGGTCAAACCATGGTGCCCCTAGGATGACATCTTCATGTTTGAGAGGGGAGATGATATTGTAGCCTATGGAGCCTTCAAGGGATAGGAAGCTACAGTTATCCGGCTAAAGTGAGGACAGTGCGCAAGCAGGGGGATAGAGAGAGAGAGAGAGAGAGAGAGAGAGAGAGAGGAGGCCGAAGGCCGTCGGCCACACTAGTTCAACTTAAGAAAACCTGTAGTTCATGTTGTAGTTCATGACGCTACCTCCAACCAGCACAATCTATAAGCATTGTCTAGTACTCTCTTGTATCTAAATTTCCATCTCGGAGAAAGCGCACTTAGCACCAGCATTAATCAGTCTCCCACATTTGGTATGCATCTTAGCGAGACGTCTTGTAGCAAGTGGCAAGCATGGGCCTCACCTTGTGTTTGACATGGGTGTTCAATGACTTTGCAGTAGGCTGGACCAACTATTCCTCCTCCCAAAAAGGCAAACACTACAACATATAATGTAGCTGAGTGGCATGCAATAGAGGCCACATTCAACCCAACTCCAATGCACTATAAACTAGGTGCTAGGTCTCTCACCCTCAATGACTAGATATTCAGAAAGACCAAATGTCTGTACAAAACGAGCTCTTATAGAATCTTCATTCACTATCGTTATTTGATGATATCCACTTTTAAGGTCAATCCTATTGAAGTAGGTAGAGCCTTGTAGTTTATCAAACAGATCTTTGACCCGCGGTACGGGTAATCTATTTTTCACAGTGATATGGTTTAGTACTTGATAGTCGGCATACATGCGGTATGTACCATCTTTCTTTTGCAAGAATTGGAGAACAAAAGGGAGAGGATCTTGGCCTCACCATCTTTTTGTCTACCAATTATTGTACTTGCCTCATGATCTCCTCTTGTTGAGCTTCGAAAACTTGATATGGAGGCTTGTTAGGCAATGATCTTCCTATTAGGAGCTCAATTCGATGGTCATCATCCCTTCGTTTTGGAGGTAAGTCCATAGGGATATCATCAATAAAAACATCTTGGAGTCCGATTAGAAAATTAGACAATTATAACTCTTCTTGATTCCTACTAGTATCATTTGATAAAATATTAGGACCTTTTATGGATTGTTTGACAAAAATCTTGTACTCAAAAATTGAGCTTTTCATTGATTTTTCAAAAGAAAGAGAATCTACAAGGGGTGTAGTATGACCAGGCTCATTAGCATCTATGTACATGTTCTTTTTTATGTACTTGAAATACAACCTTCTTTGAAGGAACTTTACATAAAAAACAATACAGTCAAACCATGGTGCCCCTAGGATGACATCTTGATGTTTGAGAGGGGAGATGAAGAAATTTTCTTTGTCAGCATAGCCATGGACATCAAGCCTCAATTTCCCAATCAAGGGAATAGCTGTAGCTTCCTATCCCTTGAAGGCTCCATAGGCTACAATATCATCTCCCCTCTCATGAGCTTGAATGCCTAACTTGGTGGCCAACTCCATCAATATGAAATTGTGAGTAGAGCTAGGGTCTAGCACGATGAAGGTATCTTGCTCCCTTACCTTTCCCCAAGCATAGGAGAGAGGTGATCCTTTGAAATGAGCATCCTCTTTTGGAGCTTTGATCGTGGAAGCTCTAGGATTCTCATTGCAGGCATTTATTTTTGGGCAAGAATGATATCCATGTCCTTGCTCCCCACACATAAATCATTTGTGGTCCTTAAGAAAAGCTTCTAGCTCTTCAAGAGAGATTTTATTTTTACCTTTGTAAACTCCCTTCTCCTTGGACCAATTGTTGTTGTTGTTGTTATTGGAATTGCCTTGGTAAGAGTTTTGGGAATTATTCTTTCCTCTTGATTCATTTTTGTCTTTGTTTTCCATGGGCTTGGCATTCCTTTTAGCTCCTTTTTGGAAATTGATGTGAGAAGCAACCATAGTGTGATGGATTACTTCAGTGATAGAACCAAGCCATTGGGAGTTGACATACTCAACCATTTCTCAGCTAATCTTGCACAAAATTAATGGTTTTGCTTGGCAAAGTCTATCTTTTTAAAGATAGTAGCCTGGAGATGTAAATCCAAAAACTTGTCTACATATTTGTGGATAGACTCATTGGAGAGCATCTTCAAACTCTGCCATTCGGTAAGCACTTTGTTCTTTGCATCACTTGCAAGAAATTGCTTCATGATGGAAACTCATAGAGTTTTCTTTCTTTGGGTCTTTGTCGTTACCACAAATTCTAGCCCACCATTGACATGCAGAGTTTTGAAAGTGCATAGCTCCATGGTGTAGCTTGGAGGACTCTTTGAAGCCCTCATCCTTAAACGCCGCATTAGTTTTCTAGATGAAGGCAAGTAATTTTGTTGAATAGCACCAAAGGTGCAATCATAGGTGAGAAAAGAGCTATTCTTTCCTCCCTCTTTGAACTTTTGAAGCTTTTGGGACCTTCTCCAAGAAGGGTAGGATTTGCAATGTCCTCTCTCTTGTATTCTTTATGAGAATAGCTATTGCTTTTGTCGGAAGAGGAGGGAGCTGAAGAATAAGAAGAAGAGGGTGACCTCTTTATTTCCGTTTTTTGCCTTTGTTT
Source organism: Adiantum capillus-veneris (assembly GCF_014529385.1). NCBI lineage: Eukaryota > Viridiplantae > Streptophyta > Polypodiopsida > Polypodiales > Pteridaceae > Adiantum > Adiantum capillus-veneris. Next base: position 101,791,000 of record NC_140946.1, read on the forward strand.
TCTCCCTTCCTTTTCAGAGTGACAAGGAGAAGGACTATGGGTTGGCCGTTTCCTCTTGGGAGGAGTTGGTGATCGTCTAGACCGTCATCTTCGTGGAGCCACATCTACAAAGGAGCTGAGTGATTCACTTATTTCTCATTCTTTGGATTCCTCCTCTCTTATAAGAGAGAGTATTATTCTAGGAGTCTCATGAAGAGGCTTCTTAAGGTCTCTCTTCTCTTGGAGAGGTAGGGAAATCACAGTAAGCACGAAGTTGTTGGATAAATTTGGCTTGAAATGCAGAGTTTCCCATTGCTTGTTGCAACCTAGTAACAAGATAATTAACAAACATGGGGGCATCATCATGTTTGTTACTAGGTTATTTGTTGCAACCTAGTAGCAACATAATTAACAAACATAGGGGCATCATCATTAGCATCTTCATGTGAAAAAACAAAGTTGCCAATATTCATTCTAATCTCTTGATTATTGTCAACCATGCTAATTAAACTTAGGTATACACTAATTTGTGCTTTGATATCCTTAAAACCTTGGTTGCTACTCTTATTTACCTTTGAAAATTAGTTCTCAATCAGAGACCGTTGATTGAAAATACTAGTGTAAAGGTTCTAGCATTGCTTTGTTGATTGTGGTTCTTGTTGAGATTTCTAGTAGCTCAATAATGGTTAATCCAAAGGTAAGCCCCGAGAGACTCCATTATTAAGACTATAGTTACCAATGGTGTATCTTGAAATAAGTTGTTTTCAACCAAGATAAAGATCCATCTCTTACTTACCCTATTGCACTAAACATGTCCAACCTTTCATGAACAACTTAGGGACCTCTCCTCTTAAGCAACATAACCATTAGACTTAGTTAACTTTGCATGAGAAATACTTCTACAAGAGAGAGAATTAGATAACTTAAAAATAGTTGAGGACTATAATTATGTGGAGCCGGTCCCCCCACCAAAAGGCTTTTGTATTATAATTTCTTCCATAAAGAGAGCCTTCATACAAGCTTTGTCTTCCTTAAGACCTTTATGGTGCAATGAAGATAGAGAGTTTTGTGCACCACAATTATGCCCATAACTTAGCTAAATAGAAGCATTAACTTATCCCAGCCTCAATCCCAAGACCTCAAAAACCTTTGAAGATTGAGAGAGCTAGCAGGGAATGGGGGTAGGGAAAAGGAGAAAAAAACATTCATACTAGAAAGAAATAGTTCCTCACTTATCACCATTCTTCTTCCTTAGCGTAGCATAATAACATACTAATGAAGATGGAGAAAATTACAACCTTAAGCATTGAAGGATGGATCTTGGTTGGACTTGCATTCCATAGCCAAGAGCATTGGTGTAGGCTCTCAACTTCTCTACAATCTTGGAGAAGGAGATGGAGCTTTTGCACTTTCACCAAGTGAGAAAGAGCATGCCAGTGTGTGATAGAGAGGTGTGCTTGGGGGATATACTCTCTCTCTCTCTCTCTTGTGGATACACTGGAGTATTTGGCTTCTATTGATCCCTCTATGCCTTGCATGTGGTTAGATGAAGAGGATACAAGGATGATTTCTCACTTGCCAATTGATAAGGGAAAATTAATCAACATGTTGATAGATCTATGGCAAATGGTCAATAATGTTTGAATCCTCAATGCAAAAGGTTATGATAAAGTGGGTGGAATTGTGGTCAATGGCAAAGGCAACATATTTTCAAGAGAGGGAAGCATGGAGGTATGCTGATGGATGCAAGAGGCAACCCCCGGTTTCTTGACACCTTGCATGTTTTCTAGATCTCATTAGTCTTGAGTGAATCCATGAGACAATGACCCAAAAAAATGCATACAAAGAGGACTCATACACCTAAATCACAATATATAGTTTTTACATGATTTTATCTTTTTAGATGATTGTATACTTTTTTCTATTCTATGATGTCTTTCATTGAACTTTATGTGCTCAAAGGGTCAAATATTTTGTACACTCCACATTGAAGAGCCTTGAACCACCTTGGATTGTGGCATTATGGGCAGATTTAACACAGATAGTGATGAGGCCAAGTCAGGGATTTTAATTACGCGATGACGCATTTTGTTAAATGTTAATTATTGTTGTTATTATCACTATTTTTTTCATGTTAATAACATATCTAATATAATGACCTTCGAAAACCGGTAGAAGAAGAAGAAGCAAGGAAGGTGGAGAAGAAGAAGCTTGAGGAGTTCTCTCTCTCTTTGTCAGCACATGAGGCAAGCAACGTTGGGCTCTCACTCGATCTCTCTCTGGGTCTCAAACTTGGCGAAGCAAGGAAGGAGGAGAAGAAGAAGCTCGAGGAGTTCTCCCTCTCTTTGTCGGCACATGAGGCAAGCAAGGTTGGGCTCTCACTCGATCTCTCTCTGGTTCTCGACCTTGGTGAAGCAAGGAAGGCGGAGAAGAGGAAGCTGGAGAGTTCTCTCCCTCTCTCGAGACTGTGAAGAAACAAAGGGAAGCAAGTTGATATGGCATAATCGGCAAGCAAGGGATAGGAGTGTGAGGTTAAGCAGCAAGAAAAGGGAGAAGTAAGCAAGAAGGAGAGAGGATAACCTCTCTCTACTGTATTTGGGAAATACAAGGGCACCAGTAGGGAATTTTTTTCAAATGCTTCCTTCCTTGCTACATGACGCTTCAATTGACTCCCAATTGAATGAAGCTTTTCTACAATCCCAATGTAGTAGGGATTGGGACAAATCGGGTGGGTCACGCTTCATACATTACACCACCCATATTGTCCCCAACTACAAAATCATTTTCTTCACTGAAAGAGGAAACTGTACTCACACTTACATGCTTCAAACTATCCTCTTGTCGGCTATATGCACTATCGCAGCCATTCGTCTTAGCTCCCATTCCCTTTGATGGAAGAGAGGACGTTGGGGAAATGGAGAAGAGTCAAATTGGATCTGCACACTATGCTCACTGCAAGTTCGAGAGTTTGATTACCACACACTACTAGAGTGATCAACTTTTAGTCACATCAGAACTTGCTTCTCTCACATTATTCAACCATGACTTAGGTCTACACACTTTTCTCTCCCAGCCACAGTGTTGGCTCTCCATTGTCACTCTCATCACCACAATTTTGGAGCATCAAGAGTCACTCATTAGCCATACACATAATATGTCACATGTAACTTTGGTCCCATAGGTCATATTTGAACTCCGAGGAAGATAATAAAATCTCTCTCTCTCTCTAACCCATTGCCTTTTTTGCTTTGAAAAAAATCTAGAACTTTCTTGCCATGGCCGCTTTGTGCATAACTTGCAATTAGAACTTTCTTGCCATGGCCGCTTTGTGCATAACTTGCAATTAGCACATGTCATGAGCCACATCTTGGGCAAGGAGCTCGTGTAGATATTTTTGAGCTTTTGTAAGGGCACCAAATTCAGCATCTCTCTCTCTCTCTCTCTCTCTCTCTCTCTCTCTCTCTCTCTCTCTCTCTCTCTCTCTGTATCTCTCTCTCTCTCTCTCTATGAAGGGTTAGAGATGAAGAGCCCAATCAACCAAGCTTGCAAGCAAGGTGATGATGGATGAGGACTAAAGTAAGTCCTTAAAAAATGCAAAGTAGGAGGTGTGAACTAAATAGAGCATGGTAGAAGGGTTTGATGTTATTAGGGAGAGAGACGGAAAAGAGAACAAGAGAGTCCAAACAAGTAAGGATTATCTCCATTTTTTTTTCTATAACCTATAATGGAAAAGTGACGCCTCTACACATGTGTCAACAAGTGAAGGCTACAGGCTAAAAGCCAAGGAAATTTAGAAACTAAAGTCCAAGAGGGTGGTGTGTGCCAATTGAGTGATGGGTCCTTTTGGGAATATGTGGATGCACTCACCTCTTTCTAGAATAGTGATGTTTTTTCTCTCTAGCTCATTGAGCACACAAATCCTGCATCTGAAAATGAAAAGTTGGCTCAAATGAGCAATTGCACTCAAACTTAAGGGGTTGGAGGCTTAGAGAGTGAGAGCTTCCGTTTTGTTGGTAACACAAGACAACGTATTCATAAAACAAGAATCGGTGATGCAAAATTGAGGTTGGACACCAGGGGTCATACCAAATATAGATGTGGCTATAGGTGTGTGTTTTTGGGAGAAGTAAACCCTCCCAGAGAAGCAGAATCCACTTTAAAATGCCTTTACAATACCTCTTTTGACCTGAGGAAGGTAGTGGCAAGTGCAGTGGGCCAACAAGGGGGTGGATAGCTTTTAGAGGGCATCTGGCAAGGAAGTGTGGGGGGCCTCATGGTGCCAGAAGCATGACATGCTTGAAGCCTTGGCTACAAGCTAGAGAGGCAACATAGTAGCTGCCAAGATAAATTGGGCATCCAATAGGGAATGCAAGATGTTAATCTAAGAAGGAAGGTTGTACAACCAATAAGGGCCAAGAAAGCTTCAAAAGGAGGACAAGCTTGAAGCCTTTTCTATAGCGGCAAGTAATGTACCAAAGCAATCACCAAAATAAATTGGGCAGCTAATAGGCAAGTTAGGATGCTAAGGTTGCAAAGGGAAGTTGAAGAGCCAATAAGTAGAGCAAGATCAACAAGGGAGGTTGCAAGTTGGGTGGTGACACTAGGTATGTCTCTCTCTCTCTCTCTCTCTCTCTCTCTCTCTCTCTCTCTCTCTCTCTCTCTCTCTCTCTCTCTCTCTCTCTCTCTCTCTCTCTCTCTCTCTCTCTCTCTCTCTCTCTCTCTCTCTCTCTCTCTCTCTCTCTCTCTCTCTCTCAGGCTCTTGGGGGGGCAAGTTATAGGTGTAGCTTTCCAGGATCTTCAAGCCTTAGAAACTCTCTCTCTCTCTCTCTCTCTCTCTCTCTCTCTCTCTCTCTCTCTCTCTCTCTCTCAAGTTATAAAAAATTGGAGAGCTTGAGAGAGGCTTAATGATCCCATTACTAGTCATTACTTAGGTAGGCCTCATCTGCTTCATGCAATGGAGACTCCAATTTGTAGGAAATTCCTTGCCCCATAGCCAATTTTGGTAAACAAGTGTCCTCTGTGTGTGTGTGTGTGTGTGATGGGGAGATGTGTAAAGACACACACACACACACATACCGGTGGTAAGAGTGATTGAGACATGATTGCATCGAGTGAGAGAAAGAGTCACAACCAACAAGTGAGAGCGAGGGAGTTTATGGATAGAACTAATGATGGGTGGCGTTCAAATTTACTTCATGCGAGTGTTTCAAGTAGAGAGAGAGAGTGAGAGAGTATACTTTACTTGATCTGCTTTTGTGTAATTTGTAATCAGCAAGGGGTGTGAGGGTAAGAGGGGTCATGCCGCCGCCGCCGTTTTGCTATATTATCTAATGCATGTCCGAGTCATTCCCATCTCAAGATGAAGTTGCGTCCCCTAGAATACATTTCTCCTTATTTCCAGTCCTCAATGGAGGAGATTGCATGGTCTTCAACCCTGGGGCTTCCTTGAGATTTCCTTGCCTCTTTTTTAGTTTTCTACTTATTTACCTTTTCTAGGTAGCATTGGCCAAAGATGTAGCTAGTTCTAATAAGACATGTGTCATACAAGGTCTTTCATTCTACTTTTACACCTGTTTTACATTGTACCTGTGAGCTTCCATTTTGATGGAAATTGTTTTCCTAGCAAGAGGTGAACTTCCAATGTTAACCAAACATTTCTTTGCTAGTATCCAACGAAGGACCACAGTTCACTTACATTACAACTTGGTATCAAAATGTAAAATCTTCTTTCAGCTACAAAGTGAATTCTATCATTTAGTAGTCAAAAGAAAAAAAATCAGGATCATGAAATTACCCTCATAATCATCAGATCATTTAAAATGTTAAAAAAGAACTGTTTCTAAAACATCAATATTAAAAATTGTGCATAAGGGTATAAGCATGTTAACTTGTCATGCTTTTTGGTGTCCCGGACAATGCTAGTAAGAGGTGCTTGTTAGCATCAATTCAAAACCAAAGAGCAAGTGAAGTTTGAAATTTTAATAACCATAAGATATATTATTTGTTCCCTCATATGGGGTGTGGACTCTGTTTTCAGTTACGACGACGACGTGGGGTGTGGCCTCTGTTCTCTTTCTCTCTCTCTTTCTCTCTCTCTCTCTCTCTCTCTCTCTCTCTCTCTCTCTCTCTCTCTCTCTCTCTCTCTCTCTCTCTCTCTCTCTCTCTCTCTCTCTCTCTCTCTCGCTGTGCGGCGCAGACTCCCTCTCTGTCTCACTCTCAGACTAGTTTATAGTTTTCCCTGTTTCTACTCCCTCTCTCTCTCTCTCTCTCTCTCTCTCTCTCTCTCGCATTGCTTCTTGCCTCGAAGTTGAGTTGTAAAAGCTTAGCAGACTTGCAGATATAGAAAACCAGCAGACAACATTATTGCCACTAGAAATGGAGGAAGAAGGGAGCCATTATAGGAAATGAATCACAACTACCAGCATCCAGCTCTTTCTATTATCAGGAAATATGAGACAGAAAAAAAGCGTAAACAGCGGGAGCACCGACAGTTGACAACTAAACGACGACATCATGCCATCGATGATGAGGAGAAAAGGAAAATCTCCTTCGAGATTGTGAAAGCTTTCAAGAGTAGGACTGAAGGTCTCAACAAAGAAGCAAAGTGTGAAATCTGGAATCTTGTTGCTCAACATCCGCTTGTTCGGGCAATCCGTGATCAGTATTTAGAGGAGGAGGCTGCTCTGCAGAGTGCAATTGTCTCCAATGTCCGCAACACACTAGCTATCGTCAAGCAGCCAGATTCTAACGAGGAGATGTTTTTGAAGAATGCAGCATTGCAGATGATGATAAATTCAAAGGAAAACATGCCTATTGCCAAATTCTCCAGGGTCCTAAAAGTCGACCGTCGCAGCTTGTTCAAAGAAAAATCACAGCAGGTTAAGTCTGGTGTCAATGCTGGACTGTTTTCATTGGCTGAATGTCACAAGCAACATCGTCATAGCCCTATCACATATGAAATTAAGGAATTGGTCTACACAATTTGGACAAAGGAGACTCGTGTTTCACCCAACAAGAAGGATGTTTGTCGAAAGAGAGTGGGAAGAAAAAGCTACATAAAACACCCTGTGCACCTCCTAGATGAGTCTCAGGTGATCAATGACATACTTGCGCCATAACTTATGCATTCTAGCATGCTAGTAATCTACCTAGCATACAGAGCATGCTAGTTATCACAATATGTTATGCTATGTATGCTACCTAGCATGTGTGCTAGTTAGCATAGTCTCACTCCTAGTATGCTGGGTATGCTGTTAAATATGATAAGTATGTTGTCTAGCACAATATGTAATCTACTATGACACCCTTTATGCTAGTTAGCAGACCTATTATGCTAACTAGCATGCTCTGTATGTTCTTTGACACAATGAGTATGCCAGCTACCTTTCGTAGTATGCTAACTAGCATAATGGGTAAGTTGGTTTATGGTATATGCTAGTTAGCATTCCTATATGGTGGGTATGGTGTTCAGCATAAATCTTCTACTAGTTAGCATGCCTAGTGATCTTGAGGACTACGCTGGTTATCACAATATGTATGCTACTTTAACACCTTTTATGCTAGTGTGTTGGCTATGCTATTCAACATAACAAGTGTGCTAGATAACACAATATGTATGCTAGTTAGCATACCTTCTATTCTTGTTGGCACTGATTTTTCTTGTTACCACAGCTAGTATGCTAGTTAGCATACTCAGCTGTGCTAACTAGCAATATACCATGCTAGTAAGCATACTTAGCTAGCTAACTAGCATGTTGAGTATGCTAGTTAGCACAGCTAAGAATGCTAAGTAGCATACGGGTAAGCTGGATTATGCTAGTAGTCGTCCACCTACTTTCACATCTGGTGCGATGTATCAAAATATCCATGGAGCACGTCCCAAGGAGAAGGCACGTGTACACAATCACTCCAGAAATCCATGAAGCAATCTTTAATAGCATGCCCTTCAGCTTTTAAGTCGTATCCACTGGATTTTCTATATACCACTTTGTTGTAAGGGTATGCAGTTTTATTATAAAGTTGGTCAGCATGCTAACTATCAAACTATTTACATTAATTGCCAGCATGCTAACTATCAAACCGTTTACATCTTGTGTCAGCATGCTAACTGTCAAACTGTTTACATTAATTTCCAACATCAAATTATTTACATAGGGTTCAATTTTACAATGACAGTCACTGCCCCAAAAACCCTTAAGGCCTCCTCGGAGGGCGCTTGTAGTGACCGGGCTGTCCTCGCTGTTTGTCTTCTTCCTGCTGCCTCTTTTCTTTTCTCTCTGCTTCTAGGTTGGCACTATGCTGCTCACTTTCTCTTCTTTCCCTCTCTAGCTTTTCTTTCTCTCTTTCTGCTTCTAGGTCAGCTTCCCGTTGTTTGCGACGAATTTCTTCCAGTCTTTTAGCCTCTATATACCTCTTTTGAATGTCAAGCAAACGTTTGACGACTGCATCAGAAAACTCATCTGAGCCTGTCTCAAACACATTATCAGCAACATATGCTTTCCGATCATCCGTTTGCAGCCAAAGAAAAAGCCAGGACTTCAAATTTCTATAAGGAACTTTTCCCTCTGCTCAGCACTCTTGTGCTCTAGACTGGGAGTAACAAGCCAAGTTTGTGGTGGGTTTTGAAACACTTTGTAGAAGCTATTATAGATTATAAGTGTGTTTTGGGCGTCGTACCCCGGAGTGTGTTTCCAGAACAAGGATAAGTCTTTCATAAACACACGTTTTCTCTGGATCTGCCAGGATTTCTTTGTACAATGCGCTTGAGCAGAAAACCCAGTAATCTTTGGCACCTGCTCTTTAAAAACAGTACGGAAAATACTCATGACTTTACTATGGAAGCTTGTCCTCCATATAAACACATTAAAGAACTGCAGGCACCAGTCCGAAAAAAAATGGATGTTCTTGCGACAGAACACCTGCTTATCAAGTACATCGTATTTTAGCATTTCATCTGCATATGTCGGGGGATTTTCACCAAAGCGAGGCTCTACCTCTGCCACCAAAAGACCGTTCAGGTCCAGCACCAGAGCCCTTTTTTCATCACATAAACGCTTAGGCACCCATATTAGGTCTGGTAGAGGATACCACTCAACAAAAATAACCGGCCCACTTGGGTGCACATAATTTAGGCGCTCAATAATACTACGGGCAAGCTGTGAATATCGTTCAAGGCGTTTTTCAATCTCCATTTTCTGTCTCCTTAACTCCCTGGCTTTGTGGACTCGCCATCTCCGTAATTTCTGCCATTGCATGGCCGTAGCTGCATCAGGCATGACGATTAATGTCTGTTTCTCTTCCTCTGCAGGGAAACCGCGATACGAAATGAGCAAGTTTAAAAAAGAAAAACCGCAAAAATTATAATGAACTGTTGCTCAGATTTATATTGCACAAAAATACATTTTCATTGGAAAACAAAATGCATGTCAGTTACAATACGCATTTGGGTTTCAAAATGGTCTAGCATATACAGTGAAGGGCACAACCGGGTAGGGAGCAATAAGTCTTAGCACATTTTTTTGCAAGCTCTTGAGCGGGTGGCTTTCTTTTCACCTTTGGAGATTTCAGCCTTGTCCTTACCACAGGCTGTGCTTGCAATGTCTTCGGGTACCTCTTCAAGGCCAACTTTTCTTTTCAACTGAGATTTATGCAAAAAACCCTTGAGAGGGTTGTTGTCACCAACTTCTTGCTCATCTTCTATGTTGTCATTCTTCAAAGTTTCCCCTGAGCCACTAGCCACTGTCTGCTGAGAAGCTTCTGATTTGTCAGCTGCAGCAGGCATTGCTGGCACACGAGGCACACAAGGAGCCATGACAAAAAAATCATCTTCTGAGTTCCTGCTCGCATCACCGCCTTCCTCCGTTGTTTTCATGCTTTCATATGGAATCTGCTGGGAGCCCTCATCCACCCCTTCACTCCTTGCATCCAGCTCAACACCCTTCTCCGTCAAAGGGTTCTCACCTGTATCCAGCTCATCACTCTCCTCGATCAAAAGGTCCTCCATTACAACCTTTCCCTTGACCTTTGTGTCATGCACACTCCCCACATCACGGAGGGACTGCCCCAGACCTGCAACAAAAAACGTGGATTAAGACTCATATAAGCATGTCATGTATGGTAGAAAATGTTTGATATGCTGTGACTATGTGTGCGGCCTGTCATACATTGGAATCCATTATGCTGGCAAGCCCAGTATGCTAATTTGAATTGCTGAGTATGCTAACTAGCATATCCAATATGCTAGTTTGCATCTAGAGATGGTAGCTTACTTACTAGATTTGCCATTATGACAAACTTACTCTAGTCTGTACACTGAGCACAAGTATGCTAATTAGCATACAAGATATTCTAATTAGCATACTAGATATGCTAATTAGCATACTGGGTATACTAAGGAGCATACTGGGTATGCTAATTAGCATACTGGGACTGCTAGTAGCTAGCATACAAGGACTGTCTTCAATATGCTAATTAGCATATCCAGTATGCTAATTAGCATACCCAGTATGCTATTTAGTATTCCCATTATGCTAATTAGCATACCCAGTATGCTATTTAGCATATCCAATATGATAATAAGCATATCTAGTATGCTAATCAGCATACTCAGTACGTGAATCAACATACCCAGTATGCTAATGAGCATTCCACTTATGCTAATTATCATACCCAGTATGCTATTTAGCATATCCAGTATGCTATTTAGCATATCCAGTATGCTAATTAGCATATCCAATATGCTAATAAGCATATCCAGTATGCTAATCAACATACCCAGTACGCTAATCAGCATACCCAGTATGCTAATCAACATATACAGTTTGCTAGTTAGCATTTGGATATGGTAGTTAACTTACTAGATATGATAATATGAAAAACTTACTCTAATCTGTACAGTGAGCACAGGGTATGCTAATTAGCATACAAGATATGCTAATTAGCATATCCAGTTAACACACTCAATATTCTCACTAGGTATGTTAATTAGCATACCCAGTATGCTAATCAGCATACCCAATATGCTAATTAGCATATCCAGTATGCTAATTAGGATACAAGATATGTTAATTAGCATATCCAGTTAACACACTAAATATTCTAATTAACACACTAAGTATGCTAATTAGCACACCCTGTACAATCTTACCAGATGTTGGTGTGATTGGATGTCTTTGCCCTGTGGGTTTCCAACACCATTCTTGTGGTATCCTTTGCTGGCAGGTCACAGCTCTACATTTTGTCGACGACAAGGAGCATGCAGCTGCAAAGCAGAGAAAGTGGTAGTTATGCCCATAGGGAATCTTGACCGTGGCGGAGATTCCCTTTACTTCAAGTGGAAAACTACAGCCACTGCACGGGTTGATGATCGTCTCATCGCATACCCCTTCTATACTTTCTATAAAAGTGCCCATAGCCATATTACACAGGGCAGTGGGAATGGAGGAGCCTTGTAGCATCTTGATCATGTGCATTAGGAGCTGCAGCTGACCTTCACATACATTCACTTTTTCTTCCATAACCTCCTCATTAATTTGTACACCGAAAAAAAGAGGAGCATGGTAAGTACATAGGTTTTTTGTGCACATATTCCAATCATACGGTAGAAGCATAAAAGTCACGCACTTACATGCTGACAAGTTGAGTCACCAACAAGAGTGTCCTCACTGTCAGGAAATGCCAAACCTTCCAATGTCTCTTTAAATGTCGCTATTTTTACTTTACACTCTATTTCCCTCTTTGCATCCACGTTGTTGCTCTATAGTAACCTCTGTAATTCATTTTGAGCGTCGTGAAGCTTTTGTCTCATAGCAAGCACAATTGGGGTAACCCCAGCATTGCTTGCTTGGACAACCCTCGCAGCTTCAAATTCTGATTTTGCAGTTAGAAGATGTTATTTAGCATCTTGCAGTTGTTTGCTAAGAGTTTCAGAGGCAGCCTTTATGTGCTGCAAATTCTCAACGCCAAAAAATGACAGGCTTTCAGCCTGCTGGTGAGTGTTGTGGCGAGAGATGGGTGTCTCCTTGGTATCCTCCTTCATTTCATCTTGCGCCTCCTCGATGTTTAGACATACATTGCGCATCCTCCACTTTTTGACATGGGCCTCGTAGTACCCTTTCTCTTGGAGGTCCTGCAAATGCTGGACAACGAATTTAGCCCAATTGAATTGCATGGCAGCTACTTGCAATTGCCACTGGGTTGAATTCTTTTACAAACCCCTTGGCAAATGCAGAGTTGATCTCCATGTTTGTTGGGGGCTTTTGGTACACCTTGTAATGCAGCTGCATCACCTGGTCGAACATATCAGTACGCAAACAACTGCATTTAATGCGATAGTGACTATGATTCTTTGACTCTCTGAAAACACTGAACCACTCCACATCACTGATCTAATCCCACCTCACTAGTTTCGGGTTGGCACCAACCAGGGAGAGGCCATGAACATCATTGAACTCTTCTGCTGTAATACAAAACTTGCTATGTACTAGGACTATAAACTTTGGAGCTTTCCATCAGCCTGCACACCCCCAATGTCACAAGATTAGCAGTAGGAAAGTGCAGTATTGAGCACTTCCTTCCAATTTTAAGGTTCAAATCAAACATTGGTTTGTGCTTCTTGAGCCAGACTTCGACTTCAGCGATTGTATTTCAAGTGACTATTCACAAGATGTCCTACTGCTAAAGCCGACATCAAGGGACAACTCTCCAGCCAAGACAGCACCAGCAACTATCCTCGCAAATCATAATGAGGTAGAGAGAGAGAGAGAGAGAGAGAGAGAGAGAGAGAGAGAGAGAGAGAGAGAGAGAGTACGTGAGTCATCCTTCCCCTTTGTATGCAAGGTCTTTGCCATTGGGGATGTTGGGGAATCAGAGAGCTTCACCCTTTTTTGGGGCGGAGAAGAAGCAGCAGAAAGTTCAGCCCTCGACTTTGTTTTTGGTTCTCTCTTACCTCTGGCCCCTGCGCCCCTCTTACCTCTGGCCCCTCCGTCCCGCTTCTCTCCATGCATGTTGACTGCCCCACTCCGCTTCTCTCCACGCATTTTGACTTCCCCACTCCCCTCAGAGTAACACTGCGTAAATGTTCAGGAAAGTGGATTCAGGGTGGTCTCCCTATTTTGAAATATTTGATGGATTCCCACACGTTTGAAAAGTTACACTCTCATTATGCTTACAAGATATGCTTGCTGCCACATGATAGCTAGCACAAAAAGCATGACAAGTTAACATGCTTACACCCATAAAAGCACGAGAAAAAGGCTTTGAATATTATAGCATATTATGAAACATGCATATACAGACGTGCCTTAATGTTGATATATATAGATATTCATGTCAATCTATGCACTTTATGTGTTAAAGAAAACTATGGAATATATACAAGCAAAAGCGCCTTGATTTTGATATATGTAAATAATTATGTTGACATAGTGAATGGCTTATTGGCCACTTGTTCTTGAAGCCCAAATGGGCTCCCCTGTGTCATAAAGGTAAAGGACAAGATTCCCATCATCTTGTACAACAAGGTAGGTCTGAGACCAACAACCAGATCCACTTGATCATTGAGTAGGAGTCCACCAAATTGGCTTACCATTACCATCATAAACAGAAAAAGTCCCATCTAGGTTGATGTATGCATAAGAAAATTGGCCATGATTAAAGCATGAATAATTCGAACAAGCCCATATTGATTTGTTTATATTTCCATCCAACATGTAGTGATATAGCAATCATCTTGCATTGACAAGTAGTATTCCTCATTGCATGAGTATATGTTGTCTGGATAATCAGTGCAGGTGCTTCAACCTGAAAGCACGTTGAGATCATAATTAGATGTAAAGAGAGCATAATTCCACGGAGAGCATTTTTTGCATTGTCTTCTCGTGAGATGAAGCTTGTTGTATTGCTTGTATTGAATGATGTTCACAAAATTTTCTTGGTTTTCTTTGCGATGTTGAGGAGGTTGGCTCCAATATTGCAATTCATTAAAGAGTTTCTTTTTCCAATGGGAACACCTGAATGTACCTCAAAACGTATGATCACGTAGCCAAAATGATTTTCTAGGTAGAAAGTAACTAATTTTAGAAATACCTCTTGAGTTAAACAAATGTGTATCAAATAATCTTAGTAGTTTTTATCCCCCCCCTCCCCCACTCCCTCTCTCTCTCTCTCTCTGTGTGTAACAAGCATCTCAGAACTGAAAAAACTGTCAAAACTTTGCGTTTTTGTTGCCGACTTGAAGGCAATGTCAGACAAAACTTGCAAGGGTGGAAAAGCCACACTCGCCATGGAGAATGATGCAAAATCTCCAAGGAATTTGGATGCTAATCCAACCACATCATCTACAACAACGGAAGCAATGATCATGGCTTACTTGATCTCGTTACAAGAAACCGTCAACAAACAAGGTGAAGAGTTGCGCGCACTTGCAATGGAGAATGGTACTTTAAGAGTTCTCGTTGTGGAGAATGAGCACCTCAAGAAGGTTCTTGATATGCAAACAACACTCTTGATGGATCTTGAGAATGAAGTTCAAGAATGTAAACGCTCTCTTGTTGACATGAATGTATTGAAAGAGCGCTTGAGCAAAGTTGAGAGTGATCATGTATTGAAAGAGGAAACAATAGATACAATACGACATGATGTATGTGAGATGAGAAATGCATCCAAATCATGGGCTGATATATGTAAGGATAATGTGGTTTCTACATCTCCTATCACGCAAGCCGTTGTCCAAGCAAAGAATGTAGAGAATGTGGACACTCAAGAGTTGCACGAACGACAAAAACGCTCAAAGAACATCGTCATTCGTGGAATCAAGGAGGAAAGCATGGAAACACCCCAATCTCTTGTAGTTTCTATTGAAGAGTTTTTTGCTACACACTTTGGCATGTCAGGAATCATGGCTTATGGTGCACATCGAGTTGGAAAACAAGGAGTCCCTCGCTCGGGAGAAAGACCTATTGTATGTACCATGGCTGATGAGGTAAAGAGAAAGATCATCCTTGACAATGGTTGGATCTACCTCAAAGGAACAGGTTGTAATGTATATGAGGATTGCACTCTTATGCAACAAAATGTACGTCGCAAAGCATATGAGGAAAGAAGCAAGAAGGTTAAGGTATCACCTCAAGAAGAAAAGCCACTTAAGGAGGATGCAAGTCCACCCAACAAATAGGGACACATGATCTATGAGACCAAATCATGCTTGCGAATAAGCTTTTGGAATTGTAACGGGTATCCATGGAATGCGGGAATTGGCATTGATGAGCTTACCAATGACTCCGATTTGATACTTCTTGTCGAAACATGGGAGCATGATGCGCAATGAATTCTTGGATTTGACAAATACGATGTGCATTCTTTGATGTGGGCCAAAAATGCAAAGCAACGAAGAGGCCAAGGAGGCGTAGCATGTATTACCAAAAAGGGTTTGAAAGATGTTTCCATTGTCAAAGAAGATAAGTATAAACGCTACTTATGGCTGAAAATCAGCCCACCAAATGGTCAAGTCATGTTTGTGGCCGGTTGCTACATTCCTCGCTATGACTCCAACTTTTATGCTTGCTTGAATATGGATAGAGATCAGCCCTTTGTTGAACTAGAGGAAGACATTTCTCATTACAAGGATCAAGGTGAAGTCATTGTTTTTGGAGACATGAATGCTCGCACAAATATGTTACAACACGACACACAACAAGTAGACATGCCGCATGTCTCAAGAAGAATGGATGGCTCATACATGTATAATCGAAGTTATAATGATGCAAAAGAAGTGGATCACTATGGAAAGTCACTTCTACATATGTGCAATAGTACCAGAATGCTCATTGCAAATGGTGTATCTCTATGGCAAGGCACCAATGACTTTACATGTAGAAAGCACAACGGTGCTAGCGTGATTGACTATATGTTGTTCTCGGAAGCCACTCTAGAATGCATACAAATCTTTACACTTGGTGAATGGAATCCGTAATCGGATCATATGATGTTATGTATTGACCTCAAGTGTGGTAAACGGCCCGAGCATGTAGCCTCCAATCAGGATGTGAATCATTTGTACCTACGTCTAGACCTCAAACGAGCACTTATATATGCTGATATGGTGGACCAAATGTTAAGCATGATAGAGCATCAAGAGAGCACTTATATATGCTGATATGGTGGACCAAATGTTAAGCATGATAGAGCATCAAGAGAGCCCAACATTAGAATGCAAGTGGAAAGTTTTCAAAGAAGTAATTTTCTCTTGTGCGAAGGAATGCTTTTCGGTGAAACACATGTCTTGCAAAAGGTCTAAGAACGGTAGCACCAAGAAGAAATGGTTTGACATGGAATGTAGTCAAGCCCGAAAACACTTGCTAAGATTGGATACAATCAAAGGCAAGGAAGTTTACTTGAAATGTTCACACACATACAAAGCACTTGTTCAAAAGAAGAGGAGAAGGTGGGAAGTCGAAAAACAACTTCTTTTAGCACAAGAGAAAGCACATGCATGTGGCAAGTTTTGGCAAAATCTAAAAGGCAAGCGCGTTGAGAGCTTTGGTGACTTGACTCTTGAGGATATGTATATGCATTGTAAAAACCTCTATGAGCAACCCAATGTTGATAAGATGGAGTGTTGTAGCTCCCTTCCGTTTAAGTCTCCCTTCCTTACCATTGAAGATGTATGCCACGCGCTTGAGAAACTTGCTACTCGCAAGGCAAGTGACCTTCAAGGTGTCAAGGCGGAAATGATTAAATGGACAAGCAAGAAAACACGATATTGGATATGCGATATGTTTAAACTTGCACTGCAGTATAACATGCGTCATGATTGGAGTGCAAATTGGATCAAACCTTTGCACAAAGGAGGAGATGTAAACAATGTGAACAACTATCGCACTATAATGGTTGGTTCTTTGATGGAAAAGTTATTTGGATGTATCATGGAGATGAAGATAAGTGAATGGGCTGAAAAGAATGGCAAACGTGCACTTGGCCAAGCAAGTTTTCGAAAGCATCATAGCACTATTGATCACCTTGTCACTCTTCGAGTTCTTATGGAAGCGTCTCGATTGAAAGGAAAAAAGTTGTATTGTTGCTTTGTGGATTTCAAGAAAGCTTTTGACATGGTACCGCGAGGAAATCTTTGGAGACGTATGCAAAGCCTTCAAGTGCCGAGAGAATTTATGCATGCAGTCTTTCGCATCTACCAAAAAGTGATATGTCGATTACGTATGGGAGATGGAATTTCAGATTTTTTTGCAAGCACTATTGGTTTCAAACAAGGATGCCCACTTTCCCCAACCCTCTTTGGGCTACTCATTGATGAATTGGAATGCATGGTTCTTGACTTTATGCAGCAAGAAGGCATAGAAGAGGTTAAGATCAGAAATGCGGTGATCATGATTTTGCTTTATGCCGATGATGTAGTGCTCTTGGCACATACCTTAGAAGATTCACAAAAGCATATGAGTGTCTTGGAACGCTTTTGCCTACATAGCGGGCTGATCGTGAATGGATCCAAAACCAAGGTTATGCTTGTAAAGACCCTCAATGATGAAAATCCATGCATTGTATACAACAATGAGAAGCTTGAAGTGGTAGATCACTTCAAGTACCTTGTCCTTGAGGTTCCATCCAATCATAAATGGAAGGATTGTGCAATGCGTCGCTTGGAAGCCGGAAAGAGGGCCTATTATGCATTTGAGAACATGTGCAATACAGGAGAGATCAAGTGTTGGGCTCTCAAAAAGTACCTCTTTGACACATTGGTGACACTGGTGCTTCTTTATGGAGTGGAGGTGTGGGGTGGAAGCATTGGGAAGTCTACTTGGAAAGAGTTTGAGAATGTCCAAAAGCGTTTTCTCACCAACTTTCTCCAAGTCAAGACACAAACACTCTACATGCTCTTACTTCTTGAGTCCGGATTGCTTCCCATTGAGGTCTTGGGCATGCAAAGGGTTGTGGAGTACATGCGTAAGACACAACGTAGCCCTTTGCATCGACTTCCTAGAATCGCATATGAAGCAAGTCAAATGGTTCAAAAGACATGCAAGAGCAAAATACTAAGTTCGGGGTGGATGCTTGATATCAAGAAATGGTTTGGAAGATGGGATGCATGTCACTTGGTCAAGGATGCGTCGATCGACTCCCAAGTTAATGAGGCCTTCTTACAACGCCAATGTATCACGGCTTGGGAGAAATCCGGAGGTTCTCGCTTCAACCATTACACCACACACGTTGCCCCAAACTACAAATCTCTCTTCTTCTCGGAACGAGGTAACCGAACCCATTCCTACATCCTTGAGCCCATCCCGTTGAGTGCGATCCACACCATTGCCTCCATTCTTCTTAGCTCCCATTCTCTACGCTGCGAGACAGGACGTTGGGGCACTGGCGAGGAGTGTCATTGACTTTGCACCTTATGCCCTCGTCAAGTGCGAGAGAGTGAGTACCACACACTACTTGAGTGCTCAGCTTTTGACCACATTAGGTCCTCTTTTCCCCATATATTCAGCCATGATCTCTCCCTACATACCTTCCTCTCCCAACCACGATGTGGACTCTCTATTGCGACGCTCATTTCAGCCAGTTTTTAGCATGGAGAGTCACTTATGAACTCCACTCACACCACGTGACATGTTCATTTGGTCCCATAGGTCATATTTGACCTCCCAGGACGATAATAGAACTATCTATCTCTCTCTCTCTCTCTCTCTCTCTCTCTCTCTCTCTCTCTCTCTCTCTCTCTCTCTCTCTCTCTCTCTCTCTCTCTCTCTCTCTCTCTCTCTCTCTCTCTCTCTCTCTCTCTCTCTCTCTCTCTCTCTCTCTCTCTCTCTCTCTCTCTCTCTCTCTCTCTCTCTCTCTCTCTCTCACATCTGTCAGGCTTGGTTGCCCTGCGAAGCTCGCCTTGCTGCATCTGTAAGGCCCGGCATCGCTGCATCTTCCAGGCTCGGCCCACGAGCAGGAGAAGCCATGCGCGCAAGCCCGTCGACTGCTCTGCAAAAACCAGTCCTCTTGCGAAGGCCTCTCGACCACCCTGCCCCGCACAGGCCTATTTTGTCAACGAGACTAGCCACTGGGGTCCGAGGCTCTGCTCGCCCACAATCCCGCACGCTCGACTGTCGTGCTCGCCACTGCGGGTCCGAAACCCTGCTCGCCCCCTAGGCATGGACACTTAGTGTCTCTCTCTCTCTCTCTCTCTCTCAACTGCAGGTTTGATCACGAGCCCATATGTCCTCAACACCCCCAATGCACACCCCCAATGCACCCCTAGCTGGAATGCATCCTTCGAAAACAAACAACCAGTAAATGCAGAGACATATTTTAGGCACAAGGGCTGCAGCAATCATGGCCACACGGGTGTCGTCCCGAGGCAAGCTGACTTTGGCCGGGGTTGTGGCAACACCCCCGAAGATGGACACCACGACCCGCCTCCAACATGAAGTCGAAAGACTCCGCAAGGAGAACGATGAGCTGAAACAAAGACTGGTGGTCATAGGGCTAGACTCACCATAGTAGAGAACTCCAAGGCAGAAACAATGGAAGAGATGGAAATCAAGATCAACCAAACAAAAGCAAAGGTGGAGACCTCTCTCACCAATACGGTCAAGAATCAAGTACAACAAGTTATCCTCCACAAGGTCGATGATCGGGTGACATCCACGCTACTCGAACAACAACGACAAGATAGTATAGCTCTCAACGTTTGCATTGGTGGGCTTCCTAGCAACTGGCAAGGTGAGGGGGATCTCAACAACAAGTCTTTTGCCCGCATTCAATCCGCAACCCACATGATACAGTGGGACCTAGTCACAATCAACTCTCTTGCACACGAATACCGCACGAACCATGCAATCATCACTTTCAAGACCAAGGCGGAAAAAATCAAACTCCTCGAGCAATCGAGGCTTCTTAAAGACACTAAAATTTGGTTTGTAGAAGACCTTACTCCCGCCCAACTCAAGCAGAAGAAAGCAGAACTACAAAAGATGCGAGAGGCGCGCATTGTAGGAAAATGGGCAGTTTACCGAGGAGGCAAAGCTATTATCCAGGAGTTTCGAACTCCCAAATCGGCTTCCTCCTCATCTACCCCTCCTTAGGTTATGGTCATTTTCTTTTTGTTCACATCTCTGATACATATTATTGCCCTCCTTAGGTTCTGATACATTTTCTTTTTTGCCCATTGCTTGTTACATCTCTGATACATATTATTTGGGGGTAATAGCTTAGCATAAAACACTTCTGTATGAGAATTACACCAGTTAGCTGAGTGGCCGGGCAATGTCCAGTCTCTGAATCTATCTTTTGCATTGACTGAGTTGAATACTGGCAAGCTGTATACATGAGCTCCAAGCTGGTGCCAATCTCTTCTGCATCTGTACCCAGGTCCATATTGCATCCTTGCTCACTGCAAAAATTTTCAACTATAGGTTAGAGTCCAGCACTTGACTAATTTGAGCAATTCCCTTCCTTGACAAAGACAATGCAGATTTTCCAAGAAACTTAGCAAGAGGTATTTTAAAACAAAGCTCCAAAATAGATTTCCAACACCTAAAGAGTTTCCAGTATATCTCATTCTGCCCTGCCAGATGAGAGCAGAACAGATTTTCTTCCAGGACCTAACAAGCATTGTGGAAATGTCAAAACCAATTTTAGAGGGGCTGCAGTAAACAACTTGTCCCAAGAGTTCATCTGCCAGGATCCATGGAAATATGCTACAGCTAGGTCTATAAGTTTCCACATACATAGGGCCCAGTCTGTGTCAGAGTCCAACATATGTTTGATGAGGTAGGCCCTCCTAGCATGAGCATGACTCTGCAAGTTCAGGATATGCAAACCACCTAGCTGATACGGGGAATTGATTTTCCCCCAAGACACCAAAGCAACAGATTCTGAGGATATTCCCCAAAGAAATTTAGCCATCAAAGAAGTACATTGTCTGAAGCATGCTATTAGTCCATGCCAGCAAAGGAAGGTAGTAAAGCAGGTAAGGGATGAGAATAGCCTGGACTATTCTAAGCCTCACATGAATTGGCCATTCATCATAGTGCCAACGAGCTATTTTGGTATGAACTCTATCTACAACCCATTGCTGTAGTGTGTTTTGGGGCACTTGCACTCCTATAGGGTAGCCCAGGTGTCTAAACACCTGGCCTTTATGCACTCTCTTACCAGGCCACACAAGGGAAGTAAAATCTTTGGCTGATACATCTATCAAAAAATATTTTTGCAGATTTAAATGTAGACTTGTTGCTATAGCATACACATCCAACACTTTCATACACCTCATGATGTTTACATTATGAGCTTTCAAGAACAGGAAGGTGTCATCAGCAAAACCCTTCCCTGAGACTTGCTTAGAGCCAAGGTGTAGAGTTTACAGGTGTCCTTTATGAGCCAAGCTGTCCAAATATGCATACAAAGGATGAGTGGCAACAGCAAAAAAAGGGGGCTTGTAGGACAGCCTTGCCTAACAGATCTGGAAATATATACTTTATTAGACAGTCTTCCATTGATTATGAATCTAGAATATGCATTCTGGCCAATAAGATAGACGAAGCCGCTGATTTTGGGTCCAAACCCTAGTTTATTTAAGACAGCAGATACAAAATCCCATTGGACTGTATCAAAAGCTTTCAAAAAGTCAATATGAAACATCACCATATCTTGATGAGTAGCCAAAGCATGCTCAATACCTATCTGTATTGTAAGAATATTATCAAAGATAGATCTTCCTGCTATGAAACCAGTCTGAGCAGGGTGTATACACTTTCTAAGCTCAGGTGTAATTCTAATGGCTATGGTTTTACCCAGGATCCTCTACAACATTCCCATCATGGTGATAGGCCTACATTCTGCCAGAGATTTGGGAAAATTATTCTTAGGAATCAGCTTTATGATACCCTACTTGAGTGCAGGATCCATGCATTGAGAGATCCAAACTACATTGAGCAATGGACAAACAATTTCTTTTAATTCAGGCCAGAAGGAGATCATGAACTCCTTTGATAATCCAAAAATGCATGGACATTTCTCATTAGGCAATTTTTGTAATGCATACCAAATTTCCTTTTCTTGCAAATGTTGCTCCAATCTATCAGCTGTGATATTTTCAATGCATGGATTCACTGTATCAAGCAGGGTATGAATAGCTGTCTATCTGTTTTATGAGTTTTGAGGTTGCACATTAAGCAACTCATTATAGTAATTTGCAACCTTTTCCAGGATATCACATCCCTTGGTCAGAGGAGGCCCATCATCCTGATGTAGCACCACAAGATTCTATCTGCTCTTTTTACATCTAAGTTTCTTATAGAAAGCTTTGGATGCATCTTTACCATCTTCCAGTACCCACTGTCTACATAGAAACCTCTATTTAATAGTTTGGGCCATTTCCCATTCCAGAATGCTGGCCATAGCCTAAGCCAATTCATTAAGCTCAATTTGATAGAGAACCAGATTCTGACTAGCTTTGTGAATAAGCACCTGGGCCTTGGATTTGGCTCTCAACAACTTCAAGTTCCCCTGCTTGGCTACTATCTTGCCTACATTTCTAATACATTGCTGCATCCCAGATACAATACATAACCATGTTGTTAGGAAATAAGACGTAGCTAAATAGATAATTGAGTAGATTACTTAATGGAGAGAGACAGATTTATATAGACGAGATTATAGAGTAGAGAGAGAGAGAGAGTACACACGATATACGTGGTTCACCCAATGTGGGCTACATCCACGGGAAAGCAGCCACTCAATGGCTTTAGTACTTCAAAACAAGAAGTAGTTTACAAAGGGATTATACCCTTAATGGAGCTCCCGCCTTGCTTCACTCTCACCACCTCACACTCACCTTGTTGCATCAACTTCACACTACGAAATGTGTGTAGAAATGGCCTCCTTTTATAGGCCAAAAGGTCTGCCCTCTCTTATGAGAGACAGCCATGTGTAGCCGCCCTTGTGCGAATAAGTCCAAATACCCTCCAATCCGCCCATGTGTGGCCGCCCTTGAGAAGACAAGTCCACTTTTGAATTCGGCCACCGGCCATTGACTTCCGACCACCGGCCATCGGCCATTGACTACCGGCCACTGGCCAACCGACCGGTTGTTTTCCGACCACTTTAAGGCCTCCGTCCAGCCATAATATTCCGGCGAAAAAGAATATTCCGGCCTTTAAAGTTGCCCCTAATTCTTGTCCATGAAAATTTTGGTTTCCGGTGAGTGATTTTCCTTCACGCACGATGGCTTCTCCTCATAATGGGGGCCTTACAAATGTGCGCTTTTACCACAAAAAATTACAAGGGTAAATCAGGCTCCATACTTAACACATGTAGCCAGGGGGTTAGTGTAATGTGCATTTGCATGATGTATGAGATCATTCACTTGTTGTTTAAAATTTGCATGAGTTAACAAAGAATTGTTGACCATAAGAGGTTTAGTATGACCATATAGATGCATACTCTCCAAAGCATACTCACTGCAAATTAAGCCATGAGTCCAATCAAGATCAAATAACCTGTGAGCTGTAGCATTAGAAGCATAGATATTACAAATTTGCAGTGTTCCCCAGAGGGAATCAACACTGAAGAAAGAGCATCTTCCAGATGGGTGGTCTAGAATCCATTGAGGGTTCAGATATCTCTTAATGTAAGTCAAAGTACCTGAGTAGCCACCCTTTTTCCCTCCATAAAAGGCATTGTACCCTTTAAAGTGGGTGAGTGTACCAACCTTATCATGAGCTTTGTGCTCTTCCACAAAACAAATGTCCAAATCAAAGGTCGTGAAAAGTGAGAAGCCTTGAAGGGTGGCTTAACCCTTTAGCATTAAAGATGGCTATCTTCATGAGGAGGGGGGGAGTTTAAGATAAGCTGGGTGTCACCATCGCTTGGGGAGTCAGACATGTGCACTTCTAAATTGATTTGGCCTGCACCAAATTTACCTGCTGAGTGTTGAAGGATAACAGAATCAATAGCTTCTAGAGTGTCTGGGGATGGGATATCATGTAAGATATCAAAAGTATTGGGAGATGCATAGCCTCAAAAGCCAGTTTTGGATCTAAAAGTTTTCTTGGAAAACTGAAAGCCTTCAGCATCCACTGCCCTTTTCCCCTTTTCCATGGGTCTTGGGTTTTTGGACGGAGATGGTGATGAGTTTTCCTGGTTCCCTGCATGGTAGAGGGTCCTATTCTTAGTACTTTGTAAAGAAGATTTGTATCTGCCTGGAGGAGCAGCATACTTAGCTGAGCCATCTAGTGGGGGTGGTGGAACAAGTTTAGCAGGTGGAGTACTTGCCACCTTACCAAATATTTGACCCCTAGGAACTAAATGTTTGCTCCCTGGGAAGGAGGGAATGAGATCAATTGACTGAGTCGCCAGGGTTGGACAATTCTTTGAAAAATGTCCCAAACTACCACAATGATAGCATGAACCTACTAATTTCCCCCACTTTAGATAGATAACCAGTCGGTCAATAGTCTTTAGCTCAATTCCAGTGTGTCTGGCATGGGAGTATTAGTATTCCACATCACACATGCTCTATTTCTATTGGGGTAGCTAATGGTAGGGGCGGCAAATAGTACTTTTCCTAATGAAGCAGCCAGGTCACAAGAAGGCAGGCAAGTCCACAAAGTCAACCCAGACAGGGCATTTGGACAAGAGTTCTTCTTTTATCTGTTTGATGGGCTGCCAGGGAAAGACACGAACCACTTGTCCACATAGGATGATAGTGGATGCATGCTGGAAAGCCTTTTGAGCTTCAGACGAGAAGAAGAGCACTTCATATAAGCCAGAGCCATTGTAGAATACCTTGTCAACCACAGCTTTCTTAAAGCCTTGATCCAAAAAACCTGCAATCTCATTCAAGGGAGGGAGTTTTCTAGTGAAGTACAACACAATAGCACGTGTTCTGAAAGGTGACACCTGAGCCATAACCGAATGAGTAGGTAGCATTACCTTATGTACCCCCTTAACAGAGGGGTTGGTGGTAAGGGCCTCAGTGAGGCATGAGGTAAGAGCATTAGCGGATAGCATGTACTTCTCAGAGACCAAGGGAGGCATGTCCTTGTCAGAGACCAAGGGGGGCATAGATGCCTCCCAGGGATTGAAGTAGAAAGAAGGGGAAGGGCCACTACTCAAATAAGTCAAGTGAGGACCTGTTTGAGGATGGCGCTGAGGTCTGGCTATGATGTTTAAGCGTGGAGGTCCTCCAAGGAGTCGCCCGGTAGGAGAGGTCGAATATGGTGCCCTAGTCCGCAAGCGCGAGCTCTGTTCTCGTCGACATCTCTTCTCTCTCTCTCTCTCTCTCTCTCTCTCTCTCTCTCTCTCTCTCTCTCTCTCTCTCTCTCTCTCTCTCTCTCTCTCTCTCTCTCTCTCTCTCTCTCTCTCTCTCTCTCTCTCTCTCTCTCTCTCTCTCTCAGTGTCCACCTTTGCGCACCTGCGCGACTGCTGACTCCAAAGTGCACTACGAGAGTAACCTCCTTTCACCACGTGTCCGGGGGAGGGAGCCGAAAGGGTGAAAGCATGGAATGGTGGCTCAAATAGCTGTGTCCATGGACACCTACTATCAAAAACTTTGGCCTACAATTAGACATGAATTCACATAAAATTTCTATCATGATATATGTGAATGGATAGATCTTTAAGAATAAAATGTAGAAGTGCAATCACTTATAAATTTTATTTAGTTTGTATTATTTTTTCCACAATATTTTTTTTGTGATATGCTATCTAATAGCTTAAATATCATTCCACCTATTCATGCTTTCACCCGAAATCCCTTCCCCCATTATACTTAGTATAGATATCTCTTTACATATAGATATGCTCTCTAGCGCCCGCCCCCCCCCCCCCCCCCCCCCCCCCCCTGCCAAAAAAAAAAAAGTAATGGGAGAAGTGATACGATGGGTCCGTCCCTTAGTCTGATTTCCTTCCTTCCTTCATCCGCTGAATTCTATACACAGGCGACACTGGGATCCCCTCCTCCTCCAACACCTATGGTTCTCCTCTCGATGCCTACTAGCTTACAACCAGTGTTTGAGAAAAATGTGTCTCAGCTTAATGTCGTGCTGTTTTCAATTTCAAAACTGCCGGTTCAAGGCAAGGGGAAAAGGAGAAATTCCACCGTAAAATAGAGTAAATAGTGTAAAAACCCAAAAAATAAACCTAAGTTTCTAAAATTTCCTCTTCCCAAATTCAAGGAAAGGAGCCGCCTCTGAGTTTGCTACCTCTCTCTCTCTCTCTCTCTCTCTCTCTCTCTCTCTCTCTCTCTCTCTCTCTCTCTCTCTCTCTCTCTCTCTCTCTCTCTCTCTCTCTCTCTCTCTCTCTCTCTCTCTCTCTCTCTCTCTCTCTCTCTCTCTCTCTCTCTCTCTCTATGTGCCGTCCCTGTCTACAAAATGCACTGGCCTGGAGATTGGAGAAGCTACCATGTGGCAAGGGGAGAGGGTAGGACTCAGGAGCGCCTCTCTCTCTCTCTCTCTCTCTCTCTCTCTCTCTCTCTCTCTCTCTCTATATATATATATATATATATATATATATATATATATATATATATATATATATATATATATATATATATATATATATATATATTTGGTATCAACAGGATTTGATATACCACATCCTACCTCTGGCTTGGTCTAACACTAGCGTAACCTCTGAACTGACTAATTATATGTTACATTTGGATAATGGATGGCTGGATCTCTTCATCTCTCTCTATATATCTCTCTTTCCTTCTCTTTTTTTATATTTTATAAAACTGTGCCTTTAAAACTACCAGGTAATGATCCTATGGCCCGCGACTGGGCTTCCCTCTCCCTCTTTCAAAGCTTGGGAATAACTATAATATCCTCATAAGGATTAAGGTCATGTAAGTATTTGTATGCTACCATGTGGTAAGTCTTTACCGTGGGAACATGGTTTGGCCATAAGGTGTATGAAACCCATAATTTGTGGGTGCCAGCTATATTTGGGTCGTGTACTATTGGGGAAAGGTCACTAATCATCACTTGAAGGCACAACACAGCGTGATAGGAAATCAGAGCTTCTATGCGGGATGTTGCAGACGCCGCTTGCTATCTCTGGGGTGCATGCAACTAGCACCGCCCTTGCGCGGGTGGGTGGGCATTCGACTCCATGTGCTCGTGTGCGGGCTCCACAGCCGGATGCGAGAGACTGCAAGGCTTGATACTACCTTATAAAGGTGATCATAACGCTCACTTAGGTACCATTGAGCAAAGGATATTCTGTTCTTTCATGTTTTTGCATACATTGACTGGGTAAGGGTGTGAGAGGTTTCACCTTTTCTTTTTCAATATTTTCGCACACACTATACCGTGGGTGAGAGGATTCATCTCTGCAAGTCTTTGGTGATGGCTCCCAACAAAAAATAACTAGCCAAATCTACAGAGGTACCTTGTGTGATTTTAGCACTTTGGGTATGGTTTGCTTTGATATAACGAACTGAAATGATGGTTTTTCTGCTGGGTATTTCACTGATGTTGATTAAACCATTTTTGTTTGAACTATGCAAAATAATTTATATGCTCTTGCAATTTCTAATGGGGAACTTAGAAGCTTTTGGCAATATCTGGTAATGATAAGTCTAATCAGTGGTTTCGGACTGATGCACAGATCATTGTATCCACTATGGAGTAATGTTTGAGACAAAGAGTAGTCGCGGGCTGTTAGACTGCTCTTCTATCTGAGATTGAGGAGTTGGGCTTGACTTACCTTGACTCTTGCCAATATCTGGTAGTGGGGTGTCGAATCAGTGGTTGGACTAAGGTTGATTGTTCGAGTATGTGATGATCCTTGCCGATGTTTTGATATATGAGAGGGGGAGATATCCTATGCTGGTCTAGACTGGGTTTTCTTTTAACCGACTAGTTTGCTGTACATTCACTGGTTGACCGAATTTTTGGGATTGATATAACTTGACTCTTGACACTATATGGTGGTCTCGGGCTGTTAGACTACTCTTCTCTCTCAGTTTGAGGGGTTGGGCTTGGTTCACCTTAACTCTTAGGAATATTTGGTAATGATGTGTGTAATCAAGGATTGGACTGAGATTAACTGTTTGACTTTGTGAAGATCCTTGCCAATGATTGATACATATAAAGGTAAGCTATCTTATGTTGGTCTTGACTGATTTTTCTGCCGACTGGTTTTTGCCGAATCTTGTCAATATCTGGTAGTGGTATAGTGATACGGTGACTGGCTTTTCCGACTGGAGTACTGATTAATTAAACTCCTGCCTAGACTGAATGGCTGGTGGTAAAAGGTTCTTCTTTCTGCTGATTATGTTCTTGGATCATGTTGGACTTTCTGAGGATCCTTGCCGATGACTAATATATCTAAAGGTAAGCTATACTATGCTGGTCTAGACTATCTGGTTATGTTCAGTTGTGTGAGGATCCTTGCCGAGGGATGGGATATGTAAAGGTAAGATATTCTTTGCTGGTCTTGACTTTTTTTTTTGGCTAATTGGTTTTTTCTGACTCTTGGCACTATTTGGTAGTGGTATATTGGATAGAATGACTGGATTTTTTGACTGGATTGCTTTGATTAAAATTGCCGCCTAGACTGAATGGTTGGTGGTAAAAGGTTCTTTTTTCTGCTGATTATGGTCTCGGATCATGTTCGACTTTGTGGGGATCCTTGCCGATGATTGATATATGCAAGGGTAAGCTATCCTATGATGGTATAGGCTATCTGATCATGTTCGACTTTTTGAGGATCCGTGCCAATGATTGATATATATAAAGGTAAGATATCCCTTGCTGGTCCTGATTGGTCTTTTTTTGCCGGACTGATTTTTGCCGACTCTTAGTCCTATGTAGTAGTGGTATATTGGATAAGATGACTGGCTTTTTTGACTGGATTGCTGGTGAATTAAACTGCTGCCTAGACTGAATGGCTGGTGGTAAAAGGTTCTTCTTTCTGCTCATTATGGTCTCGGATCATTACTGTGGGTTTTTTTGAAGAGAAGCTGTGATTCAAAGATTGCTATAACTCACTAAAATAGGTTTTCTGAAATATTTTTGATGGTGGAAATACTAGTAGAGGAGGAGAGCCATGCCAATGATTGTTTAATCTGATTGAAAAACACTAAAACCTGACTTCAGAGTAACATAAGAAACAATTGGTATAGCCGGAACACTATTTTGGGCTACAAAAACTTCACTTCAAAGTACGGAAGGAAAGAACTAAACTTGAACTAAAACTGGAATTTTTTTTCAAAATATTACTAATCACTTTAAACCTTAGCAGCATGATTTTTCTTTTTTTGATACCTTGGTGGCATGGATGACAACTAGGTCACCCCAGTTACTTGCAATGCTATTTGAAAGCTAACAAATGGTTTGTTTTCTTACTATGGATGCAGGTAAGGGTGTCCTCTCCTTGGCTACTGATTTAGAAGATGAAGTGTTGTACTTGTAACTATTGGACTATACCAGGACCATCCTACCCTTTAATGGCTTGTTACTATGATGTATTTGCTTTGGATAAACTGTCGGAAGAAATACATAACTTTGTACGATATCTATAGGCCAAGGTCTTTGTAGAATATCTCATGTGTTATGTATATTGTTAATAGTTAAAACTCTCTCTCCTTAAGCACATGGGTGCTTTTCGGCCCTCGGGTTGCCCTAGAGCACCAAGACCTATTCTAGAGGATTTATATCCTTAGAAGATATGGCTTGCAACCATATTTTTTGGGATAGGGAGTATCCCACACAACCGTTATGACCTTTTGTCTTGGTTGTCGTTAAGATGTAATACTTACCAACTCCTCTTATGGATCTTACTGATATTTTCTTGTTTCTAGATTCAGATTATCCCTATCTCTGCTACCCTTGACCTTTCTACCTTGCCCTTCTCACCGGCATCCCTACTCGTGATTAAACTGATCTGAGATGCTTAAGCCATTTCCCTCCTAAACCAACACTCAAAAGTAACACAGGCCCATGATTCGATCATGAATCTGTTAACTGTCAACGATTGGGTTTTGATCCTCGCCATCCTGATTGCTGATTCAAAGGAAGGGTTACTTCATCTGCAGAGATTGTCTTTTAATCTATCTGCTCTTGAAATAAATCATAAAAGTGATATGCTACAATTCTCAGCTAAGGGAGCCGACCTATCTAACTTTATCAGAAATTATGTGGCCTCACTTCATGTTTTGCTTCCACTAAATCATTTGATCCTGCTAAGGATCCTAAAGGACTTTTTTGTAGGGATGACGCGGCTTTGGAATCAATAAAAAGCTTTCAACAGTGACTTAGCTCGTCAAGTGAAACTTCTTTACTTGATATGGTTCCAAAATTATTTAAATTTTTTCCTTTCCTCCCTCCTAGGCAGATTGCAATTGAAGGAATTGAGCTTGACCATCAGCTTTGGGAACTTTAGAACAAAGCTTTTGTTGCACCCATCTCTATAGAGACTTGGGTCTTCTTAGCAATGCGAACGGCCTCTACTAGTTAAGCTTGTCGACTGGAGACGCTCAAAGGAGTTCAGTTCTTGGACAAAGGTGATGTAATAAAAGCACCTTTCTGTATGCACTTCTTGGATTCTAGGAAATGCCCGGTCTTATCAGGCATCTATGCCAAAACCAAGGGGACGATGACCTTTTCTAAACAAAGCAGTGAATTCTACTATGAGTCTATTTTGAACATCTACCGTCCCTACATCAAGTGTGCTTGAAGAGCTTTGGATGCAAAAGCAGACTGTGAAAGCAAGATCCTCTGGTTTGATCATGCCATCTTGTTTCTTCTCAACCATCTGGAGAACCTCTTCCCATCACACACGGAGAAGCATTTTTTACCTATGATATGTTCATGGTTTGGTGACCAAGATAAGGAAGTTGTGCGAGCCCAGATTGCATATCTAAACTTCAGGAATTTCATGTATGAGACTCTGAAAGAGCTAAAGTTCGATGCACCTAGTCATTTACTGTCAAATCTTAGTGCTTCTAAAGGGATCAAACATATTCTATCCCTTCTCAAACCATCACTAGATGCAGATGAGTCCCCCACTCTTAAAAGGCCTCTGTTGACTAGTTCTACTTCTCACTCTATCACCTCATTTCTGTCCTCCTCTTCTACACCTGGGTCTTCTGAAGGACGTAGTAAAGCTAGAAGCTATGTCAAAGGAAGAGAGAAGAATATCCCTATCAAGAAAATTTTTAACTCTTGATTTTATTGCTTTTTTAGATCAAGCGGACTACTTCTGGGAAGCTGGTTTTATGCAATAAAGATTATCTGAAGAAGTGTTTAATTCACTGCCATTTTTCAAATCGGTTCTTTTATCTTTATACACCAAAGTCTTTGATGGAAAATTCCTTTCAACAATTGTTTGGCAATACTAATATGTTAGATGAATTGACTTTTGGTTGGACTTTTGACCCACCTTTGAAGAATTTTGTATACTCTATAGAACTTTTGACTTCTGACAAACAACCATCGTGTACATGTCCTCTTTTTAGAGACTACTGTTTGGATTTTGGTGAGTTTGGACAATACGTTTGTACTACAGATCTATCTTTAATTGGTTCAAAAGAAATCAAAGACCTATTAAGTAAAGGTCTAAATCATATCCCCTCACAACCTTTAAACCCACACTTGGCCTTTGCCGCACTACTTACCTGCTTGGCTAACATAGCCAAGATATTGAATTTAGAAAGTCTACAACATGCTAGACTTTCTGATTATATTTTCTCATATTTTCAAACATGTATTGGAGCAATCCCACCTACATGGTTAAGCCACGAAACAACTTGGCTATCTCCTTCACTACTTTATATGATAAATAAACTAAACAGGATTGGTTTGTGGTAGGACTTGACAAAGCCCCTCATATATCTACTCTTATCTGCAAGCACGTAGCCAAAGTAGCAGTTGAGGCTATACTTAAAGGATCAGAGTTCCTTATATCTGAAATGTGTCCAAAAGAAACCACACGATACCTAGGTATTTCACTGAGCAACTTAAAATGAGACACTCATTGTTCTAAACAACCTTTACTATTTCCCATGTTAAGAGTCACAAACACAAGTTTAGGTGGATTTCAAATGCCTCTAATTGCATTATGTTACACGCCACAAACGTAATTATTGCATGTCTCAATCTCATTCTCACTGACTTTACCAACATCTGTAAGAAAAATTTATACCAGCTAAGACCTTCACGGGGCTTCAAGTGAATAACTTTTGGCTAGTAAAAAACGCGGCTGAGGTGTTCATTAATCTACCATAGTGCATCTTTTTCATGTTTTCAGCAGATATCATGCAATGCTATGAGAACATATCACTATTTGAACCTTTGGGGATGTTTTTTGTCCTACAACAAATTATTAAATGGGTTTTTTAAAAAACAAGTTTGATAGGTTTTCACGCAATTTCACCTACCTGGAGCCCCAGATGGTAAAAAACACACATAATGGACTGCCCACTCACTATAATCTGTGTGGTCTGATTATGATTATTGAATCGTTATTTCAGAATTTCTTTCTTTTGCTAGGGAATCAATGCTTTTGGGAGATCCATGGTATCCCTATGGGACTCTTATATATGGATGATTTATTGAGTTTAAAAAATCCCAATTTTGCAAAATACCTACCACTAATATATCCCGACACACTTCAAATTGAACCTACCTTGTTGGAGTGCTTGATCGATACCGGGTTGAATATCATTACTAAAATAGTATTTCTGAATATAGACTTATTACTTCTTTCTCCATTCACTGGAAGGTTTGTCACAAAATTCTCTTGCAAAAGAGACAATCTGCACCTGAGCTTGATCGAATACGTCAAAAGGAAGAGTAATTGTCCACATAAGATAATTGTAAAAACACTGTCTCGGCATGGTATATTTGATTATGTACTCATCCTCGAACTCATTCTTAGCCTTTCAGGCAATTTGTCACCTTATGAGGAAATATAAGGCAAATGGTTTTTCCATGAAAGAATCTATAATGCACGGTTAGGAATTTTCTCGCTAAAATCTCTTGGCCCCTATGCTTGGCTGCCAAGGAGACTATTATTGAACTTCTAACACTCATACACTGATACATTGGTTGTAGGGGAGGTCTCACCACTTGGTGATGACCCCCCTCACCAAGTGGAAGATCTTCCCCTGGGTAAGGGTGGGTCTCTCTCTCTCTCTCTCTCTCTCTCTCTCTCTCTCTCTCTCTCTCTCTCTCTCTCTCTCTCTCTCTCTCTCTCTCTCTCTCTCTCTCTCTCTCTCTCTCTCTATCTATCTATACTTGGTATCAACAGGATTTGATCTACCACATCCTACCTTTGGCTTGGTCTAACACTAGCTTAACCTCTGGACTGATTCATTATATGTTACATCTGGAGAATGGATGGCCATATCTCTTCATCTCTCTCTATATATCTCACTTTCCTTCTCTTTTTTTATATTTTATAAAACCGTGCTTTTAAAACTACTAGGTAATGACCCTATGGCCCGACTGGGCTTCCCTCTCCCTCTTTCAAAGCTTGGGAATAACTATAATATCCTCATGAGGATTTAGGTCATGTAAGTATTTGTATGCTACCATGTGGTAACTCTTTACCGTGGGAACATGGTTTGGCCATAAGGTGTATGAAACCTATAATTTTTGGGCGCTAGCTATATTTGGGTCGTGTACTATTGGGGAAAGGTCACTAACCATCACTTGACGGCATAGCACGGTGTGACAAGGAATCATAGCTTCTCTGCGGGATATTGCAGATGACGCTTTCTATCTTTGGGGTGCATGCAACTAGCACCGCCCCTGCACGGGTGGGTGGGCATTCAAATGCGACGCTAGACTCCTGTTTTAGGGCAAAACTACTCTCCTGTTCATGCTCGCAAGCACGACACAGACAACATACTTATCATCCGATGACACGACTAACCCGTAGGTGCACGTAGGCAATCTCGTTAGCTTGTCAGGTTGAGACCAATCTACACATACGCACTTTCATGATGCATCAATCACTAACCCTGGTAGAATGCAACCCACTCTATCCCTAAATGCTCACAACACCGTTTACACCTCCAATGAACTCGGAATTGCATCAAACTTACTAGGCACCATCCTCTCAATAGGATATACTTACCTATAAGTCTAATCTCATCATATTTGAACCCTAATTATCTCGATCAAAGTCGCAATAGACTCACAGGTCATAATCCAAAATGGGCGAAACCTAAGTCTATGAATATCTATGTGTAGCTAATCCCTTTCTCATTCCATAGAGCACTTGATTGTTGAAAACAGACATTGTTTGTGTTACTTACAAGCAAAACAAGCTCGATGAAGGATCGATCGCGAACAGCTCGAAAATATGAATGCGTGGAGTTGGCGCGTAGCTCTCGGAGAGACTACCACGATGATGTGGTCACGTCGTGAATCCGGTGAGGGAGAAGCGCGTAGCGAAGAGGATAAGACACACTCTCTCTCTCTCTCTCTCTCTCTCTCTCTCTCTCTCTCTCTCTCTCTCTCTCTCTCTCTCTCTCTCTCTCTCTCTCTCTCTCTCTCTCTCTCTCTCTCTCTCTCTCTCTCTCTCTCAGACTCGTATGACAGAGGATTAATAATCAAAAATGTTGTTCAAAAAATGGTTCTAAGGTGAATTTTATACTTGAGTCACCTTAGCTCCAAAATGTACATGGGGTTCTCTTCCTCATACTTACAAAGTGGGAACAAATATGGGTCCTGACTGACTGATTAATCTTTACATAACCCAGACAAGTGGATCAAAATGGTAAGACATCTTTGACATAAAAATGGGAATTTGATAGGATTTACAAGATGGGCTCATTACAACAGTTGGACAAGTGGGGATCCAACACTCCCCCCCTCCTGATTCATGTCTACCAGGACATGATCATCTTTGTCTTTAGTGTCGTTGTCGTCCTTCTTGGTTGATTTGATGTAGAAACGCATCATATCGCATAGACTCGCTTGCCATTAACGGGCCAAAAATTTTGGATTTGTACATGAAGAAGCCTGTGTAAAATGCTTCTTCGAAGGTTTGGAGATGGTAGTTTGGCAGAAACATCATCCGTCTGAAGTAGGCATGCAATATTGGCTCTGTACGCGGCCCACTTAATTCATATGACAGTTCTGAGATGCTTCTTTCTGTATTCATATACTCTGAAGTCCAGCTTTCTGAGAACACTGTGAGACAGGCCAAAAATGTTCAAGCTATTTTACATAGCATCTTGCAGGATAGGTTGGGAGAGCCTCCGAATTCTGCGATGGTGCCCTGAAGGGTTTTCACCATGTAAGAACCGGATATTCTCTCTCCCTCTGCAGGCCCTGGCAATACTGGATAATTCAGCCATGTAGGATTTCTGCTTTGTAGTGCTTTATGTTGGCTGTAAGTGTATGTTCGGGGCATTGGGCAAAAAGTTCTATCATTTCTCAGCTCAGGAGGTGCGTTGACTAAGTGGATCACGTTATTAGGGTGATCCAAAAGCCATTGACGCCTCCACTTTGGCTGGCTGTCTACTATCCTGTTTTGCTGTTCTCAATCCTGTAATTCTCCTTCAAACATTGGCACTTGTTCTTCTTTTGCGAGCTGCCGTTGGTGTGTCAGTGTTTCGTATTTCAGCAGAGCATAGGGTAACAAAGGGGCATTCCATTCCTCCCGTAGCTCTGCTGCTGCTGTCTTGCCTGATCTGGAGAGCCCTTGTAGCATCTCCTTTTCTAGTTGCATGGCCTTGTACCATATCATCTCTGATTTCTTTTCCATTTGCTCGGCCAGCTTCTGCTCTTCCAATCTCGTGATTGAATCTTCTTCTATTTCTTGGTCTTTGGAGCCAGGTTGATCAGTCTATGTATCTGGGACCTCCTGATCATCTAATTCTTCCTCGTACGTAGTCATCTTCACCCCCATATACTTCGGAGAGTCCAGCCAAATCCGTGGCTGGTTGCTCCAGGTGCAGCCGTACCTGTCCTTGGTTTTGCCTTGCAGTTTGTAGACTTGCGATTTGCGCAGCCATTGTTCTACTATTGATTTGGAGATCTTGAAATTCCATCTCTTTTTGAGTTGCAGACTCCTCTAACTCTTTTACCCTGATGTGAAAATTTTCATTTTCCTCCCTGAGGGATTTGGAAACAATACTTTCTATTTCACTGTCATGAGCTGGTCCTTGTTGCTGTTCATTTTGTAAGTCCGAAATTTGCCTTTGTAATTGATCCTCTACTCTAAGCGAACTTTTGGCTATCATTAAGCGTTGTTTTCTTTCCAACTCCAGCTCTCTCTTCAGTGCAGTCACTTCTTCTTGCGGGTGGACTACCGGTGTTGTTGGTAGCGACGTTTTTTGTTTCTTAGCTCGTTCTATTTCCCTTGCTTGTATATCGGTTACTGCTCTCAAATCTTTGACTTCAATTTGTAAGTCATCGATGATGACTTGCAAACTTTTGACTATCTCCAGCGCATCTTGCTTTTCTTTTTCCAACGTTTGGATGTGTTCATCTCTGTCACTGACATCTTCAAGGAATACATTGATTGTATCTTCACAAATGGCATTGAAATCTTCAGACTCCTGTAAATTGTCCTTGAGGAGATTTACTGTGCTTTTGAGCCCCACAATCTCAGCCTCTCTGATGCTAATCAGTTTTAGAGTGTCATCTCTTTGCTCCTGCAGTCTCAGAACTTCTTGATGGTTTTTTTCTAACTTTGTTTTGTTGGACATGTTCTAATAAGCTAACCATTGACTATGCAGTCTTGTTCGGTTTAGTAGGGTCTCCATTGACTGTAAATCTTCATCTATAGTAGCTTCCAACTCAATTTCTTGAGAGGAGGAAGCTTTTTCTTTTGTCTGATCCACCTCTTTTTGCTTTCCTTTATCAATTTTTGATATGGTTCCAGTGTTTAGGTGACCATCTATTCTTTCTTCTTCTTCTTCTTCTTCTTCACTGGGTGGTGTATGAACTCTCTCATCACGATGTGAGCTCTCTGAATGCGAAGGAGAGTCAGCAGGTGGAGTTGATTGCCTCTCACTTGTCTCTGGACTTGGAGATGGAGGTGGTGTTTCTTGATCTCGTGAAGTTGGCCTCAACTGATCTCTCAAAGTTTGGAGATCGTCCTCTTCTAGTAGCAATCCTATCCCTAGCATTTCTTTCTTGGATGTACCTCTCGAACCAGTCCAACTCGAAAGCTGGGTTGTTTTTATTCTTTGTTCTCAATGTGTAAGTGCTACTAGAAGATTTCCAAGTGGCGCCTACATCGCCTCGTAGAGATCTCTCGAGAACAAATCCTTCTAGCATTCTTTCCATTTTTGCTACCTTCTGCAACCTGGTGTTGTTTTCCATTTTTGCTTTCCGCTTCTTTAGTTGGACATCTTCCTCTTTAGTTCTTCTTTCTTCTTCCATCTTTTCTTGTGTGCTTCTGGTTACTCTTTCCAGCCTACGTCCTCCAATGGTGTTAATAGAGGTCGGTACTTTCCTTTGTGATATGTCTTCAATATTCTCTCTTAATACCAGCCAAAGGTTCTGATGAGGAGCAGGTGGCAATGGATCTGCCGCGCCTATGGCCTGGTATATTACTCTGGTGAGGACTTCTCCTCCTGCAATGTAATTTGGTCTGTCCTGCCTTAGCTTTGTCACTTCTTCAAACAGATATGAGGCGTGATCTATATAGAACTCATGTGTCATTCCCATAGCCCATGTCAATGTTGTTGAGATGCTCCCGTGTGGTGTAGTGTATCTTGGCGGTCTTTTGCTGTAGCTCAGCAAACACTGACTGTATATTTGTGTC
This sequence comes from Adiantum capillus-veneris, assembly GCF_014529385.1. Lineage (NCBI taxonomy): Eukaryota > Viridiplantae > Streptophyta > Polypodiopsida > Polypodiales > Pteridaceae > Adiantum > Adiantum capillus-veneris. Next base: position 101,828,716 of record NC_140946.1, read on the forward strand.
AGTTCTCTTACTTCCGGGTTTGCTATGAGTTCGAAAGAAGGCAGTTTGGACTTTTGCAAGTAGACTGTGAGGTTTTTCCTTCTTTCTCTCATGTTGGCTCCTTTATCAGACAATTTCAATGCCTCCTTGATGATCTCCTTGGTCATTTGGATCTCCATCACTTCATTATCCATGACTGCCACTCTACAAGTTCCATCTTCTTGGATAGTCTCAATTAGGTGTTGTACCCTCTTGAAATCTATCCCCACTAGTGGTAGTGAGACAAAGTTCCACAAGCCAACTTTTTTGAGCCGTGACCTTTGCAGTGATCTTTTCAGGTAATTTTTTGACTCCTTGGGGATCATCACTGTATCCACTAAATTTCTTTTGTCATCCACATATGAACCTTGATAGATCTGAAAGGCTGCTGCCTGTTGCACGTCTGCAGGTATCCAGGTGGCCGCTGGCTTTAGTGAATTGGGTAGAAGTGCATAGGGTATTGCACCTTCCGTTGCCAGGTTCTTGCCTTTTCTTTTCCCGGAGAAGCATCCATGGATCCTGTATTCACAAATAACAGTTAATGTACAAACATAGTACTTCTCTTCTAAATTGATTAACACTTAATCATGCATCTAGATGAGAAGTTTTATTCCCAAGATGAGTTAAGGTAAAATGTTAGCAGATAGACAAGCTCTTCCATTGTGCGACTCTGAATTAATGTTGTTGGTGAAGGAGAACAAGTCCAAATGCCTTGAAATTTTGTGTGGTGTATGTTCACAGGGCATGTAAGGTCATCCTATAGTCCCAAACTGAAAATCAATTCATTTGCAACTTCTGCCCTGTCTATCGCGATAGACTGGCCATCTTTTGACAAGGGTCCTATTTTGCAATTGTGACTCCACCAATTGATTTCTCATACCTTGCACATGATCTGATCTTAATTCCACCTCAAATGAATGTTAAGTGACCCCTTTTTGGATCAACTCCCATTTTTCCAGATTCCTTCCAAGAGATGTTGGTCTATCTCCTTCATTTTGTGTTGTTTTGGGCTCAAACTTAGTGGGTGGTCTTCTTGCATCATGCTGAAGACAACTGTTAATTCAAATTTTTGATAAGATGGCCTAGTATCACTCTGCTTAGTCTATCGCGATAGACTATAACTTAGTGTCATTTCATCTTTTGGCTCTGTGATCCTCTGTCGACCTTCTCCTAGTTGTTGTAAGGTTTCCTGACCTCTCACATGTGAATTTTAATTGTCTGCCCTTGAGATGTCCTGTTCTGACTCTGAGTTGCTTTCATGTCTATCTCGGCTTGCCATATGAGTCCATCCTGTCTCCAAATTTGGTGTACTGCCTCCATATGCTTCCCCAAGTCTATCTTGTGAAAATTTTGAAAAGCCTGTCCCCCAAAGATTGTAATAGCAAGTCTATCGCGATAGACTAGGTTACTTGGCTAAAAGAGATCCATTTTGCACTTTGATTTGATAACGGTGGTCATTATTCCTTGTTAGCACCCCTCATAAAGTCAAAATCAAAATTTTACTTGTCTAATTGTAATAGCAAGTCTATCGCGATAGACTGAGTACCTAGTCATTCTTACAAGTTTTTTGATGTTAGTTGACCACAATGGTGTTAGAAGGCTCTCCTAGACACACACATCAAGTTTTAATCAATTTAGAAGAGTGTACTCCCTGTTTGCAGCACTTAGCTGGTTCTGGAGTCGAAGTAGACCACATAGGTGATGGTCGCCATTTCTTTTGGTCATTGTATGACTCCGGCTGTCTTTTATTTCCTTTTGACCTTCCGTCAAAGCAGTCAGTTGCTGTTTTGGTGTTTACATCACCAAGAACCACCATTTGGACATCTTTCTAGCCTGTTGCTGGCATTTTCCCTAGTGGAAGAGCTTTTTTCTTGAGTGGACACATTCCAACTCGTAGTTGACCTCTTTTGGATGTACCTTGTTAAATTTGGTGTCATTTTGTCACTTGGTCGGTCCGTTAGTGTATCGTGACGCTTTGCGCAGTTTTCGTCAGATAGGGACTTTAGGCTCCATTTTGATGAACTTTTTCATGGTCTAACCATTCAGTTGGTTTGTCCAGGTTATTGGCTTGCTGCCTATGAGTTTTGGCTCATTTCCGATCACTTTGGTTCAGGTGCCCTTTTGCAGGTCCTGTGAAATCAGGGTTTCTGGGTGGATTCCTTCACGCTTTCCGAGGTCATAGGCTTGATCCCTAAGCTATAGGCATTGTGCCTTTCAATTTTGGTTCCATTTGGTAGCCTCTAGGTCTCCCTAACAACCGGTCTACCATATGTGTGCATAGGTTGTGATTGTGATGCTGGCGAGGTTTTGCAACTAACTGAAGTAAACAACACTTAGAGTCATTGTTGATGAGCATACCTTCATATCTGATGTTGATCTGGTGACCGTGTGCGATGGATGAGATCCTGGAAGTCTCAACTGCTGTAGGGAGCTCTCTCTCTCTCACAATGGAAAATGCCTCAAATGAGAGATTTCTAACCTAGCCTCTCTATATGTAATCGAGACTCAGACACAAAATTTTCTCATCTTTTACGTGTGGCCATAACTTTTTGCGAGATGCGGTTTAGGCTCGCAAATTTCCTGATTTAGACCTCAGTTGCTCCAGGTCTACAATTTTTGTAGATTTCTCCTATTGGAGGTCCCGTCATGACGGTGGTCATTTTTGCCCTGTCACCTTTGCAGTCCCTATTTTTTCTGTGTCTTCTTTACCTTGCTCTGATCAGGCGTCTCTTTTGTTGTGTTTCCATCTGGAATACGGATTTTTTCCTATAATTTTTGCTAGAAAATGGCTAAAATAAAGCAAATAAATCCCAAAATAACCCGAAAATAGCAATTCTAACCTATAAAAATACCAATGAAAAGAGAAACACTTTGTAGCTCACTTTTCTCTCGTCTATGTACATTCTCACTCATAATCGTCAACCTTGGCCTATTTTTTGTTTTTTTTCGACATTTTTTGGCCAGATTTGACTCTCTTTATAGTATATACACATCCCTAGGGGCTCATGTATGATCATTTGGTCCCCAATTCTGATTAATTACGAGGGCATATTCTTTTTCCAAAATCACATAATAAAACGCAAAAATGGTTGAAAAATTGATCACAAACATTGTCCTCTAATATATGACGTGAGTCCGCATTTGGAATGCCTCCTCCCCTCCTAGTTGGAGTCCTCCCGGACGACAGGGTATCGTCAAGGGTATGTGTTGTGCATGGGTGTGAACTCATGCTAATGCAGGCCTTGTAATGTAGCCCTATATGCATGTACAATTAATGCATGTAGAAAGAATTTATGCGGTGTAAGAGGAAGGTATAAGCGATTCGCTTATTGGCATTTGTCGTTGAGGTTTCCTGTGGTAGCCTGAGTTGGCTGACAGATTTTCTTTGCAAGGAGAAGTTGTAAATCTGTCGCTATTTGTTTGATTGTTTGATTGTTTTTACTGTTTTTGAATTGGCGTATGTGGATTCTTTGATAGTCGATATTGTAGTATATTTTGTTGCATTTTATGGTGGAACATTCTTTATTTTCCATTTGATGACTTGGGTCTTATAGATCCTTGTAGTTATTGTTGTGGATTCTGCTTGTTTCCTCGTGCTAATTGCATGATGTGGCTTGGCATTGACAGTTGTAGATAACTGCTCGGTGGTCATCTTTGGCCTCCATACTTGTGTTGTTGGCACGTTAGGTAATTTTGGCCGCCATACCACTATAGTCCGTTGCGTATTCGACCGATTGACTATGGTTTTTTGAAGCTTTGCTGGCTTTTGGTGTTTTGTCTGCTCTTCTGCCCCCTTTTTTATAGGAATTAGGTTGTCTTGCTTTATCCAAACTTTATATTTCCTCTTTTGATGGAATTGTGCCTCGGCTAGATCTGTACGTCGTACCCAAACTTGCCCGGTTCCCAACATGGTTGTTGATTTTTGATAATACATTTCTGGACCTGTAAACTCTGTTTGTTGTTGGTCAATGCCTTGCGGTTGTATTGACTCCTGTCTCCTCCTTGACATGTATTGGTCATATGATAAGAAGGGTTTCTGAAAAGTTTTCTTTTTGAAATAGTGCTTCATTAGTATCCAAATCAATGAATACCCTGTTAGCTTTCATCCATGACACTGCTAAGATACACGGCGTTGCTGATCTACTTGGTGGCAGTACATGGAACTTTGTAGTGTACGGGTGTGCCTGCACTGTGATTGGTAATATAATAGACCACAACGTGGTCACCTCCTCACCCGATGCTACTTTCAACTGGTGTGTCTCTGGGATCGTCCTCATTGGTCCAAGTTTCTGAAAGATCTCAAAGCTGATGACACTCAATTTTGCTCCAGTGTCAAGCAATGCATAGATTTCAACTTGTTCTGTGCCTACATAAGCTTTTATGTAAGGACTACACCACGTATCTTCCAAGTTATCAATGGTTCTATCATCCTGAGCCCTAAAGTCTGTTATGGTCTTTTCTACTTCTTCGATTTGTATATCCGCTTCGATTGTTCGGAATGTCGACAGAGGATATTTGTCAGTCATCATTGGGGTGACCATGTTTATTGTCCTGAGAAATTGCTTTCGTTTAGCAATGCATTCCTTGGCTTCTTGTTGTGCCTGGTCCTGAATTCTTTGTTCTTCCTATTTATAGGATTTTCCATAATGCAATTGAAACAACATTTCCGGTGTTGAAGGTAGATGATATTTTTTTAAACGACATCCACTAATCTAGTTCGGCATTTCTTTTCCATCTAGAGTCGACAGTTTTACTGCTTCACTGGACGATATTTCTTGGACTAAATAAGGCCCCATTCCCCTTTTCTTTAGCTTTTTGGCATGTTGTTTAAGGGTGTATACTAAGACATAGTCGCGCATTTTAAAGTCCTTGTTCTTGACATGTTTGTCAAAAAACTCTTTCTGTTGTGTTTTTTTTGCATATATGGCTGCTACCACATTGAGTCCTAACTCATCTAATTTTTCAAGGTCCTCTAACCGTTCTGAAAGCTCATGCCCCGTCCAGTCCAATTGTGTGGCTACCCTTAGTGTGGGAATCAAAAATTCAATAGGCAATATTGCATTTAACCCATATACCATATTAAATGGCGTAGCATTGAGTGTTGTTTTATATGCAACTCGATATGCCCACAATGCTGACTATAGCATTTGATCCCAGTCCGTTCTTGTTTCACTAACCAGTTTTGTAAGAACTGTGCACATATTTTGTTTATCGCTTCTGCTTGACCATTGCTTGTGGATGGTAGGGTGCATATTTGCGATGAATTACCATAAACTCATTTAAGAGATGTTGGATAACTTCATTTACAAAGTGTGTCCCTCTATAACTCACCAACACAATGCGAAGGCCATAACGTGTAAACACATATTCATATAAGAATTGTGTCATGGTTCTAGCGTCTTCTTTCGTTGTGGCTTTTGCTTCCACCCATTTGGTCATGTAATTCGTGGCCACTATGATATATTGTGCTTGTGAATGATATGCTGGTGGAGTAATAGGACCAACAAAGTCCAATCCCCATTTAGCGAATGCTCGATCACTCATCATTGGTCTTAAAGGTATTTCGTCTCTTTTAGCTTGTACCTTAGTGCGCTGACATTCATCACATCTTTTCACGAATTCTGCTGCATCTTGAATCATGGTCGGCCACCATATACCTGCAACCATAATGATTTTTACGGTTCTCTCTACTAAAAAATGACCTCCTGCTATGCCTGCATGAGCTTGTTCCAATAATGGAAAGTAGTTATTTTCATGAGGAACTAACCTCAACTGGTCATCAGTTCCTCTTTTATACAATTGGTCTCTAATGAGGGTATACCTATTCGCTTCGATTTGTAAAGCCTTTTGTTTGGCTTTAGATCAATCTCCTGGCAACTCCTTATTAGTCAAATATTCCACAATAGCATGACTCCATGCGGGTGCTACTGTCACTTGGTATAATGTGGCATAATCCATAGTGGTATTGGATGTGCAAAAGTTGCATTTCTTAATGTAATTAGTTACATCGCCTGCCATTCCTGGCCAATACACTCCAAGTCTTCTTAGTTGTTCATAGGTCATTTGATTTCCTCGATGGAATCCCCCTGTTTGTGTATGGGCTTCCTCTAGATACGTTTCGTACTCCTCTGGGCCTATACACAACCTCAGAATCCCATTGTGTCCATGATGGTACATTCTTCCAGCAAGCATTGTATAATTTTGTGCTTGTCTAACGTCTTCCACCGTGTGCTTGTCGTCAAGATTCATTCCATATGTCAGCAACGGAATAATTTTCTCTGACCATTTCGGTACCATCTCTATATTAAACAGGTATGCGTCTGGGAGATCATCATCTACCCTAGTAGCTTTTTTGCCATGTAGTAATCGAGAAAGGTGATTTTCTCTTTGATGAGTTTTTCCTTTCTTAACTACTATCGTAAAATCAAACTTCAGCAACACAATGAACCATCTTACAATTCGTCCCGTGTTACAAGGTTTGTTTACTAAGTACAAGAGCGCCTGGTGATCCACAAAAAATGTGAATTTGTTCGCAAGTAAGTAATGCCGAAATTTCTTTACCGCATATATCATACCCAATCCTTCTCTTTCAGTGGTGTTATAATTCTTTTCTGCACTGTTAAGTTGTCTACTAGCATAACTGATCGAAAAATATGTATTACCCTCCCCTGGTTGTGCTAATATACAGCCTATTGCAAATGACGAAGCATCTACATGTACATGGAAGATCTTTGACCAATCTGGTGCTTTTAGAATTGGTGCAGATACCAGTGCATCTTTTAGTTTTTGGAATGACTCCTCACATTCATTGGTCCAAATGAAGAGCGTGATTAGACTATACAAGGGTTTTGCGATTACAACGTACATGTAGATAAAACGTCGGTAGTATCCACAATGTCCCATAAATGATTGTACCTCTCGTACACTGTTTGGTCTTGGCAATTCTATGATCATCTTTACCTTGTCTTCATTAGTTGTAATTCCATTAGCCGTTACTATGTGGCCTAAGATTTTACCTTGTCGGACCATGAATACACATTTTTCCGGGTTGAGGCAAATCCTATACGTTCTGCATTTTTCGAATACCTTTCTAAGATGATCTATATGGTCTTCTCTCAATAGAGAATAGACACACAAGTCATCCATGTAAATATCCAAGAATATTCGCAAGTATTCTTTAAAAGCATGTGTCATTAATCTTTGAAATGTGGCTGGAGCATTGGTCAAGCCAAATGGCATTACCCTAAATACATATATGCCCCATTCTGTTGCAAACACCGTTTTGTATTGATCTTCTAGTTTGACCCCCAATTGGTTATAACCAGAGAATATGTCCATAAAGCTATAGGCTTGCTTGCCTGCTACTCGTACCAGGACGTGTTCAGTGATAGGAAGAGTGTAGTTGTCCCTTATTGTTGCTGCGTTTACCTTCTTGAGATTCACACACACTCGTAATTTCCTGTTTTTCTTAGGTACCACCACTATCGGGGACACCCAGTCCGTGTGCTCTATCTCATAAATAAATTCAGCCTCCATAAGTTTGTCTATCTCTTCCTTTATCCTTTTGACGAATGTTTCATTATACGTGTATGGACGTTGTTTGCTTGGCTTTGCATCAGACTTGAGAGGGATTGAATATTCACAAATGTTAGGATCCACCCCCTTCAAATATTTGTACGACCATGCAAATACATCACGAAATTCTTTAAGTGTTTTGATCAGTAAGTCCTCTTCTTCCCGGCTTAGATTTGTCGCAATGTAAGCAGGTCGAGGACTTTATCTTGGCTCTGCTAAGTCTATTTTCTTGGCATTCTCTGGTCCATCGTAGGACTCGTTTGATTTAGGCTCTCTCATTGGTTGCTGAACCACCAATCTTCTTTCTTGAATGGTGTACTTACAATAGTGAGGAGGTACATCTATCTTTTTAATCCCATCACTAGCGTTCCTTCCATTGCTACTTTCCATTTCACTTGTCCATACATTTTTAATTTTTTGTTTCAATTCATTGTATCTCGTTTTCCGTTCAATTTTCGTCATAATTGGACCACCAGAGACATCCAGTTTTTCTGTTGCAACTCCTTTTTTTGCGTTGCTGGTTTTCTTAGGTTTCAACAGTCTGGACTTAAATCCTGAGTCTTCAACAACCTTAAGAAATCTTCTTGACACTTTATCCTTAGCACAATCAACACACTTAAATCCTGAGTCTTCAACAACCTTAAGAAATCTTCTTGACACTTTATCCTTAGCACAATCAACAGCATGAATGTTCATAAGGAAATGTGTCTTACCCCTGAACTCCGGCATTGGTCTCAGCCTAGTTGGTAGACTGTTATGGTGTCGTTTACTCTTGTATCTTTTTTGGTGTCTCTAACTTTGGTTTGGGAAATTGTAGAAGACGTCATTGTGTTGATCTTGATGGTCATCTCCCTCCGTATTTTCTGACTTCTCGTCATCCGCATTATCCTTGTTTTCACTTTGATAAGAAGAATCATAAAATTCTTCTCCCTCCTGCTTGATTTCTTTAGTGGGGATGTCCATATAGCCCACTATCTTAATCTCAAGTTTCGTTTTTGTTTTATTGATCCTCATATTCTCAGTATCTCCATCGTTCTTGTCTTCCTCGACAATTTTGCTCAGCATGTAGTATGGTATGATATCGTAGCCATTCTCGTCACAAAATTTGGTGGGAGTGACTTCATTGACGCATACATCCAATGTAGCCAAAATTTGAGACTATTCTAGGGGTTCGAGTTTCTCTTTAGGAAAGGGTTCTCGTATATAGGCATTTTCTTCCAAGACCCTCTCTAATGTCCTTTCATTGTGGTCAAATTCACTACATTGAGATGCTCCACACATCCATATCTCCTTTTTCTTACAGAGCCACGCTGGGACTTCTGATCCACTAATGGTGGCAGAGTCAAATTCTTCCACAGGTATTCTCATGACATCATGGTAGCTATGATTTTTCATGTTTACTCGTGTAGTAGTTTCAGCATGTCTCAGATACAAATAATCATACCCCCAGTCCTGCACCATCTTGAGTTGCCTCATGAACGGCCTACCAAGGATAATTTCATAGTTGTTCTTCTTGCCGAAATCTACTATGGCAAAAGTATGTTCATACTCTATTCCACAAGAAGATACCACAATTGCCTCAAGCAATCCTATAGGCCTTTCTATGTGCCCATCCACCAGTTGCAATTTCACCCTAGTTGTTCGTATTGCTGGTTTTCCCCATTTTTCCCATAACATTTTGGTCGCAATGGCAATGCCAGCTCCGCTATCAAGTATGGCCTTAGTCTCTATTCCGTTATACTCAACTGGTAGGGTTGTGTTGCCATCTTCTCCCTCACAATACTCTCCGACCTTGTTGAGTGGCACTGGTCTAGTGTTGACTTTCTTCGGTTCTGTGTCATTAAGCTCAGTTTCGAAGAACTTAAGAGGCGTCCTTATACCATAATTTTCAAGACATTTTTCCACCTCCGTCCACATGCTTGGCCTAATTTTTAACAATGTTTCCAATGTGATTGTACACTTGACTGGAGTGGTCAACAAGTCTGTCAAAATTTTAGTGTCCAATTGATTTGACCCGCCTATTCTTTGAGAAGGTACTCTTCGAATTTCTGACCTTACCTCATAGTCCCCCATGTATGGTGGCAAAGTTCTGAGTGATGCTGGTCTGCTATCTTCGGATGCAACTGAACCATTATCCCCTTGAAATGCAATTGAACCATTATCTTTGGATGCAATTGAACCATTATCCCCTTGAAATAATTTAATGTCTAAATCCCATGGAGGCTTATTCAAGTTCAACTCCGAGAAAGGCGCTGACTCGACTGTTTTTGTCTCATATTTTTCTTGAGCTCTTCTAACCGTTTCCCATAGCTCTTCAGGCCAATTTTCTTCCACCATAGGGGTATATGGTAGAAAATCTTTCAGTGATTCATCAGTGCTATTAGGCACAATTCTTGCATCCTCTACATCCGGCAAGGATTTAACGTTTTCTATCTTGTCAGGTACCCTTTGTTCAGTTTTGTGAGTTGTTTCATTGTTTGGTGGCTTGATTACTCTATCCCCCCACTTCCATAGGTGGAGGCTCCAGTAAAGCTTGTGCAGTTTCAATCAGCTGTTTGCACATCTCTAGTCTTTGTTTTTCTATCTCTGGATATTGATATGTCATCCACCTTTGCTCCAGAGTTTGTCTGTTCTTCAATCTTGCTTCATATGCTTGCAAGATTGCATCTAAAGGTTCATTGACCTTATCTACCAATACCGACCCTCCTGAGCTTGCACTTCTTGGTCCCTCCGTTGATTTTAGAGAGTCGGACTCTCTTTGTTGTTTAAGTTTCTCTCGAGCTATTGTTAGCTCAACTTGTACATCTTTCTGTTTTCGCTCACGTCTAGCTTTCATTTTTGCTCTTCATTCTTTCCAAGGATTATCACGACTGACGCTAGACTTGTCAGTCTTGATTTCTTCTTGATTTTCATCGTTACTCTTGGGCTGATTGTCATTTTTCCTTGCTTGGGCTGTCGTCAAGACCTTAAGAGGAATCAGAGTTTCGTTTTCTGACCCTCCACTAGAAGGCAGTGCTCCCAGCATATTCAAGGTAGTTTTTTCTCCTTTGCTCAGATTTTTAGGGAAATCAGGGATCAAGTGAGTAATTCCACACTCGGTGCAATATGAGTTGACCCTAATGATTTCATCATGAGGACAGTCCCTCAGCCAATGGTCTCCACCACACTTGTAGCATGGTCCCTTAGGCTGTTGAGGTGCTCCTGGAGCTCCTCTTTGTTGGTCTGCAAACCTCTGCTCGCTCATGCCTCCATTGGCTATGAAAAATAGTGTTCTTTCATCCAAGATATATCTTCCTTCCCCCACTTCCTGTGCAGCAGTTGGTGGTCCTGTATTTCCTATCATGCTCCATGGTTCTGGTGTAGAGGGTTCTTCCGGTGAGTTTACCGCATATCTATTGGGCTCGTCGTAGTATGCATGCATAGGTACCAAAGCCTTCTCATCCGACTCAATTACGATGGGTGTGTATCTTAGGCCGACTGGTCGTAATCGTGGTAGGGATGGTTGATGTCCCAACACTCGTTGTGGTCTTTCTACACCTACAGGTCCTGGTAGGTTGCCTGTCTGATATCTAGGCATCGGTGGGACTTGAGGGGATGTCGCCTGAGCTTGCGGAGCATATGGTCGTTCTCTCACATATCCCTTGTTATAATAACACTCCTCCGTCCCATGGTTTGTCCATTTTTGTTCAATCGCACACCATTTTGGTTGTTTAGCTTGTGGTTTGGAATACAAGTTAATCTTTTTAAGAACTTCCTCTACAAGCTTCTCTTGGCTCACCGCTACTTCTCCTTTCAGTGTTGTCTTAGCAAACTTGCTTCCGCTTTGTTGTGAGGAGGAATCATCGTCAAGATCCTTGAACTCACCCTCTTTGTAGACCGCACAATTGTCCACAAGGTATAGAGCCTCCTTGGTTTAATCATTCAACATCGTGCTCCTTTTCATATGTAAATCCTTCTGGAGATCTGCATTCCTTAGTCCTTGGATAAATATAAGCATAAGTCTAGACTGAGTTGGCAGTTCTTCCACGGGGCAAAAATTAACATATCTTTTTAATCGGAGGGCTGCCTTTCGCACACACTCTCCATCTTTCTGTTTGAATTTATGGATTTGTTAGACTGTATTATGAGCTATTCCCCTTTGTGAGAATTCTTCGATAAACTCGTCAAACACTTCCTCCATAGACTCAAAGTCTCTTCGCGCCACTGAGTCAAACCATGTAGTAGCATCATCCTCTAAGGTTAAACCACATCCTACAAATTGGGTAGGAAAGTCTAACACCTCTTCAGCTCTAATTACACGCACAAAGGCTGCTACATGATCTCTCAGATCCCTGCTTCCCGTATATTTCTTGTTTACCCATTTTTGCACTTGAGAAGGTCTAATTCTACGATGGTCTACCAATCTCATCATGGGATCTCCCCGTCCTAGTCGATATACCTCCTCTGGTCTTCTGTAGTGGCCAGGTTCCTCTCCCAATGGTGTTCCTAAGCCACAATTTCTAACAGCTCTCGCAAGAGATGGTTCATCTCTTCAAACTCGTTCTAGGGGTGGTCTTCCAGGCTCAGTTGACCCCTGAGTCTTTGGCTTACTCTCTCCTTCATACTGTGAGTAGAGTGGTGGTTCTTGTAAATCCCTTAGCCCTCGTGCAGTTTGATAACCCTCTCAGGTTCGGTCTTGTTCTAATGTAGCACTCTATTGAAGCCATGCCTGCAATGATGGTTGAGTAACTGGTTGGTCCTGGTAGTTGAACGTCGGTTGTTGGGTAGAATGTGAGGTAGCATCATACTCTTCTAAAAAGGGATTTGTCGAATTGCTAGGGGTGTAGTTGGCTCTTGGTACTTCGTCGGGGCCATAGGTTGATGCTCCCAGAACTGTTGCCTTTGCAACCTCTTCTGGGAGAATATGTTTGTATTCTCGCCCGTACCTGTCAACAAAAACAATATCCTTCCCCATAGCAGTTTCATAAGAAAATAAGTAAAGAACCTTGTCTTTGCTTAATTCGTTTGGGTAGGGTTCCTTGCATCGAAAGTATGAGACTATTCCCTCGCTTTCATGCTTGTAAATCCCCGCATTATCATTATAGGTTGGGACCCTGGTTGTTTTCTTATCATACATAAAGAGCGCTCCAGGTCGATCAATGTTAGGAGGCGGTTCTTGGGTTTCTGAAACCATTTTCCCTTTTGCCACGTTAACTCCATATCTGTTGTAATCCTCAGGGTTACTAAATATCAGATAGTGGTTCCCCTTTTCGTCTCGGAATCTGTCTCCATCATCATAGACTCGAATTATCTCTAGTCTCTGAGCCGGTCTTTCTTCAATACATATACACTTGCGTCCTCAATAGTCAGAATAAAATAAGGCTCCCCTTGAGTTTGTTCCTTCCAAGAAGATTATAGTGAACTTGGTTTCGTTTAAAGGATGTAGGGAGGTCCTCCCCCCTGGCATTGGTCCTTCACCGTTGAACCCTCCTAGTTGTTGAATCCCCATCATGAAGAAGGACTTTTCCGACGAAGTGTCAGTATCACTACCCTCTTCAATGATCGGTGCTAATGGATCTAGTCTCGTCTGAGTTACACTCTCTTCGGTGGACGTGGTGCTTACTTGACTTTTGACACTTTTAGCTCCTGACTTAACAAAGGCTCCCGACCTTAAATACATAAGAATGAAATCTGGGTTGCAAACTTAAATCTTACCTGAACTCATTCTTGTGCGGCTTTGTGATGATCTCCTTCTGGGATCTACACAAGTATGGTTAGTCTGTTCACAAGGGTCTTCCTTGAATCACAAAAAAACTTTCAAGTATGTACATCCACCCCTTAGTCAGTCTTATGGTGGTCCAATTTCAAATATGAAATGATGGTTGGGATCTATATGGAGAGTATGTCCTAGTAGTATAGTCACAAATTGCAAAATATGTCTGAATCACTACTTTCTTAGTCTATCGCGATAGATTGACAATTTGCTCAGCACAAGTCAATTCAAAATTGTGACTTCACCCTTGAGTTCCAGTTACCCTCTAAAGCCTATCCCTCAAGGTTTATGAATTTTGGACACTTGGGTTGGGTTTTGGTCCCATTTTAGTATTTTGGTCAGAGCCTGATTCTCTATTTGGGCCTTAGATTGACTTTCAATTATTTAAATGCCTTGAAATTTGGTGTGTATGCTGTATAGGCTCTGATAAAGCTCTCCCTCTGGGAAATTTGAAAGAAAAGGTCCCCAATAGCAGTTTCCCTAGTCTATCGCGATAGACTTGGCATGTTCTCCATTGTTGGCATTTTTCTCAAGTTTTCTCCACATCTGGTTCAGCCTCTCCTTGTGTAGTGCATTGACAAATTTTGGCACTTTTTGGACATTTGGTCAAAGCCTTCTTGCCACTGTCTCTGAATTCAAACTCTAAAACACCAGTTTTGAAGTTTTGTGATCAAGATGGTGTTCAGTTTCACTCAATTTTTGTGAGTACCCTTGTATTGGTGTGTTAAACCTGTGGTATAAAGGTTTTTTCCCTATTGTTAGTCAATCACCAACTTCATCAGTCTATCACGATAGACTAGGCAGAGAGCATTGGGGATTTCATTTTTGTCTGTTTTTGGACAGTTGTGTTCTCTATGCCCATATAAGTCTATCCCCCAAGTTTTATGAGGTTTGGACTTATTTTGACCTTGGACTCAAGCACTTCACAAATTTCACTTTTCTGTGGCAATTCACCACTCAATTGCACTTGAAGTGATGCAAATTTGATGACACTTCATCTTAAACTTGTGAACATCAGTCGTACCTCATGACACAGAGAGTTTACCCTAGGCTAATGGTTATATCTCTTCTTGGCCTTGTTAGGGTCACTAGTGTTTTCTTCTGACAATCACCTATTTCTTTTTGTTGGTTTTGGTAGCAATTTTTATTTTTTCTCAAGTGCTGGATCATAAATTTCAATGTCTACTCTTTTCACCCCCTTCAAGGGTATATGGTGTGGGTTTTGGTTTCAAGGCAAGCAAACAGCCTTATTGTTTCTTCTTTTTGTTTGTTTTTGCATTTTTACAGCGTTTTTCTACTCTATTTCTACACACGTATAACAAACACTCAAAACCAAAAACCATAACTCCACATTATCCTACTTAACTAAATCTAACTAGTCATAGACCCTCGGCAAGACACAGGCTTCGTGGCTATCCACTAGACCTCAGGATACTCTATCCTAGATCTTCTTCTAAAAGTTTAAGCTCTCTCTAGTCAAAACTAAAGTAAGCTAACCATCACACAAGTGACGTAGATCTCCCTACTTAAGGTCTTGTGTCCCCGGCAGCGGCGCCAATGTTTTAGGGCAAAACTACTCACCTGTTCATGCTCGCAAGCACAACACAGACAACATACTTATCATTCGATGACACGACTAACCCGTAGGTGCACGTAGGCAATCTCGTTAGCTTGTCAAGCTGAGACCAATCTACACATACGCACTTTCGTGATGCATCAATCACTAACCCTGGTAGAATGCAACCCATTCTATCCCTAAACGCTCACAACACCATTTACACCTCCAATGAACTCGGAATCACATCAAACTTACTAGGCACCATCCTCTCAATAGGATATACTTACCTATAAGTCTAATCTCATCAGATTTGAACCCTAATTATCTCGATCACAGTCGCGATAGACTCACAGGTCATAATCCAAAATGGGCGAAACCTAAGTCTATGAATACCTATGTGTATCTAATCTCTTTCTCATTCCGTAGAGCACATGATTGTTGAAAATAGACAATGTTTGTGTTACTTACAAGCAAAACAAGCTCGATGAAGGATCGATCGTGAACAGCTCGAAAATGTGAATGCGTGGCGTGGGCGCGTAGCTCGCTGAGAGACTACCGCGATGATGTGGTCACGTTGTGAATCCGGTGAGGGAGAAGCGCGTAGCGAAGAGGATAAGACACACACTCTCTCTCTCTCTCTCTCTCTCTCTCTCTCTCTCTCTCTCTCTCTCTCTCTCTCTCTCTCTCTCTCTCTCTCTCTCTCTCTCTCTCTCTCTCTCAGACTCGTACGACACAGGATTAATAATAAAAAATGTTGTTCAAAAAATGGTTCTAAGGTGACTTTTATACTTGAGTCACCTTAGCTCAAAAATGTACATGGGGTTCTCTTCCTCAGAATTACAAAGTGGGAACAAATATGGGTCCTGACTGACTGATTAATCTTTACATAACCTAGAAAAGTGGATCAAAATCATAAGACGTCTTTGACATAAAAATGGGAATTTGATAGGCTTTACAAGATGGGCTCATTACAACAGTTGGACAAGTGGGGCTCCAACAACTCCATGTGCTCGTGAGCGGGCTCCACCGTCGGAGGTGGGAGACTGCAAGGCTTCACACTACCTTAAAATGGTGAGCATAACTCTCACTTAGCTTCCATTGAGCAAAGGATATTCTGTTCTTTCATGTTTTTGCATACATTGAGTGGGTAAGGGTGTGAGAGGTTTCACCTTGTCTTTTTCAATATTGTTGCACACACTATACCGTGGGTGAGAGGATTCATCTCTGCAAGTCTTTTGGTGATGGCTCCCAGCAAAAAATCACTGGACAAATCTACAGAGGTACCTTGTGTGTTTTTAATAATAAATGGAACTTTGGGTATGGTTTGCTTTGATATAACGGACTGAAATGATGGTTTTTCTGCTGGGTATTTCACTGTTGTTGATTACACCATTTTCGGTTTGAACTATGCAAAATAATTTATATGCTCTTGCAATTTCTAACGGGGAACTTAGAAGCTTTTGGCAATATCTGGTAATGATAAGTCTAATCGGTGGTTTCGGACTGATGCACGGATCATTGTATCCACTATGGAGTAATGTTTGAGACAAATAGTAGTCGCGAGCTCCTGGACTGCTCTTCTATCTGAGAGTGAGGAGTTGGGCTTGACTTACCTTGACTCTTGCCAATATCTGGTAGTGGGGTGTATAATCAGTGGTTGGACTAAGGTTGATTGTTCAACTGTGTGATGATCATTGCCGATGTTTTAATATATAAGAAGGGGAGATATCCTATGCTGGTCTAGACTGGGTTTTTCTTTTTTTGAGTGACTGGTTTGTTGTACATTCACTGTTGACCGACTTTTTGGGATTGATATACCTTGACTCTTGGCACTATATGGTGGTCTCGGGCTGTTAGACTGCTCTTCCCTCTCAGTTTGAGGGGTTGGGCTTTGTTTACCTTAACTCTTAGCAATATCTGGTAATGTTTTGTGTAATCAAGGGTTGGACTAAGATTAACTATTTGACTTTGTGAGGATCCTTGCCAATGATTGATTCATATAAAGGTAAGCTATCTTATGCTGGTCTTCACTGGTTTTTTTGCCCGCTGTTTTTTTCTAAATCTTGTCAATATCTGGTAGTGGTATAGTGATAGGGTGACTGGCTTTTCTGACAGGAGTACTGATGAATTATACTATTTCCTAGACTGAATGGCTGGTGGTAAAAGGTTCTTCTTTCTGCTGATTATGGTCTCGGATGATGTTCAACTTTGTGAGGATCCTTGTCAATGAGAGTGATATATGTAGAGGTAAGCTATCCTATGCTGGTCTAGACTATCTGATTATGTTCAACTGTGTGAGGATCCTTGCCAAGGGATGGGATATGTAAAGGTAAGATATTCTTTGCTGGTCTTGACTATTTTTTTGGCCGATTGGTTTTTGTCGACTCTTGGCACTATCTGGTAGTGGTATATTGGATAGAATGACTCGCTTTTTTGACTGGATTTTTGTGAATTAAACTGCCACCTAGATTGAATGGCTGGTGGTAAAAGGTTCTTCTTTCTGCTGATTATGGTCTTCGATCATGTTCGACTTTGTGAGGATCCTTGCCGATGATTGATATATGCATAGGTAAGCTATCATATGGTGGTCTAGGCTATCTGATTATGTTCGACTTTGTGAGGATCCGTGCCAATGATTGATATATATAAAGGTAAGATATCCCTTCCTGGATAAGATGACTGGCTTTTTTGACTGGATTGCTGGTGAATTAAACTACTACCTAGGCTGAATGGCTGGTGGTAAAAGGTTCTTCTTTCTGCTGATTATAGTCTCAGATCATTACTGTGGGTTTTTTTAAAGAGAAGCTGTGACTCAAAGATTGCTATAACTCACTAAAATAGGCTTTCTGAAATCTTTTTGATGGTGGAAATACTGGTAGAGGAGGAGATCCATGCGAATGATTGTTTAATCTGATTGAAAAACACTAAAACCTGAGTAACATAAGAAACAATTGGTATAGCGGGAACACTGTTTTGGGCTATAAAAACTTCACTTAAAAGTACGGAAGGAAAGAAATAAACTTGAACTAAAACTAGAAAGTTTTTTTCAAAATTTTAGTCTAGATTCTGGAAATAAAATATTACTAATCACTTTAAACCTTAGAAGCATGATTTTTCTTTTTTTGATACGTTGCTGGCATGGATGACAACTAGGTCACCCCAGTTACCTGCAATGCTATTTGGAAGCTAACGAATGGTTTGTTTTCTTACTATGGATGCAGGTAAGGGTGTCCTCTCCTTGGCTATTAATTTAGAAGATGAAGTGTTGTACTTCTAACTATTGGACTATAAGAGGACCATCCTATCCTTTAATGGCATGTTACTATGATGTATTTGTTTTGGATAAACTGTCAAAAGAAATACATGACTTTGTACTTTATCTGTAGGCCAAGGTCTCTATAGAATATCTCATGTGTTATGTATATTGTTAATAGTTAAAACTCTCTCTCTCTCTCTCTCTCTCTCTCTCTCTCTCTCTCTCTCTCTCTGCCCCTCTCTCTCTCTCTCTCTCTCTCTCTCTCTCTCTCTCTCTCTCTCTCTCTCTCTCTCTCTCTCTCTCTCTCTCTCTCTCTCTCTTCTCGAGACTGGAGTCTCTTGAAGGTGGATGACACCTATGCTTCCAACGTTGCATAGACCACCCCGGACTGAGCCGTCGAGCTCGCTCTCCCTCTCTCTCTCTCTCTCTCTAGCTCTCTTTCTCTCTCCCCCTCCTCCTCCTCTCTCTCTCTCTCTCTCGCCCTCTCGTCTGGAGTCTCGAGTCTGTGGAGGAGGGACGACACCTGTGCTGCCAATGTTGCACAGACCACCCCGGACTGAGCCACCGAGATCGCTCTTCCTCTTCCTCTCTCTCTGTATCTCCCTTTCTCTCTCCCACTCCTACTCTCTCTCTCTCTCTCTCTCTCTCTCTCTCTCTCTCTCTCTCTCTCTCTCTCTCTCTCTCTCTCTCTCTCTCTCTCTTGTTTGGAGTCAGGAGTCTCTAGAGGGCGGAGGACAACTATCCTGCCTGCGTTGCACAGACCATCCCAGAGTAAGCCGCCGAGGAAACCAACACAGTCAAATTATCAAATCAGGCCCTGGACGCACGTGCGAAGATCTCTCTCTCTCTCTCACACACACTCTCTCTCTCTCTCTCTACTTGGTATCAACAGGATTTGATCTACCACATCCTACCTCTGGCGTGGTCTAACACTAGCCTAGATTGGACTGGATATCATATGTACTACATCGTAACTCTCTGGTTTACTGTGACCCTTTTAAAGTATTGATATAATGTTTCATTACTTTATCGTTCTTCATCTGATGGGAAATATGCCATGCTTTCATAAAAAGAAGAACATTACCACTGACCTTAATATGTGTACTCTCTACCATACCCCACCACGTGGGTGTATTGATGCACTGCCATTTCGATTTCTCTAAATTTGAGCGGATTCTAAACCACTATCATAAGAGAAACGAGAGAAAATAACCTGATTTTAGACTTTTTTTGCAATGCTCTGTTCGGTGAAGGCTACTGTAGGGGTCTGACGAAAAGATACTGGGGTGAATGCATCCCCCCCACACGCTGTTTTTGGGGGTTCATGAGTCTGATAACGCCGCACTATACTGGGCCGATATGGTGGGATATTCAATACCACCTAGCTGTCGTGACCTTTCCTTCCCTATGTGGGCTCCACAGCCAGCTATGAATGGGATACATGGAGTTGGCATTATTATATAAGGTGAGCTCTATGCTCACTTAGTTTTCATTCAGTAGGGGTGTGTGTGTTTTTTTCCTTTTGTGCATGCTCTACATAGATTTTTCTGTATGAGCTGCTACTGGGTTGTCTTCAAAGTGATGGCCCCCAACAAGAAAACTGCAGTGGAATCTATAGAGGTAATTCTGCGTATTAAAGGAATGCTTCAACAAACTTTAAAACTCTGGCCTTTTTCAATAAGCCGTGTTATGATTCTCCTCAAACAATGGATTTAAGTTATGATCTAGGAGAGTATTTTGTCTTCTTAAGAGATATTACAAATGGTATTTGTAGTCATCAACAATAACACATACTATGGGTTTGCCATGAGGCCTTGATGCTGGCTTATCCCTTACTATTGTTCTTTCGTTGGTTGTTGGTTTTACTGATAGGAAACTTTGCGAAACTCACAGAACGATCATGGATAAATCTTGGATACGGGTAATTGGTGTATCTGGGCTATACGGGCTGTTTTTCGGCCTTATATAAGTGTACTTTTGTTGTACTCTATGTATAAACTATATTAAAGCATCGGTTGGACATTCAATGATAAATGCCAGATTGGGAATGTCTACTACTGACCCTAATCATGGTTTTGACTTAATCGGCTGATGGGCCAGAGTGTACTACAAACTAATAAGTAATTTGTAGTCAGTAGCAATAACTCATAATATGGTTTGACTTTGAAGGCCTGATGTTGGCTTATCCCTTACTGTTGATCTTCCCTTTTTGCTGGGATTAACGAGAGAAGACTATGCTAACTCACAAAATAATCATGGATAGATTTTGGGTGCTGGAAATTGGGATATCTGGTATATACGGGCGCCTTGTATAGGTTTACTTAGTTGTACTCTATGTATTCTTTATTTAGCACAGGTTTTCCTTCCAATGATAAGTACCAAGTTGGTGATTCCAAGTACTGACCCTAATCATGGTTGTTTCTTTCAGATTAGATAATGGGTCGAGATGTACAGAAAACATATATGGGATTAGTAGTTATACAACTAACGAGATGTTCTTTGCTGTTGATCATTCATGTTGCTAGTTTTACCGCAATAGACTATGTTAAACTCATAGATTGTTTTAAGCTTTATCTTGGTTGCTGGAATTTGCATTATTTGGGGTATATGGACTGTTTTCGACCCTATATACGGTATGTTCTTGGCCTTTTATCTGCTTTATTTGGATATTTTTAGCCTTATATCTATATTCATGTCTCCTCTATGTGGTATATACGGGCTCTTTTTAGGCCCGTGATATGGTATAACTCTATTAAAGGAGGTTGGCCTTCCATTGATATAGCCATGACAGAATGCCAACGACTAAATTTTATCATGTTTTTTTGTAGATCAAGTGGTATTCCCTTACTGATTGATCATACCTTATGATGATTTTATCAACCATAGACTGTGTTAAGACTCACAAAATATTTGAAGCTTTTTCTTGGGTACTAGGAATTGAATTATCTAGTTTATACAGGCTAGATTCGGCCTTAGATACAGTATAGCGTAGCCTTGTATCTGGTCTATACGTTATTTCTTAGCCTCATGTATCTCTCTTTATCTGGTCTATACGGACTCTTTTCGGCATGTTATACGATATAACTGGAATATGGCCCGGTTGGCCTTCCAAAGGTACTGCCATGATAGGAATGCCAACTACTATCTCTAATCTTGATTTTTGCAGATCAGGTGATGGTTTAAGGTGTACTGGGACTTCGATATTACAGTAACTCACTAAAATATGCTTTCAAATGAATTTTTAGATGGCGAAATAGTTTATGGGATTGAGAGATTTTTTCAGTCGATATTATATGTCAAATTGATCTAATTTGAGGCTTAACTTCGCATTAGAATAAAGGAATGTTGCTTTAAACTTTGCATTAAGGTGAGGAGGTTACAAATAACGAGTGGTTAGATTTGGACCTAACATTATGTGGGTTTGATTCTAGTTTATGGAACTCATGATCTTTGAGAAAAGCTCTTACACATCACTATAATTTTAGCAGCATGATTTTCTTTTTGGTTAATACCTGGGTGACATGGATGACAACTAGGTCACCCCAGTTACCTATTATGTTGTTTGAAAACTAACTGAAAGTTTGTTTTCTTACTGTGATGCACGTAAGTGTGTCCTCTCCTTGCCTATTGATTTAGAAGATGAAGTGTTTTACTTCTAATTACTGGACTATAACAGGACCATCCTACCCTTTAATGGCCTGTTACTATGATGTGTTTGCTTTGGATACACTGTCGAAAGAAATACATGACTTTGTACTTTATCTATAGGCCAAGGTCTTTGTAGAATATCTCATGTAATATGTATATTGTTAATGATTTAAACTCTCTCTCCTTAAGCACATGGGTACTTTTCGTCCCTCGGGTTACCCTAGAGCACCAAGACCTAGTCTACAGGATTTTTATCCTTAGAAGATATGGCTTGCAACCATATTTTCTAGGATAGGGAGTATCCCACACAACCGTTATGACCTTCTGTCTTGGTTGTCATTAAGATGGAATACTTACCAACTCCTCTTTTGGATCTTACTAATATTTTCCTGTTTCTGGCTTCAGATTATCCCTATCTCTGCTACGCTTGACCTTTCTACCTTGCCCTTCTCACGGGCATCCCTGCTCGTGATTAAACTGATCCGAGATGCTTTAGTCATCTCCCTCCTGAACCAACACTCAAAAGTAACAGAGGCCCATGATTTGATCATGAATCTGTTAACTGTCAACGACTGGGTTTTGATCCTCGCCAACCTGGTTGTTGACTCAAAGGAAGGGGTACTTCATCTGCAGAGATTGGCTTTCAATCTATCTGCTATTGAAATAAGTCATAAAACTAATCTACTACAATTCTCAGCTAAGGGAGCCAACTTATCTAACTTTATCAGAAAATTATGTGGCCTCACTTCATGTTTTGCTTCCACTAAATCTTTCGATCCTGCTAAGGCTCCTAAAGGACTTCTTTGTAGGGATGACGCGGCTCTGCAAGCGGTACAAAGCTTTCAACAAGGACTTAGCTCGTCAAGTGAAACTTCTTTACGATATGGTTCCAAAAGTCTCTAAATGTTTTCCTTTAAGGGTAAGAAAAAACGATTTACCCTACTCTTAAGAGACTGTTCTTAAAAGAGTACATACGAGAGGGAGTGCTTTGGGGTGTAGCCTCTCAGCTCCAGAAAGCCCAACGAGAGGAAGGAGAGTCGGTGAGAGACTTTATAAGTTGCTTGAAGCATTTGAATTCTCGTTGTTATCCAAATGAGCGCTTCAACAATAACCAATTGCTTGATAGATTCATTAGGGGGTTACGACATGAGGATATCTACAATGGTCTAGTCATTAGAGGTATCACCACTTGGGAAGCAGTCACCACCAATGCGATCCAATTGGAGGATAATTTAATGATTCAAGGAGAAAGAGTGTCTGTTGAGCCTAAATCTATTATCTCGCAAGCATTAGGGCATCAACCAATGACCCTAAAGCCTATTGCTAAGGAGCCAAAGATATCTGAGATGAATTTAGCAGATCTCACCAAGCCTATTCAAGAGAGTCTTAGAAACAATCGTGCTCCGCAAAACAATCATATGTATCCAAGAAGGGAGCAACAATGGTGCTCTGTATGCTATGGACCTCATAGTACCAGTGAATGCCCTACTTTTAGAGTAAAATTCAATGGGAACTGCAATGCATGTGGGAGGTATGGTCATCAAGCTAAGGATTGCATAGTATTTAAGCGTGCGATGGCCAATAGACAAACCTTAGCATGGAGAGACACACCTCGAGTGCCTGCCTTGATGCCGGCCCCACCTATTGAACAAACAGCACAACACATGGTCCCTAGGGCCCAAAATGTTGTTCAAACAACACCCTTACCACCTCCAGTGCTAGGACCGCAACCACCACATCCGAGAATCACTTCTGTGAATCAAGTGGGTTGTGGGTCATTATTTATTGTTTGGAAGGCTATGAGGAAGATATAGATCCTAATATCGCCTATGGGATGGATGTGCTTGAAGAAATTCCACAATACTACATGGAGGACTATTGGGGACAAGTCAAACCTGTATATCAAGTAGCTGCTCTTGCGGCAAGAGGCCAAAATATCAATTACACTGCTAAGAGACCACCTCTTCAATGCTATGAGTGTGGAGGTCCACATCGTGTAGCCGAGTGTCCTATTAGGCTACAAACGAACGCCACACTAATGCAAACCAATGAAGCAAGCACGTCTACAATGCCAATACTCATGTGTAATCAATGTGGCATAGATCATTTGATTGCACAATGTCCAAATAATCCAAATGCAGTGAAGATCACGCCATTAAACTTGATTGAAGTTACCGAGCAGCCATCACCAACTAACACCCGTGGTACCAGTAAACGTACTCACACGATGGATGCTCCAAAAACAAAATTATATTCTTGAGGAAAGAGACACGGCATCAATTGCCCAATCTCAGAAAAAGAAGAAAACACGAAGAAAGAGATCGCAAAAAGCAGCGAAGTCAGACCCTAGTTCAAAGACCAACATAGGGACCAGTGACGACCCCATATATATGAACAACGCTGAAGAAGATTCTGATTTAGGTGAAACCATGGAGACCAAAACGACCACTAACATAGAAACCAACAACGAAGATCTTCATGAGCCACAATGGCCAGGATCCAAAAAGAAGATAGGAACTTACCCAAACCCTACAGAGGAGATTGAGCGAGTCAAGCAATTAAGAAGTTTGGTAGAAGATACCCAAAGGGATCGAGAACCAGCACCTAGGAAGATCCACATTACAGACACCGTGTTCCCTACGCAACAACAACCTCACCAAGTCCATAGACCCTTGGACATACCTAGTGTCATCTAAGAAGAAAGTGACTTAAAGTCATGGGAAAGTGGGCGTACTCACTTCTCGATGGAAAGAATGTTCACAGAGGGACTATATGATCCTATCGAAGAAATGGAGATCCCTTCTTCCCCACATCAAGGGACTCAAGGCCAAAAGGCGCCGTTAAACATTGCCAAATTGATGGATTTCATGTCTTCAGAAGTTAGAACCACCATCATGTCCAAACTATATAAAGACCCCGAGCTAGTCTCAGCTCTTCGAGCCTTCCTCAATAGAGAACTGAAGTTTGGGCTACCACAATTTGCACAAATGGATGGAGCTGGGGAGATGCCAATAGAGGAGGAATACATAGATCCACAACCCAACTTAGATGAGGACCTTGTTATAGAAATACATGCTAACAAGTTGGGGCAATACTTTGAGGGTGATGAATCCAATGCGACCATACCAATCACTACTAAGGGATTAACTGTGAAGGGAATCCTTGATGGTGGCGCTGGGGTTAGCATTGTGACTAAAAATTGATGGGAAACTATGGGAAGACCTCACCTTGCGACCACAACCATAGTAGTGAAGATGGCCGATGGGTCTATTGTTAAACCTATTGGGATGCTAGAAGACCTCAAGATCAAGGTCTTTGGACATAAAATAAGAGTTACATTCATTGTTATGGATTTCTCCAAACACACTATGGCATCGGAGATGATCTTAGGACGTCCTTTCATGAGGGAAGCAAAAATGGTGCATGACTGGTCTAAAAACCATGTCTACTTGCAGCTCCAAGATTCTGTCATTTGAGTGGATCTTGTGACGAGTCGAGCACATCCTCTAGGAAACAGGTTTATAATTGATCATAGATCTGACACCACAGTTCACTCGGCCCCATTGCACTATTGTTATACATGTAAAGCGGACACTGATGTTGGGGAAGATTCTCCTTATAGGGATGTACTACCTGGGATGACTGAGTTGGATAATGTGGATTGGGTCCACCTAGCAGCAACCATAGACACTTGGGCAAATAGGGGGACGACCTGGGTAACACCTGAGGGGGATGAAATACCACCACTTGTACCCTTAAACATGCTAGAAGCAACGCATATAGCTTCTGATGATCTACAAGATGAAATTTTGACTGGCATTGAAACAAGTAGCACCTCACAAGACTATAGCCCACACGATTTGGGGTCAGAATCATCAATTGAAATTGACTCTGAGGAAGAAGAATCTAAGTTAAATCTTAGTGCAAATGTGGGGACAAACCATTCAAGGCCCAGTGATAACCTAGATGATAATCTATCCAAGGGAGTAGAAGACACAAGTAGTGATTCATCTAGTGAGTCCTTACTAGAAATCGACCGTAATCGAGAATTAAAGAAGAAGAGTAAGAGATATAAGAGGCGACGGTATCGAGCAAATCTGCGTGCTAGAATAAATGAAAAGAAATCTACCGCAGAATGGCTTAATTATATAGGTGTTGAGCTTATATGTGAAGCTACTCAATATATGGCTTCCCTATATATGGAACCCAGGTCCCCTCTATATATACATCATCTCATGTGTGTATTCTACACACTTTGGGGTTCTATTTCTGTGCTCTCTCCTTCTCTCTAAACATGGTATCAGAGCAGTACGTTTTTGTTTTCGATTTTTCTCCTTATCTAAAACGATTCTGCAGAAACTACATGAATGTGGGATCGGAATCGATGTGGTCTACAACTTTGCAGAAGGAAGTTTTTTCAAATTCTGCACCGATTTTGAGTTATCGTTCACGGACTGCATACATACCTAAAAAACAGTTTCCGCTTTTTGTTTTTGATTTTTCTGCTAATTGAAAACAATTTTGCAGAAACTACCTCACAAAGGGACTGGAATCGATGTGGTCTTCAACTTTGCAGAAGGAAGTTTTTTCAAATTCCGCACCGATTTTGAGTTATCGTTCACGGACTGCGTATATACCTGAAAAGAAACTTCCGCTTTTTGTTTTTGATTTTTTTGCTAATTGAAAACGATTTTGCAGAAACTACTCTCGAAAGACCGGAATCGATGTGGTCTACAACTTTGCAGAAGGAAGTTTTTTCAAATTCTGCACCGATTTTGAGTTATCGTTCACCGACTGCGTATATACCTGAAAAGCAACTTCCGCTTTTTGTTTTTGATTTTTCTCCTAATTAAGAACGATTTTGCAAAAACTACCCGCGAAAGAGACCGGAATCTATGTGGTCCACAACTTTGCAGAGGGAAGTTTTTTCAAATTCTACACCGATTTTGAGTTATCGTTCATGGACTGCGTATATACCTGAAAAGCAACTTCCGCTTTTTGTTTTTGATTTTTCTGCTAATTAAAAACGATTTTGTAGAAACTACCCGCGATGGGGACCGGAATCAATGTGGTCTACAACTTTGCACAAGGAAGTTTTTTCAAATTCCCCGATTTTGAGTTATCGTTCACGGACTGCGTACATACCCGAAAAGCAAGTTTCGTTTTATGTTTTCGATGTGGTCTATAACCTTGCAGAAGAAAGTTTCTCTAAATTCTGCACCGTTTTTGGGTTATCGTCTCGGACTGCGAATATGTTTGAAAATCAAAATCTTATTTTTTTTGCTTTTGATTTTTCTCATAATTGAAAACTTCTCAATTATATTTTTTCTTCATCAATCATATATTTGTTACTGACGTAACTTTGCTGCAGAAGCCTGTTACACATCGTTCTGATTCAGTTGAGCCGTTGATGATCGTCCAAATTCTATCGAGCTACTGTTGGTACATGATCTTTTGTTATATGATATACTAGTTCATTGATTCTCGTATAATTATTCTTTTAGAGATATAGTTTTCATCGTTTTATTGATAATTTCTCATTGATACCATAGTGATTTTGATGGTACCATGATGATGTTTTGTTAATACTTTGGTCATGGTGATTTTTGTTGATGCCATGATGATATTTCGTTGATACCATGGTTATTCTCGGTGATGCCATGATGATATTTCGTTAATACCATGGTTATTCTCGGTGATTCCATGATGATATTTCGTTGATTCCATGGTGATTTTTGTTGGTACCATGATGATGTTTTGTTGATACCATGGTTATTCTCGGTGATACCATGATGTTGTTTCGTTGATACCATGGTTATTCTCGGTGATGCCATGATGATATTTCGTTGATACCATGGTTATTCTCGGTGATGCCATGATGTTGTTTCGTTGATACAATGATTATTCTCGGTGATATCATGATGCTTTTCGTTGATACCATGAGGATTTATTCATTTTTATTGATACAATGATGATATTTTGTTAATACTTTGATGGTATTCATTGATCGCTACGTTGATAAATATTGTTTTATGTAGTATATCATTTGCATCACGTAATCACACATTTTGTACTTTTACGTTCATACTTTATGTACTATATGTTGTCGTGAGTATATATGTCGTGAAAAGAGTGGCGTCGCGAACCATCTCTTATGGCATTGTGAACGTAATTATTTCATTAACGATGCTAATAATTTTCATGACTATGTTATTTTTTTGAGTCTATGATCTATGTAGGATTGATCAAAGAATTGATTTTATGAAGACAAACTTGGTGACAATAAAAGATTTATGAAGATATGTTTGGTGATGCCATATTGATGACAACATGAAGACATGTTTGGTGATGCGATATTGATGACATACTACACATCAGATTCACGGAGACACTTTTGATTACAAGCTAATGGATAGCCTTTACAGCTCTTTATTGAACCTTTGTATTCATTATTGTATTTGATAGGATAGGAGTAATGTACTCCTCATAAAACATTCATTGTAAAAGGAGTGATGTAGCTCCTCATAAAATATTCATTGTAAAAGGAGTGATGTAGCTCCTCGTGAACATTTGTATATTCAATGATTTTTATAATATAACGGTGGGTGTATATAGAGCTGTGGGGTTTTCCCTTGATCCCCCAAGGGTTTTTTCATCCACAGTTAGGGACCCTTATTTGAGCGGGGGTGTTGAGCTTATATGTGAAGCTACTCAATATATGGCGTCTCTATATATAGCACCCAGGTCCCCTCTATATATACATCATCTCATGTGTGTATTCTACACACTTTGGGGTTCTATTTCTGTGCTCTCTCCTTCTCTCTCAACAATAGGGGCATGTGATGCTCATCGAAAGTTGGTAGATAACTGGGGTGAATACCTTCAAAGCGTTATGTGGTGTAGTCCACAACCCATTGACATCGCACAACTAGAGGCTACAGAGAAGCCAAAGTTGAGTAGTACCGTAAGGAGATGACAAAATCGAGAGTTAGCTCAACAACAAAATGAATCAGAAGTTAAATCACAGTCCACAGAACAACAGGACCCCACAGACTTGTTGAGAGAGAAAGAGAGAGCACAGAAATAGAACCCCAAAGTGTGTAAAATACACACATGAGATGATGTATATATAGAGGGGACCTGGGTGCCATATATAGAGAATCCATATATTGAGTAGCTTCACATATAAGCTCAACACCCCCGCTCAAATAAGGGTCCCTAACTGTGGATGAAAAAACCCTTGGGGGATCAAGGGAAAAACCCACAGCTCTATATACACCCACCGTTATATTATAAAAATCATTAAATATACAAATTTTCACGAGGAGCTACATCACTCCTTTTACAATGAATATTTTTTGAGGAGCTACATCACTCCTTTTACAATGAATGTTTTATGAGGAGTTACATTACTCCTATCCTATCAAATATAATAATGAATACAAAGGTTCAATAAAGAGATGTAAAGGCTATCGATTAGCTCGTAATCAGAAGTGTCTCCATGAATCTGCTATGTAGCTTGTCATCACTATCGTATCACCAAACATATCTTCATGTTGTCATCAATATGACATCACCAAACATATCTTCATAAATCTTTTATTGTCACCAAGTTTGTCTTCATAAAATCAATTCTTTGATGAATCCTACATAGATCATAGACTCAAAAAAACATAGTCATGAAAATTATTAGCATCGTTAGTGAAATAATTTACGTTCACAATGCCATAAGATATGGTTCGCGACGCCACTCTTTTGATGACATATATACGCACGAAAACATATGGTACATAGAGTATGAACGTAAAAGTACAAGATGCATGATTACGTGATGCAAATGATATGTATATATACTACATAAAACAACATTTATCAACGTAGTGATCAATGAATGTCATCAAAGTATTAACAAAACATCATCATTGTATCAATAAAAATGAATAAATCATCATGGTATCAACGAAAAGCATCACGATATCAAAGAAAATAATCATTGTATCAACGAAACAACATCATGGCATCACCGAAAATAACCATGGTATCAACGAAACAACATCATGGTATCATCGATAATAACCATGGTATCAACGAAACAACATCATGGTATCACTGAGAATAACCATGGTATCAACAAAATAGCATCATGGTATCAACAAAAATCACCATGGAATTAACGAAATATCATCATGGAATCACCGAGAATAACCATGGTATCAACGAAACATCATCATGGCATCACCGAGAATAACCATGGTATCAATGAAATATCATCATGGTATCAACAAAAATCACCATGACCAAAGTACTAACAAAACATCATCATGGTACCATCAAAATCACTATGGTATCAACGAGAAATTATCAATATAACGACAAAACTATATCTCTAAAAGAATAATTATACGAGAATGAATGAACGAGTATATCATATAACAAAAGATCATGTACCAACAGTAGCTTGATAGAATTTGGACGATCATCAACTACTCGACTGAATCGGAACGATATGTAACTAGCTTCTGCAGCAAAGTTACGTCAGTAACAAATATATGATTGATGAAGAAAAAATATAATTGCGAAGTTTTCAATTATGAGAAAAATCAAAAGCAAAAATTAATTTTTTTTTTCAAACATATTTGCAGTCCAAGACGATAACCCAGAATCGGTGCAGAATTTAGAGAAACTTTCTTCTGCAAAGTTATAGACCACATCGATTACGATGGCTTAAGCAAATAGTTTCTCATCGATTCCGATGACTGCAGCTGCTAGTTTCTTCTGCAAAGTTGTAGACCACATCGATTCCTGTTCCTTGCATGGGTAGTTTCTGCAAAATCGTTTTCAATTATAGCAAAAAACTCAAAAACATAAAACGAAACTTGCTTTTCGGACATGTACGCAGTCCGCGAACGATAACTCAAAATCGGCGCAGTATTTGAAAAAATTTTCTTCTGCAAAGTTATAGACCACATCGATTCTGGACTCGCAAGTGAGTTGTTTCTGCAAAATCGTTTTCAATTAGCACAAAAATCAAAAACAAAAAGCGAAAGTTGCTTTTCAGGTATGTACGCAGTCCGCGAACAATAACTCAAAATCGGTGCAGAATTTAAAAAAACTTCCTTTTGCAAAGTTGTAGACCACATCGATTCCGGTCTTGTTGACGAGTAGTTTCTGCAAAATCGTTTTCAATTAGCAGAAAAAATCAAAAACAAAAAGCAAAAGTTGCTTTTCAGGCATGTACGCAGTCCGCGAACGATAACTCAAAATCGGTGAATAATTTGAAAAAGCTTTCTTCTGCAAAGTTGTAGACCACATTGATTCCGGTCTCTTTCACGAATAGTTTCTGCAAAATCCTTTTCAATTAGGAGAAACATTGAAAACAAAAACGTACTGCTCTGATACCATGTTGAGAGAGAAAGAGAGAGCACAGAAATAGAACCCCAAAGGGTGTAGAATACACACATGAGATGATGTATATATAGAGGGGACCTGAGTGCCATATATAGAGAATCCATATATTGAGTAGCTTCGCATATAAGCTCAACAAGACTTACACCCTGCACCTGAACATTTCAAATCCTATACCACAGAGGAATGTAAGGTTGTGTATACAAAGGCTCAAAGAAAACCTATCGATGGGAGCAATGGAGTCTATGATGGTCCAGGGATAGTTAAGGAAATAGAGTTAGTAGACCCAGGAGAAGAGTCTAAACCTGTTTTCATTGTCCAAGATCTGACTGAGACTGAGGAGTGTGTACTTAAAGAACTTCTCAAGGAATTAAGGGATATATTTGCCTGGACTTATCATGATATGACAGGTGTTCGACCTTCCGTGGTGCAGCATACAATCCCCATGAATGACATGGCTAAACCAGCTCAGCAACGACCCTACCCAATGAATCCTAAATATGCAAAGATCGTTCAAGAAGAGATTGAACGTCTACAAAATGCACTGGCCTAGAGATTGGAGAAGCTGCCATGTGGCAAGGACAGGGGGTAGGACTCATGAGCGCCTCTCTCTCTCTCTCTCTCTCTCTCTCTCTCTCTCTCTCTCTCTCTCTTTGTCTCTCTCTCTCTCTCTCTCTCTCTCTCTCTCTCTCTCTCTCTCTCTCTCTCTCTCTCTCTCTCTCTCTCTCTCTCTCTCTCTCTCTCTCTCTCTCTCTCTCTCTCTCTCTCTGCCACCGGGCGTCTATTGTGTCATGTCGCGCTGGGCACACAGGCCTGGAAGCTACCAGATGAAGCTCCTTTTTCCATGACTCCTCTCTCTCTTAGAACGCGCTCACTTGCAGTCCACACTGCCGGAGGAGGCCGAAATGAGCGGGGCTTGACATGTGGCAGGGGGGGAGCCGTAATTCCCTCCCCCTTTATC
Source organism: Adiantum capillus-veneris (assembly GCF_014529385.1). Lineage (NCBI taxonomy): Eukaryota > Viridiplantae > Streptophyta > Polypodiopsida > Polypodiales > Pteridaceae > Adiantum > Adiantum capillus-veneris. The sequence goes on from NC_140946.1 coordinate 101,860,889, forward strand.
TATTAGTATAGATGCCTCAACAAGGTCGTAGTCAATGATTGCTCGAACACCTTCTCCAAAGCATTGACCAGTATTACAAAGGGCTAAAGTGGTATGAAGGCGTAGTGTATCCGAATTTTTGATGTCTATGCAAGAGAGCAATGCATCTGATAGTAATCAACATTACCAATAGGAGCCATCATAAAGTTCTCAATGTCATCAATTGCATTTTCCTTTGCCTACACATTAAAAGTACAAAACTTGAGTAATTTTTACCATCACTAGGTTAGAGCACATTCGCTTTCTCTGCAAGGCTTGCATAGATGAGTCACCATGCGAAGAAGACATGGCTAGTAGGTTTTCCTTTCCCAATTTGAGCGGGTGCTTCTTCTCATAGGTTGACTAATATTGAAGGGATTGTGGGCTGAGCAAAACCTTATTTTCATTAAAAGAACACTCTCACATGTCACTCCTAGTTTGTTGATCTTGGCTTGTTGTTAGGTTCAACGAGGACTCCAAGATTTCAAAGATTCTGGAGAAAAGTCACCTCCTATTCAATAGGAAAACGGTTTGTGTTGTACCCTAGGAGCCGATTTTTTATTCGACCAAAGGGGCTCTATAAGGAGATTTGACTTTGCCTCTCTTGTCCAAAGTGGGAAACCCGATGAAGTACATAAGCACTTTGTCAAATCCCTATCAACCAACATATCATTGGAAAGATCTTAGAAAGTAGGTTCTAAATCCCCAAACTCTGATAAACTTGGAGCTGATTCATAGAATTTATGGCCTCCCCACTAAAGATGAAATGTGGGGAGAGATTCCATTTTATAAGATGGAGTTGTCATATCAAAAATTAGACTCTTGTAGAATATAAACAATATGATGGTATTCTATATATCAATAGATAGATTTATTTGTAATTTTTCTACCATGCGCCCGTTTTGGACAAGAGGGAGAAAGTCAAAGTCCTTATAGGACCCATTTGAGAGACCAAAATTTCCCTAACGTCCCTCCAGGGGATCCGTCCAGTTTGGGTTGAATTTTCAAGGTTTCCTACCTCGCTCTGGGATAATATCAAGTTATTTTTCAGTTAGTTGGGCACCCCTTTGTTTGTCCCCAACAAGAGGGGACTAGGCAGATCCTCGAATAGGGTGTGCTAAGGGTGGAACATATCTAAGACCCAACCAAAGAGCATGATGATCCATGTGGAAGCTGGGTTGAAGACCATTCCGCTTAATTTTTTAACTTACTTTGGGAATTTCTTTGACTATAACAAATTTTGGCATTTTGCAACAAACTGTGACCGACGAAGGTAAAAATTAATACCCATCCCATAGTGCAAGACTCCAGATCAGGAGGTAGCTTTAAGAACACCAAGGAAACAACTCAAACAGGGAGCAAAGAAACATGTAAAGTGTAGCGAAGGGACAAGAGTAAAGGAGGAAAGAGAGGCTATGGTCTACGGCTAGGAGACCACCAAACTACAAGACAAGACTGTGGAGAAACATAAGTCCACAATGAATATCCCCCAAAGGCCATGTTATGTGAACGCCTCATTTTTATTTTGTCTACACATAAGCCTCTTGCTATAACAACTTCATTGATTGTGAAAGATCCATGTCTAAAAAGGGTCAAAACAGTGAAAGCAGTGGCGAGGGATACTAGGTCACTAGAGGCTACTGGAGACTGGAAAGGGAAAGGCTTGTCTCCCCTCCCCATTCAACTTAAAAGTGGAACTTGTCCCACTTCACAACCCCTTTTAAGTGCTTCCAGAAAAAAAAACTTCTAACCGAGGTGATCCTTCGGATTCTCTTGTAGTCAGGGCCAAGGAGAATGGGCAAGAATTGGAGATTGAGGAACTCATTCCTCTCGTCCAATGATGGAAGTTCTAGATATACAATCATGGAACGTGAAAGGATTGAAGACCCGGACGAAACACGCCCTCTTCTAGCAGGATGTTAGAAAGGATAGGGAAGTGAATTGCCGGGCCATCCAGAACATCATGTGGATGCTCGTAGCCCATCAAAAGAAAACAGGCAGTGGGGAAGACATTGGTGTTCTATGGAGAGGGGGTGGATGGGTTCAGTGGTGTTCTCTCTATTGTGGACCAAGACCTGGATCCCAACCTTAATGACCTCTTTGGGAGTGAGATTCATGTGGAAAGATCAACCTATCACCCTAGTAAGCATGTATGGTCCATGCAATGCCAAGGATAGAGAAAAATTGTGGATGCACTTTGGGGACTCCCCTATTGAAGGAGAGTGGCTTCTGATAGGTGACTTTAATTTGGTGGAAAATATCAAAGAAAGAATAGGATCAACCAATCTATTGGCAGGGTCTCAAAAATCTAAATGGATGGGCCTTTGCGAGAAATGGACTATGATGGACTTGTGGTAGTTGGGCACCTAGAACATCATGTCGGGCTTCACATACACAAGCCTTCAGTATGCCAACATGGATTCCCCACTTGACAAGTGCTACTTCTCTCACCAAGCTAACTAAATCTCGCCACTTTTTGAGATAATGGTGCTGACACCAAAGAGCCCGTCGTACCATCTTCCTTTGCACATGAAACTCAGGAAAGCTAAAGGAGATAGGCAATCCCCCGCGGGAGTAAGAAGTTGTTTGTTATTCAAGCACACATGTTCAAAGAACCCTTGTTTAGAAGGCTTCCCAATAAATATTTGACAAAACTCAATAAGATATTAATGTAGCAAAACCTAAAGCATGGTAGATCTTTGCTCGAATCATTCAAAAAGCGATCAAAAGCTCGGGCCCTTGGATGAAAAAGGGCCAGGAAGAGCAGTGGAAGAAGCTTGAAGAGGAGGTTGTTTGTCTAATGTTCGAAAATTCTATTGGGATGGCCTCCTAAGAAGATTACAAAATGTGGCATGAAGCTTAAGCCATCTTGGTCGAGCGATAGCTCAAAGAGGCGAGGAAAGAGACTCGATTGATATCCAGGGAGACTTTTCTCCAGTCAAAGGACGCTAATCAAGGACACTTTTTCAGGGCCTTGAAAATCAAGAAAAGCCAAACTCCGTCCTCTCCCTCGGAGATGAGAATGGGGATATTATGCAAGACGAAGGAAAAATGGCTAGGATGATTCTTTATCATCTTAGCCAAATAATAGGCCAACTTGAGACCTGGTCTCAAGAAGTAGAGGAAGCTAGAGAGACCTTGCTCAAGAATATCAATAGGGAAGTTCCTCATCTAGAAACCATTTGCGTTGAGATTGCATTTTTTAAAGATGAGTGCTCACATGTGTTACAAGCTCTTGGGAAGGAAAAGTCACCTCGCTGGGATGGTCTAACCATTGAAATTTTCACGGATTTTTGGGATGACCTCAAGGTCCTAGTCACAAAAGTGGTTAACCAAGATTTAATCAAGGGGTCATTGGATCCTATTGTGAAAAGGGGCTTATCAAACCTATTCTCAAACAGGTTTGTTGATCACATCTTAAGCACTGGATGCCCATAACTATGATGTATTTATCATACAAAATAATTGCTAAGGAGTTTCTCTTAGAATTTCCTCCCTCTTAAACAGAATCATCTCCCCTCCTTAGCACGGAATTATCGAAGGAAGGTCAATCTATGACAATATCTTGGCAAAAATGGTTGGCATTGAGTATGCAGGCTTCATGAATAAGGAGTGCATCCTTCTTCAGATAGACCTAGACAAGGCGTATGATAGGATTATGTGGTGATACATTGAAGAAGTCATGATACCATTGGGCTTTGGGCCTAGCCTTTGTAGACTGAAGCTCGTGCTGTGCCGTGCTCAGCTCGGACGCTCTTTCCTTAGAAACGAGAATCAAGCAGCAGGCTGGGGCGCTCTCTCTGGTTCCACTCACGGTGCATTTGGCTGTGATCGGTACAATGGATTGCCATGTCATCATGCCCGCTTCCCACGGTCCTAGCATCGATGGCACCATCGTTGCTTTGGGAGGGCTAATAATAGGGAAAGTGAAACAAGAGCAGAAGGGGGGGAAACAAAGCATAACAAGGAGGGGGAATTGAACGATGGCATGAAAGGAAGGGCTTGAGAATGTGTGAAGTGTTGGAAGGTCGAAGGCAGAAGGGGAAGGAACGAAAGCAAAGCTCTCTCAAGCTCTCTCTCGTTCTCTCCTCCTCGGTTAGCAAAGGAAGGGAGAAGAGGGACTCTTTCTCTCTTCTCTCGCTCTCGTCCTTGGCTAGGAAAACAAAGGCAGCAAAGCATCGGGCTCTCTCTCTCTCTCTCTCTCTCTCTCTCTCTCTCTCTCTCTCTCTCTCTCTCTCTCTCTCGCAGTGTCCACCTGTGCGCACATGTGCGACTGCTGACTCCAAAGTGCACTACCAGAGTAACCTCCTTTCACCACGTTGGTGAGCGGGATGAAACCACACACAACGCCTCTATAATGACCCGACACACACTCTTGGAATGATACACACACACACACTATGGGGCACCACTCGGCTTACACAACCAGCCTGGCCGAGACAGGAAACACACAGACGGAGTGGGAAGAGAGAGATTTCCCACTTGCCCACTCAACACTCACACATACACACACACACACACACCCAAAAAACTCAGCTTAAAAGAGGAGAAATTCTGATAATTAGATACAAATGAGCTTGGGCCAACACCAATGGGGCAAACAGCTCACACAATATGGGTAAAATATGCCAGATACAATCACAAATTGGAGAAGAAGCTTCATTCATAGGAGAAACTTACACAGCCAAAAAAACAGAAAAACAATGAAGAATTTGGAAAAATGGACAGCGCCATCGCGTCCGGAACGGCCCAAAACCCCAGTCTCCAATGTCAAAGTGCTCAAATCAGACCTCGGATGAGCAGTTTAGGGCCAAAACAGGCTCCAAAAACACCAAAAACACACCTGCGGCTGTTCCTCCTCTCTTCTCCACGTTTTTTCTAGTCTTCTCTCTGTTTTTTCAGTTCCCACACTTAGCTTTATTAGTTGGCCACCCTTGTCCTTTTAGATGACCTCAAACGGACCCCGAACAGGCCAAAAACTGACCTCGCAGTGCATAGTTGTCACCTTTTTGCATCATCCGCACACCTGGCACTCATTTCTTTTCAATAATGCGTCTCGCAACCACATGAAGTGGCCCCAAAAATTGGCCCTAATGATGAACTTTCTGCATAAATCTCACAAGAAAACACCCACGTTGTGTCCGTCCTCATCCGCGTGCAAATATTGACCTCGTTCGCCCTCCTGACGCCACTAGATGCCATCTGACGCACCTGCTTACCTCATGTCATCGGCCCGCGGATAGCTTCCTCAAGAAGTTTTACGCGCTACCAAATCCTGCTTATTGTAGAAAAAACACAGTGGTACTGGTAATAGTGAAAATCGCTGCACTATGTACACCCTGTCCTACCTGTACACACGTGGGCCCCACGTAACCACCTAGCTCTGAAAAATGGGCAATTCTTTATTTGATGCACCATGCATGTGTATGTACATATGCGCAATCCCTTGCTCAAAAAACCTCCTGAGCTAATTTGCCCATCCCCTAGCCTGCTAAATCATTCATGATCAGAAGCAGCAAAAAGCGATATGAGACTCGCTGCGTCACAAGTCTCCTTATCCTTCACAGACATCACTTGCTCTTCAGAAAACGCATCTTGCTCCACCATCATCAACCTGGCATGATACAACTTAAGACGCAATCCATTTACCCTTGACTTATGTAGAACACCATCCAGGTTAGCCAGCTGATATGTACCATTCGGAAAACACTCCACTACCTTGAAAGGGCCTTCCCACTTAATCTGAAACTTCTTTTGGAAGGTGTTGTCTAGCTTACTGTTGTAACGCAAAACCAAGTCATGTTTCTTGATACCCTTACTTTTGAACTTTTCATTTATCTTTGCCAAAGCCTTATCCTGCATCTGCCCATAATGCTCCAATGCACTCATCCTATCCAACTGAACCTCTTGTAACTGCAAGAGCCTCTCTTTGAATGCATCACTAGGCCGCCCAAGCAACTTCTCTAGCATCTTGACTGCAGGCAACTCTACTTCCACAGGCAATATGCTTCCTTTCCATACACCAAATGAAATGGAGTAAACCCTGTACCTGTCTTCACCGAAGTACGGTAAGCCCATAATGGACTAGGAAATTCCAAATCCCAATTCTTTCCTTGGTGCTCTGTCACTTTAGAAAGAATTTGTACCAACTCACCATTGAATCTTTCATTTAATCCATTACACTGCGGGTAATAAGGAGTGGTATGCTGGTTCCTAATCTTCATCTTTGTGCATGAGAAGTCTAGCAGTTTAGCTCTAAATCCTGGCCCCTTATCTGAAAGTAGCTCTAATGGCACCCCAAACTTGCAACATATTTCATTATACACAAATTTTGCCACATCCTTTGCGGTGATCTGTTTTACTGCTATAGCCTCTGCCCATCTAGAGAGATAGTCCACTGCCGTCAAGGTATAGCTTTTGCCCCTGCTTGTGATAGGTAACGGGCCTATTGCATCAATCCCCCACTTTTCAAACACATCAAACGCCATAATGGTTTTTCGTAGCTCTGGCTTCAACACTCTCTTCCCAAATGCTTGACACCTATTGCAAGACCTACACCAATGGTGAACATCCTTGTGCAAACTAGGCCATACATACCCCTCTTGCAATATCTTATGCAAGGTGATCTTTAGAGCAAAATGGCCACCACATGCGCCTTCATGATTCTCTTCCAACACTCTGTAAAGCTCCTCCCGCCAAGGTACACGTCTCAACACGAAAGCAGCCCCTTTCGTGTATAAGACATCACCAATCAATTTGTACCTGTATGCTCTACGCACAAAGCCATACTTCTTAGACTTCTGAATCTCCTTTGGAATGATTCCTGTTAGCAAAAACTCCTCTTCTTGAGCCAAACTTTCCCAGCCATGATAAAGAGGTAAAGTGGTCCTCAACACAAATAGCTCCCCAATCATGCCTTGAGCTGCTTCATGTGCCTCTCCATTTAGAGCACGTTCAATGTGTCTGATGCTCCATGCTTCGAAATTTTTTAACAGACCTTTAATTTTGAAACACATTTCCTTCAATGCGGTGTTCTTGCTCTTCCACACACCCAGCACTTGCTTCACAACTAACAAGGCATCACCTTTTATGCTCAACCTTCTAACCCCATGCTTCAAAAAAATGTGTAATCCAGCTTCCAATGTAGCATATTCAGCCTCATTGTTACTATACGCATCCAATTTGAACCCTCTCTTGCATCCTAGCTTCCCCTCTGGATCATAAAGTGCTATACCCCCTGAAGCCGCATCATGGCTCTTTCTGTATGAGCCATCAAAGAACAACACATGTACATTGCTAATATGTGGCACTTCTTCAACTATCTTTCTCACCACCTCTTCCTTAACAATAAGGGGATTCTCCTTGTAGGTCAACAAATCAGCTAGGGTAGCCCTTGTACTGTCTTCCACTAGAAAAGAGAACTCAAACTCTTGCAGCTCAATTACCCATTTCTTCACCACATTTCACATGTTAGTACCATTAATTATCTATGGCAAAAAGGCATAACTCCTCAAGAAAACAAAAGGCCGTGGTAGCAAGTAATGACGAAATCGTCGACAAGCAAATATTACACTGGCCATCACTAGCTCTACTTCCGAGAACTTTCTCTCCGCTACCAACTTCACTCGGCTTGCACAATACACTGGCCTCATATAATGGCTGCCCTTCCCCTTTTGCAATAGCATGGCTCCAATGGAATCATCGCCTACTGATGGATTTACATTAAAAACTTTCTCCCAATCAGGAGCTTGCATGGCTGACAACCCCCCTAACACCTCTTGAAACACTTCTTCACACTTGTCATCCCATTGCAATGGATCATGCTTTGCCACTTGCTGTAATGGATAAAGAAGCTGCAAAGACAATTGAATAAACCGTGCCATCTACTTCACTTTGTGTATTAAGGTTGCCAATTGCTTCGTACTCGTAGGTGATGGAAGAAGAATAATAGACTTCACTATCTGGCTCAGCCTCAATGCCATTTTCTGACACCATGTGGCCCAACAACTTCACCCTTGGCTGTGCTAGATGACATTTCTTTGGGTTTAGTTGTCCTCCATATTCATCATATCGAGCTAATACCATCTGCAACTTCTCATGGTGTTCAGCCCTGCTGCTGTAGACACAGAAGTAGTCCATAAAAGCCTTAACACAACTACCAATGAATGGTTCCAGCACCCAATTTGCTCTTTCTTGATAGAAAGATGGTCCATTTGAAAACCCAAATGGCAGCACTATATAGCAATAGCAGCCCCATGGCGTAATGAAAGTTGTCTTTGTGCGGTCTTTAAGAGCAATCTTCAATTGAAAATAGCCTGAAAAACCATCACACACACTGTACCTCTCATAACCTGCCACTGAATCCAAGATCTGATCAATGAATGGAAGAGGATATGGTTTCTTCTTAGTGGCTGCATTTAAGGGTTTAAAATCTACACAAATCGTCCACTTCCCATCCTTCTTTGGACTGACTACTACTGGACTCACCCATTCTGTGGTCTCCACAGGGACTATGAACCCTGCCTTCAATAACTTGTCCACCTCTTCCCGCAAGGCTTCCATTTGGTCTTGACCCATCCTTCTTAGCCTTTGTCTCACTGGCTTAGCACCTTCTTTCAGCTCTATATGCATCTCTTTGCCCTTGAACCCTCTGATCTCTTCATATGAAGTAATGAACAAATCAGGAAAACTAGCCAGCATGTGCAAATATATCTCCTTCTCCATAGCTGAGAGGTCTCCACTAATCATTTGCGTCATTAATTCCTGGTTCTTTGATAACTCAACCTTGGTTTGCATCAGCCCTTCAATCACTTCATAAGGCCCTTCACTTTCATCTTCAACTTCATTCGCAAATGCGACTAAACCACACTCCTGGATTTCTTTATCCATCAAAAGAAATGCAACATCAGCATCCTCATCACTGCTGGTAGTGCTATCACTGTCCTCATCTGTCACCGTGGAAGAGTCTTCATCACTAGAATCATCCTCATCTTCATAAAGCTTCTCTAATCGTTTCCTTGTGTCCATATTATAAATCTTCTTGGCACCTGTCTTTCCATAGAGGCTAATAGTACCACGTCTCCAATCTTGAACAGCTCCCACTGCACGTAACCATGGCCTACCCAGTATAATAGGATATGCTCCCAACCCTGCTGGCATCACATGAAAATCAACCACCGCTTTTGCATCGCATGCTTCCACTTCTAAGCTCTTTACAACACCCAATCATTTTACTTTTTGATGGTTTGCCAATCTGATCCGAAAACCTGACACCCCAGCCACTGTGAGACCCATCTTCTCAACGCATGAGTGTGTTATGACACATATTTGGGCTCCGTCATCCACATAACCTTGTCCCAAATTTTTCCTTTTATGCCACACATCTACTATTGGGCAAATGTCTGGTAGCTCATCCATTGCCAATACCTTCACTGAACCTCTCTCTGGCTCTTTCTCCATTGGGTTAACCATCCTCTTCCACTGTCGCTTTAGTTTAGGCACCATCTCTATAAGCTGCCCAAAAGTAACATCTGCCTTCCTGCTTGTCAGATCCTCCTTTAAGTCATAGCTTACTTGCCCATCCCCTAGTGGAAAATCTGAAACATGAAACTTGCGACGAGCCCTTCTTTTCCTCTTGGCCTTGACATCCTTGCCTTCATGGCTCTTTCCCTTCTTCTTGCTAGGATCTGGGACACTTCTTCCTTCCTTTTCCTCTGTCGTCCTCTTCCCAATAGGCATCACTAATGTATCCTCTAGCTTTGATGCCTTCTCCAAGGTGACTACACTTAGCACTTTTGTCTTTCCCTTTTCCTCCTGGGTTAATCCACTTGTTCCTTCATCTCCCTTAATTTCGATGCCATAATCATGCGACCTAGTTAGCACCTGTTTTGGCAATGGATACATGTCTCCCCCCATCCTTGGTGGCTTATCACATTGCGGGCTGATGTGGCCCAACTCTCCGCAATTATAACATGTGGGCGTCTGCCTCCAAAACCTACCATTACTTTGTCCAGCACCATTCCTAGGTCTTTCTTCACCTCCTAGCTATTTTGCAAACCTCCCTCGACCTCGATTATTTCCCACTTGACCTAGCATGTTTAGGCTGAGATTCTTCATCAAATCAACCACTTTCCTCATGTCTTGCCTTAGGCCATCATCTTGCACTGCTGTAGTGACCATTGCTGGCATAACCTGAGGAGTAACAGACACCACTGGTTCATGATGAACCCCTGGCATGCGACCTTGTAACGAGTCCATAGGCTGAAATTCAGACCTCATGGACAAAGACTCCACCCCTAACTGGCTCATTTTCCTCAGCTTCCACTCTTTGTTCCTTGCTACCTCTAGTGCATCCTCATATGTCCTAGGATTCTTTAGCTCCACTCTCCAACGTATATTCTCCCAAAGACCAGCCAAGAACCTGTCCTTCTTCATCGTGTCAGGCGGGGGTACCTGTGGTGCTAAAGCCTTGCACATCCGCTCCCATGCCAATGAAAACTTTCGTATATACACATCTACTGGCTCACCTTCCTTTTGCACTAAAGCCTGTACTTCTTGCCACACTTTGTCAGGGTCTTCTATCTTCACAAACTCCACTTCCAATCCATGTCATAGATTGTCCCAACTCAACCTTATAGGTGGATCAGCCACACGCAACTCCTCTTCAAATGCTTTAGACCAAACTCGTGCATCACTCTTCAAACAAATTTGGAGAAGGCGTAACATCTGCGCAGGGTCATGAATCTGGTTGCTAATGCAGGCAACCTCCATATTTTCCAAAAAATCTTCCTCATCTTCATCACTTCTTCCATGAAACTCCGGATAAGAGAAAGCCATGGCTACCCAAGTCACAATGCTCTGAGAACTCCTTGAACACACGTGCAAGAACCCAAAACTTTTGACTACCCAATCCCCAGAAACTTCAATGGAGCTCAACTTTAGATAAGGACAAAAATATGCACATCAAATGAGTTTTCATAGTTGATCATCGGAATTACAACAGGCAAAGGACATTCCAGGATCTCTCTTAATCTTCTTGGCCCGAACATAAAGACTATGCGCTGCTGGAAAAAAATCTTCCTGGACACATGAACATTTATCTGGATTCTTTGAGTTAAATGAAAAGGAGTGAATTGAGGTCCATTTTGATCATCCATTAAAGCCAACCATGAAGCTCCCAAGAAAGCACACCTGTCTTATCCTCTGATTTTGCCAAAATTTCAGCAGCATAACAGCATAAATGGCTCAGAAGACCAAAAAACCAGCCATCACAACTCAAAAAAAATTTGGCAGAGTTTCCCCAGAAGTAGAGCAATAAGAACCCAAAATATAGACTGTATATGTATGCATAAACTGTCAACAATAGAACCCGAGCATCAAATAGGACTCAGTAGTACAAAGCCTATGGCGAGGTCACGAAAAGGGTGCTCCAGCTACCTGTATCACCGAAAGGATCACCACATTTGAGAATCCCCCAGCTCAATAAAACCTCACGCTATCGACCCTCACACGAAGGTTAATGCAAATCGCGTATAGTCAAGTCTCAGAAATGACTATCTTCCAGACCAAGTCTCAGAAATGGCTGGGACTACCAAAAAAACCAAATATGGCTCCACAAAGGCGTAAAATGGTAGTTTCTACAAGTAACGTACAACCCAATAGACAATGCGCTCAAGCAGGCGCTAAATGATGCATACCCGCAACTGCAAGTGACATCACTGCTAGTATATCACTGTACTCAGCTACCTGTACCTGTGTGAATCACCTGTACCTGTACCTGTCCCTGTAACCTGTAACCTGCAACCTGCAACCTGTAATCCCGAATCTCGAAGCTTGAAGCTTGAAGCAGAAGGTACTCGAAGAAGATCCTCAGTGGGGGCACCAAAAGAATAGTGAGCGGGATGAAAACACACACAGTGCCTCTATAACGACCTGACACACACTCTTGGAATGATACACACACACACACACACACACACTATGGGGTACCACTCGGCTTACACAACCAGCCTGGCCGAGACAGGAAACACACAGACGGAGTGGGAAGAAAGAGATTTCCCACTTGCCCACTCAACACTCACACATACACACACACACACCTAAAAAACTCAGCTCAAAAGAGGAGAACTTCTCATAATTAGATACAAATGATGTTGGGACAACACCAATGGGGCAAACAGCTCACACAATATGGGTAAAATATGCCAGATACAATCACAAATTAGAGAAGAAGCTTCATTCATAGGAGAAACTTACAGAGCCAAAACAGCAGAAAAGCAATGAGGAATTTGGCAAAATGGACAGCGCCATCGCGTCTGGAACGGCCCAAAACCCCAGTCTACAATGTCAAAGTGCTCAAAGCCGACCTCGGATGAGCAGTTTAGGGCCAAAACAGGCTCCAAAAACACCAAAAACACACCTGCGGCTGTTCCTCCTCTCTTCTCCACGTTTTTTCTAGTCTTCTCTCTGTTTTTTCAGTTCCCACACTTAGCTTTATTAGTTGGCCTCCCTTGGCTTTTTAGATGACCTCAAACGGAACCCGAACAGGCCAAAAACTGACCTCGCAGTGCATAGTTGTCACCTTTTTGCATCATCCGCACACCTGACACTCATTTCTTTTCAATAATGCGTCTCGCAACCACGTGAAGTGGCCCCAAAAAGTGGTCCTAATGATGACCTTTCTGCATAACTCTCACAACAAAACACCCACGTTGTGTCCGTCCTCATCCGCATGCAAATATTGACCTCGTTCGCCCTCCTAACGCCACTAGATGCCATCTGACGCACCTGCTTACCTCATGTGGTCGGCCCGCGGATACCTTCCTCGAGAAGTTTTACGGGCTACCAACTCCTCCTTATTGTAGAAAAAACACAGTGGTACTGGTAATAGTGAAAATCGCTGCACTATGTACACCCTGTCCTACCTGTACACACGTGGGCCCCACATAACCACCTGGCTCTGAAAAATGGGCAATTCTTTATTTGATGCACCATGCATGTGTATGTACATATGCGCAATCCCTTGCTCAAAAAAACTCCTGACAACGTGTTCGGGGGAGGGAGCCGGAATCCCTTCCCCCATTATACTTAGTATAGATATCTCTTTACATATAGATATGCTCTCTAGAGCCCCCCCCCCCCCCCCCCCCCCCAAAAAAAAAAGTAATGGGAGAAGTGATATGAAGGGTCCGTCCCTTAGTCTGATTTCCTTTCTTCCTTCATCCGCTGAATTCTATAAACAGGGGACACAGGGATCCCGTCCTCCTCCAACACCTATGGTACATATAGATATGCTCTCTAGAGCCCCCCCTCCCCCCCCCCCCAAAAAAAAAAAAAGTAATGGGAGAAGTGATATGATGGGTCTGTCCCTTAGTCTGATTTCCTTTCTTCCTTCATCCGCTGAATTCTATAAACAGGGGACACTTGGATCCCGTCCTCCTCCAACACCTATGGTTCTCCTCTCGATGCCTCCTAGCTTACAACCAGTGTTTGAGAAAAATGTGTCTCAGCTTAATGTCGTGTCGTTTTCAATTTCAAAACTGCCGATTCAAGCCAAGTGGGAAAAGGAAAAATTCCACCCTAAAATAGAGTAAATTAGTGTAAAAAACCAAAAAATAAACCTAAGTTTCTAAAATTTCCACTTGGCAAATTCAAGGAAAGGAGCCGCCTCTGAGTTTGCTGCCTCTCTCTCTCTCTCTCTCTCTCTCTCTCTCTCTCTCTCTCTCTCTCTCTCTCTCTCTCTCTCTCTCTCTCTCTCTCTCTCTCTCTCTCTCTCTCTCTCTCTCTCTCTCTCCACGCTCAGCCCGACTTTGTGTCTACCGGATGAACCTCGTGCTACCATGTGTCAGGGGGGGAACGGGAATTCCCTCCCCCTTTAGCTGTCAACTTGGACTTGGAGAAAGAATTGGTGCGGAGTAGTGCTCGGAAAAAACCTAGGTTTAGTGTAATCCCTCCTACAAATTTTGAAATTGACCTCTAAATTTTAGTGTAATTTAGTGTTAACACCTTCAAATTTTGTCCATTGACCTCTATTGTTTCAAATATGTAGGTTTGCCAAGTTTTTGGAAAAAAGTGGGAGGTGGCTCGCAGGCTCGTACGTGCTGAGGGCAGCCCAGGTTAAAGGGAGGGAAGACCCACAGCGCAGATAAAGGGACAGTGGGAGGTGGCTCCCTGGCCCTTTCGAGCACTGGTGGGCAGTGGGAGGTGGCTCGCAAGCCCGTACGCGCTGAGGGCAGCCCAGGTTGGAGGGAGGGACCTGCAGCCCAGATAAAGGGACAGCTCTCGCAAATTGTGGGCCGCTTGTAGGACTCATCACCTCTCTCTCTCTCTCTCTCTCTCTCTCTCTCTCTCTCAATGTCCACCTGTGCGACTGCTGACTCCAAAGTGCACTACCAAAGTAACCTCCTTTCACCACGTGTCCTGCGGAGGGAGCCGGAATCCCTTTCCCCATTATACTTAGTATAGATATCTCTTTACATATAGATATGCTCTCTAGCCCCCCCCCCCCCCCCCCCCCCCCCAAAAAAAAAAAAAAAAAAAGTAATTGGAGAAGTGAGACGATGGGTCCGTCCCTTAGTCTGATTTCCTTTCTTCCTTCATCCGTTGAATTCTGTAAACAGGCGACACTGGGATCCCCTCCTCCTCCAACACCTATGGTTCTTCTCTCGATGCCTCCTATCTTACAACCAATGTTTGAGAAAAATGTGTCTCAGCTTAATGTCGTGTCATTTTCAAGTTCAAAACTGCCGGTTCAAGCCAAGGGGGAAAAGGAAAAATTCCACCCTAAAATAGAGTAAATTAGTGTAAAAAACCAAAAAATAAACCTAAGTTTCTAAAATTTCCACTTGGCAAATTCAAGGAAAGGAGCCGCCTCTGAGTTTGCTGCCTCTCTCTCTCTCTCTCTCTCTCTCTCTCTCTCTCTCTCTCTCTCTCTATGTGTCCGTGTGTGTGTGTGTCTGTGCTCACAGAGCACTACCCGCGCTGAGACTCTCTCTCTCTCTCTCTCTCTCTCTCTCTCTCTCTCTCTCTCTCTCTCTCTCTCTCTCTCTCTCTCTCTCTCTCTCTCTGTTCGCGCTCAGCCCGCCTTTGTGTCTACCGGATGAACCTTGTGCTACCATGTGTCAGGGGGGGAACCGGAATTCCCTCCCCCTTTAGCTATCAACTTGGACTTGGAGAAAGAATTGGTGGGGAGTAGAGCTCGGAAAAAACCTAGGTTTAGTGTAATCCCACCTACAAATTTTGAAATTGACCTCTAAATTTTAGTGTAATTTAGTGTAAGAACCTTCAAATTTTGTCCATTTACCTCTGTTGTTTCAAATATGTAGGTTTGCCAAGGTTTTGGAAAAAAGTGGGAGGTGGCTCGCAGGCCCGTATGTGCTGAGGGCAGCCCTGGTTGAAGGGAGGACCCGCAACCCAGATAAAGGGACAGTGGGAGGTGGCTCGCTGGCCCGTTGAGCACTGGTGGGCAGTGGGAGGTGGCTCGCAAGCCCGTACGTGCTGAGGGAAGCCCAGGTTGGAGGGAGGGACCCGCAGCCCAGATAAAGGGACAGCTCTCGCAAATTGCAGGCCGCCTTTAGGACTCAGAACATCTCTCTCTCTCTCTCTCTCTCTCTCTCTCTCTCTCTCTCTCTCTCTCTCTCTCTCAGCCGTTTTTTGACCTAGTAGACAGCAGTCCACTCTTTTGATCATAACTTCTTCATCCGAACTCCGATTTGGGTGATCTATAGCCTCAATCGAAGAGCACAAAGTCCTCTACGCATTGATATAAAGACAGAAATTTTCAGAGTTATGGAAGGCGTTTCTGTAGCAGCATTTTTGAAGTGAACAGGTTCAACAAAATTGATTCTCATCTCCTATTTTACATACAATGTCTTCCGGCACTCGCAAGGGTTCTTCTTCTTCAACAAGGTCCACAACCATTGTGGAAAATGATCCAAAATCTCCTAAGTGTGGAGATAGCAACACAACCACCCAACCAACGACATCGGAAACCATGATCATGGCGTACTTGGTATCATTGCAAGAGACCGTAAACAAACAAGGCGAAGACTTACGAGCACTTGCAATGGAGAATGGCACACTAAGGGTACTTGTGGTTGAGAATGAGAATCTCAAGAGGACACTTGAGATGCAAACAACACGTTTGATGCAACTTGAAGAGGAAGTCAAGGAATGTAAACGCTCTCTTGTCGACTTGAATGCTTTGAAGGAGCGGATGAGCAAAGTAGAGCATGACCATGTATTGAAAGAGGAGAAATTTGACACTATGAGCCGGGATGTATGCGACATGAAAAATGTATGCACAAACAAGTCTTGGGCTGATGTATGTGGTAGCAATGTGGTTTCTAATTCCTCACTCATGCAAGATATGGTACAAACAAAGAATGTTGAGAATGTGGATGTGGAGGAGTTGAAGAAACGGGAGCGACGTTCCAAGAACATTGTTATTCGTGGAATTCCCGAAGAGAAGTTAGAGACACATCCTTCTCTTGCCATTGTTATTGAAGAATTCTTCAAAACCCACTTTGGCATGTCCGGAGTTATGGTCTATGGAGCACATAGAGTGGGGAAGCAAGGAGCTCCTCGCTCGGGAGAACGGCCAATTGTATGCACCATGCCGGATGAGACCAAGCGAAAGATTATCCTTGATAATAGTTGGATCTATTTGAGGGATACAAAATGTTTTGTATGTGAAGATCGCACTATTAAGCAACAAAATATGCGTCGCAAGGCATATGAGGAAAAGAATAATAAAAACAAGGAGATCTCTCATGAAGAAAATGTGCCCAAGGAGGAGGCAAGTCTCTCAAGCAAATAGGGATGCGTGACCTATGAGACCGAGTTACAATTGAAAATATGCTTTTGGAATTGTAATGGATACCCATGGAATGCGGGGGTTGCATTGATGAACTAACAAGCAAAGCCGATGTTGTACTTCTTGTTGAAACTTGGGAGCATGATACACAAAGGATTAATGGCTTGGAGGATTACAATGTACATTCATTGATGTGGTCAAAGAATCTCAAGCAACGAAGAGGACAAGGAGGGTTAGCATGTATGGTTAAGAAAGGATTGGAAGATTTTGTATCAATTGTGAAAGATGACAAGTACAAACGTTATGTATGGCTGAAAATTATGACACCAAAAAGAGCACCCATTTTTGTAGCCGGTTGCTACATTTCTCATCATGATTCTCCCTTTTATGCTTGCATGGATAGAGATCAACCATTTTCTGATTTGGAAGAGGACATTGCTTATTTCAAAGGTGAAGGTGATGTTATTGTATTTGGGGATATGAATTCTCGCACAAAAACATTGCAACATGATACTCAACAATTTGATATGCCATACATTTCAAGGGAGTTGGAGGAAGTTCACTTGTATGATCGTACTTCAATGGATGAGAAAGAGCCGGATCACTATGGAAAGTTACTTTTACACATGTGTAATAGCACGGGTATGCTCATTGCCAATGGTGTATCTTTGTGGAGTGGAACCAATGGATTTAGATGTAGGAGACATAATGGGGATAGTGTGATTGACTATATGCTACTCTCTGAAGTCATCATGTATCGCATAAAGAGTTTTATGTTTGGTCAATGGACCCCAGAATCCGACCATCCCACCTTATGTATTGACCTTTTATGTGGAGAAGCAATTAAGCATGATAATCTCAGCCAAAGGAAAGAGAAGTTATCACTATGTATGGATTTCAAACGGGCACCAATGTACATTGAAATGGTTGAGCAAAAATTATGGATGACAAAGCTTCAATGTGATGCACCATTGGAAACTAAATGAGAAGCTTTCAAGAAAGCTATTTGTTCTTGTGCGGAGGAATGCTTTGCCATAAAGCATCTCCATGATACCAACAAAGATAGATCACGCAAAAGGTGGTTTGATAAAGAATGTCAAGATGCTCAAAAGTCCTTGATAAAGCTTGATGCAACTATGGACAAAGACAACTATCAAAGTCATTTGCATACATACAAGGCATTGATTCAAAAGAAGAGAAGAAGATGGGAAGTAAAGCAACAAGAATTTCAAGTCCAAGAAAAGGCACATGCATGTGGAAGATTTTGGAGAAACTTGAGAGGCAAGCGGGTTGAGAATTTTGGTAACTTGAGTCTAGTGGATATGTACAAACATTGTAGGCAATTATATGAGCAAACAAATACTGAAAAAATGCCATTTTATGGTTCACTCCCATGTATGCCGTCTTTTTTTACTATTGAGGATGTATGCGGTGGGCTTGAAAAGTTGGCCACTCGCAAAGCGGGAGATCTTCAAGGTATCAAGCCGGAGATGATCAAATGGACAGGAGATTTTACCCATGAGTGGATGTGTGATATGTTCAACCTTGCACTTCAACATGGTATGCCTTATGATTGGAGTACTAATTGGGTTAAGCCTTTGCATAAAGGAGGGGATGTAAAGAATGTAAGCAACTACCGGACTATAATGATTGGGTCTCTTATGGAAAAGTTGTTTGGGTGCATAATGGAGATGAAATTGAGTGATTGGGCTGAAGAGAATGACAAGCGTGCAAAGGGACAAGCGGGTTTTCGTTGATTCCATAGCACCATTGATCATCTTGTCACTCTTCGTGTTCTCATGGAGAAAAGTCGGTTGAAAGGCAAGCGATTGTATGGTTGTTTTGTGGACTTTAAGAAAGCCTTTGATATGATTCCACGTAACAATTTGTGGAGAAGGATGGAAGAACTCCAAGTGCCAAGTGAGTTTATGCTTGCAGTTTCTCGAATCTATGAGAAGGTGATTTGTCAATTGCGCATGGGAAGAGAAATTTCAGAAATTTTTGTAAGCACTATTGGGGTTAAACAAGGATGTCCATTGTCACCAACTCTCTTTGGTCTATGCATCGATCAATTGGAACAAATGGTACTTGACTTTATGCAAGAAGAAGGCATTGAAGAGATCACTATTTGCAATGCGGTAATCATGCTTTTGTTGTATGCGGATGATGTAGTGCTTCTAGCACACACTTTAGAAGATGCACAAAAGCTTATGGTTGTCCTTGAGAACTTTTGCTTGCATAGTGGGCTAATTGTAAATGAATCCAAAACAAAGGTTATGCTTGTGAAAACCAACCATAAGGAGAAGCCATGCATTGTGTACAACAACGATACACTTGAAGTTGTTGAGAGCTTTAAGTACCTTGGCCTTGAGGTTCCATCCAATCACAAGTGGCATGAATGTGCTATGCGTCGTTTGGAAGCGGGAAAGAGAGCATATTATGCATTTGAGAACATGTGTAATGCGGGAAACATCAAGTGTTGGGTTCTCAAGAAGTATCTTTTTGATGCATTGGTGACACCAGTTCTTCTTTATGGAGTTGAAGTGTGGGGCGGGAGCATCTCAAAGTCTACTTGGAAAGAGTTTGAGAATGTCCAAAAGCGTTTTCTTACAAACTTTCTCCAAGTTAAGACACAAACACCATATATGCTCCTACTTCTTGAGTCGGGATCTCTTCCAATTGAGGTTATGGGCATGGAAAGGGTTGTGGAGTACATGATAAAGATGCGTCAAAACCCCTCACATCGACTTCCTACAATTGCATGGGAAGCAACCAAAAAAGTTCAAAAGACTCATAAAAGCAAGATCTTGAGCACGGGATGGATGCAAGACATAAAGAAGTGGTTTGGGAGATGGGATGCATTACACTTGCTACATGATGCTTCAATTGACTCTCAAGTGAATGAAGCTTTTCTATTCCCTTGTCCGCGATATGCACTATCGCAAAAATTCGGCTTAGCTCCCATTTCCTTCGATGCGAGATAGGGCGTTGGGGCAGTGGAGAAGAGTCAAATCGATTGTGCACATTATGCAAGTTCGAGAGTCTGAGTACTACACACTACTAGAGTGCTCAGCTTTTGATCACATCCGAACTTACTTCTCTCACATTTTCAGCCATAACTTAGACCTACACACTTTCCTCTCCCAGCCAAAGTGTGGGCTCTCCATTGCGACTCTCATCACTACAATTTTGGAGCATCGAGAGTCACTCATCAGCCATACACATACTACATCACATGTAACTTTGGTCCCATAGGTCATATTTGACCTCCGAGGACGATAATAAAATCCATCTATCTATCTATCTCTCTCTCTCTCTCTCTCTCTCTCTCTCTCTCTCTCTCTCTCTCTCTCTCTATGTGCCGCCCCCTTCTACAGAATGCACTGGCCTGGAGATTGAAGAAGCTGCCATGCGGCAAGGGGAGAGGGTAGGACTCAGGAGCGCCTCTCTCTCTCTCTCTCTCTCTCTCTATACTTGGTATCAATAGGATTTGATCTACCACATCCTACCTCTGGCTTGGTCTAACACTACCTTAACCTCTGAACTGATTCAATATATGTTACATTTGGAGAATGGATGGTCGTATCTCTTCTCTCTATATATCTCTCTTTCCTTTATATTTTATAAAATTGTGCCTTTAAAACTACCAAGTAACGACCCTATGGCCAGACTGGTCTTCCCTCTCCCTCTTTCAAAGCTTGGGAATAACTATAATATCCTCATGAGGATTTAGGTCATGTAAGTATTTGTATGCTACCATGTGGTAACTCTTTACCGTGGGAACATGGATTGGCCATAAGGTGTATGAAACCCATAATTTTTGGGTGCCAGCTATATTTGGGTCATGTACTATTGGGGAAAGGTCACTTATCATCCCTTGAAGGCACAGCACGGCATGACAGGAAATCAAAGCTTCTTTGCGGGATGTTGCAGACGCCGCTTGCTATCTTTGGGGTGCATGCAAACTAGCACCGCCCCTACGCGGGTGGGTGGGCATTCGACTCCGTCTCCTCGTGAGCGGGCTCCACGGCCGGATGCGGGAGACTACAAGGCTTGACACTACCTTATAAGGGTGAGCATAACGCTCACTTAGCTGCCATTGAGCAAAGGATATTCTGTTCTTTCATGTTTTTGCATACATTGAGTGGCGCCCAACAAAAAATCACTAACCGAATCTACAGAGGTACCTTGTGTGATTTTAATACTAAATAGCACTTTGGGTATGGTTTGCTTTGATATAACGGACTGAAATGATGGTTTTTCTGCTGGTATTTCACTGTTGTGGATTACACCATTTTGGTTTGAACTATGCAAAATAATTTATATGATCTTGCAATTTCTAATGGGAAACTTAGAAGCTTTTGGAAATATCTGGTAATGATAAGTCTAATCACTGGTTTCGAACTGATGCACGGATCATTGTATCCAATATGGAGTAATGTTTGAGACAAAGAGTAGTACCGGGCTGTTGGACTACTCTTCTACCTGAGATTGAGGAGTTGGGCTTGACTTACCTTGACTCTTGCCAATATCTGGTAGTGGGGTGTCGAATCAGTGGTGGTTGGACTAAGGTTGATTGTTCGACTTTGTGATGATCCTTGCCGATGTTTGATATATGAGAGGGAGAGATATCCTATGCTGGTCTAGACTGGGTTTTTTTTTTGACCGACTGGGTTGTTGTACATTCATCACTGACCGAATTTGTGGGATTGATATACCTTGACTCTTGGCACTATATGGTGGTCTCGGGCTGTTAGACTACTCTTCTCTTTCACTTTGAGGGGTTGGGCTTGGTTCACCTTAACTCTTAGCAATATCTGGTAATGATGTGTGTAATCATGGGTTGGACTGAGATTAACTATTTCACTTTGTGAGGATCCTTGCCAATGATTGATATGTATAAAGGTAAGCTATCTTATGCTAGTATTCACTGATTTTTTTGCCGACTGGTTTTTGCCGAATCTTGTCAATATCTGGTAGTGGTATAGTGATACGGTGACTGTCTTTTCGGACTGGAGTACTGATAAATTAAACTACTGCCTAGACTGAATGGCTGGTGGTAAAAGGTTCTTCTTTCTGCTGATTATGGTCTCGGATCATGTTCGACTTTGTGAGGATCCTTGCCGATCTGATACATGTAAAGGTAAGCTATCATATGCTGGTCTAGACTATCTGATTATGTTCAAATGTGTGAGGATCTTTGCCGAGGGATGGGATATATAAAGGTAAGATATTCCTTGCTGGTCTTGACTGTTTTTTTGGCCGATTGGTTTTTGACGACTCTTGGCACTATCTGGTAGTGGTATATTGGATAGAATGATCGGCTTTTTCGACTGGATTGTTGTGGTAAAAGGTTCTTCTTTCTGCTGATTATGGTCTTAGATCATGTTCGACTTTGTGAGGATCCTGGCCGATAATTGATATATGCAAGGGTAAGCTATCATATGATGGTCTAGGCTATCTGATTATAATCGACTTGGTGAGGATCCGTGCCAATGATTGATATATATAAAGTTAAGATATCCCTTGCTGGTCCTGACTGGTCTTTTTTTGCCGACTGATTTTTCCTTTCTCTTGGCACTATCTAGTAGTGGTATATTGGATAAGATGACTAGCTTTTTTGAATGGATTGCTGGTGAATTAAACTGCTGCCTAGACTGATTGGCTGGTGGTAAAAGGTTGTTCTTTCTGCTGATTATGGTCTCGGATCATTACTGTGGGTTTTTTTGAAGAGAATCTGTGACTCAAAGATTGCTATAACTCACTAAAGTAGGTTATCTGAAATCTTTTTGATGGTGGAAATACTGGTAGAGGAGGAGATCAATGCCAATGATTGTTTAATCTGATTGAAAAACACTAAAACCTGACTTAGAGTAACATAAGAAACAATTGGTATAGCGGGAACATTGTTTTGGGCTATAAAAACTTTACTTAAAAGTACGGAAGGAAAGAACTAAACTTGAACTAAAACTAGAAAGTTTTTTCAAAATATTACTCTAGATTTTGAAAATAAAATATTACTAATCACTTTAAACCTTAGCAGCATGATTTTTTTTTTGATACCTTGGTGTCATGGATGACAACTAGGTCACCCCAGTTACTTGCAATGCTATTTGAAAGCTAACGAATGGTTTGTTTTCTTACTATGGATGCAGGTAAGGGTGTCCTCTCCTTGGCTACTGATTTAGAAGATGAAGTGCTGTACTTGTAACTATTGGACTATACCAGGACCATCCTACCCTTTAATGGCTTGTTACTATGATGTATTTGCTTTGGATAAACTGTCGGAAGAAATACATAACTTTGTACTATATCTATAAGGCCAAGGTCTTTGTAGAATATCTCATGTGTTATGTATATTGTTAATAGTTAAAACTCTCTCTCCTTAAGCACATGGGTGCTTTTCGGCCCTCGGGTTTCCCTAGAGCACCAAGACCTAGTCTAGAGGATTTATATCCTTAGAAGATATGGCTTGCAACCATATTTTTTGGGATAGGGAGTATCCCACACAACTGTTATGACCTTTTGTCTTGGTTGTCGTTAAGATGTAATACTTACCAACTCCTCTTATGGATCTTACTGATATTTTCTTGTTTCTAGATTCAGATTATCCCTATCTCTGCTACCCTTGACCTTTCTACCTTGCCCTTCTCACCGGCATCCCTACTCGTGATTAAACTGATCTGAGATGCTTAAGCCATTTCCCTCCTAAACCAACACTCAAAAGTAACACAGGCCCATGATTCGATCATGAATCTGTTAACTGTCAACGATTGGGTTTTGATCCTCGCCATCCTGGTTGCTGATTCAAAGGAAGGGTTACTTCATCTGCAGAGATTGTCTTTTAATCTATCTGCTCTTGAAATAAATCATAAAAGTGATATGCTACAATTCTCAGCTAAGGGAGCCGACCTATCTAACTTTATCAGAAATTATGTGGCCTCACTTCATGTTTTGCTTCCACTAAATCATTTGATCCTGCTAAGGATCCTAAAGGACTTTTTTGTAGGGATGACGCGGCTTTGGAATCAGTAAAAAGCTTTCAACAGTGACTTAGCTCGTCAAGTGAAACTTCTTTACTTGATATGGTTCCAAAAGTCTTTAAATTTTTTCCTTTCCTCCCTCCTAGGCAGATTGCAACTGAAGGAATTGAGCTTGACCATCAGCTTTGGGAACTTTAGAACAAAGCTTTTGTTGCACCCATCTCTATAGAGACTTGGGTCTTCTTAGCAATGCGAACGGCCTCGACTGGAGACGCTCAAAGGAGTTCAGTTCTTGGACAAAGGTGATGTAATAAAAGCACCTTTCTGTATGCACTTCTTGGATTCTAGGAAATGCCCGGTCTTATTAGGCATCTATGCCAAAACCAAGGGGACGATGACCTTTTCTAAACAAAGCAGTGAATTCTACTCTGAGTCTATTTGGAGCATCTACCGTCCCTACATCAAGTGTGCTTGTAAAGATTTGGATGCAAAAGCAGACTGTGAAAGCAACATCCTCTAGTTTGATCATGCCATTTGGTTTCTTCTCAACCATCTGGAGGACCTCTTCCCATCACACACGGAAGAGCATTTTTTACCTATGATATGTTCATGGCTTGGTGACCAAGCTAAGGAAGTTGTACGAGCCCAGATTGCATATCTACACTTCAGGAATTTCATGTATGAGACTCTGAAATAGCTAAATCTAGATGCACCTAGTCATTTACTGTCAAATCTTAGTGCTTCTAAAGGGATCAAACATATTCTAGCCCTTCTCAAACCATCACTAGATGCAAATGAGTCCCCCACTCTTAAAAGGCCTCTGTTGACTAGTTCTGCTTCTCACTCTATCACCTCATTTCTATCCCCCTCTTCTACACCTGGGTCTTCTGAAGGACGTAATAAAGCTAGAAGCTATGTCAAAGGAAGAGGAAAGAATCTACCTATCAAGAAAATGTTTAACTCTTCATATTATTGCTTTTTCAGATCACGCGGACTACTTCTAGGAAGCTGGTTCTATGCAAAACAGATTATCTGAAGAAGCGTTTAATTCACTGCCATTTTTCAAATCGGTTTTTTGATCTTTATACACCAAAGTCCTGGATGGAAAATGCCTTTCAACAATTGTTTGGAAATACTAATATGTTAGATGAATTGACTTTTGGTTGGACCTTTGACCCACCATTGAAGAATTTTGTATACTCTATAGAATTTTTGACTTATGACAAACAACCATCGTGTACATGTCCTCTTTTTAGAGACTACTATTTGGATTTTGGTAAGTTTGGACAACACGTTTGTACTATAGATCTATCTTTAATTGGTTCAAAGGAAATCAAAGACCTATTAAGTAAAGGTCTAAATCATATCCCCTCACAACCTTTAAACCCACACTTGGCCTCTGCCGCACTACTTACCTGCTTGGCTAACATAGCCAAGATATTAAATTTAGAAAGTCTACAACATGCTAGACTTTCTGATTATATTCTCTCATATTTTTAAACATTTATGGGAGTAATCCCACCTACATGGTTAAGCCAGGAAACAACTTGGCTATCTCCTTCACTGCTTTATATGATAAATAAACTAAAACAGGATTGGTTTGTGGTAGGACTTGACAAAGCCCCTCATATACCTACTCTTATCTGCAAGCACCTAGCCGAAGTAGCAGTTGAAGCTAGACTTAAAGGATCAGAGTTCCTGTATATGAAATGTGTCCAAAAGAAACCACACGATACCTAGGTATTTCACTGAGTAACTTAAAACTAGACACTCATAGTTCTAAACTACCTTTACTATTTCCCATGTTAAGAGTCACAAACACAAGTTTAGGTGGATTTCAGATGCCTCTAATTGCATTATGTTACACGCCACAGACGTAATTATTGCGTGTCTCAATCTCATTCTCACTGACTTTACCAACATCTGCGAAGAAAAATTTATAGCAGCTAAGACCTTCACGGGGCCTCAAGTGAATAGCTTTTGGCTAGTAAAAAATGCGGCTGAGGTGTTCATTAATCTACCACAGTGCATTTTTTTCATGTTTTCAATAGATATCATGCAATGCTATGAGAACATATCACTATTTGAACCTTTGGGGCTGTTTTTTGTCCTACAACAACAGATTATTAAATGGGTTTTTGAAAAAACAAGTTTGATAGGTTTTCACGCAATTTCACTTACCTGGAGTCCCAGATGGTAAAAAACGCACATAAGGGACCACCCACTCACTATAATCAATGTATTCTGATTATGATTATTGAATGGTTATTTCAAAATTGATTTCTTTTGTCAGGGAATCAATGCTTTTGGCAGATCCATGGTATCCCTATGGGATTCTTATATATGGATGATTTATTGAGTTTAAAATACCTACCACTAATATATTCCGACACACTTCAAATTGAACCTACCTTGTTGGAGTGCTTGAACGATACCGGGTTGAATATCATTACTAAAACAGTATTTCTGAATATAGAGTTATTACTTATTTCTCCATTAACTGGAAGGTTTGTCACAAAATTCTCTTGCAAAAGAGACAATTTGCACCTGAGCTTGATCGAATACATCAAAAGGAAGAGTAATTGTCCACATAAGATAGCTGTAAAAACACTGTCTCGGCATGGTATATTTGATTATGTATTCATCCTCAGGCTCATTCTTAGCCTTTCAGGCAATTTTTCACCTTATGAGAAAATATAAGGCAAATGGTTTTTCCATGAAAGAACTACAAGGCACGGTTAGAAATTTTCTCGCTAAAAACTCCTGGCCCCTATGCTTGGCTGCCAAGGAGACTATTATTGAACTTCTAACACGCATACACTAATACATTGGTTGTAGGGGAGGTCTCACCACTTGGTGATGACCCCCCTCACCAAGTGGAAGATCTTCCCCTGGGTAAGGGTGGGTCTCTCTCTCTCTCTCTCTCTCTCTCTCTCTATACTTGGTATCAACAAGATTTGATCTACCACATCCTACCTTTGGCTTGGTCTAAAACTAGCTTAACCTCTGAACTAATTCATTATATGTTACATCTGGAGAATGGATGGTTGTATCTCTTCATCTCTCTCTATATATCTCTCTTTCCGTCTCTTTTTTTATATTTTATAAAGCTGTGCTTTTAAAACTACCAGGTAATGACCCTATGGCCCGACTAGGCTTCCCTCTCCCTCTTTCAAAGCTTGGGAATAACCATAATATCCTCATGAGGATTTATGTCATGTAAGTATTTGTATGATACCATGTGGTAACTCTTTACCGTGGGAACATGGTTTGGGCATAAGGTGTATGAAACCCATAATTTTTGGGCGCTAGCTATCTTTGGGTCGTGTACTATTGGGGAAAGGTCACTAATCATCACTTGAAGGCACAGCGCGGTGTGACAAGGAATCAAAGCTTCTCTGTTGGATGTTGCAGACGCCGCTTGCTATCTTTGGGGTGCATGCAACTAGCCCCGCCCCTACGCGGGTGGGTGAGCATTCAAATGCGACGCCAGACTCCATGTGCTCGTGAGCGGACTCCACGGTCGGAGGTGGGAGATTACAAGGCTTCACACTACCTTATAATGGTGAGCATAACGCTCACTTAGCTGCCATTGAGCAAAGGATATTCTGTTCTTTCATGTTTTTTCATACATTGAGTGGGTAAGGGTGCGAGAGGTTTCACCTTGTCTTTTTCAATATTGTTGCACACACTATAGTGTGGGTGAGAGGATTCATCTCTGCAAGTCTTTTGGTGATGTCTCCCAACAAAAAATCTTGGCCCAATCTACAGACGTACCTTGTGTGTTTTTAATACTAAATGGAACTTTGGGTATGGTTTTCTTTGATATAACGGACTGAAATGATGGTTTTTCTATTGGGTATTTCACTATTGTTGATTACACCATTTTCGGTTTGAACTATGCAAAATAATTTATATGCTCTTGCAATTTCTAATGGGGAACATAGAAGCTTTTGGCAATATCTGGTAATGATAAGTCTAATCGGTGGTTTTGGACTGATGCACGGATCATTGTATCCACTATGGAGTAATGTTTGAGACAAACAGTAGTCGCGGGCTGCTGGACTGCTCTTCTATCTGAGATTGAGGAGTTGGGCTTGACTTACCTTGACTCCTGCCAATATCTAGTAGTGGGGTGTATAATCAGTGGTTGGACTAAGCTTGATTTTTTGACTGTGTGATGATACTTGCCGATGTTTTGATATATAAGAAGGGGAGATATCCTATGCTGGTCTAGGCTGTGTTTTTCTTTTTTTGAGCGTCTGGTTTGCTGTACATTCACTGCTGACCGAATTTTTGGGATTGATATACCTTGACTCTTGGCACTATATGGTGGTCTCGGGATGTTAGACTGCTCTTCCCTCTCAGTTTGAGGGGTTGGGCTTCGTTTACCTTAACTCTTAGCAATATCTGGTAATGTTTTGTGTAATCAAGGGTTGGACTAAGATTAACTATTTGACTTTGTGAGGATCCTTGCCAATGATTGATTCATATAAAGGTAAGCTATCTTATGCTGGTCTTCACTGGTTTTTTTGCGCGCTATTTTTTTCCGAATCTTGTCAATATCTGGTAGTGGTATAGTGATAGGGTGACTGGCTTTTTCGACCGGAGTACTGATAAATTATACTATTGCCTAGACTGAATGGCTGGTGGTAAAAGGTTCTTCTTTCTGCTGATTATGGTCTCAGATGATGTTCAACTTTGTGAGGATCCTTGTCGATGAGACTGATATATGTAGAGGTAAGCTATCCTATGCTGGTCTAGACTATCTGATTATGTTCAACTGTGTGAGGATCCTTGCCAAGGGATGGGATATGTAAAGGTAAGATATTCTTTGCTGGTCTTGACTGTTTTTTTGGCCGATTGGTTTTTGCCGACTCTTGGAACTATCTGGTAGTGGTATATTGGATAGAATGACTGGCTTTTTTGACTAGATTGCTGTGAATTAAACTGCCACCTAGATTGAATGGCTGGTGGTAAAAGGTTCTTCTTTCTGCTGATTATGGTCTCCGATCATGTTCGACTTTGTGAGGATCCTTGCCGATGACTGATATATGTATGGGTAAGCTATCCTATGCTGGTCTAGGCTATCTGATTATGTTCGACTTTGTGAGGATCCATGCCAATGATTGATATATCTAAAAGGTAGACATATATAAAAGGTAAGATATCCCTTGCTGGTCCTGAGTGGTCTTTTTTTGCCGATTGGTTTTTTCCAACTCTTGGCACTATCTAGTAGTGGTATATTGGATAAGATGACTAGCTTTTTTGACTGGATTGGTAGTGAATTAAAATGCTGCCTAGGCTGAATGGCTGGTGGTAAAAGGTTCTTCTTTCTGCTGATTATGGTCTCGGATCATTACTGTGGGTTTTTTTGAAGAGAAGCTGTGACTCAAAGATTGCTATAACTCACTAAAATAGGCTTTCTGAAATCTTTTTGATTGTGGAAATACTGGTAGAGGAGGAGAGCCATGCCAATGATTGTTTAATCTGATTGAAAAACACTAAAACGTGAATCATGTTTGTCTGGTTATCTAGGTACTTATTCTCGACCATCAAAACGTCGATAGTTTCTCGCAAAATGTTAGCAACATAGGAGGTGAGGACTTGTTCCTCACTCAGGATTTGGCTTCATTTCTAAATTTTTCATAGGTTTCAAGCTTTTAACATGTAGTCTTTGTGGTAGTTGATTTGCTCTTGGATTGTATATGCGACAAAATGAGAGGATGCTACCCGTGTTTGTTCTAGCTAATTTGCACCCTTAGTAACAAAGATTTATTTTTTGCTTTCTTGTTTATTAATTTGGCTTGAAGCATGAAGTGGGCCTGAAGTTTGAATGTCTGGAAAAAATCATCACTCAAAAACAATAGACTATCCATCACTAAGACTGTAAATTTAATACAAGCGAAATAAATGCTCATGGTTCCTCAAGTACAAAGCATGCTATTTGTTTGCGTCTTTTTTTTTTCAACAAACAGTCATTCGCTACTTCTTTCTGCTAACTTCAGAGTAACATAAGAAACAATTGGTATAGCGGGAACACTGTTTTGGGCTATAAAAACTTCACTTAACAGTACGGAAGGAAAGAACTAAACTTGAACTAAAACTAGAGTTTTTTTCAAAATTTTACTTTAGATTCTGGAAATAAAATATTACTAATCACTTTAAACCTTAGCAATGTTACCATATACATGTGGTAGTGATGTGTGTGAACACACTAGGACCGCCGGGGCATTTTTTCCCTCTTTAGGAGGTTTTTTCCCCCGTGCATTGTATATACGCCCATCACTCTAGGGCTATCTATCTTTCCATTGCACACTAAGGAATACACTCTCTATTGTGTGCCTTGAGCTTCCTTCGTCTTCTCCAAGCTGTGTGTGTTTCTCTGCAACCCTAATTCCAACAATTGGTATCAGAGCAGGTCACGTCCTCCCGGGCTTAGTCGCCAGCTGCTCCAGCACACGCCTGCTCACTTTCTCCGATTTCAGTGAGCTTTGGCAAGCGTTCGCAGGTCGACAAATATTTTGGGTGAGCTCGAAGAGCTCGGTCTGCTCAGAATTTTGATTTGGGCTCATTTCGGCCTCCGTTTCCACTACGGGCAGTACTGCACAGGCTATTTCGTCATTTTGTGCAGATTTTCTGTCAGTGCCGTTTTTTGCATAACAGGTGCCTTATAGTCTTCTACGGTTTGTGCTATATAGCACAAGTTGTTCCCGCTCCATTTCTCCTATTTTCGGGCAGTTTTAACATCAGGTGCAGCATTTACCATGGCTGACAACAACAACACAGATGTGTTCAAGATGTTTGCTGCTGAGGACAGGTTGGATGGGGACAACTACCCTATGTGGGCTTATATGATGCAACACGTTCTTGTGTCAAAAGGTGTCTGGAACATTGTGCAGGGCATTGATGTACGTCCTGGTTCTGAAGATGTAGGCGATATTGAGGATGTTGCAGGTCTTGCTGCAAGGATTGCAGCTGTTAGAGTTGTTTTGCCTACAGCAGAACAAGCTCGTTGGGATGTTAAGGATGCGCAGGCTCATGCATTGATTGCGTTGTCTGTGAAGCGCACCATTATTCCTCACATCCGTTCAACAAAATCTGCAAAACAGGCTTGGGATATTCTAGCAGGTCTTTATGCAAGCCGCAATGAGGCTAAAATTGCTTTGCTGCGTAAAGAGCTAGAGTCGAAGATCATGCATGAGGAAGATGATATGGACACTTTCCTTGCTAGTGTCAAGGATATCAATGAGCAACTCATTTCTGCAGGTGAAGTCATTTCTGACAGTTCCCTTGTGCAGACTGTTCTTGATGCCTTACCAGATTCCTACCAGACTTTTGCTAGTACTTGGAGACTGATGACCCAAGGAAATCCTGAAGTTGTCAAGTTTGATGCATTATGCACATTGCTGTTGCAAGAGTCACTTTCTAGAAAAAACAGGACTAGGCAGCGTGCAGTTGAACAGGCTTTTATTGCTTCTCAAAGAAAGGGTGGTAACAGTAATGCAGCCACTTCTTATGGTTCTGCTGCGAGTGGCAAAATTTATGTTCCTAATGCTTCTGCTGGCAGCACTTCGTCTGGCAATTCTGGTGATAAGGGCAAAAAGAAAATGCGTTGCCATTATTGTAAAGCCAATGATCACTTGATCAAGTCGTGTCCTAAGTTGAAGGCCAAAGAGGCTAAGAAGAAAGAGGGTGGTTCCACTGCAAATGCTGGTTCCACTACAAATGCAGCCATTGTTGAGTCTTCTGTGAAAGGAGATTGTGATGCTGATGTTGATGCAGAATGGGCTTTTAGCGCAGAGTGCACTTACAATCCTGCTGTCCATGATGCATGCTTGTCAGTTGCTGCAGATTCACATGTGTGGTATTTCGACAGTGGTGCTACAAAGCACATTACCTCACATCCTGAATTGTTTACCTCTCTCGAGTCTGTCCCTCATGGGAATTCAGTCACTTGTGCCAACAACGCCTCTTATCCAGTTCAGGGAGTTGGAAAGATTGTGCTCACTGCTGCTAATGGCAGTTCCTTCACACTTGTTGATGCACTTTATGTACCTGGGATCAAGAAGAATCTATTGTCTGTATCCGCACTTGCTAGACTTGGACTTGTAGTCAAATTTGTGGATGACAGATGTACAGTTCATGATCTCAGTTTTGGTGATGAAATTGTTGCATCTGGGCTTTTGTGCCGTGGGCTGTATAAGCTCACTTTGTATGACAAGTGTGGACAAAATTTTGCAAATGCTGTTGCAGATTCAAGGGCTATTTCAGATGCAAAACTTTGGCATGCACGTTTTGGTCATCTGAATTTTGCCAGTTTGCTGCGTTTGCAGAAATCTGATATGGTTGCTTCTTTGCCGCCTCTTGAAGCACCTATCAAACATGTTTGTGAAGGCTGTATTCTGGGTAAAATGCAGCGTTCTAAGTTTCCAAAGGATGGTTCAGTTAGGGCCACATGCAGGTTGCAACTTGTGCATAGTGATGTTTGTGGGCCCATGCAAACTCCGTCCTTGGGCAATTACCTATACTTCGTGACTTTCATTGATGATTACTCCAGGCATGCATGGGTATTTCCGCTTAAAGCAAAGTCCGAAGTTTTTATGTGCTTCAAACAATTTTTGGCTATGGCTGAAAATGTCTCAAAATGTACTATGGGCACCCTCCGTTCCGATCGAGGGGGGGAGTATATGTCTCTTGAATTTAATGCATTTCTGGCTAGTCGTGGGATAAAACACCAATGTACAGTGCCTTATACACCTCAGCAAAATGGTGTTGCTGAGAGGAAAAACAGGTCACTAACGGAAATGGCACGATGTATGGTCAAAAGTCAAGCTTTGCCGCATTCTTTTTGGCTTGAGGCCATCATGTGTGCCACTTATGTACTTAACAGGTGTCCTACGAAAGCTTTGCAGTCTATTACTCCATATGAAGCATGGCATGATAGAAAACCTTCTATTGAGCACATGCGTGTTTTTGGCTGTTTGGCATATGCTTTGGTGCCACAAGTGCAGCGCAGAAAATTGGATGATAAGGCTGTCAAATGTATTTTTGTTGGTTATAGTGCTGAAAGCAAAGGTTACAGGTTGTATCATCCGCAAACAAAACGTATTTTGGTTTCACGGGATGTAGTGTTTGTGGAAGATTCTGTTCAACCCTTGCTGTCATGTACTAGAGACAGTAATGTAAGCTCACAGGACATTTATGACACTTTGTTGCCTCTTTTCAGTGGTGGAAATACGAATGTAAGTTCCAATGAGGCAAATGTACAGCCTATGGAGGTTTCTGAAAATGTTTTAGAACAGCCTATTACTGATGCAGATGTACATGATGTACTTGATGAGGAAAGGGCTGAAAATGAGCAGGCTAGAGGTATGCCAAAATGGTTGGTGCACACTTTGCGTGACAGTAAATTGGATGCACCTTTATCTAGTCGTACTCGTTCAGGCTCTCGCCATGCATCTTATGCATCAGATTGTTATGCTTTGGCTGTGTCTAGTTTACATGATGTTGAGGAGCCTCTGTCTTTTGATGAAGCACAGAATTCAGAAAATTGGATTGCTGCCATGAAATCAGAATATGATGCACTTATAGAGAATGACACATGGACTTTATGTGATTTGCCTCCTGGCAAAAAGGCCATTGGTACGAAGTGGGTTTACAAGTTGAAACGCAAGCCGGATGGTGAGATCGATCGCCATAAGGCTCGACTTGTTGCAAAGGGTTATGCACAACAAAAAGGCATAGATTATGAAGAGACTTTTGCTCCCACTTGTCGTATGACTACTGTGCGTTTTCTATGTGCATTGGCAGCTCATTTTGGTTGGGATGTACATCAATCAGACATTGTTACTGCTTTCTTGAATGGTGACATATTTGAGGAAGTTTATGTAACGCAGCCTCGCGGTTTTGTCATAAAAGGACAAGAGGACAAAGTGTGCAAATGTAAGAAGGCTTTGTATGGGTTGAAGCAATCTCCTCGTGCTTGGTATGAGAAAGCTGACACTCATTTGGTTAAACGAGGCTTTCGTAACAGTCCAACAGAAAGCACATTGTATGTAAAGCGTGAGGATGATGTATTTCTCATTGTGGTTCTTTATGTTGATGATTTGCTGATCACTGGACCAAATGAGAGACATATTGCTGAATTTAAGGCTGATTTGAATGCTACTTTCAAGATGAAAGATTTGGGGCTGTTGCATCATTACTTGGGTATACAGTTTAAGCAGTGTGATGGTGGTATTGCCTTGTGTCAGAAAAGTTACATAGAGACATTGCTATGTAAATTTGGACTTGAGGATTGCAAACCTATTGCCACTCCCATGGAAACAGGTTTGAAGTTGAGTCTACATGATGCTGGTGATCCTGCTGATGTCACTCTTTACCAAACTGCTGTTGGCTGCCTCATTTATGTATGCAACACGAGGCCAGATATTCAGTTTGCAGTCTCGCAGGTCAGCAGATTTATGCATAGCCCAGGGTCTAAGCATTGGCAGGCTGTCAAGAGGATTTTCCGCTACCTTAGTGGCACTTTACATCTTGGCTTGTTTTATCCCAAGGGGGGATCATTGCCGCCAGACTTACATGCTTTTTCGGACTCAGATTGGGCTGGTTGTTTTGACACGCGAGTGTCCACAAGTGGTTTTTGTTTCATGCTTGGCAGTTCATGTATATCATGGTTGAGCAAGAAGCAACCTACTGTGGCCACTTCGAGTTGTGAGGCTGAGTACAGGGCAGTCTTCACAGCTACGGTTGAGTGTGTATGGCTCAGACGCCTTATGGCTGACTTGGGTGTTGGACAGGACACTGCCAACACTATCTACACTGACAGTCAGAGCGCATTGGCAGTTGCGAGGAACCCAGTTTTTCATGCTCGCACAAAGCACATTGAGGTGCATTACCACTATGTCAGGGAGAGGCTCTCAGCAGGAGAGATCAGCTTGGCTTATGTGCCAACACAGGACAACCTTGCAGATCTTTTCACAAAGGCATTGTCTCGTGAGAAGCTTGAAGCTTTCCGCAAAGCTTTGGGCTTACTCCCCTTTGTGGACTGATCCTGTCCTCAGGGCATGGCACTTCCCTTTACTCATGTGCCAGCTCTCGTTCACCGCATCACTCCAGGGGGGATTTGTTACCATATACATGTGGTAGTGATGTGTGTGAACACACTAGGACCGCCGGGGCATTTTTTCCCTCTTTAGGAGGTTTTTTCCCCCGTGCATTGTATATACGCCCATCACTCTAGGGCTATCTATCTTTCCATTGCACACTAAGGAATACACTCTCTATTGTGTGCCTTGAGCTTCCTTCGTCTTCTCCAAGCTGTGTGTGTTTCTCTGCAACCCTAATTCCAACAAGCAACATGATTTTTATTTTTTTGATACCTTGGTGGCATGGATGACAACTAGGTCACCCCAGTTACCTGCAATGCTATTTGGAAGCTAACGAATGGTTTGTTTTCTTACTGTGGATGCAGGTAAGGGTGTCCTCTCCTTGGCTATTGATTTAGAAGATGAAGTGTTGTACTTGTAACTATTGGACTATAACAGGACCATCCTACCCTTTAATGGCTTGTTACTATGATGTATTTGCTTTGGATAAACTGTCAAAAGAAATACATGACTTTGTACTTTATCTAAAGGCCAAGGTCTCTGTAGAATATCTTATGTGTTATGTATATTGTTAATAGTTAGAACTATCTCTCTCTCTCTCTCTCTCTCTCTCTCTCTCTCTCTCTCTCTCTCTCTCTCTCTCTCTCTCTCTTCTGGAGGCAGGCGTCTCTGGAGGGCGGAGGACACTTGTCCTACCTGTGTTGCACAGACCACCCCGGACTGAGCCGTCGAGGAAACTAGCGAAGTCAAATTATCAAAGCAGGCCCCGGAAGCATGTGTAAAGATCTGTGTGTGTGTGTGTGTGTGTGTGTGTGCACTCAGAGAGCAATGCCCAGCCACCTCTGCTGAGTCTGCTCTCTCTCTCTCTCCCTCTTTGCGCTCAACCTGCCTTTGTGTCTGTCGGATTTACCTCGTGCTGCCATGTGTCAGGGGGGGAACCGGAATTCCCTCCCCCTTTAGCTATCAACTTGAACTTGGAGAAAGAATTGGTGGGCAGCAGTGCTCAAAAATAACGTAGGTTTAGTGTAATCGCGCATACAAATTTTGAAATTTACACTTAGACTCTCTCTCTCTCTCTCTCTCTCTCTCTCTCTCTCTCTCTCTCTCTCTCTCTCTCTTTGCGCTCAGCCTGCCTTTGTGTCTGCCGGATTAACCCCGTGCTGTCATGTGTCAGGGGGGAACCGGAATTCCCTCCCCCTTTAGCTGTCAACTTCAACTTGGAGAAAGAATTGGTGGGAAGGAGTGCTCGAAAATAACCTAGGTTTAGTGTAGTCACGCATACAAATTTTGAAATTTATGCTCAGACTCTGTGTGTGTGTGTGTGTGTGTGTGTCCGCGCTGAGAGAGCACTGCCCGGCCACCTCTACTGCGACTGCTCTCTCTCTCCCCTCTGTCTCTCTCTTCGCACTCAGCCCGCCTTTGTGTCTGCCGGATGAGCCTCGTGCTGCCATGTGTCAGGGGGGAACCGGAATTCCCTCCCCCTTTAGCCGTCAACTTGGACTTGCAGAAAGAATTGGTGGGCAGCAGTGCTCGAAAAAAACCTAGGTTTAGTGTAATCCCACCTGCAAATTTTGAAATTTACCTCTAAATTTTAGTGTAATTTGGTGTAAATATGTAGGTTTTCCAAGTTTCTGGAAAAAAGTGGCAAGTGGCTCGCAGGCCCATACGTGCTGAGAGCAGCCCAGGTTGAAGGGAAGGAGGACCTGCAACCCAGATAAATGGTCAGTGGGAGGTGGCTCGCAGGCCTGTACGTGCTGAGGGCAGCCCAGGTTGGAGGGAGGGAGGACCCGTAGTCCAGAGAAAGGGACAATGGGAGGTGGCTCGCAGGCTCGTTTGAGCACTGGTGTGCAGTGGGAGGTGGCTCGCAGGCCTGTACGTGCTGAGGGCATCCCAGGTTGGAGAGAGGGAGGACCCGTAGCCCAGATAAAGGGACAGCTCTGGAAAATTGCAGGCCGCCTGTAGGACTCAACGCCTCTCGCTCTCTCTCTCTCTCTCTCTCTCTCTCTCTCTCTCTCTCTCTACCGCCGGGCCTCTAATGTGTCATTTCGCGAAGGGCAAACAGGCGTGGAAGCTACCGGATGAAGCTCCTTTCTCCAAGTCTCCTCTCTCTCTTAGAACGCGCTCAGTTGTAGTCCACACTGCCGGAGGAGGCCGGAATGAGTGGGGGTTGACATGTGGCAGGGGGGGGATCCAGAATTCCCTCCCCCTTTATCTATTAGTATAGATGCCTCAACAAGGTCGTAGTCAATGATTGCTCGAACACCTTCTCCAAAGCATTGACCAGTATTACAAAGGGCTAAAGTGGTATGAAGGCGTAGTGTATCCGAATTTTCGATGTCTATGCAAGAGAGCAATGCATCTGATAGTAATCAACATTACCAATAGGAGCCATCATAAAGTTCTCAATGTCATCAATTGCATTTTCCTGTGCCTACACATTAAAAGTACAAAACTTGAGTAATTTTTACCATCACTAGGTTAGAGCACATTCACTTTCTCTGCAAGGCTTGCATAGATGAGTCACCATGGGAAGAAGACATGGCTAGTAGGTTTTCCTTTCCCAATTTGAGCGGGTGCTTCTTCTCATAGGTTGACTAATATTGAAGGGATTCTGGGCTGAGCAAAACCTTATTTTCATTAAAAGAACACTCTCACATGTCACTCCTAGTTTGTTGATCTTGGCTTGTTGTTAGGTTCAACGAGGACTCCAAGATTTCAAAGATTCTGGAGAAAAGTCACCTCCTATTCAATAGGAAAACGGTTTGTGTTGTACCCTAGGAGCCGATTTTTTATTCGAGCAAAGGGGCCCTATAAGGAGATTTGACTTTGCCTCTCTTGTCCAAAGTGGGCAACCCGATGAAGTACATAAGCACTTTGTCAAATCCCTATCAACCAACATATCATTGGAAAGATCTTAGAAAGTAGGTTCTAAATCCCCAAACTCCGATAAATTTGGAGCTGATTCATAGAATTTGTGGCCTCCCCACTGCAGATGAAATGTGGGGAGAGATTCCATTTATAAGATGGAGTTGTCATATCAAAAATTAGAATCTTCTAGAATATAAACAATCTGATGGTATTCTTTATATCAATAGATAGATCTCGATGAGTACGTTCTAAATCCAAAAGGTTCAACAAGTTTTGATTTATTTATAAATGTTTTACCATGCGCCCGTTTTGGACAAGAGGGAGAAAGTCAAAGTCGTTATAGGACCCATTTGAGAGACCAAAATTTCCCTAACGTCCCTCCAGGGGATCCATCCAGTTTGGGTTGAATTTGCAGGGTTTCCTACCTCGCTCTAGGATAATATCAAGTTATTTTTCAGGTAGTTGGGGACCCCTTTGTTTGTCCCCAACAAGAGGGGACTAGGCAAGTCCCCAAATAGGGTGTGCTAAGGGTGGAACATATCTAAGATCCAACCAAAGAGCATGATGATCCATGTGGAAGCTGGGTTGAAGAGCATTCCGTTTAATTTTTGAGCTTACTTTGGGAATTGCTTTGACTATAACAAATTTTGGTATTTTGCAACAGACTGTGCCCGATGAAGGTAAAAATTAATACCCATCCCATAGTGCAAGACTCTAGATCAGGAGGTAGCTTTAAGAACACCACCAAGGAAACAACTCAAACAGGGAGCAAGAAACATGTAAAGTGTAGCGAAGGGACAAGATTAAGGGAGGAAAGAGAGGCTATGGTCTACGACTAGGAGACCACCAAACTACAAGACAAGACTGTGGAGAAACATAACTCCACAGTGAATATCCCCCAAAGGCCACGTTATGAGAACTCCTCGTTATTATTTTGTCTACACATAAGCCTCTAGCTATAGCAACTTCATTGATTGTGAAAGATCCATGTCTAAAAAGGGTCAAAAGAGTGAAAGCAGTGGCGAGGGATACTATGTCACTAGAGGGTACTGGAGACTGGAAAGGGAAAGGCTTGTCTCCCCTCCCCATTCAGCTTAAAAGTGGAACTTGTCCCACTTCACAACCCCTTTTAAGTGCTTCCAGAAAAAAAAAACCCTAACTGAGGTGATCCTTCGGATTCTCTTGTAGTTAGGGGCGAGGAGAATGGGCAAGAATTGGAGCTTGAGGAACTCATTCCGCTCATCCAATGATGGAAGTTCTAGATATACAATCATGGAACGTGAAAGGATTGAAGACCCGGACGAAACACGTCCTCTTCTAGGAGGATGTTAGAAAGGATAGGGAAGTGAATTGCCAGGCCATCCATAACATCATGTGGATGCTCGCAGCCCATCAAAAGAAAACAGGTAGTGGGGAAGACATTGGTGTTCTATGGAGAGGGGGTGGATGGGTTCAGTGGCGTTCTCTCTATTGTGGACAAAGACCTGGAGCCCAACCTTAATGATCCTTTGTGGAAAGATCAACCTATCACTCTAGTAAGCATGTATGGTCCATGCAATGCCAAGGATAGAGAAAAATTGTGGATGCACTTTGGGGACTCCCCTATTGAAGGAGAGTGGCTTCTGATGGGTGACATTAATTTGGTGGAAAAGATCAAAGAAATAATAGCATCAACCAATCTATTGGCAGGCTCTCAAAAATCTAAATGGGTGGGCCTTTGCGAGAAATGGACTATGATGGACTTGTGGTAGTTGGGCACCTGGAACATCACGTCGGGCTTCACATACACAATCCTTCAGTATGCCAGCATGGATTCCCCACTTGACCAGTGCTACTTCTCTCACCAAGCTAACTAAATCTCGCCACTTTTTGAGATAATGGTGCTGACAACGAAGAGCCCGTCGTACCATCTATCTTTGCACATGGCACTCAAGAAAGCTAAAGGAGATAGGCAATCCCCCATGGGAGTAAGAAGTTGTTTGTTATTCAAGCACACATGTTCCAAGAACCGTTGTTTAGAAGGCTTTCCAATAAAGATTTGAGCAAACTCAATAAGATATTAAGGTAGCAAAACCTAAAGCATGGTAGATCTTTGCTCGAGACATTCAAAAAGCGATCAAAAGCTTGGGCCCTCGGATGAAAAAGGGCCAGGAACAGCGGTGGAAGAAGCTTGAAGAGGAGGTTTTTTGTCTAATGTCCAAAAAGGCTATTGGGATGGCCTCCTAAGAAGATTACAAAATGTGGCAGGAAGATTAAGCCACCTTGGTCGAGCAATAGCTCAAAGAGGTCAGGAAAGAGAGATTGATATCCAGGGAGACTTTTCTCCAGTAAAAGGCAGCTAATCAAGGACACTTTTTCAGGGCCTTGAAAATCAAGAAAACCCAAACTCCGTCCTCTCCCTCGGAGATGAGAATGGGGAAATTAGGCAAGACCAAGGCAAAATGGCTAAGATGATTCTTGATCATCTTAGCCAAATAATAGGCCAACTTGAGACCTACTCTCAAGAAGTAGAGGAAGCTAGAGAGACCTTGCTCAAGAATATCAATAGGGAAGTTCCTCATGTAGAAACCATTCGCATTGAGATTGCCTTTTTTAAAGATGAGTGCTCACATGTGTTACAAGCTCTTGGGAAGGAAAAGTCCCCTGGCTGGGATGGTCTAACCATTGACATTTTCACGGATTTTTGGGATGACCTCAAGGTCCTAGTCACAAAAGTGGTTAACCAAGATTTAATCAAGGGGTCATTGAATCTTATTGTGAACAGGGGCTTGTCAAACCTTTTCTCAAATAGGTTTGTTGATCACATCTTAAGCATTGGATGCCCATAACTACGATGTCTTTATCATACAAAATCATTGCTAAGGAGTTTCTCTTAGAATTTCCTCCCTCTTAAACAAAATCATCTCCCCTCGTTAGCACGGAATTATCGAAGGAAGGTCAATCTATGACAATATCTTGGCAAAAATGGTTGGCATTGAGTATGCAGCCTTCATGAAGCAGGAGTGCATCCTTCTTCAGATAGACCTAGACAAGGCGTATGATAGGATTATGTGGTCATACATTGAAGAAGTCATGATACCATTGGGCTTTGGGCCTAGCCTTTGTACACTTGTACAAACTCTTAGTGCAAACAATCAATCTGAGTTGTTATTCAATGATAGAATTTTGGGGTCCTTTGAAACTAGAAGATCGACCAACCAAGGATGCCCTCTGGCCCCTCTGCTCTTTGCATTGAACTCCTTAAAAGAGAGTATGATACTTTTGACAAATTTTGGAAATTTGAAATCCCTGCAAATCCCTTAAGTCTTGGACTTGAATTGAGACTAGTACACTCCCATGCTAAGAAAGATGCCAAAAAAATGCACATCCAGCTTATTTGAATCTTATTTGATTAATGATCAGTGTTTAGCGCTTGGTAACAAGCTATTTTTATGGTTAATGTATGCCAAATGTGGCTTTAAAGAGCCAACAGATTCCCTGATGATGCTAAAAAAGAGTATGCTTGAAGTTAGCACAGATGGGAGTTTATGATCCAAAACTATAGTGCTTGAAGTGCTCTACCGGCTTGTGTTTATGGCTCGTCGATTGGAGCTACGGAGAATAAGTTATGGTAATTTGAAGTTTGCAGATCCGTACTAGATTGGGCAATTGTAGCTGAGGGGACATAAATGAAATGAATGCATGGGCATGAAGTGCTCACTTTGTGGAGCGCGTTGGTCTTTTCAGATCAGTGATGGAATTTACGATTGCCAAGATATTGGACATTAAAGATTCACCGAGGGTCGGTTCCGTACCAGTCCAACCGGTTCGCTTGGTCTGTGTGCCATCTGGGAGTTTTGAGGTTCATCCAGATTTTGGAAAATGGTAAAATAAGTGCTCAAGGCATATCTTGTTCAGAATTGAATCTTCTGCAGTGCATTGATAGCTAATGCTCCAATTGAACTGAATTCCTTGGCTGGCTAAAACATGATGTTCTTAGCAGAGCTTTGGTCGACACATATGCCAAACAGGGAGGTTCGTATTAATTTACAATTATGTTAAAAGCCTTTGGAGCCGAATTCCAAGCTTAACATCGCTTTGGATGATATGTATGACAAATGTGGTGCCATTAGGAAAGCACAAAAAGTTATTGTTGAGCTTCGTGTTTGGAATGTCGCCTCTTGGAATACATTGATTGCGAGAAAACGCCAACATGACTGTGACCTGGTGGAGAGAATGTGGTGCTTGGCGATGCTTTAGTTGTCATGTATCCCCAAATGTGATGCCCTTAATATAACCCCATATGGCCACCCAAGGTAAAAAACTATGGCCACCCTAAAGCCTAAGTGTGTGAAGCCAGGGAAAAGAAAATGGCGAGCAGTGCACAGGCAACAAAGAAGGGAGAAGAAGCTCACGTGGTGCCGTGCTCAGATCGGACGCTGTTTCCTTAGAAACGAGAATCAAGCAACAGGTTGGGGCGCTCGCTCTGGTGCCACTCATGGTGCATTTGGTTGTGATTGGTACAATGGATTGCCATGTCATCATGCCCGCTTCCCACGGTCCTAGCATCGATGGCACCATCGTTGCTTTGGGAGGGCTAATAATAGGGAAAGTGAAACAAGAGCAGAAGGGGGGAAAACAAAGCATAACAAGGAGGGGGAATTGAACAATGGCATGAAAGGAAGGGGTTGAGAATGTGTGAAGTGTTGGAAGCTCGAAGGCAGAAGGGGAAGGAACCAAAGCAAAGATCTCTCAAGCTCTCTCTCGTTCTCTCGTCCTCGGTTAGCAAAGGAAGGGAGAAGAGGGAATCTTTCTCTCTTCTCTCGCTCTCATCCTTGGCTAGGAAAACAAAGGAAGGAAAGCATCAGGATCTCTCTCTCTCTCTCTCTCTCTCTCTCTCTCTCTCTCTCTCTCCATTAGGAGAAATATGAACCTTGCATGATGGGCCTTGTAAGGAATCCTAATTTTTAGGGATTAAGGCTAATGTTGTATGGGGTTTAGGGGGCAAGGGCATTGAAGAAGGTAGTTTTGAGTAGGCTTTTCTAGCCTTTTTTTTAGACAAATGTAGGATGTGGACCTAAAGGGTTTCTTTCTCTCTCTAGCTTTTTTTAAAGTGAAGGAAGCATAGGGGTGTGTCCACATCAGCAATTCCGTGGGTCAAAAAGAGTCAAAATTTGACTTTTTTTTTAAATTTCATTTTTATTTATTTTTTACTTAAAACTCCCTCCCAACATATATACATATCCAAAAATCATTTTTTGACCCATTTTTTAACCCAGAAGCTTAGAAAGTCCATTTTTTCAAAAATCTTTTCCCCCAAAAAGTAATAAACATTTTGTTCTCTCCTCCTCCTCTCTCCTCCCTCCTCTCTCCCTCTCCCTCTCCTCTCCCTCTCTGCCCCTACCTTCCTCCTCCTCCCCAATCTCTCCCTCCCCCCCCTCCCTCCTTCTCTCCTCCCATCCTGCTCGGCCTCTCTACCCTTCCCCCTCTATCTTTTCCTCATTTGCTTCCTCACGCAACAGCTTCCATGGTGCTCACGGACATCACAAATGGTTTGCTTCCACCACCACGTACTCCGCACACCAACAGCATACATATTCGCTTACCCACGGCATTTGCACCGAAGACCACTAGTGAGGGTGATCAAAGGTCATCACAGGAACGTCGCACCGCTCGTGAGACCAATGTTGACATTTGGGTGGATGGCCATTTGTACCCTTACGATCCTATAAGCCACTTCCATCCACCGTTTAATAGTCTTTCCACATTTCTTCAATTTCTTGGGAGGGGAGAAGCAGGCTTGTTAGGCTATTGCAAGCGGCTGTGTATGGGTGCAGGTGCTTCTTTGCATATGTGGATGCACGAATGTCAAGCTATTTACCTCAAGACGACGGCATTACAAGAGAGTTTTGCCTCTTCGGAGAGGGTAGTTAAAAGTCTTGAACAACAAATGCAAGAAAAGGAGTCCCACATCCAGAAGCTTACCAACACCATCACATACTCAAAAGAAACACCCCTTGGTGCAAGGGAACGCAAATGCCCGTATTCATCCATTGAAACTCTTGCACATTCCGGAGGAGAACGCAAATGACGAGTTACAGCCACAAGGTGATTTGGTCTTTACTTGCATGATGCATTCTTACTTCACACTATTTTCTAAC
Source organism: Adiantum capillus-veneris (assembly GCF_014529385.1). NCBI lineage: Eukaryota > Viridiplantae > Streptophyta > Polypodiopsida > Polypodiales > Pteridaceae > Adiantum > Adiantum capillus-veneris. The sequence continues at coordinate 101,904,822 of NC_140946.1, forward strand.
ATTTATGTTTATTTGTTGCCAGAAACTTCATCCAAATGGCATGCGGTGGAACAAGCCAAGATAATCGAGTCAACCTTCCTACTATGCAGTCACCAAGGACCTTATGCGTAAATTTAGAAATGTGGTTACTGATGATGATGTTCAACAAGCTTGTGATGAGGCTAGAATCAGCACCAAAGCCTATCAGGCTATTTTTCAACTCCTAAAGGATGCCCTCAAAGAACATGGCATTGTGGAAAACCTATTTCCCGTTCCTCACAATGTCAATCTCGCAAAGAAGGCCACAAACGAAGATGTGTTCTCCCGCATTGGGACATACCTACACATTGAGGACACAATGCGAACTTCCCTTTATGCTTCGTGCACAGCAAAGACAAGGGGAAAAGGTAAGAAACAATCCATAAGACCTTCGGAGAAGGGCTTTCCTTACACAATGTGGAACAATATTTTTGTGGATCTTAGACGGCTTCAAGAAGCCATGCTTAGATTTTACGAGTTACCTGAAGAAGGTGACACACTTTACTTTTTTCTTTGGTATTATTCTTATCATAGACGTTGTCAGGAGTTTTTTGGAGCAAGAAATTGTGCATATGTACATATCCATGCATGGTGCATCAAATAAAGGATTGCCCATTTTCCTTAGCCAGGTGGTCATGTGGGGCCCACATGTATACAGGTAGGACAGCATGTACTAGTGCAGCGATTTTCACTATTATCAATACTAGTGTGTTTTTTCTACAATAAGGAGGAGTTGGTAGCGCGTAAAACTTCTCGAGGAAGCTATCCACGGGCCGACGACGTGAGGTCAGCAGGTGCGTCAGATGGCATCTAGTGGCGTCAGGAGGGCGAACGAGGTCAATATTTGCACGCGGATGAGGAAGGACACAACGTGGGTGTTTTCTTGTGATACTTATGCAGAAAGGTCATCATGAGGACCACTTTTTGGGGCCACTTCACGTGGTTGCGAGATGCATTATTGGAAAAAAGCTGAGTGCCAGGTGTGCGAATGATGCAAAAAGGTGACAACTATGCACTGCGAGGTCAGTTTTTGACCTGTTCGGGGTCCGTTTGAGGTCATCTAAAAGGCCAAGGGTGCCCAACTAATAAAGCTAAGTGTGGGAACTGAAAAAACAGAGAGAAGACCAGAAAAAACGTGGAGCAGAGAGGAGGAACAGACGCATGTGTGTTTTTGCTCATTTTGGAGCCTGTTTTGGCCGAAAACTGCTCATCCGAGGTCGGATTTGAGCACTTTGACATTGTAGACTGGGGTTTTGGGCCGTTCTGGACGCGATGGTGCTGTCCATTTTGCCAAATTCCTCACTCTTTTCCTGCTGTTTCTCCTATGAGCGAAGTTTTTGCTCTAGTTTGTGATTGTATCTGGCTTATTTTACCCATATTGTGTGAGCTATTTGCCCCATTGGTGTTGGCCCAAGCTTAGTTGTATCTAAACATCATAAATTATCCTCTTTTGAGCTGAGTTTTTTGGGTGTGTGTGTGTGTCTGTGTGGAGTGGGCAAGTGGATAGTCTCTCTCCTCTCACTCTAGAGGTGTGTTCCCTGTCTCGGCCAGGTGTGTTGTGTAAGCCTAGTGGTGCCCCATAGTTTGTGTGTGTATCTTCCCAAGAGTGTGTGTCGGGTCGTTATAGAGGCGCTGTGTGTGTTTTCATCTCGCTCACATTCTTTTGGCGCCCCCACGGAGGATCTTCTTCGAGTACCTTCTGCTTCGAGCTTCAAGCTTCGAGATTCGGGATTACAGGTTGCCGATTACAGGTTACAGGTTACAGGTTACAGGGACAGGTACAGGTACAGGTACAGGTACAGGTGATTCACACAGGTACAGATATCTGGAGTACAGTGATATACTAGCAGTGGTGTCACTTGCAGTTGTTGTGGGTATGCATCACTTGGCGCCTACTTGAGCGCATTGTCTGCTCGATTGTACGTTACTTGTGGAAAATTCCATTGTACACCTTTGTGGAACCATACTTGGTTTTATTTGGCAGTCCCAGCCATTACTGAGACTTGGTTTGGAAGATAGTCATTTCTGAGACTTGACTATATGCGATTTGCATTAGCCTTCGTGTGAGGGTCGATGGCGTGAGGTTTTTATTGAGCTGGGGGATTTTCAAATGTGGAGATCCTTTCGGTGATACAGGTAGCTGGAGCACCCTTTTTGTGACCTCTCCATAGGCTATGTACTAGTGAGTCCTACTTGATGCTCGGGTTCTATTGTTGACAGTTTATGCATACAGATACAGTTTATATTTTGGGTTCTCATTGCTCTACTTCTGGGGAAACTCTGTCGAAATTTTCCCAAGTTATGATGGCTGGTTTTTTGGTATTTTAAGCCATTTATGCTGTTATGCTGCTGAAATTTGGGCAAAAAATCAGAGGATAAGTCAGGTGTGCCTTCTTGGGAGCTTCATGGTTGGCTTTAATGGATGATCAAAATGGACCTCAGTTCATTCCTTTTCATTTAACTCAAAGAATTCAGATTAATGTTCATGTGTCCAGGAAGATCTTTTTCCAGCAGCGCATAGTCTTTATGTTTGGGCCAAGAAGATTGAGAGAGATCCTGGAATGTCCTTTTCCTGTTGTCATTCCGATGATTAACTATGAAAACTCATTTGATGTGCATGTGTATGTCCTTATCTAAAGTTGAGCTCCATTGAAGTTTCTGGGAATTTAGTCAGTCAAAAGTTTTGGGTTCTTGTACGTGTGTTCGAAGGGGTTCTCAAAGCATCGTAACTTGGGTAGCCATGACTTTCTCTTATCCGGAATTTCATGGAAGAAGTGGTGAAGATGCGGAAGACTTTCTAGAGCAAGTCGAGGTGGCATGCATAAGCAACAATATGTGTGATGAGGAGAAGATTTTGAGGTTGTTTGGATTGCTTTTGAAAGATGAGGCCCGTGTTTGGTTCATGGATTTGGAAGCTAAAGAAGCAGTGGCTTCTTCTTATGGTTTGAGTCTTGACAAGTTTATAGAAGCTTTTTAAGAGCGTTTCCAGGTTTTTGAAGATGCAAATGCAATATGGAATGAGCTCAATGCTCTTAAGCAAGGTTCTTGTCAAGGTGTTGATGCCTATGTACAAAGTTTTATAGATTTATGGACTCGTTGGTGTGTTGCTCTTAAGGATGAGACCCCCCCTTATTCATTGAAGAAAAGTTCTTTTGTTGATGGTTTGTCACCTTGGTTGCGGTTCGAGGTTGAGTTGAAGAGGCCCGAGTCTTTTGAAGATGCGGTATGCATTGCAAAGCACAAGGAATGGAAGTTTAAGCGTCTTGAGGAACATGGTATCAGTACAGGTATGCATGTGCAAGATGGATTTGGCATGGAAGATGAAGTTAAGCCTAAGCAGGTGAAAAGTAGCCTATCCTATGATGTTTCTCGTTTCTTCCCAAGGTCTATTGTGAAGCGTAAAGAGGTCTTGCAGGTTGATAGGTTTATGGAAGAGCCTAAAGAGGTGAGTAACGCTTTGGATACAGGATTGAAAAGTCTTGAAGAGGATGCATTGGCTACTTGTGTACCTTGTGATTCTGGGTGTGAGTGTGAGGTTGAGGTTGAGGTTATTGATGATGAGCACGTATCTTTGGATACTAGCTCCTTGGAAATTAGGGAAGAGGGCAAGGTTGAGAGCCATTTTGTGGATTTGTTGGATGTGGAGCCTGTTTTGAAGCCATATTTTGATGTATGTGCAGTGATTGAACCGATTTGTGAGCATGATTGTGGTTTAAAGCAGGGATTTGTATTCTTGGAGACTGATGAACCCATACTAGAAGCTATGGATAGTGGTGCTAGCCATGATTATGATGTGGATAAAGTTATGTGTGATGATGAGTATGCTTATGATGATGAGATGGGGTTTGGCATATATGAGTCCAATCTCAGCTATGTGGATGCCTATGCTAGGGATATGTGTGCTTCGAGGATACTTTTGTGCTTTGGATATCAACAACTTTACCTTCACACAATGCTTTTAGCTACTTGGGTGCATGATTTGCAGGTTGTTGCTATGGCTGGTGAAGCTAAGATGCCAGGTGATGAGTCACTTGAGTTGTCTCTATCGGTTGGGTTGAATGTGGCATGCAATATTTATGCTTTTGGAACTCCAAAAAGGGCGGATGTGTTAGTTGGATATGCCTATGGTGCATTTTGGTTGATTGTTGACAAATGTAGGTGTGGTGTTATGATGCTTCTTGTGAATCAGGCGATATGCCTTTGGCCTTTTGATCCAGGTGGAATGAGTATCTACTAGTACTGCTGCTGAGCATGAATGCTCTAGCAAGCTAGGGGGTGGGTAAATTATGTCAGGAGTTTTTTGGAGCAAGCAATTGCGCATATGTACATATCCATGCATGGTGCATCAAATAAAGGATTGCCCATTTTCCTTAGCCAGGTGGTCATGTGGGGCCCACATGTGTACAGGTAGGACAGCATGTACTAGTGCAGCGATTTTCACTATTATCAATACTAGTGTGTTTTTTCTACAATAAGGAGGAGTTGGTAGCACGTAAAACTTCTCGAGGAAGCTATCCATGGGCCGACGACGTGAGGTCAGCAGGTGCGTCAGATGGCATCTAGCGGCGTCAGGAGGGCGAACGAGGTCAATATTTGCACGCGGATGAGGACGGACACAACGTGGGTGTTTTCTTGTGATACTTATGCAGAAAGGTCATCATGAGGACCACTTTTTGGGGCCACTTCACGTGGTTGCGAGATGCATTATTGGAAAAAAGCTGAGTGCCAGGTGTGCGAATGATGCAAAAAGGTGACAACTATGCACTGCGAGGTCAGTTTTTGGCCTGTTCGGGGTCCGTTTGAGGTCATCTAAAAGGCCAAGGGTGCCCAACTAATAAAGCTAAGTGTGGGAACTAAAAAAAAAGAGAGAAGAGCAGAAAAAATGTGGAGCAGAGAGGAGGAACAGCCGCAGGTGTGTTTTTGCTCATTTTGGAGCCTATTTTGGCCGAAAACTGCTCATCCGAGGTCGGATTTGAGCACTTTGACATTGTAGACTGGGGTTTTGGGCCGTTCCGGACGCGATGGCGCTGTCCATTTTGCCAAATTCCTCACTCTTTTCTTCGTGTTTTTCTGTGTAAGTTTCTCCTATGAGCGAAGTTTCTGCTCTAGTTTGTGATTGTATCTGGCTTATTTTACCCATATTGTGTGAGCTATTTGCCCCATTGGTGTTGGCCCAAGCTCAATTGTATCTAAACATCAGAAATTATCCTCTTTTGAGCTGAGTTTTTTGGGTGTGTGTGTGTGTGTGTGTGTGTGTCTGTGTGGAGTGGGCAAGTGGATAGTCTCTCTCTTCTCACTCCAGAGGTGTGTTCCCTGTCTCGGCCAGGTGTGTTGTGTAAGCCTAGTGGTGCCCCATAGTTTGTGTGTGTATCTTCCCAAGAGTGTGTGTCGGGTCGTTATAGAGGCGCTGTGTGTGTTTTCATCCCGCTCACAACGCTGAAGTTTAAGGTCTTAGCACTATTTATTTTGTAGTGCTTGGCACAAAAGTCGCTTTTGTGCTGAAACTCGATGAGTGTCAAATAGTGAAAGGCCGAAGGCTAGAGAGGCGAAGTGTCACTCTAATGAACGAGGCCCTTATGCAAACCAAGCGAAGGGATTCAGTCAAGCCATATCCCACCCTATCTTTTAGCGTGCAATGAGAGAAAGACATTTGGTGGTTGGGTGCTATTGAGGTGCCCAAAGAGACCAATGGAGTACTTTCATGGATTTTTGAGAGAACTCCATGGATCACAGAAGTAATACACCCCCAAATTGTAGGTCAGAAGTTGGAGATTGAGGGCTTTGGTAGTTATGATGTGGAGTGGCACTTAGGTGGGGATTTGAAGACCATAAAGTGTTTGCTTGGCTGCAAACAAGGGGCTTCTTCTCTCATGCCTTGTCCATTTTGCACTCGAGGGTACAAACCTAATGGACAAAAATCACATAAGAGCACTGCAAAGGCCGGTTACATGCTTCCATGGCAAGGGAATGGAGAACAAGGGTTAGATTGTCGTGATGTCGGAGATGAAGGTAGAGAATGGGAAGCGTCTATTCTGAGATGTCCCATGCTCAATGCCCCAGACCGTGATCAAAAGGACCACGCTTGGAATCCAATCTTTCGATTTCCTCTATTGAATGTACATTTTTGTACATTACACGCATTCATGCGCATTTTTGATAGGCTATTGAAGCTCCACATTGACTATGCTTTCACAATGAAACCGTTGGAAAAGTCCGAGGAAGCGATCGAAAGAGTGGAGGTACTCTTGAATTCCATTGGCTATCACGGTGGGAATGTGTCTATAGTTGCTGCAAAGAACATAGGGGAGGCCCATGAAATTGCTCAACAAGTGTCAATGAGTGGACAAAAAACTAGACACTTTTTGAAGAGAGTTTCCCAAGGAAAGCCAAGTCGATATGATGCTCAAAACAGCTCCAACCAGCAGGCAGGTAACCTTTGGGAGCTTTGGAAGGAGTTATGCAAAGCTACTACTGACAATGATTCAAATGGCGAGCTTGCAAACAAGCGCAAGCAAGTTTGGGCCCATTTTGATAAAATGGCCAAGCTTATGGGCCTTAACAGCACAACAGAAGAACAACGTCAATCATTTCAAGAAGCTTTGGCGGATTTTACCAAGGTCTTCACCCTTTCTTGGGGTGAAAATAACATCACACATTACATGGTAAGTCATTCATGGTGTATTCATTACAAGGGATTGTTTTTATTTAATAATGTGGATCGTTTACTCATGTGAACAGCATATCTTGTTTGTGCATGGTGCTTTTTTTATGCACAAGTATGGATTGCTTGAAATTTTTAGCACTCAAGGCATGGAGAAGTCCCATTATCGAGCAATGGGAGTGCACTTCAAAAATACTCGACATGGTGGTGGAATGGTGCAATCCAATTATTTGGAGGAGATGTTCAACTGGTTTTTTCGCACAACATTTTCTCGTAAGCGCACAATGGAGCGTGCGCGACAATCCAAGATTGCTATTGAAGTGCGCAAATGGAGTCGTCAAGAGCATAGCAACAAGTGGCAAATGTCGCAAGGTCCCACCAAGCATGCTGCATGGCGGCGATGCAGAGTGCGACAAGGATCAAAGTGGATACTGCGCGAGTCACTAAACGTGAACGCAGGGTCCAGCTCTTAGCGACATGTTTATTTAAAAAATAATACTTCTTTTAAAAAAATTAGTGTGAACAGGGCCCTTTTTAAATGGGCCCTTATAAATATTGCATGCTCTCATAAATCACTCATTTCTTAAGAACAGGTGAGCTCTTACCAACGAAATGGCGTGCACCAAACAAACCGCGAAAGAGCATCCGCCTGCCAACAAAAACACCCTCCAAGGATGTGAGAAGTCGTCATGGCTTAAAGGCATAAGAAAACGGCCACGAACAACTGGCCGTTCCAGGAACTCTTCTGGTAGTGGGCATGGTGGTAGGGCACGAGAGTCATCAAGGATTGTTGAATCTCCACCTCCTCAAGATATAACACCTAGAAAGAGAATGAAGCAACGTGCCCAGCGCTGGAGAGAAGCAGAGGGCCAGCAAACATCAGATTTCGATAGGGAGCAGCCGCCGCGCCCCCAATCACAAGCAGGACCATCCAGGACACGGGTGGTCCATACAGACACCGAATCAGAGAGTGATCCACCATGGCTGCGAGAAAAAATACCGCGCACACACCGGGTGGCCGTTGGGGGGAAGACATTGCCTCAAGGCCAGGGAGCTCTCCCCACACGACAAGATCGGCAACCAAGGGAAGAAGAAGAATCAGAAGAGGCTGCAGAACCAGCCCCTAAGAATGTAAATAGGCGCAAGTCTAAGTTTTTCAAGAAGCCTAAACGCCGCCCGCCAGCAAGTGTGCAAGTGCCCCCAAGACAACCGCAGCGGCGCCAAAAAATAGCAAGGGCATTTGCAGAAATCCTCCACTACCAGAAGACGACGGAGCTCTTGATTCGACGCGCCCCCTTTGCTCGCACTGTGAAGGAGGTGCTTCAAAGATATGGAAATCAGTATAGAATGCAAGCAATAGTGCTAGAGGCTATTCAAGAAGCTGCAGAGGCCCACATCATTTCGGTGTTGGAAGATACCAACCTATGCGCCATTCATGCAAAGCGAGTGACAATACAGCCAAAAGATATGCAGCTTGCACGTCGATTGCGACGAGACTTCGAGCATTAGCCGAAGTTACCCCTCTTTTTGTATTGCACACCCTTATCTTTGTAATGATTTGACATTCCAATGACAATATGATCAACAATTGTGTCTACTCTGTCTATTATCTTTGTAATTTCAAGTTCTGTATGTAATTGCAATCAATTTCAGTAAATTTGTGCATTTTAAGTACCCTTGGGGGTAGATAAGCCTATAGGGGCCAAAAAAAGCCTGGCCACAAGGGCACGCAAATGGCCCATCCAAAACTGATGGATGGGCCATTTGCGCGCCCTTTTTTCTGCCGCTTTTAGGCTTTTCTACCCCCAAGGGTACTTAAAATGCACAAACTTACTGAGGCGGTCTGGGACAGGCAACAAGAAGAGAAACCTCTATACACCCTTCAAGGCTCCCGTGCTGCTCAATGGGGCCGGGGCACAACACAACACAAACCAAAACAACAAACCCACAGCCAAATCCCAACTACACAAGGGGCCCCACCTAGTTTAAGAGCGAACTAGGATGGAAAAGAGGAGAATCGTTAGAGCAACCCACAAACAAGAAAGGAAATTACACTAACCCTAACACCAATGGAACACTCTCACACACTAAAACACGAGAGAGAGAGAGAGAGAGAGAGAGAGAGAGAGAGAGAGAGAGAGAGAGAGAGAGAGAGAGAGAGAGAGATGGTGTACAACTTAGCTTCAACTTTATATTTTGCACAAAAGGGAACTTAGAGCTTGCGGAATCAAGTGACAAGATTTGGTTATAGCATCACAAGCACATTGTCTTAGGGTTATGGGAGCCCTCTCACCATCCACCCTCTTACAATGGTAGTCAAACAATAGCCAATGAATCACAAGCAACAAAACAACAACCTTCAATGAAACAAGTCACCTCATGAAGCTGAATGAGTTTGCCAAGCCAAATTGGAGGAGAAGCGTGAGCCTTTGGACATGAATTGCACCCAAAACTACCAATTCATTGATGTTGGGGTAGATACAACAATGGTAGGAAGAATATCTTCTACTCGCACTCACTCAAACTAGCTCAAGATTTTCTATGCACCAAAGTGATGGTGTATAGAAAGCTTACTCTCTCTTTACAACCAAGATAGAACTGGCGTGTGCTACGCTCAATGTAGTGTGCAATGGTATAGTGATGTCTTTTACAAGGAGGAATGGGTTCTATTTATAGGTTTTAGAAGCCTTGATTAGGATTAAGCCTAATCAATTTTATTAGGAAAGATCAAGGATTATGAATTTTTATGAATTTCAAATGAGAATGGGGTCTCTCTTTTCTCTTGAGTCACATGGATGTGGGCTCAAGTAAAAGAATTATTGATGTGGTGAAAGGAGAGAAACTTCCATGGGAGTGAGTGAATTTGGTTTTCTTGTGCGGTTGCCTACTCCATATGTTGATAGTGTGGGTGCATTTTTACAAGAGAAGTTAGTTGTTAGTGGTAATAATCACTAGAATTGTTAGTGAAACATTTACAATGGGTAGGATGAGTTGATTTGATGAAGGAAGAGGGGTGAATTAAAAGAGAATCATTGAGATGGTGAAGCTTTAAAGAAGCTTGAACTCACCCTTGTGTAGATTGTGGAAAAAATGACCGCTGGTCTTCTTCTTCTTCTTCCTTCTTTACGCCGCCGCCACGGTTGACCACCACGATGAAAAGAGGATTTGTTTATGAAAAATCCTCAATTTGCAGAAGTTATCATGGTTAACATGCTGAATTTTAGATACTTTTAAGAGAGGTAAATGAAATTGTAACATAGAAGCAATAGAGAGAGACATGGAGAGGGTGTATGTATGTAGAGGTTCATAAAAGAACTATAGGGATGAGACAGAAGGGTAATAGTGAAGAGGGTGGGAGAAGCCATGGAAATTGCAGGTTTGAGTGAGGGAAGGAGAGGGAGGGATGTGTAAGAGTGAGTAGGTGTGTGGAAGGGTGAGAGAAGACTAAGGGCTACTTGTGAGAAAAGTGGGCAGACTTGGGTCCACTCAAAAAATCATAGCTCACCGCTGGTAGCTCCAAAAATCATGAAAACATTTGAGGTGATTATTAAGAGCGTGGGCTACATTTTCTCTTTTGATCACCGCTCCAAATTCGGAGTGGAGATAGGTGCCAAGATTGTCACCAAAAAGCCTGTTTTTATGCCTGCAAAAGTCTTTTAGTGGCCCCGTCCTTTGTTGAATTTGTACAATGCATCCAAGAGTGAGCCCCTCCTTTGTCATATTATAATACAAAGCATCCAAGTTGCCCTTGACCCATGCATGGAGGAGGATTATTGGTGAATAAAGAAATATATACATGGTGGGACTAGTGTATGGACTTTAGCTCAATGAGCACATGGTGTTAGAATAATGAGTAAAAATAATAATAAAGATATGGAGGAGTTATGGATATGGAAAGATATTGGAATCATATGATATGGTCCCTCCTTGAATTATTTTGGGTGAAAGAGGAAAAAGTATGCAAGTAAATAATATAATAAACGTAACCAATGAGTAGAAAACAATTTTTTGTTTTCACGAGGGTGAGGGTGAAAATGTGGGAGTGATTTGTATAAAGGAAAAATATGAGGTTAGAGTATGTACATATTGGCAAAAAATATAATTATCGTGTAAGAGGATGAAAGAAGGTGTACATAGGTTTAATAAAACACACACCTAAGTAGAAATATTTAAATATAATACCAAAATAATTATAAAAAATCCCTATATTTAGGCCATATATACAATGAAATATTTACACACAAAGAGGCCATAATATAATTTTATTTTTTTGGCTCAACTAGCCCAGTGACTAGCTAGCTGAGGGTTTTTAAGAAGATATGGGAAAAGCCCCCTAGCTCACACACGCCTATGTACAGTGAAATGGTAGGGAGAACCATAGCGTTTGGGTGAATTTGGTAGGGTGGAGTAACTTACTATGGCAATTATGGAGAGCCGAAAAACGGCTATCATTATCCCTCCCCCAGGATGATGGTATATTCATGTACCATCATAGAGCATCTTTTCCAAAGAGAGTGCTTCAGAGTCCTTGACGAGATCTTCATTGTTTGGCCCCTCAGAATTTTGGCTGGAGTTACACTCATGCTTCATGTAACAATACTTACATGAGACAGCGGCCTTTGCACAGATCTTTGGTAGAATTCGACTCAAATAAGGCTTCAAGCGATACCCGTTTACCTTCCTGGAGTGCTCTTTCCCATTCAAGTCCATAAGTTGATAGTAACTTGAATTGAAAGCCTTCTTAACTATGTATGGCCCCTGCCATCTAGTTTCAAATTTGGCATCGAAACGATTGTCAAGTCGATTGTCATACCTTAGCACAAGCTCTCCTTCCTTGATGCCTTTGTCCTTCAGTTTCTTGTCGAGCTTTTCTTTTGCTTGTGTGGCTTTCCTCTTGTAAACCTCGTAAGATGCTTCTCTTTTCCACTCAAGCTCCCCTAACGTAAGAAGTCGATCCATCCATACCTCTTGATCATCTTGTGCACCTTTTCCATGAAGCCGCATTGTTGGAATGTTGAGCTCGATAGGCTGTAAAGCCTCTTGACCATAGACCAAGTGAAATGGTGTGAACTCCGTGGCTTCCCTATATGTGGTTCGATATGCCCACAAGGCACCATCCAAGAAGTCATCCCATAATTTTGTCTTGTTTTGCACCATATTTCTAATGATTCCTGCAATGACACCATTAGCCTTCTCCACCAAACCATTTGACTGTGGGTAGTATGGTGTGCTATGACGATGTAGAATGTGAAGCTCTTCACAAACTTTTGTGAGCAAGCCCTTCCTAAACCCTGGACCATTATCAGAAACAATCTCCAAAGGTGTGCCAAATCTGCAACAAATGTGAGTGTACACAAACTTTCTAACTGTCCTCTCATTCACTCTTGCCACACTTTGAGCTTCCACCCACCTAGTCATATAGTCTACAGCCACTAGAATGTAGAGTTTACCATTTTTTGTCCTAGGCAGAGGACCCATAGCATCAATGCCCCACTTTTCAAAGGGTCCATTTGCAAGCACTATTTGCCTCGGGCCATGCACCAACCTTCTATTTCCAATTATCTGACAAGTGTGACAGCTTTTACACCAATGTTGAACATCCACATGCAAACTTGGCCAAACATACCCTGAAAGCAAAATCTTCTTCACAGTTAATTCTTGGGCAAAATGACCACCACATGCCTCTTCATGCAAACCTTTTAGAATGGCTGGAATTTCCTCGATAGTTGGTACTCTTCTGCACACTTGATCCTTCCCTCTTTGATAGAGGGAGCCTTCTAGGAAGAGATAGAAACTTGCCTTCTTCATGAGTCTCCTCTTCTGAGCCTTCGTGAAGTCTTGTGGAAACTCACCCTCCAAAATGTAGCCAATAATGGGATCCAATGACTCCAATCCCTGGTATCTCGGTTGCTTGACAGCTGCTGCCACCATGATGACCTGCACTTCTCTCTCAACACATGTAACTGCTTGTTGTGAAAGTAAATCGGCATCTTCATTTTGTTTCCTCGGAATATGATATAGTTGCACTTCTTCAAACTGATTAAACATCCTACGAATGGCATGAACTTTTGTCCTTAAGCTTTCATTCTTGCATGCCCAAATGCCTAAAATCTGTTTAACAATGAGAAGTGCATCTCCCTTTACCATGAGACGTTTTATCCCTTGGCCAATGCACATCTTCAAACCATGAAGTAGTGTGTCATATTCTGCTTCATTGTTGCTAGTTGAACCTGGTAGATTGACCTTCTCTTTCATGACCACCTCTCCACTTGGGTTGAGCAATACTAGCCCTCCCTCCGCTTTTCCTGTGACTCGTCGAAAAGCTCCATCAAAGAACAAGGTAAAAGCATTAGGAATACTTTTAGGTGGTGGCAATGTTAGGGTCTTTACTTGAGGCACCTTAATTTCCTTCTCATGTACCCTATAAATGAGAATCCCTGCCAATTGTGCACACACACTATCATCTACCTTGAAAGAGTATTGGAACTCTTGCAATTCCATAATCCACTTTGAGATCCTAGTGCTAAGATTCATTTGAGAATACACCCAAGGAAACAAATTTTCTGCAGTGAGAATTACAAAAGGTTTTGGTAGCAGGTAGGATCTAAACTTTCTCACCGCAAACATGAGAGAAATCATCATGAGTTCTGCTTCTGTGTAGCTTCTCTCCAAAGCATTCATGACCCTACTAGCAAAGTAGATGGGTCGCATCCTTGTACTGTGGGGATCTTGTTGTAGCAACACAGCACCAATTGTTTCCCTTCCAACACTAGAGCTAACAAAGAATGTGTACTCTCAACAAGGAGGCATGAGTGTTGGTAGCTCTGACAAAATGACTTTAATGTTACAAAAATACTCTTCAATCTCATCAGACCATGCAAATTCTACTTGTTGTGTCAACTTTTGCAAAGGATGAAGCAACTCCGAGGCTAAGTGAATGAAGCGTGACATATACTTCACCTTCTGAATGAAAGAGATGACCTCCTTAAGACTCTTTGGTGATGGGAGCTCAATAAGAGCCTTTGCCTTTGAAGGATCCACCTCAATGCCTTTATAGGAAACCTTGTGACCGAGCAAGATCACTTCATCCTCACCTATGTGGCACTTGTCGGGGTTGAGTTGACCTCCCATGTCGTAGAGCTTCTTTAAACCTTCTTCTACCCTTTGTAGATGCAATGATTTTGAGCTATAAATGCAGAAATCATAAATGAACACCCTAATTGACTTTCCAAAGAATGCTTGAAACACCATGTTCATGAAACGTTGGAATGTTGCAGGAGCATTTGTCAGACCAAATGGCATGACTCTAAAAGCATAGCAACCCCAAGGAGTGATAAAGGTTGTTTTCAATTGATCTTCCAATATGATACCTATTTGAAATTAGCCTAAGTAGCCATCACACACAGTGTACTTCTCATGACCAGCTACCTCATTTAGTATTTCATCCTGAAATGGGAGGGGAAAGTGATCTCTTTTTGTTGCCTCATTGAGTGAACGATAATCCACACACACCCTCCACTTGCCGTTTTTCTTAGGAGTGACAACAACGGGAGAGATCCACTCTGAATTCTCCATTGGATAAATGAAACCTACTGCTAGAAGCTTTCTTACCTCCTTGAGTAGAGCCTGCTCCTTGATGACTCCTAGTCTTCGTAGCTTTTGAGCCTTAGGTGTGGCCTCTGGCTTCAACTCAATTTTGTGTTGAACATCATCTACTCCACGCACATCGGTGTAGTCTTTAGCAAAAAGCCTAGGAAATTTCCTTAGCACACATTTGAACTCCTCTCTTTCGTCCTTTGTAAGTGTTGTAGACAACATACCTTCTAACATTTCTTCATCTTGCACATTTTGGTTCTCTTGGGAACCTACCTCCTCCAAACCTTGACAAGAGGTCTCTTGGTTGGTTGGATTAAACCTTACCCCCATGACTTCGATGGAAGACTACCCTTCAGTAATGCTGCCGCTACTTTCTTCTTCTGAAGTGTTATCGGTCCAACCTTCTTCCGTCTCACTTTGAGATGATTCTTCATGGAGCTCCTCTTGGCGTTGCTCCTTCATGTCAAAGACAACCTTCTTATGATTGTCGTTCCTGCAAATTACCTTTCCACTCTCCCAATCCTGCAAATCTTGCATTTTCATTAGCCATGGTCTCCCTAGGATAAATGGGTAACCATTTCCTTTGGTAGACATGACATAAAAATCCACTGCCTTCTTAATGCCAAAGGCCTCCACAAAAACATTTTTACAAATGCCTACGCACCTAGCCTTGCTATTGTTTGCCATCTTGACCTTAATTTCAGGTGTCTCATGGATGTGCATGCCTAGTTTTTGCATGAGTCCCTCTGTCATGATGCAAATTTGTGCACCCCCATCCACTAGACCTTTCCTAACCATTCTCCCTTTTATGTAACAATCTAGCACAAGTGTAATGTCCTCATTCATTTCAACTTGTGCAATTTTTACAACAGGCACACTCTCTTTTACCTTTCTCCTAGTGCTAACTGCCCTTGTTAAATCCCTCCTAACTTGTGGACATAATGCAAGAAATTGAGGCGATGAGATATCAGGACCCTTACCTCTCATGTCTTCCAACAGGTTGTATGGAGCCATTCCATGTCCAAGAGGAAAGTCTTGGAGGTGGATACGACGTCGAGCCTTCTTTTCTCGTCCATGGTCACTTTGTGATGTAACTCCTTCTTTCTCCTTACCTTTCCCTCGGCCACGCTTAATGCCATTTGCTTCCATGTCAACCTCTCTTGAATTTGTCACCTCTACCACATGCACGTTTGGGTCTGGCAAAGGTGGAACTCCTTCCACTCCTTGTGGAGGTGGTCTTGTTCCATTTGGCCTTTGTATAAGCCGTGGTTGCTGACTAGTTCCTTCACCTGCATTCATCACTGGGTAATTCAAGTTAGGTCTCCCTGGCTCCCCACGGGGCTAAGGACAATTATACATCCCATGTCCAGACTCACCGCAATTCCAACATTGCAAGACTCTCCTAGGTCGTGGGTCTCACTCTTCAAACTTCTTTGCTTGTCCCTTTGGACCTACAGCTTGTGCAAGGTGAATTGACAAGCTGCTTAAAGATTCATTTAACTTCTCAATCACTTTCGCCGTTACCTCAGGAAGCTCCTTAGATGTTGATGCTTGTGACTTACCTTTGGGTCTAAGACCTTCTATTGGAACCTCCCCCCTTAACCACTTGCGTTTCCTATATTTCTCAGCAGCCCTAGTTTCAGCTGCATCAAAGGTAGCAGGTGCACCCGCCTCAACTTTTACCTTAAGGTCAGGAAAGAGTCCGGCTATGAACCTCTCCTTCTTTAGAAATTCTGCACCATCACCAGGGTTAGCAACATTTCGTATCCATAGAGCCCAAAGACGTAGGAACTCTTGCTTGTACAAGTAGTAGTCATCTAAGTCTTTTTGCTTATGAGAAACAATGTCTTGCCATAATTTTTGAGTGTTTTGGGGATCAAAGAAGTATTTCTTGAAACGATTCAAAACTTCCGTGTAATTCCCTTTAACTTCCTCAGGCAAAGAGTCAAACCAAGTGCTAGCATCTTTCCTAAGGACCACCTCAAACATTTCTACACGTTCTTGATCAGTTACTATCCTCTTGATACGGCAAGACATCTTGAAATTCGCTAGAAATAATTCTGCATCCTCTCCAGGCTCTCCAAAGAAAAGAGGATATCCAGACATTTGGCGTTGGCTCTCCATTGAATTGATTTCAAAGTGACGCGTTTTGTTTTTTCTTTCTTTAAAAGATTTACAAAATAATATTTTCTAAATTGCAATCTATTCTACAAAAAAATAAAAATATTCACATCAAATGACCTATGATAATCAATAAGAGGTAGAATGACAGGGTTTGGTGACGCGAGAATTTCTCCTACTCTTTGGGCACCAAACATGAATACCATACATTGTTGAAAATGGATTTTTCTACTAATTGCAATGTTTACTCTAATGTGTGGAGTGAAATGAAAGGGAAAAACTTGTATTCCTGGGCCATTATCCATGGTCTATGCATGACCTAATTCTTAAAACAAAACAAAAAATAGACGTCCAAACTAAGGTCGTACCTAATGAGAGGCAAAATAAAAGGATTTACTGATGCGTTTATCCCTACCAACCTAAGAGGACCTAGGATTCTACGAATTATGTGTACCTTTTGCCTTGCAATGGGAATGAAGGGATCATACAAATTCTCGTGATTCATGCAAGCTACTTGATTATGCTAAAGGTGGAGCCTTCACAAAACATACACAAGCCGGGGCACCAAAATTAAGGCGGTCCGGGGCGGTCAACAAGAAGAGCAACCTCTAGACACCCTTCAAGGCTCCCGTGCTGCTCAATGAGGCCGGGGCACAACACAACACAAACCAAAACAACAAACCCACAGCCAAATCCCAACTACACAAGGGGCACCACCTAGTTTAAGAGCGAACTAGGACGCAAAAGAGGAGAATCGTTAGAGCAACCCACAAACAAGCAAGCAATTTACACTAACCCTAACACCAATGGAACACTCTCACACACTAAAACACGAGAGAGAGAGAGAGAGAGAGAGAGAGAGAGAGAGAGAGAGAGAGAGAGAGAGAGAGAGATGGTGTACAACTTAGCTTCAACTTTATATTTTGCACAAAAGGGAACTTAGAGCTTGCGGAATCAAGTGACAAGATTTGGTTATAGCATCACTAGCACATTGTCTTAGGGTTATGGGAGCCCTCTCACCATCCACCCTCTTACAATGGTAGTCAAACAATAGCCAATGAATCACAAGCAACAAAACAACAACCTTCAATGAAACAAGTCACCTCATGAAGCTGAATGAGTTTGCCAAGCCAAATTGGAGGAGAAGCGTGAGCCTTTGGACATGAATTGCACCCAAAACTACCAATTCATTGATGTTGGGGTAGATACAACAATGGTAGGAAGAATATCTTCTGCTCGCACTCACTCAAACTAGCTCAAGCTTTTCTATGCACCAAAGTGATGGTGTATAGAAAGCTTACTCTCTCTTTACAACCAAGATAGAACTGGCGTGTGGTACGCTCAATCTAGTGTGCAATGGTATAGTGATGTCTTTTACAAGGAGGAATGGTTTCTATTTATAGGTTTTAGAAGCCTTGATTAGGATTAAGCCTAATCAATTTTATTAGGAAAGATCCAGGATTATGAATTTTTATGAATTTCAAATGAGAATGGGGTCTCTCTTTTCTCTTGAGTCACATGAATGTGGGCTCAAGTAAGAGAATTATTGATGTGGGGAAAGGAGAGAAACTTCCATGGGAGTGAGTGAATTTGGTTTACTTGTGCGGTTGCCTACTCCATATGTTGATAGTGTGGGTGCATTTTTACAAGAGAAGTTAGTTGTTAGTGGTAATAATCACTAGAATTGTTAGTGATACATTTACAATGGGTAGGATGAGTTGAGTTGATGAAGGAAGAGGGGTGAATTAAAAGAGAATCATTGAGATGGTGAAGCTTTGAAGAAGCTTGAACTCACCCTTGTGTAGATTGTGGAAAAAATGACTGCTGGTCTTCTTCTTCTTCTTCGCTTCTTCACGCCGCCGCCACAGTTGACCACCACGATGAAAAGAGGATTTGTTGATGAAAAATCCTCAATTTGTAGAAGTTATCATGGTTAAGATGCTGAATTTTAGATATTTTTAGGAGAGTTAAATGAAATTGTAACATAGAAGCAATAGAGAGAGACATGGAGAGGGTGTATGTATGTAGAGGTTCATAAAAGAACTATAGGGATGAGAGAGAAGGGTAATGGTGAAGAGGGTGGGAGAAGCCATGGAAATTGCAGGTTTGAGTGAGGGAAGGAGAGGGAGGGATGTGTAAGAGTGAGTAGGTGTGTGGAAGGGTGAGAGAAGACTAAGGGCTACTTGTGAGAAAAGTGGGCAGACTGGGGTCCACTCAAAAAATCATAGCTCACCGCTGGTAGCTCCAAAAATCATGAAAACATTTGAGGTGATTATTAAGAGCGTGGACTACATTTTCTCTTTTGACCACCGCTCCAAATTCGGAGTGGAGATAGGTGCCAAGATTCTCACCAAAAAGCCTGTTTTTATGCCTGCAAAAGTCTTTTAGTGGCCCCCTCCTTTGTTGAATTTGTACAATGCATCCAAGAGTGAGCCCCTCCTTTGTCATATTATAATACAAAGCATCCAATTTTCCCTTGACCCATGCATGGAGGAGGATTATTGGTGAATAAATAAATATATACATGGTCTATGCAACATTAATTTGGATTTTTCAAATTTCCAATGTAATTGGACTTTTTGGTGGAGGGGTGTACTAGGTAGAGCTAAAGCAGGTGATAGTGTGCTGGAAAATTCATTTCCGCTTTTCTAGTGTCCTTGAGTCTGAACATATGCTGGAATTGCCATAAAAAGGGTGCATTTAAATGAATGATGCAAAACCAATCCATTGCAGTATATTTGTGCCTTTTAAGTACCCTAGGGGGTAGATTGTCTTATAAGGGGCAAAAAAATGCCTGGCCATAAGGGCGCGCAAATGGCCCATCCAAAGTTGGTGGATGGGCCATTTGCGCGCCCTTGTGGCCAGGCCTTTTTCTACCCCTTTTAAGCTTATCTACCCCCAAGGGTACTTAAAATGCACAAATTTACTAAAACCTATTGGTTTTGCATCAATATTTTACATGGATCCTTGTGGACACCTTTTTTTGGTCATTTCAAGATTTGAATTCCTTATAGGATATCAAAACAAATAACATATTGTGAAACCAAGTGTCTATGCAACATTAATTTGGATTTTTCAAATGTCCAATGTAATTGGACTTTTTGGTGGAGGGGTGTATTAGGTAGAGCTAAAGCAGTTGATAGTATGCTGAAAAATTCATTTCATAATTGATTTCAGCTTTTCTAGTGTCCTTGAGTCTGAACATATACTGGAATTGCCATAAAAAGGGTTCATTTAAATGAATGATGCAGAACCAATCCATTGCAGTATATTTGTGCTTTTTAAGTACCCTAGGGGGTAGATTGGCTTATAAGGGGCAAAAAAATGCCTGGCCACAAGGGCGCGCAAATGGCCCATCCAAAACTGATGGATGGGCCATTTGCGCGCCCTTGTGGCCAGGCATTTTTTTGCCCCTTATAGGCTAATCTACCCCCTAGGGTACTTAAAAAGCACAAATATACTGAAATTGACTGCAATTACATGCAGAACTTGAAATAACAAAGTCACCAATCAAAAAACAATTTATATCACCAATTGAAACAATTTTCAAGATTGACAAATCAGATTCAAAAGAATTTGCAATATAGAGAGACAATTTCAAATATTTTTTATTCCTTCCAGCACGGTGATTTGACATCATGTATCTGAGGAGTTCATAATTTTTTTGACCATTTCCTGGCGCCTATTTTGCGCATAAGGCAACTCCCCAGTCAAGAGGGACTGCGCTATGGCATTTGGGTCAGTTGAGCCAATGGAAGCATGTATCCCTATCTGGGCAAGAACTTTACCACGAAAGCCAGTGCAAAACACTGTGCATACAAGGGATCTACGCACTAGGAACACTTGATGCGCAGTTTGAGCAATGGTGCTCAAACACAAAAAATTGCTCAAAGCTTTTAACGACCAAGTCATAAAATGGGCTTGGGGAGTAAATTCATTATGGATAATGGCCACATCGCCAGGGGGGAGTTGTCCTAGGTAATGCGCGAGGGAAGCTTGAGGTCCAAAGCCCGTCCGCTTGCCACCCGTCCTTGCAACAAAATCATCAACCTCCACAACATCCTGTCATAAACCGATAAAGGTTGAGAAAAAATACAATGAAGGATAAAATAGTAACATGAAAATTAGGATACAGTTTACCTCCTGCTCCTTGTCGTCCTCCTCCCTGTTGCCCTTTGCATCCAAGTCAATGCTCCCATGCACCACAGATACAAGCTTTGTATTATCAGATGGGAGGTCTCATAATGGCATAGGCATCCTAGCAGCCTCAACCTTGGCTTGCGTGGCTTGGAAATCTTCATCAGCCACATGCAACTGCTTTGCTGCCAGGACCTCCGCACATACAACTGCAATAGTGTCCGCAATAGAGTCCCCATCTGGCAAGAGCTTGCTTTCTAGGGAATCTGGCGTATTGTCTAAGGGACATTTGATGCTGTTGCATAGCACGCTCAAGCATTCATCCATGCGTAGGCCAAATGCTTTTTCCAAATCATGCAGGAACACATACTCCTCCCCATCCACTAACACTGAGGAGAAGCGGCTGATTTCTACCTCTAGGATTGCCACATCCGTCAGTGGTAGTGGCACTGGAGTGTCACTAGGGCCAGTCGCAACTATGGATTTCTCAACCACTTCCTCAAGACCCCTAGGGTACTCAAGCCAGTGTGCTTTTCCTTCCACTGCAGGGTTCATGGGGATAACCTGCTGCTCCTTGGTGTCCTTGATAAAGGACCCAACTTGAAGGTGTGGTAAGCGGAGCTCCTCCAAATCAGGTTCCTCGCTCACCAAGAAGATAAATTTTGCGAGCCGAGAAAGGTACTCCACCCCCAACTTGCGCTTCTTGAGCGCTGACACCCCAGGGGCTTGCTCGTCCAAGTAATGGCCTGCATCGGTTGCAATTTCTTGGAATCGTTGCAACCGCTTGGAGAATGGGCGATCACCTTTGTGTATATAGTGCAAAAGATCGCAAGGCACCCAGATCCCTACATGTGGGGGGATAGATACAGAATATTTTATGATGTGCTCCTCCATGAACGTAGAAATCTCCTCAAATGCATCCATGTGAAGGGCAATTGTGGCGTCAAGGTCAGGGAGACAATTAAAAAAGGTGTGGAGGTCCAACTTCCCTTTGTCTTTGGTGTCCTCGAGGAAGAGGATGAAGCGTGACAAAGGGGTGGATGTGGGTGCAGAGGTTGTGGCAGCATCCATGTCTAGCCTGGGGTGTGGATAGAGAGTGGAGGAGATCAAGAGTTGCAAAGTGAAAATAGTAAATGAGTTAGGTGGCCCCCCTTTTATAATGGACCCTTTTTTTAAGACATTAAAAAAACGGCACTTTCACCAAAAAATGATTTCTAATCCCAATGCAAAAAATTATATTCAAAGGCATGATTTGCCGAAGCAAATCATATTGATTACAACGGGGATCAATATGAAAATTTCAAGAGTTACAAAGTTATAATATTGATAGCATAGTTCCATCTATCCCCCAGTCCTCCTCGACCTTCAATTTGTCTTCCATTCTCTTCCCAATCTGCGGACATTCATTACAATAAGCATCTAATGATCGACAAACCATGATGTATTGAAAATGTGGTGGAAGGATTCTCACCTTGTGACCTTGTAAATGAAATTGTGCTTGTTGAAGGGCCTCAAAACCCATAATAACCAAATGTTCTCGAACATTATTGAGAGTCCAATGCTTGTTCACTTGGACTGCCTCCAAAGCATCATTGGGCATCTTCACTGCAATGTCAAAGCTTGCAATAGCGCCATCTACACTCTGTAAGGGAGTCCACAGTCCAAGCTTGCACATCCAACGATCATAGTGAAATCGTATGTACAAGGAGGTGCGGGATTTCAAATAGCACATTCCAATACCTGAAGCTCCAACCTTACAATGGTACCGGTCCCCGTTGTGCATGCCCTCCACAAAACCCTAGTCCTCTTCTTAAAGCCTTCCTAATTCCTCGTAATGCGCATCTTTACATACAAGCATTGTGGTAGTCTCCACAAATCCAAACTCTTTAAAAATGTGCACAAAACAATGAATAGGCAAACACCAACTCAAGCCCACAGACCTAGAAGCTTTAGAGTATTTCAAAGAGTTTTGGACATCCATTATCATCTTTTGCTTGAAAGATGCTACCGACCACAAATCTGGGACCGGCCACTCCATACTTAATAAGGAAGTTACTTTGATGGGTTCAAGCGTTCCAAATGCTTGTGTAGAAGTAGGGACAATATAGGAGTGAGAATAGAAGAAAATCCTTCTTTGAACCAGTTTGGTTGGGCAAAGATGTGGGAACATTATTGCTCCAATATCCGCATGTATAGCATTGAATGTGTTGGAGAGACTATGTAGTGGCTACTCCTCCACCAACGTGGATGGAAATATGACTATAAATGCATGACAAATGTTAAGTACGAATCCATAATAACATTACACTGTGATTTCACACCTAGCTTTGTATTCTCAAAACATGTACTTACAATGTGTTGGAAATCGAGGTGGTTGTTGCAAGTGCATGGTTGACATTGAGAAAACATGTTGCACAATGTCTATGGTCCCCTTGTCTTTGCGGTTCTTGAAGCCAAGGAGCTTTCCTTTCCAATGAAGATCCAAGTTTGCACGATTCCGCACACGATGAGGTCCAACAGCAGATGGTTGCATGTATACCCAAGCACCTTTGGTGAACTCTTGTGGCACCCACTCATCATCTACACCTCTAGTGTTGTGGCATGCAAGTGCTGTGACCTCATCCTTTGGCCGCCTTTGCGAAGTAGAGTTGGCCATGGTTGAGCAAAGCAAACTAGGAGGAGGACAAGAACCTTGCTTGTTGCTACAATGTAGGTGGGATAAAGTGATATGAGAAAGTGGTTAACCCTTGTGGCAATGGGAGGAGAAGGTGGACAACCCTTGCTTGGTGTGGCACTAGGAGGAGAAGGTGGATAACCCTTGCTTGGTGTGGCAATGGAAGGTGGTAGGGGAGGAGAGAGGAGCTTCCTTGCTGCAGCAATGGAGATGGTGTAGAGAGAGAGAGAGTGTTGGAGTAGAGGATGAGTGTGATGGTTGCAACCAAGGAGGGGTTGGAAAAGGGGTTCTAGAGAGAGAAAATCACTTTTTGCCTAATAACTAATTTTGGGGGAGCTTTGGATAGCAAAAAAAGATTTTTAAAAATTTTTTAACAAAATTTGAATTTTAGGGTTTTTGGATGCACGTTTTGACTTTTTGAGATCCAAAAATGCTGTTTTGACCATAAAATAGTTTTAGGGGGGTTTACACAAGATAAAATTTGAGTTTTGAAATTTTTGAAAATTTTCAAATTTTTGGGATTTTTTCAAAAAGGAGAGAAGTTGGAGGTTCCATATGGCCCCCACCCCACCTTCTCACTAGGTAAGAGCTCATTTAAGAAGTGTAAGACTACTTTGTCCCCCTACATTTTTGAGGGCAAAGAGTGTGTCCACCACCCTCTTCTCATTGGTGGCCTCTAATTAACCTTAATCCCAAAGGGCCCCTAGAGGGCTCATATTTTTCCTAATGCTCTCTCTCTCTCTCTCTCTCTCTCTCTCTCTCTCTCTCTCTCTCTCTCTCTCTCTCGGCTCGTCCCCGGCTAGCAAAGCTCCGAGATCCGTGAGCTCGGGGGGAAAAGGTGAAGCAAGCTCTCTCTCGTGCTTAAGAAACAAAACCATGGCTCTCTCTCTCTCTCTCTCTCTCTCTCTCTCTCTCTCTCTCGTCCTTGGCTAGCAAAGCTCGGAGGGAGGAGGTTACGCAAAGAGGAGAGTAGTTGGGATGGAAGAAGAGGAGGAAAGACCAGGGTACTCAAGAAAAGGTAATCAAAGGCATAGAGAGCTTTAAGGCAATAAAAATTAAGTTGATTTTAGAAGAAGTGGAGGCTCGTGAGCAGCAAATAAGGCAATGGAAAGTGCACAAAATAGGAAGTTACAGGATAATTGATAGTAACTGAAGCTTGATGATTGAGGTAGTGAGAAGAATTGAAGCTTGCAGAATCCACGGGGCAGAAGAAGCAGATAAAGTGACAGGAGGGAATTTTCATGACCGTCATCAGTTAAAGATTGATTAAACATCTTGTTGAGAATCGGTGTCATTAGCGACCCGGTTAATATTGTAAAACGGGAGCTTAAACTCCTAGTTAGCAGATGATCCAAGTGACGTTGTTGTTAATAGCCCGCCTTGGCTAAGGATTAAGTTGTACTCAAAGCAATAATCAATCAATTGATGATTATGGTATTTTGCAGATCTTTCAGTGTCTGCTATTCTCTCACTTTTACATCTCCCATAGCTAGAGACTTGATGCCTGCCCGGCTCAGGTTTGAAATACATATCCCCTGACATCTTTGGTGAACCTGACGTGAAACGAGCCGGGGTGGGAGGTAAAGATGGAGAATTTAGAGCAGATGATGAAGATGATTGCAGAGTTTATTGCAAACAGTTTTGATGATAAGTCAAGAGTTTCATATTTTTTAAGATTCTTCAATCGGTTCAAGGATATAACCTTATATGGCCGCCCAAGAGGTAAGCCGGCCGCCCGCCCAAGGTGAAAAACTATGGCCACCCTAAAGCCAATGCGAAGCCAAGTAAAAGAAAATGGCGAGCAGCGTGCAGGCAACGAAGAAGGGAGAAAAAGCTATCACTGTGCCGTGCTCAGCTCGGACGCCGTTGACTTAGAAACAAGAATCAAGCAGCAAGTTGGGGCACTCACTCTGGTGCCACTAACGACGCGTTTGGCGATGGTCGGTACAATCAATTGCCACATCATCATGCTCGTTTCCTATGGCCCTAGCAACGAGGGTGTTGTCGTTGGTTAGGGAGGGCCAATAAAATGAAAAGTGAAACGAGAGAAGAAGGGGGGGAAACAAATCATAACGAGGATGGATAATTGAACGAGGGCATGAAAGGAAGGGGCTCAGAACGTGTGAAGTGTTGGAAGCTCGAAGGCAAAAGGGGAAGGAACCAAAGCAAAGCTTTCTCAAGCTCTCTCACGTTCTCTCGTCCTCGGTTAGCAAAGGAAGGGAGAAGAGGGAAGCTTTCTTTCTTCTCTCGCTCTGGTCCTTTGCTAGAAAAACAAAGGAAGCAAAGCATCGGGCTCTCTCTCTCTCTCTCTCTCTCTCTCTCTCTCTCTCTCTCTCTCTCTCTCTCTCTCTCTCTCTCTCTCTCTCTCTCTCTCTCTCTCTCTCTCGGCTCTCTCTCTCGGCTCGTCCTTGGCCTAGCAAAGCGAAGATATCCATGATCTCGAGGGGAGAAGGTGAAGCAAGCCCTCTCTCGTGCATAAGAACCAAAACCAAGGCTCTCTCTCTCTCTCTCTCTCTCTCTCTCTCTCGTTAGCAAAGCTCGGAGGGAGGAGGTTACGCGAAGAGGAGAGAAGTTGGAACAGAAGAAGAGGAGGAAAGACCAGGGTACTCGAGAAAAGTTAATCAAAGGCATATAGAGCTTCAAGGCAATAAAAATCAAGTTGATTAAAGGAGAAGTCGAGGCTCGTGGGAGGCAAATAAGGCAGTGCAAAGCGCACAAAATAGGAAGTTGCAGGATAATTGATAATAATTGAATCTTGATGATTGAGACAGTGAGCAAAATTGAAGCTTGCATAATCCACGGGGCAGAAGAAGCACATAAAGCAACAGGAGGGAATTTCCATCACTGTCATCAACTAAAGATTGTTTAAACATCTTGTTAAGACCCGGTGTCGTTAACGGCCATGTTAATCCTGTAAAATGGGAGCTTAAACTCGTAGTTAGCATATGATCAAAGTGACAGTGCTTTAACAGCCTGCCTTGGCTAAGGATTAAGTTGTACTCAAAGCATTAATCAATTAATTGATGATTATGGTATTTGCCAGATCTTTCAGTGTCTGCTATTCTCTCATTTTTACACCTCCCACAGCCAGAGGCCTGACGCCTGCCCGGCTCACATTTTGAATACATATCCCCCAACAGCATAAAGTGAACTAAGATTATTGGAAAATACCTTTGGCTGCAAGCTATTGAATGGTTCATATTGGTGAAAGAGATGATTGTAAGGATTGTTGGTATAAGAGAGTTGATATAAAAGTTATTTAGGTGGTATTCAAAAACACCTTAATTTGGTTTGTTGGAATGACATGCCTTGTCCTTTACTCAAAAGAATCCGTCAAACTTTCTTTGGCTCTTTTCACAACCTTTATAGGAGTTTTGACTTTTTTGGGAATGCCTGTGATTGGCATCTAAGGGAAGACAATACTTTCGATCGCTTTTTATTGCTTTGGATCCTTGATGTTACACATCTAGTATTTCTACCGATAGTTTGAATAAACATCCACATCCACTAAAGACCTTGGGATTCCATCTAGATCAAGGTCACCCTTTTGATGACTATCCCATGTCTCTATGTTTCTTAAGCATAGAAATAGAGAGTCAATTGTGAATTTTGTGTCATATGGCCACAACACAATTGCAAAGTGACCATATCTTTCGTGCCCATGTCCATATGTAATGATGCCAGTCAAAGAGATTCAAAGTTGAGGAGGCCTATCTGTTTGCTTTGATTTTGATCTTAGCCTTGGAATTGCAATCTTTTCTTGGTCCATATTGTCATGTATGATGTACAAGTTTTTTTACAGTTCTAGCGAAGATTCCAAGTGTCAACCATAGCAAAAATTTATATAGCTTTCTTGTTGTAGCATGTGAACTCGACACTTCCTTAAAAGTGCATTATGCTCTTGTGACACTTTGTTGATGCCATTTTCTCCTTTATTTTTTAGAAAATAGCACATTTGGAAAACATGCTTGTTGTTGCAAGACTCACATGCTTAAACTTTTTGTTCCATATACGATTAATGAAGAGATTGACATTTGCTTACTTCCAACATGTTTCAATGTCTTATTCACTTGTGTCCATATGTTTATTTGTGTCTAGATGTCAGGGATGACTAATTTTTACGGTCCTCCAATTGCAAACCCCAAAAATATTTTTCAAGTTGAACAATGCTTCTCTATTTGAGGTTTGGCAACGTTTATCTGGAAAACAATCAGTGATTCCGATTTGTGAGATAGAGGCCATAGACATTTTGGCCTCTAAAGATTTAGGAGAGAGAACCCTAGGCTTTTTATTAGCCATACAATAAGTTCTTTGTGTACAAAAAATGACCTTTTCCTTGCAATCAAATTTGTAGCTACATCATCAACATTGTTGCTTGTGTATTCATCCACAAATTCTTTGCCCAATGGTTTGGAAAGCAATGGTGATCCATCTTGGAAGGTAAGCCTATTAATAGGCCATCATACTAGTGTAATGCAATTCAATTTGTCACTTGCACTAGTCCTTGCTTCATTGTGTAAGCCTTATTCACCCCACACCAAGATGTTCTTCTCCTAAAACCTCATAGTCAATCACTTCATATGGAAAAGATAGAAGTATCGCCCCTGTTCCAATTCCATATTTCATCCCCTCTGATCAAAGCAAGAAAGCACGCTCTTTCCAACTCTCTCGTAATGTACCTCCGTAGTCAGCTTCCTCCATGTGCTCTCCTTCAAGGACCACAACCACTTCATCATGTGGCATACTAACCATGCCACATTATCCTATATGCTTGACACTTTGTCTCTCCCATTTTGCAAGCCCACCAACCATTTCACCGACCGTCGATGCATGAATTGTCAGAAAGGGAAAGCAAGTAAAAGACTCATGGAAATTATCAATAGAGACCGACAAGTTCCCATCTCCAAGCACTTCACCATGCCACAAAACACTAGTTTTCGGTTAAAAATGCTCTCCCATTTGCAACCACCTTGTCTCCAATCAGGAAATATTGAGATGTACCTCCATAATAGTCTCAAGATTTGACCACATGGCAAATACTTGAGGTCCATGCCAAGGCATATTAGACACGTTAAAGGGACATGTCAAGGGTGTGGGTCCCTAGTCATTCAATCATTTGTATACACTCTATGTTTAGTTGGCTAATATCACTTTGGGTGTACCTTCATAGAAGCTCAAGATTTGACCACGTGACAGAAACTTTAGTCCTATGACAAGGGTTATTAGACACATTCAAGGAATGTCAATGCTATGGGTTTGCAAGATTCAATCTACCAAACCCCACTTGTATTGCACTCTATGTTTACTTGGCTAGTATAATTTGGTGTGTTCTGTCATAGTGCAGCCTCAAGATTTGACCACGTGGCAAAAACTTGACACCCATGCCAAGGATCATTATACACATTCAAGGCCCATGTCAAGGCTATGGGTTTGCAACTATTCAATTTGTAAGTTTACTCAGTTAAGATAACTTGGGGTATAGCTTCAGAGTAGATGGTAGATTTGACCACATGGAAAAAAAACTTTAGATCCATGCCAAGGAATATTATACCAAAACCAAGATCCCTATATGTACAATAAGTACATGATAGATATATGACAATTATATACACATTGGCATGTAAATAAATATTGATATGTGGGAACATATCCATTGACTAATGAAAGCATCTTCTTGAAGGAAAAAAATAAATAAATATAGGTTTGTATATGTATCCGCACATACTCACACATACATTCATGCATAGCACACTAGACTACACAATATTAATATCTATATAAATATATAGCTATAAAAAAATCAATAAAATACACACAGCTACTCATTCATTTCTGCAGGTATGCACATTTACATAGGTATTTTAGATACAAATATGTATGAAAAATTTCAAGGATTTCAAAATGACGTGATCACACTATAATTTCAGGTTAATAACAACTAAAATGCAAAATAACAAATATTATGTTAATTGACATTCATCTTTTTTGACCTCGAGGGAGACCTAGAGACCAGCTTGTAGCCCGTCGGGCTAATTAGTTGGCCCGCTGGGCCGGCCGGGTAAAGCTACTTTCCCGTCGGGCCCGCCGTGGCTATATAAAGGCAACGCCGGTGCTTGTCTTTTTCACAAAAGAGGTACATTGAAAAGTCTTCACCAAACTTTCTGGCAGCTTTCCACATTCTCAAAGCAGTGTAGCAGTAATTTTGTATACCCTTCCTTATTTTATTGACGTTTTTTTGAGTTTTTTGCGTTAAAACTGAAACGTATAAAATTTCTTTTATCAAATCATCGTATGTGGATGCACTGGCACATGGTTGCAATTGCGACTAGTTGTGTCATTGCAAAAGCGTACGATGATTATGTTTTATATTGCTCCCAGTCATTCATGCTTCGGCACATGGTTGCAATTGCGACTAGGTGTGTTGCCGCTAGAATGACAGGAACATTTGTTTGAAAGAAGTAACCGTGCGTGAATGCACTGGCACATGGTTGCAATTGCGGCTAGGTGATTCATTGCAAAAGCGTAGGGTGATTATGTTTTATGTTGCTCCCATTCATTCATGCTTCGGCACATGGTTGCAATTGCGACTAGGTGTGTTGCTGCTAGAATGACAGGAGCACCTGTTTGAAAGAAGTCACCGTGCATGGATGCACTGGCACATGGTTGCAATTGCGGCTAGGTGTTTCATTGCAAAAACGCAAGATGACTATGTTTTATGTTGCTTCCCGTCATTCATGCTTCGGCACATGGTTGCAATTGTGACTAGGTGTGTTGCTGCTAGATTGACGGTAGCATCTAATGCATGAATATGTGCTCAAATAATTTCATAATGATTCATATGCTTGAATCTTGAAAGAAGACATCGTGCGTGGATGCACTCGCACATGGTTGCAATTGCGACTAGGTGTGTCATTGCAAAAGCGTAGGATGACTATGTTTTATGTTGCTCCCAGTCATTGATGGTTCGGCACATGGAACTGTAATTGCGACTAGGTGTGTTGTTGCTAGACTGACAAGAGCATCTGTTTGAAAGAAGTCACCATGCATGGATGCACTGGCACATGGTTGCAATTGCGGCTAGGTGTGTCATTGCAAAAACGCAAGATGACTATGTTTTATGTTGCTTCCCGTCATTCATGCTTCGGCACATGGTTGCAATTGCGACTAGGTGTGTTGCTCCTAGATTGACGGTAGCATCTGTTTGAAAGAAGTCACCGTGCGTGGATGCACTGGCACATGGTTGCAATTGTGGCTAGGTGTGTCATTGCAAAAGCGTAGGGTGACTATGTTTTATGTTTCTCCCAGTCATTCATGCTTCGGCACATGGTTGCAATTGCGACTAGGTGTGTTGCTGCTAGAATGACAGGAGCATCTGTTTGAAAGAAGTCACCGTGCGTGGATGCACTGGCACATGGTTGCAGTTACGGCTAGGTGTGTCATTGCAAAAGCGTAGGGTGACTATGTTTTATGTTGCTCCCAATCATTGATGCTTCGGCACATGGTTGCAATTGCGACTAGGTGTGTTGCTGCTAGAATGACAGGAGCATCTGTTTGTAAGTTGTCGTACGGTGAGGCATTGGCACATGGTTGCAATTGCGATTAGGTGTGTCACTGCAAAAGCGTACGAGATCTATGGTCTATACTGCACTTTTTCTTTCATGTAGAAAAGATCCAAATGCAGTGGCACATAGTTATATTTCACAATGTGTTGTTTGCAATAATACCATTGCAAGCAAAATGGATCCTTCTTCTACTTCAATGATAGAGTTCAAAAAGAAAATTAGACAATTGTTGATTATGATCGTCAGTGCACTAGATCCCGACGATATAGCGCAGATTGTTGCAGATGATTCTAGATTGCAATCATTATACAGTGAGATTGCCCGCAAAATGTTGTTGTTATATCCAGACAAAATAACCGAATCAATAATCTCATTACTGAGCAGTTGGGTATGCAATTTGCCCAAGGTGGCCTCTAATTTGAAAGAGGAATGCCCTCAAGAAGTAGACAAGGTTAAGCTAGAGCATTGGAACACTAGATGGAGAGCTGAAAAGGAGAGGTCAAGGCGATCATCCCACATAGACACACAGTTTGTCCTAAGCAAGAAAATGCGAATGGTTATCACCAGAGTTATGGGGAGAAGCCAAGTTGGAGAACCATTTATTGAGGAGGCTGCCATTGAGGGAACATCGGGTTCTACTACTTCTGTCAGTCACCTGGAGAGCAGTATATACAGTTCTGAATGTAGTATGACTCTGGGCATTCCAAATAAGTCCATTAAGAAGATCAAGAAACTTGGGTCAGGGGCTTATGGCATAGGGTGGCAAGTCCAAATCAAAGGGATCAGTTTCCTTCCTGCAACGAATACTTATTGTGCCAAGGAGTTCAAAGGACAGGCCAAGCATCAGTGGAAAAGCTTTGCATCAAAAAGTGGGGTAGATCTCAACCATAGAGGGATTGTGAGGAGTATTGCCGACTCTGTAATGTTGCCATGGTTTCTGATATTCCCCTACTTCAATGGGGGAACTTTAGGTGATCTTATGGAGACAGTGCCCCTTCCACATGGATCTTTCACGACGCTTGTAGCACATCAAGAGGGGAAAGGAAAGATCCCTGAAGACTTTAAATGGGAGCAGCCCTCTGAAGACAAGAAAACACGTATCAAGAGCCTCTACAATCATCCTCCCTCGTTGATCCATGCCTTGGTGAAGGCATTGCGATTCGCACATGACGAGGGAGTGATCCACAATGATCTCCATCCATGGAACATCATGTTGGACTTTACCAAGGATCTCACTCCCCGTATTGGAATAATTGATTGGGGATTGGCTCCGCGTGTTGGCTTAGAAACACAAAAGACCAACAATACCGATGAAAACTGGCAAAAGCTTCATCCTTGGCGAGCTCCTAAGTTACTAGATGGCAATCACCCGTGCCCATGGACCAAGGCCACAAATGTGTACGCCATAGGATGGGTGATATGGAAATTTTGTAAGTTTTGTGGAGAGTTCTCTGACTACTACAACACAGATTGGTTCAAACATAAGGTTTGAGTGGAGGTACAAGCCATATCTAGGATTGTTGTGGAAGGTTGGGTGAGGAAGAAATCCATAGACAGAAAGACCTTGGCACTTTTGGACGAAGAATTAGAAATATTTGAAGCCCAACCAGAACGATGCTTACGCCCTCTCTCTGAAATGAGTGTAGCCTTTTTTTGATGGATATATGATGTACTTTATGAAGCAGGGTTTTCTGAGACTTTTGACTTATAGAAGCACTTTTAAAAATTGGGTTTTATGCGCCATGGATGATATATGAGTAATAAAAACACTTTGTTATATCTCAATAGACAACAAATTTTCTTTGAGTTTTGTTTTTTCTCTTAAGTTTCAAGCAATAAGCCACATGGAATCACTGTCATTCATTGATTTAAAAAATGGTGGTTACTCTTATATCAATTGATTGTCGTAAGATGGTGGTGATTCTAATATTAATTGATTGTCGTAAAATGTTGGTTAAAATTATAGCAATTGATTATCGTAAAATGGTGGTTACTCTTATAGCAATTGATTATCATTAAGTTTGTATGCCGTAACTGAAGTATAGTGTTTAATCAGGATATGGATAATGATAATCAAAGGGCTAAGCGCGCTTTTGAGCGTCTCAGATCCATGTGTCAAGGTGGTGGAGTGAACGACACCGCTCGAATTGCAGCTCGTTGCTCCCAGTGGACCAACCCAGTGGGTACACAATGGAAAGAGGTGAACACTAGGATTGACCGAGAAATGGTCAAATCCATATGGCCAGGCGTTGCAGATGACAACATCAAGAAAGGCTGACTCAAGCTATCACAATGCATTAATGCAGACATACGAGACAATGGAGAGAACATATATCTCGATGTTATGGGTCATCCTATGCATCATATGGATTTTCCATTGTGGTTTTCCAAGATGTTATACATGCATTATGTCTTGGGTGAAGTAGTGGACTTCAGCTCAAGGACACCTCACATGACGGTTGAGGACATTCGCAGTAGTGCAATCACCGTCACACGGCAAGAGATGTCATTGGCACTATAAGGTGCATCAATGGAAGTGCACCAAGTTAAGGAGGAGCTTCAAACTCAACTAAGGCAAGCATCACAAGCTACACAAGGCTCTCATGCAAAAGCAACCCTAAATAGAGACTTGCAAAGGGAGGTGAAGGTGCTATCTCGCCACGTAAAAGAGTTAGAGGCGACTATAAAAAAACAAAATGCTACCACATTGATTGAGCACCCAACATCTATTGAGGCCCCTCCAGCTTCTGGTGAGCAGGGTGGTCCTTGCCCCATATGTAGATCATTCTTTCATGAGTGGTGTGGTCACTTCAGCTTGCCATGCGGACATATGTACCATATATCATGCTTGATGCAAAGCATGACGAATAACTTTCATTGTGCTATATGTGAGTATGAGATATCCAAAAACCTATATGCAATGTTCAAAATGTCTGAAGACTATAATAAGCTTAAAGGTCAGCGTGAACAGAAGAATGAAGATATTCTCACAAATATTTCACTATCACTTGGATAGTTTTTGTAACATTTGAAAACATTTACTCGTTGTCTTGCAAGAATTTATTAGTGAATTGTGAATTGTCCTCACTTCAGCATCAATTATGATATGTGATAATGCAAAGATTTGTTAGGGCTTTGTACATTATAAAGCTTTAATAGTGATTTGTGGCCTTGTAAAGGTTTTTAAGGGCTTCGTTTATTATTAAGCAAATGTCTAAACATTAAAGTAAATATTTAAAAAATCTTATAAGATAAACAGTTTCTGAACTTAAACAAAAGTCACTCAATGGATTCGATAATCTATTAATTAAACCACCGTCGCTTGCTGCGACAGGTCAAAGTTGGTTCAATTTCCAAATTCTCTTCAATCTCTTCTAAAGTACATATAGTTTCTACTTCATGAGATTCCCCTTGCAGCTCACTGTCTTCATCCACCTCATCATTGGTTACATCATAAGTCCAGCACAGCATCTCCTCTTTGTAGTTCTCAGCTTGAACTCTTGCTAATAGCCGATGGTTGTAGTACATATACACCAATTTTTTAGCTCTTGAATTTAGAAGGCGGTTTTTGATGGTGGAATGTACATATTTATATATACTCCAGTTTCTCTCAAAACTTGAATTGGATGCACATTGGGCTAGGATTCTAACAGCTAGGCGTTTAAGGGTGGGTGCACTACCACCATTCATCATCCACCACTTCCACGCTGGTTGCTACATGGCAAGTTTCTGCACAAATTTTTGTACCAAACTTACCCTCTTTGAGTTTAAACTTCGTAAGATCAGTAACAGCTGATGAATGCTCATCAGGATCATCATAAAACCTGCCTATCACATCATAAAATTCTTCCAGCACCTCCTCATCAAGTTTGTCTATTTCCATTGCCCAATACTCTGGATTCAATAAGAAAGCTGCGCTGTGTAGTGGACTATGTGCTCCAACCCATCGACCATGCACATACTTTCTCAAAATTTCTCTCCTCTTTTGAGTGAATGGTGCCTTCCAAGGCTTCACAATTGGGGCTCCTGGGTCTCCTCTGGATTTGCAAGGCCTTCTTGAACAGTCCACCAAGCCATCCACACCTTACCTACGTTAGGCAAGGCAGAATCCAGTTGGCGTAATGCGAGCATAATTGGCATCATGACATTGTGTACATCCACCACATCATCCCAGAAGTGGCGATCAGCTAGTAGATCTTTGATCACCCCTATTTTGCTTTTTATCTTCTCCCTTTGACCGGCCTCCCATTCTGAAAAAGTGGCACAAACAAATTTCTCCATCACAGCATTCTTATTTATTATTAGTGATTCTACCGTATAGTAGTTGGTGCAAAATCTAGTTTCACACGGCAGTTTCAACATAGTAGACATCCTCTGACGGTATATGTCAAGAACCCTCTGACGCTTCAAAACAAACTTGACTATTAAGCAAGCATTGTCTACTATCCATTTGAACCACTCTGTGTCCTCCCTCTTGTACCAATCTTGCAATACCAAATTCAAGCTGTGTGTACTGCAACCAGCACTATATAGGTGAGAGAAGCGACTTTCAAGTATCCTACCTGCAGCCCTGCAATTTTTGGCATTATCCATGATTACTTGGACAACATTTTCTTTTCCAAGTTCCTCAACTGCGTCGCCAATGATGTCAGCTATACAACTGCCAGACTTTATTTGACCAGAGCTATCCACAGCTTTGATAAAACATTCACCACGAGGACATACAAGCATGATGTTGATCAATGGCCGCCTTTGAACATTGGACCAACCATCACTAACTATGGTGTATCCAGATTGTTATGTTGCATTTAATATTACCCTTTGAATATCCTATTGTGTGCTTGTGTAACATTTATCCAACAGTTGGTTTCTCATATGGTGATATGTTGGAGGGGTAAATCCAACACCATACTCCCCAATGCGTTTCCAAGCTGACTTCCATGCATCACGGGTGACAATTGTTACCATATACATGTGGTAGTGATGTGTGTGAACACACTAGGACCGCTGAGGCATTTTTTCCCTCTTTAGGAGGTTTTTTCCCCCGTGCATTGTATATACGCCCATCACTCTAGGGCTATCTATCTTTCCATTGCACACTAAGTAACACACTGTCTATTGTGTGCCTTGAGCTTCCTTCGTCTTCTCCAAGCTGTGTGTGTTTCTCTGCAACCCTAATTCCAACAGTTGGTATCAGAGCAGGTCACGTCCTCTCGGGCTTAGTCGCCACCTGCTCCAGCACACGCCTGCTCACTTTCTTCGATTTCAGTGAGCTTTGGCGAGCGTTCACAGGTCGACAAATATATTGGGAAAGCTCGAAGAGCATGGTCTGCTCAGAATTTTGATTTGGGCTCATTTCGGCCTCTGTTTTCACTACGGGCAGTATTGCACAGGCTATTTCGTCATTTTGTGCAGATTTTCTGTCAGTGCCGTTTTCTGCATAACAGGTGCCTTATAGTCTGCTACGGTTTGTGCTTTATAGCACAAGTTGTTCCCGCTCCATTTCTCCTATTTTCGGGCAGTTTTCACATCAGGTGCAGCATTTACCATGGCTGACAACAACAACACAGATGTGTTCAAGATGTTTGCTACTGAGGACAGGTTGGATGGGGACAACTACCCTATGTGGGCTTATATGATGCAACATGTTCTTGTGTCAAAAGGTGTCTGGAACATTGTGCAGGGCATTGATGTACGTCCTGGTTCTGAAGATGTAGGAGAGGTTGAGGATGTTGCAGGTCTTGCTGCAAGGATTGCAGCTGTTAGAGTTGTTTTGCCTACGGCAGAACAAGCTCGTTGGGATGTTAAGGATTCGCAGGCTCATGCATTGATTGCGTTGTCTATGAAGCGCACCATTATTCCTCACATCCATTCAGCAAAATCTGCAAAACAGGCTTGGGATATTCTAACAGGTCTTTATGCAAGCCGCAATGAGGCTAAAATTGCTTTGCTGCGTAAAGAGCTAGAGTCAAAGATTATGCATGAGGAAGATGATATGGACACTTTTCTTGCTAGTGTCAAGGATATCAATGAGCAACTCATTTCTGCAGGTGAAGTCATTTCGGACAGTTCCCTTGTGCAGACTGTTCTTGATGCCTTACCAGATTCCTACCAGACTTTTGCTAGTACTTGGAGACTGATGACCCAAGGAAATCCTGAAGTTGTCAAGTTTGATGCATTATGCACATTGCTGTTGCAAGAGTCACTTTCTAGAAAAAACAGGACTAGGCAGCGTGCTGTTGAGCAGGCTTTTATTGCTTCTCAAAGAAAGGGTGGTAACAGTAATGCAGCCACTTCTTATGGTTCTGCTGCGAGTGGCAAAAATTCTGTTCCTAATGCTTCTGGTGGCTGCACTTCGTCTGGCAATTCTGGTGATAAGTGCAAAAAGAAGATGCGTTGCCATTATTGTAAAGCCAATGATCACTTGATCAAGTCGTGTCCTAAGTTGAAGGCCAAAGAGGCTAAGAAGAAAGAGGGTGGTTCCACTGCAAATGCTGGTTCCACTACAAATGCAGCCATTGTTGAGTCTTCTGTGAAACGAGATTGTGATGCTGATGTTGATGCAGAATGGGCTTTTAGCGCAGAGTGCACTTACAATCCTGCCGTCCATGATGCATGCTTGTCAGTTGCTGCAGATTCACATGTGTGGTATTTCGACAGTGGTGCTACAAAGCAGATTACCTCACATCGTGAATTGTTTACCTCTCTCTAGTCTGTCCCTCATGGGAATTCAGTCACTTGTGCCAACAACGCCTCTTATCCAGTTCAGGGAGTTGGAAAGATTGTGCTCACTACTGCTAATGGCAGTTCCTTCACACTTGTTGATGCACTTTATGTACCTGGGATCAAGAAGAATCTCTTGTCTGTATCCGCACTTGCTAGACTTGGACTTGTAGTCAAATTTGTGGATGACAGATGTACAGTTCATGATCTCAGTTTTGGTGATGAAATTGTTGCATCTGGGCTTTTGTGCCATGGGCTGTATAAGCTCACTTTGTATGACAAGTGTGGACAAAATTTTGCTAATGCTGTTGCAGATTCAAGGGCTATTTCAGATGCAAAACTTTGGCATGCACGTTTTGGTCATCTGAATTTTGCCAGTTTGCTGCGTTTGCAGAAATCTGATATGGTTGCTTCTTTGCCGCCTCTTGAAGCACCTGTCAAACATGTTTGTGAAGGCTGTATTCTGGGTAAAATGCAGCGTTCTAAGTTTCCAAAGGATGGTTCAGTTAGGGCCACATGCAGGTTGCAGCTTGTGCATAGTGATGTTTGTGGGCCCATGCAAACTCCGTCCTTGGGAAATTACCTGTACTTCGTGACTTTCATTGATGATTACTCCAGGCATGCATGGGTATTTCTGCTTAAAGCGAAGTCCGAAGTTTTTATGTGCTTCAAACAATTTTTGGCTATGGCTGAAAATGTCTCAAAATGTACTATGGGCACCCTCCGTTCCGATCGAGGGGGGGAGTATATGTCTCATGAATTTAATGCATTTCTGGCTAGTCGTGGGATAAAACACCAATGTACAGTGCCTTATACACCTCAGCAAAATGGTGTTGCTGAGAGGAAAAACAGGTCACTAACGGAAATGGCAGGATGTATGGTCAAAGGTCAAGCTTTGCCGCATTCTTTTTGGCTTGAGGCCATCATGTGTGCCACTTATGTACTTAACAGGTGTCCTATGAAAGCTTTGCAGTCTATTACTCCATATGAAGCATGGCATGATAGAAAACCTTCTATTGAGCACATGCGTGTTTTTGGTTGTTTGGCATATGCTTTGGTGCCACAAGTGCAGCACAGAAAATTGGATGATAAGGCTGTCAAATGTATTTTTGTTGGTTATAGTGCTGAAAGCAAAGGTTACAGGTTGTATCATCCGCAAACAAAACGTATTCTGGTTTCACGGGATGTAGTTTTTGTGGAAGACTCTGTTCAGTCCTTGCTGTCATGTACTAGAGACAATAATGTAAGCTCACAGGACATTTATGACACTTTGTTGCCTCTTTTCAGTGGTGGAAATACGAATGTAAGCTCCAATGAGGCAAATGTACAGCCTATGGGGGTTTCTGAAAATGTTTTAGAACAGCCTATTACTGATGCAGATGTACATGATGTACTTGATGAGGAAAGGGCTGAAAATGAGCAGACTAGAGGTATGCCAAAATGGCTGGTGCACACTTTGCGTGATAGTAAATTGGATGCACCTTTATCTAGTCGTACTCGTTCACGCTCTCGCCATGCATCTTATGCATCAGATTGTTATGCCTTGGCTGTGTCTAGTTTACATGATGTTGAGGAGCCTCTCTCTTTTGATGAAGCACAGAATTCAGAAAATTGGATTGCTGCCATGAAATCAGAATATGATGCACTTATAGAGAATGACGCATGGACTTTATGTGATTTGCCTCCTGGCAAAAAGGCCATTGGTACGAAGTGGGTTTACAAGTTGAAACGCAAGCCGAATGGTGAGATCGATCGCCATAAGGCTCGACTTGTTGCAAAGGGTTATGCACAACAAAAAGGTATAGATTATGAAGAGACTTTTGCTCCCACTTGTCATATGACTACTGTGCGTTTTCTATGTGCATTGGCAGCTCATTTTGGTTGGGATGTACATCAATCAGACATTGTTACTGCTCTCTTGAATGGTGACATATTTGAGGAAGTTTATGTAACGCAGCCTCGCGGTTTTGTCATAAAAGGACAAGAGGAAAAAGTGTGCAAATGTAAGAAGGCTTTGTATGGGTTGAAGCAATCTCCTCGTGCTTGGTATTAGAAAGCTGACACTCATTTGGTTAAACGAGGCTTTCGTAACAGTCTAACAGAAAGCACATTGTATGTAAAGCGTGAGGATGATGTATTTCTCATTGTGGTTCTTTATGTTGATGATTTGCTGATCACTGGACCAAATGAGAGACATATTGCTGAATTTCAGGCTGATTTGAATGCTACTTTCAAGATGAAAGATTTGGGGCTGTTGCATCATTACTTGGGTATACAGTTTAAGCAGTGTGATGGTGGTATTGCCTTGTGTCAGAAAAGTTACATAGAGACATTGCTATGTAAGTTTGGACTTGAGGATTGGAAACCTATTGCCACTCCCATGGAAACAGGTTTGAAGTTGAGTCTACATGATGCTGGCGATCCTGCTGATGTCACTCTTTACCAAACTGCTGTTGGCTGCCTCATTTATGTATGCAACACGAGGCCAGATATTCAGTTTGCAGTCTCGCAGGTCAGCAGATTTATGCATAGCCTAGGGTCTAAGCATTGGCAGGCTGTCAAGAGGATTTTCCGCTACCTTAGTGGCACTTTACATCTTGGCTTGTTTTATCCCAAGGGGGGATCATTGCCGTCAGACTTACATGCTTTTTCGGACTTAGATTGGGCTGGTTGTTTTGACACGCGAGTGTCCACAAGTGGTTTTTGTTTCATGCTTGGCAGTTCATGTATATCATGGTTGAGCAAGAAGCAACCTACTGTGGCCACTTCGAGTTGTGAGGTTGAGTACAGGGCAGTCTTCACAGCTACGGTTGAGTGTGTATGGCTCAGACGCCTTATGGCTGACTTGGGTGTTGGACAGGACACTTCCAACACTATCTACACTGACAGTCAGAGCGCATTGGCAGTTGCGAGGAACCCAGTTTTTCATGCTCGCACAAAGCACATTGAGGTGCATTACCACTATGTCAGAGAGAGGCTCTCAGCAGGAGAGATCAGCTTGGCTTATGTGCCAACACAGGACAACCTTGCAGATCTTTTCACAAAGGCATTGTCTCGTGAGAAGCTTGAAGCTTTCCACAAAGCTTTGGGCTAACTGCCCTTTGTGGACTGATCCTGTCCTCAGGGCATGGCACTTCCCTTTACTCATGTGCCATCTCTCGTTCACCGCATCACTCCAGGGGGGATTTGTTACCATATACATGTGGTAGTGATGTGTGTGAACACACTAGGACCGCCGGGGAATTTTTTCCCTCTTTAGGAGGTTTTTTCCCCCGTGCATTGTATATACGCCCATCACTCTAGGGCTATCTATCTTTCCATTGCACACTAAGTAACACACTCTCTATTGTGTGCCTTGAGCTTCCTTCGTCTTCTCCAAGCTGTGTGTGTTTCTCTGCAACCCTAATTCCAACAACAATGGCCAATGATCCCCCAATGAAATAGACGGCTTTAGCTAGAGGAAGTTGTGCTTCTTCTAAGGCAAGCGTTTTGAAGCTCGTCTGTAAGCTAACCTGTCTACTTTTTGACGATCCTACCTGAAAGTCAGGAGATCCATGGTTTGGAGGTGTAGTTCCATCGATATGAGAAGTTGATTCCCTGCTTTGAGTGCTTCCATTGGTGGGCGTTACACCCAATGATCCCTCATACTGGTTTGATCTTATCGATATCGGGGTGTGATGGTCGAATTTAGAGAGTTTTGATCTTTTGCTCGTGGAAATTAGCTTACCAATTAAAGCTTTTAAGCGCATAGCTACTTCTTCTGCACCTAAGCCCTTGCACTTTCCTCCTTGGATTCTGGTTTTGCCACCTAGCAAATGATCCCTTATTCTTGGTGCTCCTCCAGATTTCTATTCGCCACAAAAGTTACATTTCCAATCTTGATACTTATTTAAATTTGTGGCGAAATTCCACTCAGGTCTTGGATTTTTTCCACCTGCCTTTCGCTTGCCCTGCGAAGTGGTGCCCTGCGAAGGAGGACCTGGCATCGAGGTAGGAGGTCTCCTCAAGGAAGCCAGGCTTGAGATACCAACATCACCGCTCACATTCCCAGTGGAAGACATACTTATTGGATGCCTGCAATACCCATAAACATAGCTCAGTATGCTATCTCTTCTTTCAAGTATTATTCAAACCAAACATTAGTGTTATAATCAATATCACACACAAGCGTAGTAGTGAAGCCTGAAGGGAATAAACCTCAATCTACTCAGACATGAGCAAGCAAATACAACGGTGAATCAAATATGTGATCAGTCCATCCCAAAAGTAGAGATATCGACCCAAAGATTCACCTTCTTACCCCTTTCATGAATCAGTCCAGTTCAAAAAAGAACTAGTGACCCATGATTGGAGCTCTAATCGAAATAGCAAGCAAATACAGCGGTGAATCAAACATGTGATCAGTCCATCCCAAAAGTAAAGATATCGACCCAAAGATTCACCTTCCTACCTCCTTTCATGAATCATTCTAGTCCAAAAAAGAACTAATGACCCATGATTGGAGCTCTAATCGGAATAGCAAGAAAATACAGCGGTGAATCAAACATGTGATCAGTCCATCCCAAAAGTAGAGATATCAACCCAAAGATTCACCTTTCTACCTCCTTTCATGAATCAGTCCAGTCCAAAAAAGAACTAATGACCCATGATAGAAGGTCTATCAATATAGCAATCAATTTAGCAAATATAACAGTGAACCAAACATGAGATTAGTCCATCCCAAATGTAGAGATACCGACCCAAAGATTCACCTTTCTACCTCCTTTCAAGAATCAGTTCAGTCCAAAAAAGAACTAATGATCCATGATCAGAGTTACATTAAGTTTTAATTTTTTTTAAGACTATTCATTTTTGTACCTTTAGTTTTTCTTCTAAATTTTAAAGGATGACCAAATTTAGAGGAAGAGGTGATGTGATGTGATGTCTACTACATGGTTATATAGAGCCACCAAATATGGAGGGGGTACATGACGGGTCCGGCGGGATTCTTGCTTGTCCCGCCGGGCCCGCCGGGTTTCATCATAAACCTGTCGGGCCTGCCGGGATTGTTGGTTGTCTCGCTGGTTCTACGTTTTCTACCAGTTTTTGTAAGTCATGACATTAGATATGTTATTAACATGAAAAAAATAGTGATAATAACAACAATAATTAACATTTAACAAAATGCGTCATCGCGTAATTAAAATCCCTGATGAAAATGTACACACATGCATAGCATGCATAATACATACACACACACACACATATGTGTGTATGTGTGTGTATTCACAAATATTCATAATTTTATATATGTGTGTATGTTTGTACATGTACATGTGTTTGTATAAACGTATCAAGGTGAAAACATATATAATATATGGTTCCCTTAGATATGTAAGGTATACATGCATACATACATATAGATATATACATATATATATATATACATAAATACACACACACACATACACATATATATAGATATATACACACATACATACATATATATATAGACATATACACATATATACATACACACACACATACACTTATATACAGACATATACATACATATATATGCATACATATATATATGCATATATATATATATATATATATATATACCCTATTTATGAAAATTTCTAGAATACCCCTCAAATCTCAAAAATTTCCCAATATACCCTGCATCATTTTGGGATGAATTTGCCCCAATTTTGCATAGTCTAATGTTTACGATAACTTCTAGCGCTTTATACAATATTATTCACCAATGAGCTCACAAATAGAGTCATCTATGTTAAAACATGATGAACAATCTCATCTGGATAGGCCTCAATACCATCTTAAATCCTAGTTCTATCATCTTTTACTGAGGAAAACCAATCTCACTATGAGGAGCTCCAAAAAAATGTTTTTAGAGATAATTGCAGAGTTAATTTGTATTATTTTGGGACCTTTTGGCCAAGTATGTGAGGTACAATGAGATTTTGTCAAATTTGAGGGGTATTTTGGGAGTTTCCACAAATTATAGGAGTATTTTGATAATTTTTCATATATATATATTATATTATATTATATATATATTTTTTGATAATTTTTTTTCTCCTCTCTCTTTTTATATATTTATAACCATATTGTATGTTTGGCGGTGGACTTTTCAACAATCTAGTAGCAGGACAACCAGTGTTCGAGAAAAATCATATTTCCAAACGTACAAAATTACTAGGTTACTTCTTTAGGTTTTTACACTATTTTTCTCTATTTTGGGTCGGAATTTCTCCTTTTCCCCTTGCAATCAACCGGAATTTTGGAAATTGAAAACGGCATGATATTATGCTAAGACACATTTTTTCCCAAACACTAACACTGAGGACAACCATTGTATCAAGGGGGTTTAACAACGACTATACATTTCTTGGGAATAGATGAGTTTGGAAATCCAGCTTGAGATGGGGGAGTACCCCTCGTTTCAATTTAATGAAACATGGAACATTTTTATTCAAATCAAATTTAAAAACTCCTCTCTCGCTCTCTCTACACTGGGTTCACACACTCTCTCTCTCAACCACCCTAACTCTCTACAGTGGGTTCAATCTCTCTCTGTCTCCTACAGTTTGTTCAAAACTAAAAATGCCCCATTCTCTCTCTCTCTCTCTCTCTCTCTCACACACACACACACACACACACACAATTTTTAAGCTACATTGCATTATTTGCTATCTCTACAATAGCAGCCGTAGAGCAGAGGACATCTCTCTCTCTCTCTCTCTCTCTCTCTCTCTCTCTCTCTCTCTTAGCATGAGCACAAGGCGACGTCCAGCCAGCCAAAC
The DNA here is from genome assembly GCF_014529385.1 of Adiantum capillus-veneris. Lineage (NCBI taxonomy): Eukaryota > Viridiplantae > Streptophyta > Polypodiopsida > Polypodiales > Pteridaceae > Adiantum > Adiantum capillus-veneris. Next base: position 101,949,123 of record NC_140946.1, read on the forward strand.
AGAATCTTACAGGAGCATGTGTCTACATGGTGCATGATTTTTTTGGCCGTGGAATGGCTAGCTGTCCGTTGTAGCCCAACCCTCACCCCTTCCAGCCAGCTTGTGCTCATTCATTCCAACCAATCAGTGTGCGCCTTGCCAACGGCCTTCCCCTCCTCTCGCGGCTACTTCACAGGCGCACCCGCATTTGTTTTCTTCCCTAGCTTCTTCAACCTTCCATAGTGCATGCAGCTCGTGCAGTTCTGTGATTGCAAGTCAAGCGCAACTCAAGCTTGCATGTGCAGCTCATACAGTTTCCAGCAGCTCTTACAGTTTCCAGCTTGCATTTTCCAACTGCCAGCTCTTACAATTTCCAGCTGCAATACCTAAGGTAAAACCTTCCCATAGCGCGTGCAATTCGTGCAGTTATGTGATTGCAAGTCAAGCTTGCATGCGCAGCTCTTACAGCTTGCAGCTCTTACGGTTTCCAGCTCTAATTACAGTTTCAAGCTGCAATACCTGAGGTAATTAAACATTTCCTGTTGTCTTCATTTTAAATTATTTGGCATAACATGTCTTCATTTTATATTTTTGGCTTTCCATAGTGCTTACCAAATGGTTATGAAGTCTCACATACACAATTTAAAAACATTTCTAATGATACTTAAAGGATACATGGCGCTGTTCAACAAATTCTATTAAAAATGCAATGAATTCTCTTAGTCACACATACATTTTTCATGATATTGTATTGCCACCAGCTTGCCAATTTGTTAAGTTGTTATGCACCTTACACACACACACACACACACACACAAACAACGAATAAATCTTAATATATGAAGTCTGGTTTCATTGTCTCGCACAAACACACACTCAATATTAAAAATTGGTTTATTGCACAACATTTTGTGACTTGGACGTATGTGTGGGTGACAGGGTGAACAATGAGCCATTTTAATGTCCGCATTTCAAAAGGATCGCGAGGGGGCACTAGGCCAAATACCGTTCACGAAGAGAGTGAGTCTAGGGAAGAGGACGTGGTCTTGAGCACGCAAGTGGGGAGTGATGTGAGCTTTATGAGTATGCTTCACGATGAAAACTGGCTAGATTCTCAAGTTAATGATTCCATCGGGGACTCCCAAGACCATAGTGCAACTTTTTATGAACGCCATACACTCCCTATTGGCTGCAACTCTTGGTCGCCCCCCTAATTTGCAGCCTATTTCTCCAAATGCCCAACTCTTAGCTCCTAGGGCTCCCATGCAACCGCTTATTGGTGATCAATCGGCTCCGTTTGTGCAGGTTTTTGGTCTCAGTCCTTCACCGATTGCCAGTACTTTCACACGTACTGGTTCAGTTCGTGGTCCCTCTCCCATTGCCCAAGGCTCTAGTACGGTTGGAGGACCTTCTATTGTAGCTCATACACCCCATGCCGCTCACGTTTCCACTGCGGCCATAGGATCTCCCCCTACTGTTAGACCACCCCTAGTTGTTCCATCCATAGTGTCTCCCGCTACCGTGAGACCATCTCCAGTTGCTAATGTGTCTAGCCAAAGCACAACACCTTTGTCTAGCGTTAGGTCGCAAAACAAGGGAAAGAGGCCCCGACAAGTCGATGCTAAGTGGTCAGATGTTGCTACTGCAGGATGCATTAAGCACTATGAAGAGAGGTGGGTGCATGTAAGGAAGGGCAATCTGAGACCAAAAGATTGGGATGAGGTGACTGCTCAATTGAATAAAGAGGTAGAGATGGACTATACCTGCGAGCAAGTAAAGAACAAAATAGACACCTTGCGAAAAAAATATAAAAAGGAAAAGGGGAAGACGACTGCCACACAGGAGGGGTGCGTTCAACTTGGGAGTATTTTTAGTTGCTTGACACATTATGGTCAACAACTCCACAATGTGTGGGCATTCCAGGTGCATTTGATAGTTCTGGCTTACAGACCCCGGTGGTGCCTGAGGAGGATGGTGAGGGAGATGGAGAGGCAAGGTGGGAGGTGGATTTAGATGATGATAAGGTCGGTGGCACGACAGGGGAGAGGAGCGATGGCACAACAGTTCAGGATAGCAACGAGGCTTTGGGGCGTTAAAGCACAAAAAGTGAAGGAGACTAAGTGTGCTTCATTGGGGACCTTTGCTCGCACTTTAGGGGATGGGTGGAAAGGGATGTCGGACACAATGAAGGTTATTGACAAAGAGAGACGCCAACATGAAGAGAGAATGGCGAAGGACCTGCGTGACCATGAGGAGAGAATGTTCAAGCTGAAGCAAGAGGAGGACACAAAACGGATGGAGATCTACATGCGGGTTCAAGCTGGAATTGCAAAAGCACTGGGGAATCGACCCAAGGTATGCTTCTTCACCTTCTATATAAAAATTTGAGAGAGGGAGGGAGATTGCACATTGTGTGTTCATGCTCACGTGCAAATGTTCATTTCTGTTATCTTTGCATTTAACGTGTAGGATGGACGAGGCCGCAAAAATATTTTGGCTACTATTGTCTAACTAGTGTAGCATATGCCCTATTGAGGAACACCTCTCCCATATTGCATGGTCGGCTAGGAGTACTCCAGACACTAACTTCTTGTTCTTATCTTGCATGTTATTACTTGTATCATCTGTGTGTATATTAATTGAAGATGGTTTATTGTCCATTCAGCCACGCATTTGCAGAGGTTATCCTTGGATTTTTGCTGATTTTTTGAAGTTCTTTACAAAGATGAAGAGAGTATGGTAATATGGACATATATGTAGAGAGAAAGGGGGACACATAGGGTGTAGAAATGGAGGATGAAGGCTATGGAGGTGTGAGAGATGTGGAAATGGTGAAGAGGGTGAATTAGGACATGGGAGTTGCAGGTTTGGGAGTGGGAAGGAGAGGGAGGAGTGTGTGTGAAAGAGGAAAATGATAAAGTGGAAGAGGGAGTGTGGCTGCATAGCATGGGAAAACTGGGGTCCACCAATAAAATCATAGCTCACAGCTCGTAGCTCAAAAAAATATGAAAAAATTTGAGGTGAAATTTCAGCTCACGAGCTACAACTTTTGTTTGTATCAACTTTTTATATTCGGGGAGCATGTGATCTTTAAAAATTCAGCAAAACCGACTGTTTTTTCCACTGCACAAGGTCCTTGTGAGGTCCTTCTTTCGATGATTCTTTTGAATACCTCCAAGAGTGAGCTCCCCATGGTGCATGCATGCATTCCACATACCCTTGATCTTATTTGGTAGGTCTATAATTGAAGATATTGTTGAGATCATGATATAAGTGAATAGTATAACTAAGAAAATCAAATATTGAGGGTCTAAAAAAATATGTATATGTCAAATATAAATAATATAGGTGGAAAAAATATAAAGGGGTCAAAATAAATCTCTCTCATTATAAGTCTACCATAAAAAGATGAATATTTTTGGTGGTCTAATTTATGAGAGTAATAGAGAATAGATGTAGGAAGGAAAAAATCACAATAGTGAAAAAATATACACATAAATAGAACTAGTTTTTTTGGATTTTTGTTGAGATGGAGTTACACCAAAAATAAGAGAAGCTTGCATGAAATTATTTTTATATGGAATAAAGAGTATGCAAAATGGTAAGAAAAAATATGGTAATGGTGAGTCAGTGTGCATAGCATAAATAACACACCATAGGTAGAAATATTTAAATAAATACCAAAATATTTATGAAAAATCTTTTTATTTAGGCCCTATATACAATGAAATATTTATACACAAATGGGCCATAATATTTTTTATTTTTTTATTTTATTTATTTATTTTGGCTCAACTAGCCCAGTGACTAGCTAATTAAGGGTTTTTAAGAAAATATAGGGAAAGTCCCCTAACTCACACACGCCTATGTACAGTGAAAAGGTAGGGATAACCAAAATGTTTGAGATTTGATAGGGTGAGGTAGCTTACTATGGCAATTATGGAAAGCCGAAAAAACGGCTATCAATAGCAATGTCTCTATGTAACTTTTCTGACACAAGGCAATACCACCATCACTCTGCTTAAACTGTATACCCAAGTAATGATGCAATAGCCCTAAATCTTTCATCTTGAAAGTAGCATTCAAATCAGTCTTAAATTCAGCAATATGTCTCTCATTTGGTACAGTAATCAGCAAATCATCGACATAAAGAACCACAATGACAAGTACATCATCCTCACGCTTTACATGCAATGTGCTTTCTGTTGGACTGTTACGAAATCCTCGTTTAACCAAATGAGTGTCAACTTTCTCATACCAAGCACGAGGAGATTGCTTCAACCCATACAAAGCCTTCTTACATCTGCACACTTTGTCCTCTTGTCCTTTTATGACAGAACCGCGAGGCTGTGTTACATAAACTTCCTCAAATATGTCACCATTCAAGAAAGGATTAACAATGTCTGATTGATGTACATCCCAACCAAAATGAGATGTCAATGCACATAGAAAACTCACAGTAGTCATACGACAAGTGGGAGCAAAAGTATCTTCATAATCAATGCCTTTTTGCTGTGCATAATCCTTTGCAACAAGTCGAGCCTTATGGCGATCGATCTCACCATCCGCTTGCATTTCAGCTTGTAAACCCACTTCATACCAATGGCCTTTTTGCGAGGAGGCAAAAACCATGAAGTCCATCTTTCATCTTCTATAAGTGCATCATATTCTGATTGCATGGCAGCCATCCAATTTTCTGAATGTTGTGCTTCATCAAAAGACAGAGGCTTCTCAACATCATGTAACCTAGACACAACCAAAGCATAACAATCTGATGCATAAGATGCATGGAGAGAGCCTGAACGAGTACAACTAGACAAAGGTGCATCCAATTTACTATCACGCAAAGTGTGCACCAGCCATTTTGGCATACCTCTAGCCTGCTCATTTTCAGCCCTTTCCTCATCAAGTACATCATGTACATATGCATCAGTAATAGGCTGATCTAAAACATTTTCAGAAACCCCCATAGGTTGTAAATTTGACTCATTGGAAATTACATTCATATTTCCACCATTGAATAGAGGCAACAAAGTATCATAAATGTCATGTGAGCTTACATTACTGTCTCTAGTACATGACAACAAGGGCTGAACATAATCTTCCACAAACACTACATCCCGAGAAACCAGAATACGTTTTTTTTGCGGATGATAAAACATGTAACCTTTTCTTTCAGCACTATAACCAACAAAAATACATTTGACAGCCTTATCATCCAATTTTCAGCGCTGCACATGTGGCACCAAAGCATATGCCAAACAGCCAAAAACACGCATGTGCTCATAGAAGGCTTTCATGCCATGCTTGATATGGAGTAATAGACTGCAAAGATTTTGTAGGACACCTGTTAAGTACATAAGTGGCACACATGATGGCCTCAAGCCAAAAAGAATGCGGCAAAGCTTGACTTTTGACCATACATCGTGCCATATATTTCCGTCAGTGACCTGTTTTTCCTCTCAGCAACACCATTTTGCTGAGGTGTATAAGGCACTGTACATTGGTGTTTTATCCCACGACTAGCCAGAAATGCATTAAATTCATGAGACATATACTCCCCCCTTCAATCAGAAAGGAGGGTGTCCATAGTACATTTCGAGACATTTTCAACCATAGGCAGAAATTGTTTGAAGCACATAAAAACTTCGGCCTTCGCTTTAAGCGGAAATACCCATGCATGCCTGGAGTAATCATCAATGAAAGTCACGACGTACAGGTAATTGCCCAAGGACGGAGTTTGCATGGGCCCACAAACATCACTATGCACAAGTTGCAACCTACATGTGGCCCGCATTGAACCATCCTTTGGAAACTTAGAACGCTGCATTTTACCCAAAATACAGCCTTCACAAACATGTTTGATAGGTGCTTCAAGAGGTGGCAAAGAAGCAACCATATTAGATTTTTGCAAACGCAGCAAATTGGCAAAATTCAGATGACCAAAATGTGCATCCCAAAGTTTTGCATCTGAAATAGCCCTTGAATCTACAACAACATTGGCAAAATTTTATCCACACTTGTCATACAAAGTGAGCTTATACAACCCACAACACAAAAGGCCAGATGCAACAATTTCATCACCAAAACTGAGATCATGAACTGTACATCTATCATCAACAAATTTGACTACAAGTCCAAGTCTAGGAAGTGCGGATACAGACAAGAGATTCTTCTTGATCCCAGGTACATAAAGTGCATCAACAAGTGTGAAGGAACTGCCATTTGCAACAATAAGCACAATCTTTCCAACTCCCTGAACCGGATAAGAGGCATTGTTGGCACAAGTGACTGAATTCCCATGATAGACAGACTCGAGAGAGGTAAACAATTCACGATGTGAGGTAATGTGCTTTGTAGCATCACTATCAAAATACCACACATGTGAATCTGCAGCACAACTGACAATGCTGACATTGTTGAGTCTTCTATGTAAGTGCACGCTGCGTTAAAAGCCCATTATGCATCAACATTAGCATTGCAATCTCCTTTTATAGAAGACTCAACAATGACTGCAGAATGGGCTCTTTCTTCTTAGCCTCTTTGGCTCTTTCTTCTTAGCCTCTTTGGCCTTCAACTTAGGGCACGACTTGATCAAATGATCATTAGCTTTACAGTAATGGCAATGCATCTTCTTTTTGCCCTTATCAACAGAATTGCCAGACGAAGTGCTTCCAGCAGAAGCATTAGGAACAGAAGTTTTGCCACTCGCAGCAGAACCATAAGAAGTGGCTGCATTGCTGTTACCACCCTTTCTTTGAGAAGCAATAAAAGCCTGTTCAACTGCACATTGTCTAGTCCTATTTTTATTGGAAAGTGACTCTTGCAACAGCAATGTGCACAATGCATCAAACTTGACAACTTTTGGATTTCCTTGGGTCATAAGCCAAGTACTAGAAAAAGTCTGGTAAGAATCTGGTAAGGCATCAAGAACAGTCTCCACAAGGGAACTGTCTGAAGTGACTTCACCTCCTGTAGAAATAAGTTGCTCATTGATATCCTTGACACTAGCAAGGAAAGTGTCCATATCATCTTCCTCATGCATAATCTTCAACTCCAACTATTTATGCTGTCAAAAAGTAGGCTGTCACGCGACACGAGAGAGCGAAATACATTGATAATAAACAAAGAATATACAGAGTACGCAGAGTAAACAAATGGAAATAAAGAGTCTGTATGGATACAAAGTAATCATTACAAGAAGAGAATAGCTCGTGTCATAACCTCCCGACCACCCCCGAGCTATCTCAATCACACTCTCACTCTCACTCTCAATCTCAATCTTGTGCACAATCTCAATCTCAATCACACTCTCACTCTCAATCTCAATCACAATCACACTCTCAATCACAACCACACTCTCAATCTCAATCTCAATCTCTTGATGGCAACAACGATCATAATCGAAATCGCAACACGATCACAATCCCAATATCACGACACCTTGCATCGTCTACAAAATAGCCAAAAGAACATACTCGTGCAACCAAATCAACATGGTAATCAAATTCAAAACATCATTTTGTACCATCATAAAAGATTATAATCACTTCTTGATTGGATCAAACAAAAGAGATATTACCTGTGTATATCTGTTTGTAAGCTAACATGTTGCTACTTATAGGTTACCCTACTGCTGCTGGCAATTTCTTTCTGTCATAACTTGGTCAAAAGAACTCAGAACATATACTTCCAGGTACTCAAAACAACGGGAAAAGGTCTGGTCTACAAGGCAACGTGGACAGAATTGCAAAAAACGTCTTTCTTTGGCTGAAAACTCTACTTTTAGGTCGTGACTCCTAAAAACACTATTTTTGAGTCTCCACTACTTTTTCAACTTATTTTAAGCCTACCCATGCATTTTAAGCTAAAACAAATAAATATAACACATTGATACTAATAAAAATCTCAGTTTTAATTACGTTTTTATTATACTGTTCATAGACAGACTATCTGTTGTTCATTAATCTTTATGAAATATGTCTTTTCTCTCTTAATATCTTAAACTCATTTATATAAGCTCTATCTAATAGACTATTCAACAATCTTTCAAATCGTGCTAAACGAAAGATATGGCTTACTACATTCTTTTCGACTTTAAGAACTTCAAAATTTAGTCCTATTACATAGGCGGTCTTGCAAGGAAGGCACTGGGCCTCTTGCTGTGAGAGTTTGTGAGGAAGCTCAAGGGTTATGAGAAAGAGCTAAGATGTAGATAACATAGCTTCTAGAGCTAAAGAAGAAATGTAGCCAAAGAAGCCGCTCACTTTTCCTTGAAAACACACACGTGATGGAGAGAACTCATGAAAGATAGTCAGAACAAAACAAAAATGAAAACATCGAGATTACGATCATATCGTATCATGGGTAGGATAAAAGGGTTAATAGATGAGTTAATGATATTTAATCTTTGTTGTCCAAATAAGCTGCGGATTGCTCTTTGGAACTGTAGCTTTGTGCTTACTATAATGTATATGTTTTGTCCAGCGATTGGGAATAGTTCTGAGTAAAAATCCTCTTGATTCATAATAAAATAAACACATTCACATCAAGAGAAGTCATAGTCAATAATAGGTAGTATGATGGGATCTGGTGAGAGAAGTATTTCCTTGAGCCTTTCAGGACCAAATAGAAACACTATGCGTTGCTGAAAGTGAATCTTTCGACTAATCCAAATGTTGACCCTAATAGATTGCACTGAATGGAATTGAAAGAAATTACCTCTATGTGGATTATGGTTATTCATCAATGATATACCTAGTATGTTCAAAAAAAAAGGTGTGAAAGAAGTGAAAGGAGTAGAAGAAGAGAGTTTCTCTCCCAAGCCCTATTGTTGCTTATAGGCAATAAGGATACTGCGGGGAGAGAAGTACCTGTAGCAAGGAGATTCTAGAGTTTGTGGAAGAGAATGAGAACCTTAAGAGAGAGAGATGCTTGTGGAAGATGAAGATATGGTTACTAACCTTGTGCTCATAATTGTTTCCCTCAAGAAAGTTGTACTCATTACATTGACAAGGTTGTTGCTTGAATACCTTCCAATGAAACAATTAGGACACAACAAGAGAGATCAAAGGGGAAGTAAGATAGAATTAGAGATAGATCTAAATGTGGTGGTGGTATTAAAGATAGATAATGAGAGATAGAGATAGAGTTAGAGACAAGTATTGGACTAGATATGCAAATGAAAGTAAAACTAGCAACATATATCTTACATGAGAGCAATCGTCACCACCTTAATGGATAGAGAAGATGAGGCAAGACTTCACCCTTTCTTCAAGAGAAAGTGTGGCACTAAGATGAGTGTGTCACTATGGAATTGAGCTATTCTCACTCACTCATAACTTGCCTCAATGAAGAGAAGGTTGCCCTTTTTATAGGTGAGGGAGCCATGTTTTACATAATCACTTGATTAGGCTAAAGAGTTAGCCCAAATCAAATGTTCTTTGGATATTTCTTAAAATGCATTATATTAGGACTCAAAATATCATGAAATTCAGCATTTTTGGTCATTGAGGCTCCATGTGGGTGCATGATGTATATGGGCCCCACCTAGGCATCTTCTGTGTGGCTCCAGAAGGGGGTCTCAACTTGTGTGTCTTGTCCTTCAAGGCATCTTTGAGGTGTCACATTCACATGCTTATGTCTTTTATCCTCTAAATATCTTATTTTATAAAAAGACCAAGATTACCTCTTTTCATTTGATTCACTTGTTTACCATCTCTTCTTGCAGTGTAGTTGTGAGAGGGTTTTTCACTGGTTTCCATGTAACTTTTGACCTGTAACTCAGATTGACATGCTTCAAAAGGAAACATTGGCCTACTAAAAGAGTTTGACTTGGTTTGGGCCATTTCTCCACGCCCTTAGGTCAGAATTTTCAAATTGGGATGGTCCAAGAAGCTTTGGATCTTCCTTTTCATAAAGTCTTCTAATAGACCCTTCCCTTTTGTATGTATGCAAGAAGGTATGCATTATTGAAGGGTTATATTATTAGATAAATGTGAAAAGAAAAAAATAATTTATATATAGTAGGGTATAGCTGAGATATTAGAAGAAATATACAAATGCTTTTCCCTAGACACAAAGAGGCAAAATCATTGATACTTGCTTGCAATACTTTCTAATAGTAATGTACATTTATATTACTTCAAAGGTAAATACTAAGGTATGGTAGAAAGATTTTATTTATGCACATGATTATTATATGAAGTATACTTATGCGTCAAAAAGTCACAAGATAAATTGTTTAATGTCCTTTCCCACTATATACGTGCCACAACACGACATCCACCCCCTCTAAACCTGCACATCCTCCGGTATGTGCCACATTGTCTCTTTGTAAGATCAACCCTCTTGTACATCTTCCTTGCTTTCTTCTTCACTGGATGATTCCAGAGCTTCATCTTCACTTTGATCTTCACCTGTGTTTTTCTCTTCTTCCTCATCAACATCTTCTAGATCATTGTCTCCTCTTCTCTTAAACATTTTGATCCTTTTTCCTGCAATGGGAATCTTTATTTCTGTACCATCTAGTTCAGACAAGCTATAAGTAGCATTTTCATGCACATGCTTTACAACATATGGTCCAAACCATCTTTTTGAGAACTTACGCATGACTGTGTGCTGGTTATCAAGGCTACTATCATACACTAAAACCCAGTCACCTTTGTCGATTGCTTTGCTCCTAAGTCGATGTGGCTTATCAAAGTAGTCCTTGTTTTTCAACCTTGCATTTTTGAGTCGTTCTTTTGCAGCTTAAATGTCTCTAGGTCTTCTCTCTAGTTACCTTATACGTAGTGCAAGGAGATCTTCCCTGCTAAGCCCCTCTTGCCAAGGTAGTACATTCCATGTGGGAATTGTATCTTCAATCGACATCACTGGCTTTTGACCATACATTAGCTCCGTAGGCATGTAGCCAGTTACTGAGCTATGTGTTGTACAATCAACCCATAAAGCATATGGTAACAATTTTGGCCACTCACCAACTGTTCCTTCACAAGCCTTGGCCAAAGCTTTGATGATAGGAGGATGCCCTCTTTCACTCTTTCCATTGCCTTCAGGGTTGTATGCTATGGTAAGAGAAATCTTGATTTCTAATCTGGTAAAGAACTCCCTTGCTTCCTCACCATCCAACTCACCTCTATCTGTAGTGATCTTTCCCACACAACCATAACGGCAAATCACCTCATCAAGAAGTAATTTGCACAGAGCTTCCGTGGTTTTAGCTCTTAATGCTCTTCCTTCAACCTGATTAGTTAGGTCCTCTTGTGCAAGAACCAAGTATCTCATCTGCCAGAGTCCTAAAGGCATTGTGACTAGATCCACAGCCCATTTAGTGCATGGCTAGTGGATATGTAGGGTGCAATCCATTACGATGTCAAACATTTGAATACATTTGACAAGTTACACATGACTCTACAAATTGAGATACATCTTTATACATACCCTTCCACCAGTATTTTCCTTTCAACTTGGAGAAGGTTGCCCACACACCCCTGTGTCCAGCCCATAGACATATAACCCGTTGTGGTGTAGCACCCTTTTGTTTAGGATGCTTCCACAAGTAACCATCCCTCAAGAAGTACCCATGTGCTTTCCTGCGTATCCTCCTGAATTCTTGTTCAGACCAATCATCCTGTTTTTCTAGAGTAGTCAAATAGCTTCCAATAAGAAGCCAATCACCTTCACAAAGATCTTTCAAGAACAGTTCAAGTGTATTAGTCATGCAGACATAGTTACCTTTGACATGAGAGATGGAATAGACCTTTGTGCCCACATCATCTCCCTCATCAATCATCTGTGACTCATCTTCATACCTTGCCCTTGATAGCATATCTGCCACTGTATTGTCTTTACCTGCAATGTGCTTGAACTCGGGATTTAAGGACTTAATGTAGGCAATCCACCGCAACATAGCAATGTCTGGCGTTGAGCAGCTTGTAATCATCCCAAGAAGTGGTAGACAATCTGTTTCTACAACCACACATGCACCAATTAGGTACTCTTTCCCACTTTTCAAGGCTGTAACCATACCCCATAACTCTCTCTTTATCCGTGGATAGTTTCTTTGGCGAGCACTTAGTACCTTTTCTCCAATCTTACCACATACTTGTGTCCTTCTTTGTCATCTTGCCCTATTGCCCATCCAATCCCTGTAGGACTGGTGTCTATTGTCACAATTACTGGCCTTTGACACTCATAGTCTACCTTTCTCAAAGTCGTTGCTGACTAGAGCAACTCCTTTAGCTTTTTCATGGATTTTACATGTGCTTTTGTCCATTTAAACTTTTGATTCTTTCTAAGCAGCTCTGATAAAGAGGATCAGCTACATGTGCATAATGTGGAATCCAAATAACATAGAAGACACATGCTCCGAGAAACCTTCTAACCTCAGTGATGCTAGTGCATGTTTCTTTCATTTTTTGGATGGCATCTACCTTTGTTGGACAAGGTTTTCTACCATATGCCCTGCACATGTGTCCCACCGTTGGAGGAGCGACTCACACACCCATGAAGTGCATGAAAGCACTACCTAGATCAACATAATGTCAATCGAGGACACAGATGACACAATAGGCACACGGAGGAAATCTCTTTAGCTTGCCGGGCTGAGACCATCCTACACATACAAGACTCAGGAAGGCCAACTAAACCACAATCAAGAACCTCACTTCTCTCAACTACACCACCTAGCCACATACACACATACGCAAGGTAACTCACCTAATCATGCCAGATTCGTACGAAACTTAAGGAACACCATCCTCTCACTAGGATACACCTGTCCCTACGCTTCTACACTCAAAACCCTCACTCTAAACCCGTCTTCGGAAAACACGTCGGATGATAGAGCACAATTTTGAAAGTGCCCAAGACTGAAATTTATGAGTACCTATGCGTAGCTTATGTCTCCACGATTCTATAGACTACTAGCACGCACAAAGCAGACATCGTTTGATACACTTACGGCCACAAATAGCTCGTAGATGCATCGGCGTGTACGCTTCGTCTCGCGTGGAATGCTTGGCGTTGTCGCGTAGCTTTCCTCGAGCCTACAGCAATGATGCAGTCGGATCTCCAATGTGTTGAGCGAGCCGGGCGTAGCAAAAGGATAAAGCTCACGCTCACTCTCTTTCTCTCTCACACACAGTAAACGACAACACTAAAGTTTTTGATTATGATAAAAGTCTTTCCCACAAAATGACCTAGGTACCTTATATACTAAGGCTACCTTAGGTTTAACCAAAAATGGGGTTGAAAGGGTCAAATGGCTTTGTATTTACAATTTGGAAGTGTGATTGCACCCCGGCTTCTGAAACTAGAATAACTACTCATTAAAAATGACGTTTATAGCCATAATCCGCAGCATTTCATAACTCGCAAAAGATAAGACTTTGATACGAAACTTGAATTATGTTGTGTTGTTGACCCAACGGTCAACACTCCCCCCTTCCGCGTTCATGTCGTCCTCGACATGACGTGATTGTCGATGGCGATGTGGTCTTGGCGTCGTTTTGGCTTCATCTGTTGCACTGCTTGTAACTTTGTCGAACCACAACAAGATCTATGATCCATTAGAGCGGAAATCTATCATCATAACCATTCATCTTTTGAGATCCTCGGATTACTTTTATGTCTGCTCCTCTTCATTGGGGACCTTTTTGTTCCTTTGCAATCATGTTGTTAGTGTTGTCTGCAGCTTTGTCATTGTAGGCCATTCTTCGACTCGCCATTGAGGAGAAGTATGCTATGATCTGGAATTGGTGCTCCAATTCATTTGTCAATTGATTTGAGTAGCATTTCCTTATTGTTGATGTAGAAGGAATTTGTACAAGAGGATGGTGATAGGTGTCTTTAGATTAGGGTCTAAAACTTGGATGACCAAAGGGAAAAAAATCGGTGGAAAAAAAATGCCTTTGGTATACACTCTTATTGGAGTTGAGCAGTTGAACGTGAAGTACATGTTCATGTAAGGTGAGTGCTTGGGTGAAACATGGAAAGAGTGCCTGATGCAAGTGCCAATTATGGGACACTCTATATGCATATGAGAAATTTGTCAACAAAATCATGCAATGTGAAAGAAGGAGATGATGGGTGTTTCGAGGAAAAAATGTAGCACATGTGACATCAAAAGATTTTTCAATAGCTTCCACCTTTCCAAGAAGGGTTTTCGATGTAGAAGTTTCTCCACTCGTATCTCACTGTGCTCAGTACGTGAGTGTCTTTTGGACCTTCTCCTTCACTTCACCAGACTTAAGTACTTAGACTTCAACTCTTTTGCTCACCTATACCAGCATGAGCGACACAACGTAAATATGCTCAACTCTTCCAGCTTGAGCAGTACCTCGAATAGCTAAGACGCTTAGACCACAGAGAATATTACTTGAAGCTTTGGGACTAACACCTCACTAATTTTGTGGCTTAGCTACTCGACTCTGACTTTTATGACTTGTGGGTTGCCTGTTGTTGACATTGCTTTGTGACAAGTTCTTCGGCTATTGTACTGGCCTGCTACTTCGTGAAGTTTCATCGTTTTCCTATACCTTCTTCTCTTTGTAGTGCTCAAGCCTCTCATCAGTCTTTTCTTCATGTGGATTATGGATATTTTTTTATTTTTTTCTTAATAATAAACAAAGAAAATCTTTAAAAAAATTTAACAAAAGAAAAATCATTCAAATAGAAATCTAAATGCTATGTACACAATACACATGTCCCTAGGGGCTCATATATGGATTTTGTCCCCATACTCCTCTGTAACACTACTATGAGGGCATATACTCTAAATTTTGTCAAAAAATTATCACAATAAAACGCAAAAATTCAATGCCTCTCACAAAACATTTCCCTCTAATAGTCATAATGTTAGGTCCGCATTCTGAATGCCTCCCCCCTTCCTATTTGGAGTCATCCTTTACAACAGGGTATCGCAAAGGGTATGTGTTGTGCTTGGGCAATTAAAAGTTGTGCCTATGCAGGCCTTGTAATGTAGCCATATTATGCATACACAGTCAATGCATGGAAAAGATTTATGTTGTGCAAGATGTGGGTATAAGAAATTTTCTCATTGGCATTTCTTGGCGAGGCTTCCTATTCTAAGCAATGTAATGGTCTTTGAAGCTTTTGTATCGTTGCTTGATTGAAGCGACTTTCTCTCTTCTAACTGTATTGTAATCGTAGGAAGAATTGTAAGAATTCAAGCGGCGATGCATTGACAGAAGTTTTTTTGTTCTTCTTTGGGACCCATTTCTTTGCGATTATTGGCTGTTTTTTTGCTGGCTCTCGTTTGTGTTTGAATAGACTTCTTTGGGATCCACCTTTTTGTTGTGTGAGTCAACAGTGGTCTTTGCTTCAGCCCTTGTATGCTTGGTTGGGGACGGGATTCAGGCTTTGAAAGTTGATACTGTGGGTTTTTTGGAATCCAAATGAATTCCTGACTTTTTTGTGCTTGAATCAACTTCTTTGGAGCCCAAACCTGAGTTGTGAAAGCTTGCGACTTTGTGATATTCTTACCCGTTCGTGCACGCTTTCCTTGCTTTTATTTTGGTGTTGGATCTTGTGATTTGTCATTAGAGATCTTTGTCTTCTTGATCCATATCTATTTTTGGCCGATCTGGCTTTTTGGTATCCAGATATGTCGAGCTTTTTGGCTTTGACTTGTTGTCCTGTTCTTTTGACTTGTCATGGTTGTTGTTGAAGGGGTTGGTGATAGTGATGGCCTGAGTTGATGATAGGAGATGTCGTAAGATTCATCACTATCGCTACTATCCTGAGCAAGGTTGACTTCTTGTACTTTCCCTTGATTTTTTGGCTGGTAGTGGAAAGTTACTATCTGTTTGCTCGTGGGTGGTAGTTTCTTGGAGGACTTTTCTAGCCCATTGATTAGAGCATTGTTAGCTCGTTGCTCTGGTCGTATTCCTCCTAGATGAGTCTTTGCATCCTTATTAGGAGCCATGTATGAGGATGCTTGTGGTGGCTGTGTCTTCACCGAGGAATTTGGAATCCACGTTTGATGCACTTTATTCGTGTAGCGATGACATTGATTCCCGGGTCGTTGATCTTCTTGAAGCTCGAAGTGTTCTACAGAGTCATAGAACTCGTCGTCTTCTTCATCTTTTGATTCTCCACATTTCCTTGTTTGCTCCTTATTTTGAGAGCTTGTTGATGTTTGGATCTCTTCATTTTTCTGGATTACACTCACTGCAAAATAAGGAATGACATCATATCCATTTTTATCACAAAACTTTGTTGTGGGAGCATCCTCCACGGCGCACACGTCCAGAGTAGCCAAGATGTGTTCCCATCCAAAAGGATCTAACTCTTCTTCAGGAAATGGTTCTGGGATATAGTCCATATCCTCTATAACCCGCTCTAGGATACATTCCTCACGTTTCAAGCTACCACATTGTGAAGCTCCACACATCCCCACAGGTCTTTAGGCTTACCTAACCAAGCTGGAAGTTCTGATCCTGCTATTGTGACGGAATCAAACTCCTCGACCGGTGTTCTCGTCACATCCCTATAGCTATGGTCCCTCAAGTTTATGTTTGTTATGGTTTCCTATGTCTCAGGTATATATGGTCATAACCCCAATCTTGGACCATTTTCAATTGTCGCATGAATGGTCTTCCCAGAATGATGTCATAGTTGTTCTTCTTGCCAAAGTCAACAAAAGCAAAAGTGTGTTCATATTCAATGCCACAAGAAGTAACAAGTACTTTTTCTAGCAGTCCTAGGGGCTTTTCCTTGTGTCCGTCTACAAGCTGCAGGGTCATTCGTGTGGATATCAAGGCATTTTTTCCCCATTTTTTCCAAACCTCTTTGGTTGCAATGGCCACACCAGCTCCACTGTCAAGTATTTCCATGGCTTTTACATTATTGAATTCCACAAGAAGGGTGGTGTTTCCATCTTCTCCCTCGTAATACTCGCCTACCTTGTTTAATGGCACTGGCCTAGTATTTAGTTGAGGCATTTCAAGCTCTTTGATGCCTTCCTCGATTTGAGTAATTGGGGTTTTTACACCAAATTTCTCTAGACATTTACCCACATTAGCCCACATGTTTGGTCTTATTATGAGCAACTCGGCTAACATTATTGTACAGGTGACTGGGGTAGATAGAATATCTACTAGCCCCTTTGAATCGATGGCCTTGTTGGGAGAAAGTCTCTGTGATGGGACTACAACCACATCTGACTTGGTCTCGTACTCTCCCATATAGGATGGTAGTGTTCTTAGCGACTGGGGTTGACTATCCATAGATTGTATAGATCCTTTGTCGCCCCAACACGATCGCACGTCTAGATTCATTTGAGATCCAGTCTCAAATTCCTCTATTGGTGGTAGAAACACTCCTCGTTCATCACCAGTCTTGTCTACTCGTCTTCTTAGGTCATCGGCTTCATTGGCCTCTCTGACTTGTTTCCACAATTCGTCAAGACCATCTATCTCTTTACAATCCTTAGATATAGCTTGGTGAAATCCCTCGGAAGAGTTATCCATGGTATTCAGTACTATCCTTGGTTCTAATGCTGGGTCTTTGAGGTTTGGTCCGTGCTGATGACTAGAATTTGGCTCTTTTAGTTCATGGTTTGGTGGGATTACCTGTGTATGCATGACACGGATCACATCCTCAGGTTTTGCAATTGGTGGTTCTAGTAAAGCTTGGGCTATTTGAATCATTTTATGGCACATATCAAACCATTTCTTTTCTAGTTCCGCATAGGGATATGTCATCCACCTGTGTTCTTGGGTTTGGTTGTTTTTTAGCCTCACATCATAGGCTTTCAAGAGGGCATCTAATGTCTCATTAACCTTCTCTACCAACACAGATCCTCCTGAACTAGAACCTCTCGGTTTCTCATCCGTGGATGGTTCTTCTAGAGGTTTAACCATCTGTGTAAGAGAAGGTGCCTCCTTTTCCTCATGTTGTTTTATCTTCTCCTGAGCTTCGGTAAGCTTCTCAGCTAGGGATTTTTTCTCTCGTTCCCTGCGTGCTTTCATCCTAGTCTTTCTAGCTTTCCAACTATTTCATTTGCTCTTGGTTTTCTGACTAGGTGCGTCTGTCTTTGGTCCATCATCTGTCTTTGGACTCATGTCACTTTCTGTGTTCTTTTTCTTTGGATTCTCATCAGCTTTCCTTTGAGATTGTGCTCTCGTAACCACTTGAACTGGTACAACATTTTCATTTTCTGAGCTATTAGGTAGTTGAACAATCCCTAATACATTTGTCGTGATTTTCCTGATTTGGTTTGGGTTTTTCGGGCAATCGGGGATCAAGTGAGTGATGCCACACTCAAGACAATAGGAATTTACTTCAGTGATCTCCGTATGAGGACATTGTTTGACCAAGTGGTAGTCACGACTTTTGTGACAATCTGTCTCTGGTTGAGGAGATTCTTTTAGCATTTCCTCTTGGCTATAAGCAAGCTTTGACCTAGATAAGCCGTTATTTGCAATGAATCGCAATGTCCTTTCGTCCATTTTATACCTTCTTTATTTCGGCTGAAACCCAGGAGGTGGAGGTTGTACCGGCCTCACCACTCCATGTGTTTCTCTCACGTTTTGTTGCTCCAAAGGGTAGTACTCACTTTGGTTGCTATACCACATTGTAGATGGTACTGGTGTTGGTTTATTTGATGCTTCCATCATTGGCATGTATCTCATGTCTACCTGCATTCTAGCACCTGGCAGCGGAGGTTGTTGTCATAAGACAACAAGCTGTGGCCTTAAAACTCCTACTGGTCCTGGCGCATTCCCCGTAATGTATCTAGGTGGTGTAGGTGCTTCTGGAACAGGTTGTACATACCTCTCCCTAGAATTTTCCATGCTATAATAGCACTCTTTCCCCGCATGGTTCGTCCATTTTCTCTCAATTTCACACCACTTCGGCTCTCCCGAATCAGACCTTACAAGAGGAATCAACCTCTCGACCAAGTCGTCGATAAGCTTTTCTTGATCAATAGGTGCCGTTGGCTTGGCAATGGACTCACTTATTTGTGAAACACTGTGCTGAGAGGATATGTCATCTCCTTGACTCTTTAAGTCCTTTTCTTTGTAAGCCTCACAAGTATCCACTAGATAAAGAGCTTCTTTGATCAACTTGTTTAGCATCATCCTCCTTATCATATGCAGATCCTTTTGAAGGCCAGCGTGTCTCATTCCCTGGATAAAGATCAACATTAGTCGGGCTTGCATAGGTAATTCCGCTCTCGGACAGAGCTTAACATATCTCTTGAGCCGTAATGATGCTTTGCGTACTGATTCATTCTCTTTATGTTTGAATCTATGAATTTGGGAGACAGTGTTGTGAGCAAGGACTTTTGGCAAGAATTCTTCAATAAACTCCTCAAACAGCTCATCTAGGGTCTCAAAATCCCATTTTTCCATCGAGTCGAACCATGTAGCTGCATCATCTTCTAGAGTCAATCCAAATCCCGCAAACTGTGTCGCAAAATCTGAAACTTCCTTTGCTCTAATCACTCTTCTAAAAGCCGTTACGTGATCTCTCGGATCTTTATCTCCGGAGTATTTTTTGTTTACCCTTTTTTGGACTTGGGATGGCCTAACTCGTCGATTGTCTACAAGTCTAACCAGAGACTCTCCCAATCCATCTCTCGGTATCTCTCTTGAAGGGAATCCTGGTGGCTCGCTTCTTGGAACTCCTATAGAAATTCTCGTGTTTGGTGGAGGCATTTGTGGTCCTTCATTGACCAAATATCCACCTCTTTCTAGTACAGTCTGTGGATTTGTGCTTTCTACAACTCTGTATTCTCGTTCATACTTGTCGACAACTATAGATTTCCATTGACAGTCGACTCCGTATGTGTAGACATATAAGAGCTTGTAATCCGTTATCTCTTCTAGGTATGGATCTGAGCACCTATAAAGATTGACCTCATTGTCGTCAATGTATCTATATAGTCCTTCACTCTCATGACCAATCATCCAAACTCTCTCAACAAGATGGGTCTTTATCAATTGCAAGTTTGGAAGATCCATTGTGGGAGGATATTCCTCTATCGTCGGGATATCCAAGCTTGTGTAAGCTGCATTTGAATCTAGGGTAGACATGATTTCTGGTCTTAAGAGCTTTTTCTTGGTTCAAGTAGACTTAGTCCACTGTGTTCAAGTTCTTTGGTTAGGGAAAAGTCAAAACTATGTCCAAAACCGCAACCGTTTCGTCACAATTAACGCAAATTGTCTCTTTCAGACACCCCTAACTTGCGGATGTATTTGGAGGCCTCAAACGAAGTTTTTTTCAAAATTGAACTAAATGGTTGCCATTGGCATACATTTAGTTAATGTTTTTCTCTAAGATCTGTAGAGCCGCTCTCAGGCTACATTTTGATATAAAAACTTTTCCGATCCGATACCATTTGTGAAAGTTATGGCCAAAACAGTGAAATACAGTTTAGAATGGTCAAAATGAGTCCAAATTCAATTTTAAAAGAAGATTTGGGATCTCTGTGACACTCTGAACACTTCTATATGGTCAAAATTACACTTGGACCCTAAAACTTGCCTAGAGACATCCTACGCATAGGATGTCTATATGCTCAGAATTTAACAAAATTTGGTCCAGAGACTCCCCTTAAGTCCAACAACACAATGGTATGCTCAGATGTTGATTTGAACCTAAAAATGGCCTTGAGACATCCTACGCGTCGGATTCTTTTTACTCAGAATGACTTGAAATTTTCACCCCAGCTTCTCCTTGATGTGGTGATCACAGTGGTGTGCTCATAGGTTGGTTTGGAGTCCTAAATCAAGCTAGAGACATCCTGCGCATAGGATGTCTAACTGCTCAGATTTTGTCCAAACTTGATCCCAAGATTCTCCTAGTGCTCAGCAACCCAATGGTATGCTCAAAATTGAATTTGGATGCCAATAGGTCAAGATTTGGGTTGCAAGAGCTTCTAGTGCACTCCAATGTTGGAGCTATATAGAGAGTCCACACTTATGCTATATATAGAAGGGAGTCCCCACTATATATGTGTACTCAATGTATACTCTACATACACTTTGGGGCTTGCAGATGATTGTGTCGTCTCTCTCTCTTCTCCCTCGTCTCGTATAGCTTCTCTCTTCAACATGGTATCAGAGCAAGCCGATAAATTTATTTATTTTTTGACAAGAGCTAAGTATCGATCCTCTTTTGATTTGATTTATTATACGCTTTATAATTGTATTGATTATAATATCTATGACTGGCTTCTATCTTCACTCTACGCAAGCTTTTTAAAGTCTACAGCTTGATGTGAGAAGAAGAACGTGATTGATATTTACATCAACGGGCTGTGTCCGCTTGATATGTGTAAATGTTATACCAGCGCTATATAGTGCTTTCGGGAGTTTTCAGTAGCAAGCATAATAAACAGGACTTTGCAGAAGCAGCTAGTAGAACCAGGCCGTGATGACCATAAACGCTAAAGCAAGGCTCGACACAAAGACAGGTGACGCGCCAGCTTAAATGTTATACCAGTGCTATATAGTGCTTTCGGGAGTTTTCAGTAGCAAGCATAATAAACAGGACTTTGCAGAAGTAGCTAGTAGAACCAGGCCGTGATGACCATAAATGCTAAAGCAGATAACAAAGAATTAGTGCTATTTTGTTTTACTTTCAAACATTGCCTGTAATAAACTTGAAGAGGCGAGATGCTGAGAGCAGGCAACAGCAAGCAAAGCTAGGTGGAGACATATTTGAGAAGATATCGCATGAAAGCTGTCGTATGCCCGAGGCCGGAGCATGTAGCTGTTAAATATGTTTTCTTATCTTTAACTCGGTTTGTTTGTTCTGCCTGAGGGAGGCACAAAAGCTCTACGAGCTTGGAATTCAGAGCAAGCCTTGATTGGTAATCCCTCATGAGTGTTCGTGTAGAGAAAAGCCAGCCAAAGCTGCAGGTAGATCTCGTGCGAGATTGGTTTTCCCTAAGATCAGGGTCAGCAGAGGCTATAAGGCCTTGATTGGTAAGGCAGCCTCCTGGTGCTGTCTGCTTTTGTCCACGCGCTCTAGTGAATGATTCAACATCGCGTTATTTTGAGTAATGCCGGCCAGTGATAAAAATAACCAGCGCTGCTTTTTGGATGTATCGACTGCTGAAGCTGGCGCGTCACCTGTCTTTGTGTCGAGCCTACTTTTAAAGTTAGAGTAACAATAAATCTTGCTACTATTATCAATAATAAAAGCATTGCGTACAGATACGGTAGATAGAAACGACTTGAGTTGCATGCCTACTGACATAAAAGGCTTTTCTTGCGTCTATATAGCTGTAAATTGTGCAAAGAATCTTCCTTGGCTATCGATGTTGTGGTAGGGTTTAAGAGCACGGTAGCATGTCGCTTCTACGAGCGAGTCTCCCAACATAATTTTTCCTTCCTTGTCACTAGGGACTCCCTTGTAGCCACCTCGACCTTGCCATATTGAGATTGTATGTTTGGACATCAGAACATGTAATTTGTTGCTATAAAACTCGTTGCAATTTGTCATAAATATTTCACATAATTTTATGATTGTCTTATGGGATCATATACTAACGTGTGTGATGGTTTTCATCTGAATCATTGATGTAGAGATGAAAAGATTTACCAAGCCATTATCTACTGACTAATCGTTGTCTTGAGGTTTTGTAGATTTTGCAGAAAACTAGCTTCTCTGATGCCATGGCACGTAAAGCCAAGATGATTGCTATTTCAAAGTTATTCTGAGCGTCTCCAATGCCATGGTGAATATTGTGATGTCATGGTATGTAAAACCATGATGATGACAACCAATTGTTGAGATCGTGGGGGATCCAATCATGGTAAGTAAAGTCATGATGATGAATACTATTTTCCAGTCTTTATTTGATTTGAAGAAAAATATCTCTGTTGCCATGGTATGTAAAGCCATGATGATTGCTATTTCGAAGTTTTTCTCAGCGTCTCTAATGCCGTGGTGAATACCGTGAAGCCATGGTACGTAAAGCCATGATGATGTTTACTATTTTACAGCTTTTATTTGCTTTGAACAAAACGTCTCTGATGCCATGGTACATAAAAGCATGATTGCTAATTCAAAGCTTTTCTGAGCGTCTCTTATACCATGGTAAATACCGTGATGCCATGGTACGTAAAGCCATGATGAATACCGTGCTGCCATGGTACGTAAAGCCATGATGATGACAACTGCAAGCTGTCGAGATCTTGGGACCCCCAATATGTTCATTACATCTCGGATTTGTATATATGTGTGCACATGTGATTACATTGATATTACATTTGTTTCTATGTCATCTGCACATGTGATTGCATCAACATTATGTTTGTTTGTATGTCGTCTCCAGAGCGGCGTCGCGAACTGTCTCTAAGGACAATGTGATATGATTATTTCTAACCTTCACATTTTCATATGTTTCTTGAGTTGGTATTGATTACAGGATGAAAATCACATTAAGTAGCATATACAAGGGATTAAAGACGCTAAAGCTGCTCTATCATTTGCAGCACAAGAGTGATATAGCTCCTGCAGTTAAAACTCTTAAATTGTTTCCATTAGAATTTTTATGAGCTTTCATGGCAATTGTTGTATATTATGGAGTGATGTAGCTCCTCGGGAACATATTTTGTAAACTTGAAAATTTATTAATACAACAGTGCATGTATATGGTGTTGTGGGTTTTTCCCTTGCACCCCCAAGGGTTTTTTCATCCACAGTTAGGGACTCCTATTTGAGTGGGGGTGTTGGAGCTATATAGAGAGTCCACACTTATGCTATATATAGCAAGGAGTCCCCACTAAATATGTGTACTCAGTGTATACTCTACATACACTTTGGGGCTTGCATATGATTGTGTTGTCTCTCTCTCTTCTCCCTTGTCTCGTATCGCTTCTCTCTTCAACCTCCAAGAGTAGGATGTCTGACAATTCTTGTCTTTGCTTGGTAAATAGGCCAAACAAGGTCCAAATTCACTTTTGAAAAAAGTTCTGGAATCATTGAGACACTTAGAACCTGCCTATATGGCCGAAGTAGAATTTTGACCACTTAATGACCCTGGAGACATCCTACGCATAGGATGTCTTTTTGCTCTGTTTCAGCTCAAACTTCCACTGTAGCTTCCCCTTGATGTGCTAGTTCACAGCTATTTTTACTTTTTAATTCTCACACCTATAGTTTGGTCAAATGATCAAGAATTTGTTCCAAAAGCTTGATGTCCGTTCTAATGAATTCCTAAGTCAAATCAACTCCAAATTGGACCAAAATTGACTAAGAGGCTTGCCTAAGGCTATACAACACCCTGCTATGTCCACAGTTTGAATTTGGCCTCTAAATCATGCCTTAGACATCCTACGCGTAGGATGTCTAACTGCTTAGAATGGCCCCAAATTTGAACCACAGACTCTCCTTAAGGTGCTAATCACTGTGGTATGCTCATAGGTTGGTTTGGAGTCCTAAATCAAGCTGAAGACATCCTACGCGTAGGATGTCGTTTTGGCCTGTTTGACCCCCAGACTTGTCTCACAGCTTCCCCTTGATGTCAGTAACCTAGTGGTATGTTTAGATTTTAATTTGGATGTCAAAAGCCCCCAAAACTAGCTATTCTTGCCTTTTTCAGAAAAAAATGCTAAAGTCTGCTGAATCTTCACTTTCACTGACCCAAATGAGATGAAATTTATCACATGCACTCAATACAACATTTAGAAGATGCCTATGGAGTCATCCTATGGTTTGGTCTCAAAATTAGGCCTTGGAGACAATTTGGGTAGGATGTCTGGCAATTCTTGTCTTTTGGCTTTGATCTGTCAAAATTTGGTCAAATTTTCACTTTCCAGGTGAAAATAGGGTAAAACCTACCTTCTGAACACATTGGTCAACTCATAATTACAAAATTTCCACCATATCACCCTATAGACATCCTACGTGTAGGATGTCTACTACTGATTTTTTGAGACTGAAGTGTCCCTGATGCTTCCTTATGCTCTCAGCAAGTGCAAGTATGCTTCACAATTGCAAAAACATGCAAAAATCACTCAATTTAAGCGTTTTTTGAAATTTTACGTTTTCTGACTCCGACTTTTGGCTTTTGGTCAACAAAAATAGAGAAAAACACCCAAGTCAATAGGTTACTAGGGTAAAGCCTACCCTCTGAACCCACAGGTGCAATCAAAATTTTCAAATTTGGTCTCTAGAACCCCCTTGAGACATCCTACGGGTAGGATGTCTATGTTTGTAGAATTGTAGGTTTTCTTCACAGAACCCTTGCAAATGCTCTTTTATATGCATAGCATCAGTGAATCATACAAAAATATCCACAAAAGCTTGTTTACTGCATTTTTACCCTCAAAAGCACACTTTTCCGTGATTTCAAATACAATCAAGCACTTTAGCAAATAATTCAGTGCTGAATAGCTCTAGATCATAATCGAATCACTTACCTAAAGCTACTCCTACAAATCATATGGGGTTTTGCATCTATGAGTAGAAAAACGCTTCACTGCCACACACGGACTAACAAATGCTTTTATCACCTCACAAATCACTCGACCACCAACAACTACTCTAATCCACAGATCCTAACTAAACCTATCTAGTCGTAGACCCTCGGCAAGACACACGCTTATTGGCTATCCACTTGATCGCGGAATATCCCCTTCCGGATCCACTTAAGAAAAACGCTTTCTTTAGCCGAAACTAAATCAAGCAACCATCACACGAGTGTTAGTAGGAAACCTACTTAGGTCCTTGTGTCCCCCGCAACGGCGCCAATGTTGGAGGAGCGACTCACACACCCATTAAGTGCATGCAAATACTACCTAGATCAACATAATGTCAATTGAGGACACAGATGACATGATAGGCACACAGAGGAAATCTCTTTAGCTTGTCAGGTTGAAACCATCCTACACATACAACACTTAGGAAGGCCAACTAAACCACAATCAACAACCTTACTGCTCTCAACTACACCACCTAGCCACATACAAACATAAGGAAGGTAACTCACCTAATCATGCCAGATTTGTACGAAACTTAAGGAACACCATCCCCTCACTAGGATACACCTGATCCTACGCTTCTGCACTCAAAACCCTCACTCTAAACCCGTCTGTGGAAAATGCGTAGGATGATAGAGCAGAATTTTGAAAGCGCCCAAAACTGAAATTCATGAGTACCTACGCATAGCTTATGTCGCCACGATTCTATAGACTACTAGCACGCAGAAAACAGACCTTGTTTGATACACTTACGGCCACAAATAGCTCGTAGATGCGTCGGCGTGTGCGCTTCGTCTCGCGTGGAATGCTTGGCGTTGTCGCATAGCTCTCCTCGAGCCTACAGCAATGGTGCAATCGGATCTCCAATGTGTTGAGCGAGCCGGGCGTAGTGAAAGGATAAAGCTCACGTTCACTCTCTTTCTCTCTCACACACAATAAACGGCAGTGCTAAAGTTTTTTATTATGATAAAAGTCTTCCCCACAAAATGACCTAGGTACTTTATATACTAAGGCTACCTTAGGTTTAACCAAAAATGGGGTTGAAAGGGTCAAATGGCTTTGTATTTACAATTTGGAAGTGCCATTGCACCCCGGCTTTTGAAACTAGAATAACTACTCATTACAAATGACGTTTATAGCCATAATCCGCAGCATTTCATAACTCGCAAAAGATAAGACTTTGGTACGAAACTTGAGTTATGTTGTGTTGTTGACCCAGTGGTCAACACCCACAATGAGCACTTCATTGACACCAAACATAGATTTTTTCCCTGACAATGTAAGATTCACTTCTTCTAGTTTTATCACAATCATTTATGTCGTTCACCACAAACCTGCGACATCCCTTGAGATCCAAAGCTTCATCTTTGTCATTTTCTTCATATCCTTTGATAGGCAAATCATGAATGAAAGGCATTGTGATTTGAGGAATAAATTCACGTAAGACCTTATTCATCCCATTTATCATATGTGCAACCGAGTTGGTTGCTTCCTATGACAAGGTACACATCCTGACCAAGCCCAAAGGTGTCCTCATGGTTGTCAAGTCTTTGTTTTCGATTGCAAGCTGAAATTGATCATACCCTAAGTAGAGATCCCCCATTGAGTAGATTGCCCTCCCTGCAAACGCCTCTACAAACTCATCCACAATTGGACATGTACCTACATTTCTAATTGTCACCTTGTTCACTGGTTGCATATCTTGGATGAAGCGTAGAGAACCATTCTTCTTTGGAACTATGAACCACCTGTTTGAGTATGGAGCACAAGAAGGCTCCAAGATTCCCATTTTGATTTTCTCATTCAGTAGGTCTACTAACTTTGGCAAATGAGCCTTTGGAACTGGAATAGGCCGTAGATTCCAAGGCACATGAGGTATTGTGAAAATCACCATTGGAGCTACAATAGAAGGATCAACACATCCTATCTCATGTGGCTCAAATGCAAAAGCCTTACCATGCTTTGAAAGAATTTCTTTGAAGCACTTTGTCTCCTCCTGTGTTAGAAACTCCTCGCAACCAATCTGCAACTCTTGAAAAGACTCCTTTGTGAAGGTATGCCCAATCTTTATAGGATTCCTCAAACTTGGTTGTAAAGAACCCTACTCAATCTTTTCCCTATTGTTGGGTGGTAAGGGTGAAGCTACTGGTTTTACCTTCTTTGCTACACTCTTGTATTTAGTTTCAACATGGACTTCTGGGCCAACTGTTTGGCTTTCTTTAAAGGCTTCTATTACTTGATACATTTCCATAGAGAAAACTTCCACAACTTCATTTTCAAGATGCAAATTAGA
Source organism: Adiantum capillus-veneris (assembly GCF_014529385.1). Classification (NCBI taxonomy): domain Eukaryota; kingdom Viridiplantae; phylum Streptophyta; class Polypodiopsida; order Polypodiales; family Pteridaceae; genus Adiantum; species Adiantum capillus-veneris. The sequence continues at coordinate 101,976,861 of NC_140946.1, forward strand.
CCCCATTATAGCATCAATCTCACCCATAGTATCTACAAAAAAAACATGTTCACACAAACCCAAAACATTTTCAGTAGGCTCTAGCAACCCACTCTTTTTCATGCCTATTTGTACATTATGCACATATTGCCTCTCACATCTCTTCAAATCTTCAAGTTTTGTAAAACATACTGATCCATTCCTTGTTACCAAGGAGCCCGTTGAAAAAGTTTCACCTATTTTTGGATCAGGCGAGACCCTTTTTCTTTCTATACCACTGCAATCTCGCTTTACGGTGGTACTTGGCCAAAACCCATCATTTCTCCATGATCATGAAACTCTTTGCTCACCTTTGATAGAGGATGTTCTCTGAGGTTGTCACGATTTCTTTCATGGTTTACGCAAACTGTGAGAAATTGGACAGCTCGTTTACCATCTTTGCTACATATCCTACCATATGTTGAACCATCATCCATTACCTTTGTTTCCATTCGAACTCCCACAATGTAGGGTTGTACAAGGATGAGATGATATGAAGATGTATCTTGTACAAAGATGTTTTGGTCAATCTTTACATCACCTATTGTTACCTTCACACCTGGACATGTTGCATACAATTCACCGGATGAATTGTTTGCCACTTTTACCATCCAGCCATGATCTATGTCCATCGGCCATTTGCACTTGTTGTAGAGACTCTTTGACATTATGTTTATTTCTGAAGCATGGTCAATCAAGGCAACAAATGGATCTTCAAGACCACCTACCTTGACCAAAGTTTCTGTAGTAGCCCTTGCCCAATGACTGCGTGAATAGTAACTCCTAACAATATCTTCAACTTCTTCATTATCATTTGAGAAATGCACTTGCTTCACTCTCCCACTAGATTGGTAGCATCCTACCACAGCTCCATCATCCTCCTTATTTTGTAGTTACATCCCTTGTGTCTTTGAGGTTTCCTCTTCAACGTGTGGACGAGAAACTTCAGCAAGGGTTTGCCTCTTCTTCTTGATGATGTCAATGATCTCCTCATGAAATTCACGCTTTGCAATGCCAAGAACTTCTCCCAAAGTAAACTCAATCTTTCTATTCAAGATCCTTTCCTCCAAGACTTTCTTTAAATCTGTAGCAACCTCAATATCAGATTGTAGTTTATAAGTTGGGCCTCTTGTCTTACCTTTTGTTGGATCTTTCTTCTTTCCTATTGTAGACTCCTCCATGAGTACTTCAGGTGGAGACACTCCTTGTGTTGAGGGTGTTTGGGAAGGCATTCAGTCGCTTCTTCCCCCAATTCTGGAAGCTCTTTTTTATGGTCCTTCATCAGCATTCTCACGTCTGCGCTTCTCTTCTACAATCGCCTCATTTTGTTGGCATTTTGTAATGTAGGCATGCACTGACAATGAGTCCACTGGATCATTCCATCCTGTTTCTAGACGTATGCAATCACCTCCTTCATGTAGAATCTCTTTTGTAAGCTTTTCCTTTTTAGCTAATTGCATGACATTTGGCCAAATTTGACCATGATGGTCACTCGCCTCTTCATCATTAAGGTGCTCAATTTTTACTCCATAAGTAGCTACCTCAACTGAAGAGCTGGCACGGTTAGTTGCCATATCTTCAACTAAGGTTTGCATTCCCCCCTTCCCAAAGTTAGTTCTCAAGGGTAGACCTGTCTCTCTTAAGTGGATTTTACCATCCTTAAAAAAGACAACATCTTTTGACAAAGCATCACTAAAATCATCACAATCCCTTCTTACATGGTCTGTACTATCACACCAAATACATCTATTAACAAACCCTTCTTTGGGCTGCTGTCTTTTCCTAGGAAGTGGCCCTGATGGTTGGCCTTTTTCTTCAAGCTTTGCAAGCTTCACCTTCAAGTCACGCATTCCCTTCACAAGCTCATCTAGCATGGAATCATCAAACTTTGGAGCGATAAAAGTAGGCTTTACCATTTTGTCAAAAGTTGAGGTGGAAGGACTTGTAGTATTTACTACCATCTTGTTCCTTCTTCTTTGTCGTTTGGCAAGCAGTGAGACAGCACCTTCAACCTCATTCCAGTCGGTCTTTAGTCCTTGCTCAGCATCTTTATCTTCAAGAAGAAGCTCCAAATTCTCTTGAAACTCTTTACCTGCAGCTTGTAAGAAAAGATCTGTCTTCTCTGCATCTAGTGTGGCCCTTTTTGTCCTTGTGAGTTGTGCATAGCGCCGCTCAAATTCCCTAAGTAGCTCTGTTATTGATAGTCCTTGCTTTGGCTTGACTATCCATTCTAAGAATGTCCTTTTGGTCACTCTCTCCGAGTCCTCCATGAAATATTCCTCCTTTAAAGCTACTTTGAGTTCTTCCCAATTTCTCCCATGCCCATCCTTAATTGCCCTAACATGCTCCCTAATTTCTGGAGCAACAACTAGCTCAAAGCTTTGAATCATCTCACCTTCTGACACGCGATGTAGCTCCATCTCCTTCACATACTCGCGTAAGTACTTGGTTACATCTTTGCCATTGAATTGATCCATTCTCTTGAGGACCGCTTGTATGGCCTTCGTTGCTGAAATCTCCCTTCTTTCAGTGGCATGTTGTTGTTGCATGAAGATTGCAAACGCTTGAAACATTTGCATTGTTGATGGGTCAAAATGCATACCCTGTTTCTCAACATGATCACCCATGGTTACTCACAAATTCTCACCCTGGCAGGTTCGCGTCGGGTTCACCAAAAATATGTCAAAAAGTAGGCGGTCTTGCCAGGAAGGCACCAGGCCTCTTGCTGTGAGAGTTTGTGAGAAAGCTCAAGGGTTATGAGAAAGAGCTAAGATGTAGATAACATAGCTTTTAGAGCTAAAGAAGAAATGTAGCCAAAGAAGCCGCTCACTTTTCCTTACAAACACACATGTGATGGAGAGAACTCATGAAAGATAGTCAGAACAAAACAAAAATGAAAACATCGAGATTACGATCATATCGTATCATGGGTAGGATAAAAGGGTTAATGGATGAGTTAATGATATTTAATCTTTGTTGTCCAAATAAGCTGCGGATTGCTCTTTGGAACTGTAGCTTTGTGCTTACTATAATGCATATGTTTTGTCTAGCGATTGGGATTAGTTGTGAGTACAAATCCTCTTGATTCATAATAAAATAACCACATTCACATCAAAAGAGAAGTCATAGTCAATAATAGGTAGTATGATGGGATCTGGTGAGAGAAGTATTTCCTTGAGCCTTTCATGACCAAATAGAAACACTATGCGTTGCTGAAAGTGAATCTTTCGACTAATCCAAATGTTGACCCTAATATATTGCACTAAATGGAATTGAAAGAAATTACCTCAATGTGGATTATGTTTATTCATCAATGATATACCTATTATGTTCAAAGATAAAGGTGTGAAAGAAGTGAAAGGAGAAGAAGAAGAGAGTTTCTCTCCCAAGCCCTATTGTTGCCCTTAGGCAATAAGGATACTGCGGGGAAAGAAGTACATGTAGCAAGGAGATTCTATAGTTTGTGGAAGAGAATGAGAACCTTAAGAGAGAGAGATGCTTGTGGAAGATGAAGTTATGGTTACTAACCTTGTGCTCATAATTGTTTCCCGCAAGAAGGTTGTACTCATTACATTGACAAGGTTGTTGCTTGAATACCTTCCAATGAAACAATTAGGACACAACAAGAGAGATCAAAGGGGAAGTAAGATAGAATTAGAGATATATCTTAGTGTGGTGGTGGTATTAAAGATAGATAATGAGAGATAGAGATAGATTTAGAGACAAGTATTGGACTAGATATGCAAATGAAAGTAAAACTAGCAACATATATCTTACATGAGAGCAATCGTCACCACCTTAATGGATAGAGAAGATGAGGCAAGACTTCACCCTTTCTTCAAGAGAAAGTGTGGCACTAAGATGAGTGTGTCACTATGGAATTGAGCTATTCTCACTCACTCATAACTTGCCTCAATGAAGAGAAGGTTGCCCTTTTTATAGGTGAGGGAGCCATGTTTTACATAATCACTTGATTAGGCTAAAGAGTTAGCCCAAATCAAATGTTCTTTGGATATTTCTTAAAATGCATTATATTAGGACTCAAAATATCATGAAATTCAGCATTTTTGGTCATTGAGGCTCCATGTGGGTGCATGATGTATATGGGCCCCACCTAGGCATCTTCTGTGTGGTTCCAGTAGGGGGTCCCAACTTGTGTGTCTTGTTCTTCAAGGCATCTTTGAGGTGTCACATTCACATGCTTATTTCTTTTATCCTCCAAATATCTTATTATATGGAAAAAGACCAAGATTACCTCTTTTCACTTGATTCACTTGTTTACCATCTCTTCTTGCAGTGTAGTTGTTGTGAGAGGGTTTTTCACTGGTTTCCTTGTAACTTTTGACCTGTAACTCGGATTGACATGCTTCAAAAGGAAAAATTGGCCTACTAAAAGAGCTTGACTTGGTTTTGGCCTTTTCTATACACCCTTAGGTCGGAATTTTCAAATTGGGATGGTCCAAGAAGCTTTGGATCTTCCTTTCCATAAAGTCTTCTAGTAGGCCCTTCCCTCTTGTATGTATCCAAGAAGGTATGCATTATTGAAGGGTTATATTATTAGATAAATGTGAAAAGAAGAAAATAATTTATATATGGTAGGGTATAGCTGAGATATTAGAAGAAATATAAAAATGCTTTTCCCCTAGACAAAAAGAGGCACAATCATTGATACTTGCTTGCAGTACTTTCTAATAGTAATGTACATTTATATTACTTCAAAGGTAAATACTAAGGTATGGTAGAAAGATTTTATTTATGCACATGAGTATTATATGAAGTATACTTATGTGTCAAAAAGTCACAAGATAAATTGTTTAATGCACGTTCCCACTATATACGTGCCACAACATGACAACGCAGCAAAGCAATTTTAGCCTCATTGTGACTTGCATAAAGACCATCCAAAATATCCCAAGCCTATTTTGCACATTTCACTGAACGGATGTGAGGAACAATGGTGCGCTTTATAAACAACGCAATCAATGCATGAGCCTACGCATCCTTAACATCCCAACGAGCTTGTTCTACCATAGGCAAAACAACTCTAACTATAGCAATCCTTGCAGCAAGACCTGCAACGTCCTGAACATCGCCTACATCCTCAGAACGAGGACGTACATCAATGCCCTGCACAATGTTCCAGATGCTCTTTGACGTAAGAACATGTTGCATCATATAAGCCCTCATAGGGTAGTTGTCTACATCCAACCTGTCCTCAGCAGCAAACATCTTGAACACATCTGTGTTGTTGTTGTCAGCCATGGTAAATGCTGCACCTGATGTGAAAACTACCTAAAAATAGGAGAAATGGAGTGGAAACAACACGTGCTATATAGCACAAACTGTAGAAGACTATAAGGCACCTGCTATGCAAAAAACCGCACTGGCTGAAATTCTGCATAAAATGACAAAACAGCCTGTGCAGTACTGCTTGTAGTGGAAACGGAGGCCGAAATGAGTCCGAAGTATTTGTCGACCTGCGAACGCTCGCCAAAGCTCACAAAAATCGAAGAAAGTGAGCAGGCGTATACTGGAGCAGCTGGCGACTAAGCCCGGGAGGACGGAACCTGCTCTCATACCAATTGCTGGAATTAGGGTTGTAGAGAAACACACACATCTTGGAGAAGACGAAGGAAGCTCAAGGCACACAATAGAGAGTTTATAACTTGGTGTGCAATGGAAAAATCGATAGCCCTAGAGTGATGGGCATATATACAATGCTCGGGGGAAAAAACCTCCTAAAGAGGGGAAAAATGCCGCGGTGGTCCTAGTGTGTTCACTACCACATGTATATGGTAACAACCATACATTGCTAGGGTGAAAACAACAAGGAAAACAAGTGCATTTATAGCCTTTCATGAGCTACACCGTCAAAAGAAAGAACTATTAAACCACTGAAACTACCTGTGATGATAAGCACCTGTAAAGATTTATGAAGAACCCTTCTAGCATGAAGCACACTTAGGACTAGTAGAAACCAAGGATATAATGAATTATATGATTTTGAGTATATGTTTGTAGAGTATCCATAGGCTAAAAACAAATGAAAGATGAGAGATATATGGCCATCGAAGTTGGGGGTGTACTCTCTCTTGCTAAAAAATGAGCTCTCTGGAAAGTTTGTAGGTGTAACAGAGCATTGCACCTATGAAAATGGGGGACTCTTTCCTCTTTTATCCAATATTTTTTTGTCTCTCTCCTCAATCAACAAGGGTCTCTCTCTAGGCTCCTTTTTATTGGTTCATCTTTTGGATTTTTTGGGTATGAAATGGATAGTGGTGCTGACTTTTGGCCCAAGGAAAGGGGTGGGACTTATTCAATTCTTTATGAATGAAAAAACTAGGAAGTGTCCAGGGGACCAAAAGGGTGAACAAGCGCAAGGGCAGGCAGTGTGAAGCCAAAACTATGTCCCCTTCTTCTCCAAATGTCCACGAGCCCCCATAGCCAAGCTCCTCCCAAGCTCTTCTCTCCTTTGATACACCGCAAATGGCTACCCACTCCCCCTCTTATACCCCTACCCTTGAGCACAAGCTCCCCTATGTGGGATTGTCCCATTGCCAAATGGCACACTCTCCCACACTTCTCCACCTCCCTTCTTTCCCAACAATAAATTCTTAGCTCCACCTCCTTTCAGGATCAAATTCCGAGGAACATGATGCACGGCTCCGGCCACCAAATGTGACGTCATAAGCCACGGCTCGAAGCCCATCACTTCGGCTATTTCCAAAAAATTAAAATTTCAGTATTTCTAATTTAAATCATCAAGTTGGTCCAATTGCCTTTGTTGCATGCATCTGCAACCACTTTCTAAGTTGAGCCACCCACTTTGGATACATATATCTCATGATGTATAAGTCTGATTCACAAGCTATAAATCAAGACTAAAAATATTGATTGAAAAACATGTTTTGGGGACTCAAAGAACCCAAATGCTAGTATCCAAGCCCGCCAAAACCAAACCTTTGTACATGAAGTTTTACATGGTCACTCCCAAGACTGGAAGCATTATATACACATATATACATGAGGCTAGTTAGCAAGATTTCTGGCATGGTCTACTGTATTTTTATTCATCCAAAAAATGTCTTACATATCTTGACAACCCCTCTAGCCTACTTGATCATTCATGACAAGCAGAGGTTTCTAGGGTGAACAACTATTGTAGCTCATTCCCAAAAAACTCATTCACATTTTCAGATGTCTTCACACTGTCTTCTTCCATTGATAGCACAGCCACATATTTCTTCAATCTGTAAAACCATTAACACGGTATTTATGTTGTGCACCACCCAAATCTGCCACAACTAATATGTCCCATTCTCAAACTTGTTCACACAACAATAAAAGGACCTTCCCACTTAATTTGAAACTTTTTTTGATAGGTATTGTCAAACTTACTATTGTATTGCAACACAAGATCACCCTTCTCAATTCCTTTATCTTTCACACTTTCATTAGCCTTTATCTGAGCTTTCTTTGACACTTTTTCATAGTATCTTAAAGCCAAAACTCTATCTTATTGAAAACATTGTAAATCCAATGACCTTTTTTACCAAGTATCTCTTTTCTCTTCATCTCCCAGTGACAACAATTTACGTGCAAGAATCTTCACTTCAATTAGCAATAATCCTTTCTTGCCATAGACCAAGTGGTAAGGAGAAAACCCCTTCTATTGATTGATTCCACATTTTTGGCAAAATAAAGTAGGTTTTGAGAATATTCCACAGTACAATGTAAAGGGTCTCATAAAAAATTAAGGTATTATTTCCATCCAAATCATGAAAAATTCTCCAAGCTACATCCAAGTTCTTGTGCTATACAAATGGATACCCCATTACAAAATGTGTCTTTTGGGATGTTGCCTGTCCTACTATGTCATTAAATTTTTTATGGTGTTGTGGAAAGCATAACTCAAGAATACAACGAGTTGTTTGCAATCTATTAGTGCTCCAAAATCAATACCTTAAACTATTGCATGCAAAAATTAAGGAAAGCGAATGAGTCTTTGCAAATAAAATGCCAAACATTCGTACTCTCTTCAATGAGCTGCATATGTTTTCCACAATCTGGGCATACATCACCATGTTGCATTTCAATGGTCCTAAGTAAAACACCATTGAGTTCAAGGATCAATACTATTCTTTGTTTTTGTGTAGTATCCAAGGGTGGTGGAATCCTTTTCATTCTAAGCCTATGAGTCCTCAATCACATGTGTCACCTCAATAGTAAATGCTTTGTACATTTGAAATCAAAATTATATGCTTCAAAATTTCTTGTTTAAAAAAAGGCATAATGGTCAATGGAAGAGAAATTATTTTCAATTAACACACTGTGCGCCAACATTATTTATTTTATCCATGTTATATATAGACTTAAATCTTGAGAAGAAAACAAAAGAAAATATTTATCTTCAATACATAGAAGAAATCTTGTACAAAGAGCTCCAACCACAAACATAAAAGAGAGACTTTTTTTGCAAGGTCAGTCTCTCTTGCAAGGTTAAATAACATCTAGTTCATGAAATATAAAAGTGTACATATTTGGTTCATCTTCAAATAATTGGACCAAACACTTTTTTTGGGCCGGGATACTAGAACCCAACACATTTTTTTGGTCAAAATCTTCTTAACACATTTCCAACACTCTAGATGTATGTGAACATTCCATGTAATTGAGTCACGCGCACACCAAGTCCTTACTGGTTGTTTTCTTCCACTTACAATAACAACTATGCTAGATTGGAGAAAAATTTGATTTTAATTTTTATGTTTTTTGATAAATCTAAAGTGAGTCCTACCCATAAGCTTAAGTAGGCCTTTTGTATCTTTGACATGTATGCTTTTGCTACAACTCCTCTAATGAAATGACCAGGACCATACCGCAAGCTAGCAGCATAAGCAATAGTATGTTGATCACTCAAATTTTTTGTTTTGTGAGACAATTCGAACAAGTTTAGTTGTTTTGAAGATAATAGTGGCACACCAAACTTGGATGCCAACATAGCTGGATCCTTGCTTCAGGAGTTTACTACTTTCTTGCCCCTACTTTTTTGAACATAACTTAACTTATTATTGCACAATGATAGCTGCTGCTGTGAAGATGCACAAGATGAGCTTTCCACTTAGATTGATTTTTTGTCAAGTTATTCCCATAGAACTTGGGCATTGAACATGTCCCATTCTTCCATTATGTCTTGAAACTTTGTAAATAGGTCATGAACCTCTCTGATTGGAGATTTTCCTAGCCGTTTGCATGAAATAACAGATCAAATGTCATCTGTATTATTTAGATTTAAAAGTTATGGTAGAAGCTCATCGCAAAGAAGATTATCAGGCCTCCCTTGAAAACGTTCATGATATAAGCAGCTATCTTTTGGGTTAATACATCGGTTGAAAGGGCTATCATCAATGAGCAATGTATGATTTGTACTGCATAAATTCTTGCATTGATACCAAAACCTCAACAAAGTCTTAAACATAGCCTCAACATTAGGCTTATCTAGTCTATACACTTTTCGAAGATTGTGGATGTAGCAATCTTCTTGCCCCCATACCATAAAGAAATGATATTTTTTATGTGCATGCTTTTCAAGAGTGTTCACATAAGTGCAAAAATTATTTTGTAGCACAGTCGACCAAGTACCAACATGAAAGTACTGACATATCTCATCTAAAAATTCAAAACAACCCAGGCGAACAACAATTGTGGTGTGACCAAGGTCAAATTTGACACAATCTGTACATGGATGCCTCTTGTCTTCCTTGCTAAGTAAAACTCCATTAAGATCAAGAATGAGTGCATGTTTCTTCATGCTGATTGCATAAGCAATATTTTTTCTTATGATACAAAAGAATGATAACAATTTAGGGTTTTGCACTTATAAATCTCAAAACAGGGACCATATATTTGCAGACACAATTGAAACTTGCACACATTTATTTATGTCTCATAGTCCCATACTAATCTATAATGATGTCTCCTAGAAGTGATTGCATTTCTTTATTGATGTTGGAAGATTGGGAGATTAGCTTATCTCCATCTCTCTCAAAAACAATATAAGCTTCCAGGTGGCTTAAGTTTTCGTGCATCAGAATGTAACTCCTCAACATTGAAGTCTACTTGTGGCACACTAGATCCTTGAGTTTGAATGTGAATTTCACATGTAGAGACAACATAATAGAATTATTTATTATCTTCCAAAAAGGGCCATATCTATACTAATCACATTGGAAAAATAAGTACCTTTGTTTTTTCACCACCTTCAATCCCTTGCTCCCTTTCTTGAATGCTTTGGACTTTGTTTGTATCTTGTGAAGCTTTTCTTGTACCTTTGTCAACTTTTTATTGTATTTCCTTGGTTGCAAGAGTAGCTTGGAGCTCTTCATTGGCTTCATCCTTATTCTCACTACCCTCTGCATCCTCATCTCTTTGAGGCAAGTTGTTAGTGTCGTGTGAAGGTTTTGGAGAGTTTTGCACAACAAAATCACTTTGATGCTCTACCACCACCATATCCTTTTCACTATTCCTAATGTTGGTTGCATGAATTTGGGTCTCTCCAATAGTAGGAAGCATGTTCTCTCTCCATTTAGTCATGTCATTTGAAGGTTTTTGAGAGGTTTTTTATACAAGATCACTTTTGTGTTGTACAAGATCACCTTTATGAAATTGGGTCTCTCCAACAATGGTGGGTACCACTTGTGCTGCTTGAGATAAGTTACCTTCGGCTTCTATTTTATTGTCTTCATATGAAAGATGAAAAAATCCATTGTTACCTATTTAGAAAATAGTGTAGTGGATTTTCATAACCATAGAATCGATTTCATTTACGTCTAACCCAGAAGTTTTATGCTAGAAAGGCTCCATTGAAAACATTAACACAAAAATGCTCACCTAGCATGATAACTAAAGCACATTTGAAAGTGAGGCTAATCTTAAGCTCCATCCTAAGGCTTAAGTCTCAAAGTTTACACTTTTATTTCAAGCCTAAAACTTAAGTCTCAAAGTGTAGGCTTATGTTTCAAGTTTAAAATGTAAGTCCTAAGCCCCTTTTATTATTTATCATTCACTATGTGAAAACCTTTTATATTATGTGCACTCAAGACCTATTTATAAAACTCCTTATCTATGAGGTTTTCAAGGTATGATCCATTTTTCTTCATGATCTATAAGTATTTTGTTATTTGTAGCATTATTTTGCTACTATTCTCGTGAGGCTAGACTCACATGGTAGTGCTACACTAAAATACAAAGAGAAGGCTCAGACTTAAGTTCGATCCTACATAATAAATTTCAATTTCTTGTTGGAGATTACAACTCTCTCTTAACATATGTAATTGTTACAATAGGATATGAAATTTTGAGCTTCACTTGGAACTACTAAGGTAGGATTGTATCGCAAGGGCTTTTGCCTTTGAAATTCATACACACAATAATGCAATGCTCACCTAGCGGGCTACCTATTTCACATTTGGCGATGAGACTCAAACTTAAGATTATTAGTAAGGCTTAAGTCTTTACCTTAGGCTTATGTTTCAAGTGTAAGGATTAAATCTCAAGCCCTTTCTAGTCTCAACGCATTCACTATGTATAAAAATATGCGCATCTAGGGCCTATTTAAGAAAACTATTAACTATGAATTTCTCAAGGTATGATCCCTTTTACTTCATAATCCGTAAGTATTGTTATTTTTCAAAGATTCTATTGCTACAATGATTTTGAGATTGGCCTAACATGGTAGTGCTCATGAGCTTGATCTCACATGGTGGTTCTACACTAACATGTGGAGGCAAGGGTCAAACTTAAGTTCGAGCCTAAAAACTAAATTTCAATGCCTTGCTAGGTACAAAGACATTATGAGTTCACGTAACATATGCAAGTCTACTACACTAAGATATAATATTTTAAGTCTCACTTAGAACAACTTAGCTAGAACTTTTGTGATTTAAGTTCATACACTAGTGCTTCACTAGATCTCCTTGCTAGGCTTGAACTTAAGTTTGAGCGTCATTAGTGTTTGGTAATGTTGTTATTGTTTTATCAAAACCAAAATTTCTTACTCTTAATATATAGCTGTATGTTAGCTATGTATTGACCGCTGGGTCAACAACACAACATAACTCAAGTTTCCTACCAAAGTCTTATCTTTTACGAGTTATGAAATGCTGCGGATTATGGCTATAAACGTCATTTGTAATGAGTAGTTATTTTAGTTTCAGAAGCTGGGGTGCAATGGCACTTCCAGATTGTAAATACAAAGCCATTTGACCCTTTCAACCCCATTTTTGGTTAAACCTAAGGTAGCCTTAGTATATAAGGTACCTAGGTCATTTTGCAAGAAGACTTTTAATCATAATCAAAACTTAGCGCTGTCGTCTACTGTGTGTGAGAGAGAAAGAGAGTGAGCGTGAGCTTCATCCTCTCACTACGCCCGACTCGCTCAACACATTGAAGATTCGACTGCACCATTGCTGTAGGCTCGACGAGAGCTACGCGACAACGCCAAGCATTCCATGCGAGACGAAGCACACATGTCGATGCATCTATGAGCTATTTGTGGCCGTAAGTGTATCAAACGATGTTTGTTTGCTGCGTGCTAGTAGTCTATAGAATCGTGGCGACATAAGCTACGCATAGGTACTCATAAATTTTAGTTTCTAGCACTTTCAAAATTCTGTTCTGTCATCCTACACGTTTTCCGCAGATGGGTTTAGAGTGAGGGTTTTGAGTGTGAAAGCTTAGGGACAGGTGTATCCTAGTGAGGGGATGGTGTTCCTTACGTTTAGTACGAATCTGACATGATTAGGTGAATTAAATTCCTTATGTGTGTATGTGGCTAGGTGGTGTAGTTGAGAGCAGTGAGGTCCTTGATTGTGGTTTAGTTGGCCTTCCTGAGTGTTGTATGTGTAGGATGGTCTCATCCTGACAAGCTTAAGAGATTTCCTCCATGTGCCTATCGTGTCATCTGTGTCCTCGATTGACATTATGTTGATGTAGGTAGTGTTTGCATGCATTTCATGGGTGTGTGAGTCGCTCTGTCCAACATTGGCGCCGCTGCCGGGGACACAAGGACCTAAGTAGGTTTTCTACTAACACTCGTGTGATGGTTGCTTAATTTAGTTTCGGCTAAAGAAAGCGTTTTTCTTAAGTGGATCCGGATAGCAAGGAAGCGTGTGTCTTGGCGAGGGGCTGTGACTAGATAGGTTTAGTTAGGATCCGTGGATTAGAGTAGTTGTTGGTGGTCGAGTGATTTGTGAGGTGATAAAAGCTTTTACTAGTCCGTGTGTGGCAGTGAAGCATTTTTCTACTCATAGATGCAAAACCCCATATGATTTGTAGGAGTAGTGATCCGATTTTGATATAGAGCTATTCAGCACTGAATTATTTGTTAAAGTGCTTGATTGCATTTGAAATAACGGAAAAGTGTGATTTTGAGGGTAAAAATGCATTAAAGAAGCTTTTGTGGATATTTTTTGTATGACTGACTGATGCTGTGCATATAAAAGAGCATTTGCAAGGGTTCTGTGAAGAAAACCTGCAATTCTGTAAACATAGACATCCTATGCGTAGGATGTCTCAAGGGGGTTCTGGAGACCAAATTTGAAAACTCTGACTGCACCAGTGCGTTCAGAGGGTAGGTTTTACCCTATTTTCATATTGACTTGGGTGTTTTCCCTATATTGGTTGACCAAAAGCCAAAAGGCGGAGTCAGAAAACGTAAACTTTCAGAAAAGGCTTAAATTGAGTGATTTTTGCATGTTTTTGCAATTGTGAAGCATACTTGCACTTGCTGAGAGCATAAGGAAGCATTAGGGATACTTTAGTCTCAAAAAATCAGTAGTAGACATCCTACACGTAGGATGCCTACAAGGTGATCTGAGCACTTTTTTTGAAAATCTGAGTTGACCCTATTTTCACCTGGAAAGTGGAAATTTGACCAAATTTTGACACATCAAAGCCAAAAGACGAGAATTGCCAAACATCCTACCCAAATTGTGCCCCAAGGCATAATTTTTGAGACCAAACCATAGGGTGACTTCATGTGCATGTTATACATGATGTTTTGAGTGCATGTGAGTTTTCAACTCATTTGGGTGAGAAAATTGGGTTTTAAGCAGACTTTAGTATTTTTGACTGAAAAAGGCAAGAACAGCTAGTTTTGGGGTCTTTTGACATCCAAATTAAAATCTAAGCATAGCATTGGGTTGCTGACATCAAGGGGAAGTTGTGGCTCAAGTTTGGGGCAATTCTAAGCACTTAGACATCCTACGTGTAGGATGTCTTCACCATGATTTAGCACTCCAAATCAACCTCTGAGCATACCACAGTGATTAGCACCTTAAGGAGAGTCTGTGGTTCAAATTTGGGGCAATTCTGAGCAGTTAGACATCCTATGCGTAGAATGTCTAAGGCATGAATTAGAGGCCAAATTCAAACTGTGGACATAGCAGGGTGTTGTATAGCCTTAGGTAAGCCTCCTAGGAAAATTTGGTCCAATTTGGAGTTGATTTGACTTAGGAATTCATCAGAACAGACATCAGGATTTTGGAACAGATTCTTGATCCTTTGACCAACCCATAGGTGTCAGAATCAAAAATTAAAATTAGCTGTGAGTTAAGCACATCAAGGGGAAGCTACAGTGCAAGTTTGAGCTGAAATAGAGCAAAAAGACATCCTACATGTAGGATGTCTCCAGCTTGATTTAGGGCTCCAAACCAACTTATGAGCACACCACTGTGATCAGCACATCAAGGAGAAGCTGGGGTGAAAATTTCAAGTCATTCTGAGCAAAAAGACATCCTACGCGTAGGATGTCTCAAGGCCATTTTTAGGTACAAATGAAATTCAGAGCATATCATTGTGTTGCTGGACTTAAGGGGAGTCTCTGGACCAAATTTTGTTAAATTCTGAGCATATAGACATCCTACGCGTAGGATGTCTCTAGGCTAGTTTTAGAGTCCAACTGTACTTTTGACCATACAAGAGTGTTCTCACAGTGTCACAGAGATCCCAAATCTTTTTTCAAAATTGAATTTGGACTCATTTTGACCATTCTAAACTGCATTTCACTGTTTTGGCCATAACTTTCACAAACGATATCGGATCGGAAAAGTTTTTATATCAAAACATAGCCTGAGAGCGGCTCTATTGATCTTAGAGCAAAACGTCGTTTGAGGCCTCAAAATACATCCGCAAGTTAGGGGTGTCTGAAAGCGACAATTTGCGAGAATTGTGACAAAACATTTGCGGTTTTGGACATAGTTTCGACTTTTGCCTAACCAAAGAACTTGAACACAGTGAACTAAGTCTACTTGAACCAAGCAAAAGCTCTTAAGCCCAGAAATCATGTCTACCCTAGATTCAAATGCAGCTTACACAAGCTTGGATATCCCGACGATAGAGGAATATACTCCCACAATGGATCTTCCAAACTTGCAATTGATAAAGACCCATCTTGTTGAGAGAGTTTGGATGATTGGTCATGAGAGTGAAGGACTATATAGATACATTGACGACAATGAGGTCAATCTTTATAGGTGCTCAGATCCATACCTAGAAGAGATAACGGATTACAAGCTCTTATATGTCTACACATACGGAGTCGACTGTCAATGGAAATCTATAGTTGTCGACAAGTATGAACAAGAATACAGAGTTGTAGAAAGCATAAATCCACAGACTGTACTAGAAAGAGGTGGATATTTGGTCAATGAAGGACCACAAATGCCTCCACCAAACACGAGAATTCCTATAGGAGGTCCAAGAAGCGAGCCACCAGGATTCCCTTCAAGAGCGATAACGAGAGAAGGATTGGGAGAGTCTCTGGTTAGACTTGTAGACAATCGACGAATTAGACCATCCCAAGTCCAAAAAAGGGTAAACAGAAAATACTCTGGAGATAAAGATTCGAGAGATCACATAACTTCTTTTAGAAGAGTGATTAGAGAAGAGGAAGTTTCAGATTTTGCGACACAGTTTGCGGGATTTGGATTGACTCTAGAAGATGATGCAGCCTCATGGTTCGACTCGATGGAAAAATGGGATTTTGAGACCCTAGATGAGCTGTTTGAGGAGTTTATTGAAGAATTCTTGCCAAAAGGCCTTAGTCACAACATGGTCTCGAAAATCCATATATTCAAACAGAAAGAGAATGAATCAGTACGCAAAGCATCATTACGGCTCAAGAGATATGTTAAGCTCTGTCCGAGAGCGGAATTACCTACGCAAGCACGACTAATGTTGATCTTTATCCAGGGAATGAGACATGCTAGCCTTCAGAAGGATCTGCATATGATAAGGAGGATGACGCTAAACGAGTTGATCAAAGAAGCTCTTTATCTAGTGGATAATTGTGAGGCTTACAAAGAAAAGGACTTAAAGAGTCAAGGAGATGACACATCATCTTAGCACAATGTTTCACAAATAAGTGAGTCCATTGCCAAGCCAACGGCACCTATTGATCAAGAAAGCTTATCGACTAAGGTCTGATTCGGGAGAGCTGAAGTGGTATGAAATTGAGAGAGAATGGACGCACCATATGGGAGAAGAGTGTTATTATAGCATGGAAAATGCTATGGAGAGGTATGTACAACCTCTTCCAGAGGCACCTATCCCACCTAGATACATTACGGGGAATGCGCCAAGACCAGTAGGAGTTTTAAGGCCACAACTTCTCTTAGGACAACAACCTCCGCTGCCAGGTGCTAGAATGCAGGTAGACATGAGATACATGCCAATGATGGAAGCATCAAATAAACCAACGCCAGTACCAGCTAGAATGTGGTATAGAAACCAAAGTGAGTACTACCCTTCGGAGCAACAAAATGTGAGAGAAACACATGGAGTGGTGAGTCCGGTACAACCTCCACCTCATGGGTTTCAGTCGAAAGAAAGAAGGTATGCAATGGATGAAAGGGCATTGCGATTCATTGCAAATAGCGGCTTATCTAGGTCAAAGCTTGCTTATAGCCAAGAGGAAATGCTAAAAGAATCTCCTCAACTAGAGACAGATTGTCACAAAAGTCGTGACAACCACTTGGTCAAACAATGTCCTCATACGGATATCACTGAAGTAAATGCCTATTGTCTAAAATGTTGTACCAGTTCAAGTGGTTACGAGAGCACAAGCTCAAAAGAAAGCTAATGAGAATCCAGAGACAAAGAACACAGAAAGTGACACGAGTCCAAAGACAGATGATGGACCAAAGACAGACGCACCTAGTCCGAAAACCAAGAGCAAACAAAATAGTTGGAAAGCTAGAAAGACTAGGATGAAATCACGCAGGGAACGAGAGCAAAAATCCCTAGCTGAGAAGCTTACCGAAGCTCAGGAGATGATAAAACAACATGACGAAAAGGAGGCACCTTCTCTTACACAGATGGTTAAACCTCTAGAAGAACCTTCTCATTAACCTTCTCTTACACAGATGGTTAAACCTCTAGTTCAAGAGGATCTATGTTGGCAGAGAAGGTTAATGAGACATTAGATGCCCTCTTGAAAGCCTATGATGTGAGACTCAAAAACAACCAAACCCAAGAAGACTGGTGGATGGCATATCCCTATGCCGAACTAGAAAATCAAAGGTTTGAAATGTGCCATAAAATGATTCAAACATCCCAAGCTTTACTAGAACCACCAGGTGCAAAACCTGAGGATGTGATCCGTGTCATGCCTACACAAGTAATCCCACCAAAGCAGGAACTAAAAGAGCCAAATTCTAGTCATTAGCACAGACCAAACCTCAAAGAACCATCATTAGAACCAAGGATAGTACTGAATACCATGGATAACTCTTCGGAGGGATTTCACCAAGCTATACCTGAGGATTGTAAAGAGATAGATGGTCTTGACAAATTGTGGAAACAAGTCAGAGAGGCCAATGAAGCCGATGACCTAAGAAGACGAGTAGACAAGACTGGTGATGAACGAGGAGTGTTTCTACCACCAATAGAGGAATTTGAGGCTGGATCTCAAATGAATCTAGATGTGCGATCGTATTGGGGTAAAAAAGGATCTGTACAATCTATGGATAGTCAACCCCATTCGCTAAGAACACTACTGTCCTACATGGGAGAGTACGAGACCAAGTCAGATGTGGTTGCAGTCCCATCACAGAGATTGTCTCCCAACAAGGCCATCAATTCAAAGGGGCTAGTAGATATTCTATCTACCCCAGTCACCTGTACAATAATGTTAGCCGATTTGCTCAGAATGAGACCAAACATGTGGGCTAATGTGGGTAAATGTCTAGAGAAATTTGGTGTAAAAACCCCAATGACTCAAATCGAGGAAGGCATCAAAGAGCTTGAAATGCTTCAACTAAATACTAGGCCACTGCCATCAAAAAAGGTAGGTGAGTATTACGAGGGAGAAGATGGAAACATCACCCTTCCTGTGGAATTCAATGGTGTAAAAACCATGGCAATCCTTGACAGTGGAGCTGGTGTGGCCATTGCAACCAAAGAGGTTTGGAAAAAAATGGGGAAAACCTACCTTGATATCCACACGAATGATGCTGCAGCTTGCAGACGGACACAAGGAAAAGCCCCTAGGACTGCTAGAAAAAGTACTTGTTACTTCTTGTGTCATTGAATATGAACACAGTTTTGCTGTTGTTGATTTTGGCCAGAAGAACAACTATGAAATCATTCTGGGAATACCATTCATGCGACAATTGAAAATGGTCCAAGATTGGGGTTATGACCATATATACCTGAGACATATGGAAACCATAACAAAGATAAACTTGAGGGACCATAGCTATAGGGACTTGACGAGAACACCAGTTGAGGAGTTTGATTCCGCCACAGTAGTAGGATCAGAACTTCCAACTTGGTTAGGTAAGCCTAAAGACCTGTGGATGCGTGGAGCTTCACAATGTGGTAGCTTGAAACATGAGGAATGTATCCTAGAGCGTGTTAGAGAGGATATGGACTATATCCCATAACCATTTCCTAAAGAAGAGTTAGAGCCTTTTGGATGGGAACACATCTTGGCTTCTCTGGACGTGTGCGCCGTGGAGGATGCTCCCACAACAAAGTTTTGTGATGAAAATGGCTATGATGTCGTTCCTTATTTTGCAGTGAGTGTAATCCAGGAAAACAAAGAGAACCAGACATCAACAAGCTCTCGAAATAAGGAGCAAACAAAGAAATGTGGAGAATCAAAAGATGAAGAAGACGACGAGTTCTATGACTCTGTAGAACACTTCAAGATTCCAAAAGATCAATGACCCGGGAATCAATGTCATCGCTACACGAATAAAGTGCATCAAAAGTGGATTCCAAAGTCCTCGATGAAGACACAACCACCACAAGAATCCTCATACATGGCTCCTAATAAGGATGCAAAGACTGAGCTAGGAGGAATACGACAGAGCAACGAGCTAACAATGCTCTAATCAATGGGCTAGAAAAGTTCTCCAAGAAACTACCACCCACGAGCAAACAGACAGTAACTTTCCACTACCAGCCAAAAAATCAAGGGAAAGTACAAGAAGTCAACCTTGCTGAGGATAGTAGCGATAGTGATGAATCTTACGACATCCCCTATCATCAACTCAGGCCAACAACCATGACAGGTCAAAAGAACAGGACAACAAGTCAAAGCCAAAAAGCTCGACAAATCTGTATACCAAAAAGCCAGATCGGCCAAAAACAGATATGGATCAAGAAGACAAAGATCTCTAATGAGAAATCACAAGATCCAACATCAAAACAAAAACAAGGAAAGGGTGCACAAGTAGGTAAGAATATCACAAAGTCACAAGCTTTCACAACTCAGGTTTGGGCTCCAAAGAAGTTGATTCAAGCACAAAAAAGTCAGGAATTCATTTGGATTCCAAAACAACCACAATATCAACTTTCAAAGCCTGAATCCCGTCCCCAACCAAGCGTACAAGGGCTGAAGCAAAGACTACTGTTGACTCACACAACAAAAAGGTGGATCCCAAAGAAGTCTCTTCAAACATAAACAAAGCACGGGCAAGTATGGGTTCCCAAAAGAGCGTCAGCAACAAAAAAAACAATAATCGCAAAGAAATGGGTCCCAAAGAAGAACAACAAAACTGCTGTCAGTGCATTGCCCCTTGAATTCTTACAATTCTTCCTACGATTACAGTACAGTTAGAAGAGAGCAAGTCGCTTCAATCAAGCAACGATACAGGAGCTTCAAAGACCATTACATTGCTTAGAATAGGAAGCCTCGCCAACAAATGCCAATAAGCAAATTGCTTATACCCACATCTTGCACAACATAAATCTTTTCCATGCATTGACTGTGTATGCATAATAGGGCTACATTACAAGGCCTGCATAGGCACAACTTTTAATTGCCCAAGCACAACACATACCCTTTGCGATATCCTGTCGTAAAGAATGACTCCAAATAGGAAGGGGGGGGGCATTCTGAATGCGGACCTAATATTGTGACTATTAGAGGGCAATGTTTTGTGAGATGCATTGAATTTTTGCGTTTTATTGTGAGAATTTTTTGACGAAATTTAGAGTATATGCCCTCATAGTAGTGTTACAGAGGAGTATGGGGACAAAATCCATATATGAGCCCCTAGGGACATGTGTATAGTGTACATAGCATTTAGATTTCTATTTGAATGATTTTTCTTTTGTTGATTTGTTTTAAGATTTTCTTTGTTTATTATTAAGAAAAAAAATTAAAAAATCCATAATCCGCATGAAGAAAAGACTGACGAGAGGCCTGAGCACTACAAAGAGAAGAAGGTACAGCGAAACAATGAAACTTCACGAAGTATGTCTCAGCAGCCACTACAACAACCGAAGAACTTGTCACAAAGCAGTGTCAACATGCAACCGACAAGTCATACAAGTCAGAGTCGAGTAGCTAAACCACAAAATGAGTGAGGCGTTAGTCCCAAAGCTTCAAGTAATATTCTCTGTGGTCTAAGCGTCTTAGCTATTCTAGGTACTGCTCAAGCTGAAAGAGTTGAGCATATTTACGTTGTGTTGCTCATGCTGGTATAGGTGAGCAAAAGAGTCGAAGTCTAAGTACTTAAGTCTGGTGAAGTGAAGGAGAAGGTCCAAAAGACACTCACGTAATGAGCACTGTGAGATACGAGTGGAGAAACTTCTACATCGAAAACCCTTCTTGGAAAGGTGGAAGCTATTGAGACATCTTTTGATGTCACATGTGCTACATTTATTCCTCGAAACACCCCTCATCTCCTTCTTTCACATTGCATGCTTTTGTTGACAAATTTCTCATATGCATATAGAGTGTCCCATAATTGGCACTTGCATCAGGCACTCTTTCCGTGTTTCACCCAAGAACTCACCTTTCATGAACATGTACTTCACATTCAACTGCTCAACTCCAATAAGAGCGTATACCAAAGGCATTTTTTTCCCACCGGGTTTTTTCCCTTTGGTCATCCAGGTTTTAGACCCTAATCTAAAGGCACCTATCACCATCCTCTTGTACATATTCCTTCTACATCAACAATATGTAAATGCTACTCAAATCAATTGACCAATGAATTGGAGCACCAATTTCAGATCATAGCATACTTCTCCTCAATGGCGAGTGGAAGAATGGCCTACAATGACAAAGCTGCAGACAACACTAACAACATGATTGCATAGGAACAAAGAATTCCCCAATGAAGAAGAGCAGACATAAAAGTAATCAGAGGATCTTAAAAGATGAATGGTTACGATGATAAATGTCCGCTCTAATGGATCATAGTTCTTGTTGTGGTTCAGCAAAGATACAAGCTGTGCAACAGATGAAGCCAAAACAACAGCAAAGTGTTGACCGTTGGGTCAACAACACAACATAACTCAAGAACAAAGAAGTCCTCAATGACAAAGAGCAGACATAAGAGTAATCAGAGGATCTCAAAATATGAATGGTTATGATGATAGATGTCCGCTCTAATGGATCATAGTTCTTGTTGTGGTTCGACAAAGTTACAAGCAGTGCAACAGATGAAGCCAACACAACAGCAAAGACCACATCGCCATCGACAATCAGGTCATGTCGGGGACGACATGAACGCGGAAGGGGAGAATGTTGACGGGGACGACATGAACGCGGAAGGGGTCAACAACACAACGTAACTCAAGTTTCGTACCAAAGTCTTATCTTTTGCGAGTTATGAAATGCTGCGGATTATGGCTATAAACGTCATTTGTAATGAGTAGTTATTCTAGTTTCAGAAGCCGGGGTGCAATGGCACTTCCAGATTGTAAATACAAATCCATTTGACTCTTTCAACCCCATTTTTGGTTAAACCTAAGGTAGCATTAGTATATAAGGTACCTAGGTCATTTTGTAAGAAGACTTTTAATCATAATCAAAACTTAGCGCTGTCGTCTACTGTGTGTGAGAGAGAAAGAGAGTGAGCGTGAGCTTCATCATCTCGCTACGCCCGGCTCTCTCAACACATTGGAGATCCGACTGCACCATTGTTGTAGGCTCGAGGAGAGCTACGCGACAATGCCAAGCATTCCACGCAAGACGAAGCACACACGCCGAGGCATCTACGAGCTATTTGTGGCCATAAGTGTATCAAACGATGTCTGTTTTCTGCGTGCTAGTAGTCTATAGAATCGTGGCGACATAAGCTACGCATAGGTACTCATAAATTTCAGTTTTGGGCACCTTCAAAATTTTGTTATGTCATCCTACGCGTTTTCCGCAGATGGGTTTGGAGTGAGGGTTTTGAGTGTAGAAGCTTAGGGACAGGTGTATCCTAGTGAGGGGATAGTGTTCCTTACGTTTCGTACAAATCTGGCATGATTAGGTGAGTTACCTTCCATATGTGTGTATGTGGCTAGGTGGTGTAGTTGAGAGCAGCGAGGTCCTTGATTGTGTTTTAGTTGGCCTTCCTGAGTGTTGTATGTGTAGGATGGTCTCATCCTGACAAGCTTAAGAGATTTCCTCCGTGTGCCTATCGTGTCATCTGTGTCCTCGATTGACATTATGTTGATCTAGGTAGTGTTTGCATGCACTTCATGGGTGTGTGAGTCGCTCCGTCCAACACTATGATCTGTGAATTGGCACTTTAATAAAATACATGTGCTTTGTGGTGGCTCAAACTCGAGTTTTATCCCCCATAATTTTTTAATGGTAGATGTGCATAGATACCACTCAATCAACAATAACTAAATCTAATTAAATTGACATACTTTTGGAGAAAGATACAAAATAGTATTAAGAAAATAGTATTTAAAGTATCTAAAGTATCACAATTGATCAATTCAAAACACTATCCTACCGTTTTATACTTTAAGAGTCTATTGGTACATGATAATAGCATGCATCATTAAACCTAGTATCAAAAATACTTTAAGAGGCATTCACATCTTTTTCATCAGCTACAATGTCTTTAGGGGCTCTATCATCCTCTTGTGCATACTCGTTGCCTACATCATCATCCTCATTATCTTCAACATTTTCTTTTGCACACTCACCATCCACAAATGGACTCATTTCTCCAACATTGTCTCCCCCCCCCGCCCCACCCCTTGATGGTCAAAATTTTTAGCTTCTTGAACTTCGCTATCATCCATGTTGTCTACATTGTCATTGTCTTCAATTCCATCAACATCCTCTCCATTGCTTTGCTGCTCATTGATGTCGAGATTGTTAAGGTCTTCTTTTTCAGTATCATCTAGCTCCATTATTTGTCTTGCAAGTGATGCTTGACTTACACCACACCACTCCTGCAAGGACAGATGGCTCTCCAAAGGAGTAGAGCATTGAGATTCTAACTCCATTGCTTCAAAATCATCTTTACATAGAGAAATTACCCTTGTCTTCTTAAGACCACAAGCTCATGACAAAACCCTCTCATAACTCCATCAATGAAATTTCTATCACTAAATTCATGATCCTTGCCACAAGATCCCGAGAGAAAGACTCTGTTTGTATGAGCCTTGACAATACCCTCAAACCTATCAACCTTGCTAACAAAAAGAGCAACCATTGAGTGTCCACAGTTCCATCTATCCATGAGTCATCTCTTGTTGCTTGGAGACTTCCATATTTAATATAGACCTTAGTTGATTGGCTAGAAATCCCTTCAACAAGCATTCCGATATTGATGAAATCAATGAAACACACTAGCACATATTTGTATTGTGCATTCAATTTGTTTAGATTGAGTGCCAAATTTGCAAAAAATTATAAAGAGAGCTATTCCTTAGTACCATCAAGATCCAAGACGACCCATTAAAATGGTAGATGCTCAATATTGGAAAATCCTTTGATCTTTCCTATATCAACTCCCACCCCGTTGATTCTCATAGACAAATCAGTGGTTTTCAAGCAAAGTGAAGCAAAAAAGAGCCGGCCACGTCAACACACTTCATTGTTACTCTTCCAAATCAACGAGAAGACAATAACATATACCCGCTAAGGTGTGGTTATTTTATTAATTCTCATCTTGAAAAAGATTACTTTCATGGTTACTTAAATTTTCACTTAAGATCTTCCATTTTCATAAGCAATCGTTTTGCTTAGGAGAAAGACCTATTTTCTATGTTGGTTGTATATGTGCAAGGTTTTATTTAGTAATGCAAATTAGGTTAATACTTGATTTTATCAAAGGAAAGTTTAGGTTTTGAAGGTTAATTTAGCCTAATCAAAGTAATTTAGTAAAACAAAAGATTTCCCATAAAGTCATCCCCTCTTATCCCTCTTATCAAATGGAAAGTTCCACAACCACTTCTAGCAGCATAATTAATCCTATCCACGGTAGTAAAGGTATGCCTAAATCCCTTCTTAAAGAAGAATTTGTTAATCATTCATACACTATTGCATACATATTTTATGATACACTGGCATGTCCACTCTTAGGAACTTCACAATTTTTTTACACTACCATGCATAAAAGGGGTTTCAATCTTGCATAAGTTCTCAAAGGAAGTTTCTAATTAAATGTCTCAAGATTGCAAGTTGGTGAATTTCAAAGTTTTGCATGTACCATGCATAGACACATCAAGGCAAAACTCATTATAGAAAGCATATACATTGTTCATTTCAAGTTTGTCTACTTTCAAGTTTGTTTTGCGTCACGCGGACATCGAAGGGGATAGCTTCACGGATATCGTGACCGTGTTGCTTGAACATAAAACTCCCATCACTTCCATGGATGGAAAATGATGAAAAGGTACCAAAATGGGATTCATCGAAGTCGGGGTTAACTCAAAACTTATGACGAGACAAAACCTTAAACTCCCAAAGATTCATTGTTTTTTTTAAGGTCTTGTTTTGAGTAAAAGATTAAAAAGAAATAAGAATTAAGAGATTATAACTCAAGGAGCTTAATCTAAATTTAAACTATGATGAAGGAAACACGACCCTTCTAGTGAGATATAATGATATAGAAACCATGGCAATACTGGATAGTGGGACAGGCATAGCAATAGCCACAAAAGCAGTATGGAAATCTTGGGATAGCTAGCCATTAGACAAACTCGAATGAAATTGCAATTGGTTGAAGACATATCAAAAGACCCTCAAGACTGCTTGAGAAAGTGATAGTTAATTCATGTGGGATTGAATATCAACACACTTTTGTCATAGTAGACTTTGGAAAGAAACTCAATAACGAAATCATCTTGGGAAGACCTTTCATGCGACAAGTACAACTCATCAAGGATTGGGGAAACAATTATCTGTACTTGAAACAGGTGTGATCAATAACAAGGTTACTCTAAAAGATCACACTTATAGAGATGTCATGAAAATACCCGTACAAGAGTTCAATTTAGTCTCTTCGGTTGAAACTAAGCTTCCATCTTGGTTGAACAAAGGCACTCCTATTCGGATGTGCGGAGCTTCAAAAAATGAAAGTTTAAAATGAGAGGAATGTATCTTGGAAAGGGATTGCACAGAAGAAGCTTATGTACCTGAACCCTTTCTAGAGAATTTGTTTGAGCCATTTGAGCAGACTTAGATCTTAGCAACAATGGATATATGTGTAAATAAGTCTACATCTACTCAATTTTGCAATGAGTATGGCTATGACATAATTCCCATACAAACGATATCAACCCTCTACATTGAAAAAAACATTCAAGAATCCAAGGATTTTATGAAAACTCAACAAGTCTTTTCAGACCTCTACTATGATGCAACAGATGAGCTAGAAGAATATTCAGCTACCTCAGATGATTCGAGGTCAAAAAAAGAACATGTGAGAGCTAAGCTACTCATGAAAGGAGTGAAGGAATTTTTTTTTGACTTTCCTATAAAAAAAAACAAGAAGACAAAAATGTTATAGACAAAAACGAGATACCAAAAATGTGAAAGTTAGACCTATTCCATCAGTCTCTCGTAGAACACAATTCATGATGCAGATAGATGCACATGATTGTGTCAAGGACAAAATCATTGGTAGATGTCCTCTAAACAAAGAACATCAAATGACGAAAACATTAAGAGAAACGAGAAAGGCAACTCAAGCAAAGCCAAAAAG
Source organism: Adiantum capillus-veneris (assembly GCF_014529385.1). Lineage (NCBI taxonomy): Eukaryota > Viridiplantae > Streptophyta > Polypodiopsida > Polypodiales > Pteridaceae > Adiantum > Adiantum capillus-veneris. The sequence goes on from NC_140946.1 coordinate 102,003,338, forward strand.
TCAAAGCAAGGGTTCAACCATGACAGGAGTTGAGCGGAAAAAGAAGTATCAAGAGTTGAAAAAAGCTCTAAGGGAGATATATACGACAGAAATGGAAACCATAGAAGAGGATGGTAAAGATGTAATGAGTGTTCCATCCCATTACAAGAAATATACTCTTCAAGACTAACAAATTATAGTTGAACAACCTGTTAGAGAACTACGAAAACAGGGAGAGTCCTACAAAGGACCTCAAAATGTAAAAATGATAGACCTGGACGAACCAAGAGAAGAGCCTAGACCTGCCTACATTGCAAATGACCTAACAGAAGAAGAAGAAGAGATTCTGTTAAGCTTGTTGAAAGAATACCAAGATATCTTTTCTTGGGCTTACAAGGATCTCAAGGGTATTGATCGAGAAATTTATCAACATACCGTACCCATGAGAGATGATGCGAAACCAAGTAGACAAAGACCATACACGTATAATGAGACATTTTCCAGGAAGATCAAAGAAGAGATTGGAAAACTAAAGGAATGCAAATTTTTAAGAAATAGAACACACAGATTGGGTGTCTTCAATTGTGGTAGTACCCAAGAAAAATGAAAAATTATGAGTGTGTGTCAACCTCAAGAAAGTGAATGCAGCTACCAATAGAGACAACTTTGCTCTTCCCATCACTAAGCATGTTTTAGAACGAGTTGCAGGATAAAAAGCTTACAACTTTTTAGATGGATTTTTGGGATACAATCAAATTTTGGTTGACCCAAAAGATCAGCATAAAACTGCCTTTGCAACAGAATGGGGTATTTTGGCCTATTGAGTTATGCCTTTTGGGTTAACTAATGCTCCTGCCACCTTTTAAATATTGATGATCCATGCTTTTATAGAATATCTTAGAAGTATATATGGATGATCTATGAGTACATTCATCAACATGGGCTGATCATTTTGAAAACCTCAAAAAGGTATTTGAAAAATATAGACTTTATAGGATTTTCTTAAATCCTAGAAAGTGCACATTCATGGGTAGACAAGGAAAAATTATTGGACATGTTAATTCTAAAAATGGCTTTGCTAGGTATATGGATAAAATTTATTTTATTGTTCATTTTCCTAGACCAACAACAGCTAAAGGGGGTTTAAGCCTTCATAGGACATTGTGGATATTCTAGATGATTCATTTACATGTACTCTATAATTGCAAAACCTGTGTATAGCTTTATTACACACTTTGAATGGACTAATGAGTGTGAAGAATCCTTCATGAAGCTTAAGCAATCTCTCACTTCAGATCCAATATTGAAAGCACCAGATTGGAATAAGATATTACACGTACATGTAGATGCTTCCAATTTTTCCATTGGGTGTATCCTAGCTCAACCAAGAAATGGAAAATTTTATTTTCCTGTATCTCATGATATCCTATAATTGAACATGGAAGCAAATAATTATACCACCACCAAAAGGGAGGGATTCAAAATGATCTATGTCGTTAAAAAGTATAGACCTTACCTATTAGCAAACAAATTTGTGTTCTTTGTGGACCACCAATCCTTATTGTACTTGGTCAAAAATCCATGCAGCACAACAAGAATAGTGAGATGGTTCATCATTCTTATAGAATTGATTTCATCGTAGTTGTAAAAAAGGGAACTACTCATCAAAGGGCAGATCATTTGTCAAGGATTGTTTAAGGGAAACCACCTAAAGGAGTAGACAATGATCTACCATATGCATATCTGTTCTTTGTGAAAATGATACCTTGATGGTCGGAAAATATGGTATCATTGATGACCATAGCTCAAGTGCATTTTGAAAATACCACTTCCTATCACAATTGGATTAATTGAGCAATCGGCTATGTATCAACTACTAGGTGGAAGACTATACAAAAGAAACCAAGGTGAAATATTGCTCTTGTGGATTAATCCTGAAGAGAAAACTCAATACCTCAATCAATCACATATTACCATAGTAGGACTTCACTTTGCAGAAGATTAAACTATGCGATGAATCTTGAGAATTGGATTATATTGGCCAATTACGAGGAGTGATGTTCCTTCTTCTGTAGAGAATTGTCCTCGATGTCAAAAACAAAAACCCATACCTCATGTAACATTGTTCGAAATGTCACATGTTCCTAAGTGCAGTAACTATCTAGTCACTTACTTATTCAATCGAACATTTCCTAAAGATATGAGAAAACGCCCCAAAGAGCAATTGAAACTAAATCAAGAGATTACGCTCTCATCAAAAACCAATTGCATCAAAGAGTTAATGACCAACACTTGTGTCTTTGTGCAAATGAAGACAAATATATTCCTATAATAGAACAAGCACATGTTGGATTAGCTGGAGGTCACCTTTCTAGTGAGACCATCACAAGACAAATCTTAATGGCAGGCATATGGTGGCCAACAATTTTTGCAGACTCCAAAGAGTATGTTTCAAGATGTGATGCTTGTCAAAGAGAAAAAATGCCAACCAGTGTAGATAGCATGCCCTTAATACTAATGATGGGGGCTAGACCTTTTCCTAAATGGGGTATATATTTTGTTGGGAAAATAGAGTCACCGGCTTATAGAACTCAAGCTCAATACATTGAAGGGAGCAAAGCGAACCCCGAACCCCGACGGCCTCTAAAACACCGGGGACCAAATGGCGCGCCTCGAGCCTGTCATGGTAAAGCAAACAGGGGGCACCACCTAGCTTCAGTGGCTAGGACGCAAACAACACACCACCATAACAAAGTTTTCATCCAAGAGATATGGATGCTTGGGAGTAATGATGAAGAGGAAGGGAAATGAGATCAAGTGAGAGAGAGAGAGAGAGAGAGTGAGGGAGGGGGTATTGCGGCTTAGTACTTAGGCACCACAGAAGGATGGCGAATCCGCACACCCTTCACACATACACAAGCTCACTCCAAACACAAGACTAGGTGGCGATTCCGCACACCTCACATGGGCAAAACATTGCAGGAAAACATACTCACAAAACCTCAAGCTTTATTTAGAGAATAAGGCGATGAAATGGGGAGCATAGGGTAGGGGAATGAGAAGGGAGAGAGTGGTAGAGCACATGGCGGATAGGTGGGAGTTGATGGCGAAGACTCGCACGAGGGTTATGGCCATCATCCTTCATTTAGCTTCCCTTCATCTTGCATAGCCCTAGGGTGTAGAGGTCATGCTCAAGAAGAGCATGGTGATTTCGGTGATGGTGATGGTGTGGGTGTGTGTGTGTGCACTAGGCACACACAATGCATAGTGTATTCTTTGGTGATGTTGTGTGTGCTTTTTGTATCCTGGTGAGCTCTCATGGCCTCCTTATATAGGGAAGGAGGGAAGGTTTTAGCAATATTTCTAATTGAGGTGAGTGTCCCACTTTGGTGACTAGGAAAATGGGGTGCATGTGATTGTGGCTCCCATCTTGTCTCCTCATTATTTAAAATACCAGATTCCATAGAGAGAGAAGAAGAGACAATGTCGGTAGGATGTAGAGGATAGGAGATATTTACAATAGTCTACCTTTGGCTAGACATAAGCTTATTAGGGAGAGAAGAGAGAGGTAAGAAAATTATAAGAGAGGTTGTTGAAGGTGGATATTTGTTGATGAGGATGGATCCTCCAAAAATGGTGATAGAATCACTCTAGACTTGCCAAGACCTCATTAAAAGAGCCTTGTCTCTTGTAATCATGCTTGAAGACTTGTAGAATCATAGATATTCTAGTGGGAAGAAAACTAGGGATGGCCTGTGTCACCATTACATGAGAAAACTGGGGTCCACTACAAAAATCATAGCACTCCAAAAATTCTGAAAACATTTGAGCTAAAATTTGAGATCACAAGCTACATCTTTCATGTTGAACGCTCCTTCAGATTTGGGGTTTTTCTGTACTTAAAAAATTCAGCCAAATAATGTATTATTTGTGGCTGCAAAAGTCTTTTGGTGGTCCCCTTTGAGTGGACTTCTCTCTTGCCTTCAAGTGTAAGCTCCTTCATGTGTATGAAAACATGACCTAGAGTTTTGAAAAGATTGGCAATCATCTAGATGGAGGTATTATTGAAATTTGAAAGTGGGGTTGAGGTTTGAAAATGAAAACTAGTGAATAAAATATTTGGTAGGGTGGAATAATATACATACATGAAAAATATATAGGAAAATACTAAAATATATAATGTAATTTATATATATTTAATATTTAAGGTCAAAAGAGAGATCAACAAAGAAAGCTTACTTATTTATGCTACATCATGATTGATTAGCATAAGTCTTATTTATTTAATAAAGGCTAAAATGTTTGTGAAAAAGGAAGAAAAAAATCAAAAGTAACTTATATAATGGGAAATATTTTGGTAAAAGGGAAAAAAATATATGGGGGGGTTCCCATGCATGGAAAAGCTTGCCTCAACATCATTGTAGCTACAGACTATTTTGCAAAGTGGACCGAGGCTAAAGCAACTCCAAAGAATGATTCCAGAACCACTACCGCATTCCTATATGAGTATGTGTTCACAAGATATGGACTACCAATAGAAATAGCCAGTGATAGGGGAACTCATTTCCTCAATGAGGTAATTGAGTATATACTTAATGAATTTATGGTCATCCATAACAAATCATCTCCCTATCACCCACAAGAAAACGGAGAAGTTGTGCATACGAATAAGATTCTTAGCTCAGTGTTGACGAAAGTGGTTAGTTTGGAAGGATAGACTGAGAAATGAATCTTCATGCAGCTCTATGGCTTATTGAGTATCATTCAAAATAACTTCAAATGCTATACCCTTTAACCTTGTTTATGGTCTTGATGCCATACTGCCAATAGAGTTTCTATTGCCGACACTAAGGGTAGCTAATAATCTTTAGTGGACTGGACATGAATTGTTAGAGAGACTTGAAGATTTAGTGAAGCTAGATGAGCAAAGGCTAACTACTGTAGCTCACATCTATGCACAAAAGCAAAAACAAAACAGTTTTTTGATTCCCATCTAATTACAGAAATCTTCAAAAAGGGGACTTAGTTTCAGTCTATTTCCTTAAGCAACACATTTCCAAGTTTAAGAAAAAGAAAAACGGACCATATGCCATTGAAGATCTGTCTCCAAGTGGAACAGTTAAGTTGTTCACCCTAGATGGTGAATTGATGGTTAATTGCATTAGTGGATGTCGTTTAAAGAAGTAAAATTTTCTACTAACCAATGATTTTCTAGCAAGAATGCATGCAGCTAATCAAAGGAAGATAAAATGATAGCACGCTATTGATGAAGCCCAGAAGAAGCTCAGCTTTGGGCACTCAAAAGGAAAGCTCCTCTCAAGAATCAACAAATACCTATTCCCGTCAACACTCTAGAGATAGATGACATACAATGGGAATTGCAAAAAGATGCAGTGTCAACAGATGATGAATGGTTAGATGGAATGGACCTTTGCATCAATGTACAACTCAAAAATCATAGTACAAATGCTTTGGTCAATATAGAAGCTCAAGTAAATGCAGTCAGTTATTCCACATATAAGAAAGCAACAAGTCAATCATTGTGACATCACGAATAGTGACTATCAAGGGATGCAACAAGAACCCAACACCAACATTGGGAGTAGTCAACTTGAATGTGATAGTACACGGATTTTCATGCCCTCATCAGTTTGTATGCTTACCAGATGAACACATAAATGAGATAATGATTCTTGCAATTCCCTAGATAATTCGGACATACAAGGCAATATCATACTGGGATAGAATTCAGCTCAAGCTATCACCTAAAGGCAGACAACTCATTGTTCCAATTGCACCAAGCAAAGAAGAATGGAAAAACAAACACTGGTACTGGTGATAATGAAAATCAATGTACTATTTGCACGTTGTCCTACCTGTACACATGTGGGCCCCATGTAACCACCTAGGTCTGGAAAATGGGCAATTCTTTATTTGATGCACCATGCATGTGTATGCACACATGTCCAATCACTTCTTCCAAAAAACTCCTAACAACATGTGAGAAAGAGCCTTGTGGGGCTGCAAGTAGATGCGGAGAGGGTAGGGAGACACGAGAGTAGAGAATCTCACCTATCAAACCGTTGTCGAATTCGTCACCGTATGAAGAAAAATCCAAACCTATTATAATATAGAAGGTTTCAAAAGCATTAAAAATGATTTGATAGCTTTTCCCACCAGTCCTACCAAGGTTAGATTAGCAAACGCACATGTGTGGAACAAAACTAATGGGTTTTCATAATGGTTAAAATAAGTTTTCAAAAAACTTTTCACGAAAATCAGCATAACTTTCATATACAGAGTCCGATTGCAAAAAACAAATTATGAGGCTGTAGCTTGAGAGTAGCTCTACACTTTTGTGAACCAACCCTCTTCAGTATAACAAAAGGTTTTATGAACAAATTTCAAAAAAAACATGTTGTTTAAGGGTTCAAAAAATTCAACGAAGTTAGGGGTGGCTAGAACTAGTTTTTTTTTGTTTTTGGAAAAAAATACTCACAAGTTGGACATAGTTTTGACTTCCCTTGGCTAAAACCTCTTAGCATCAATGAGTGAGGGACCCACCTCCACCAACCCTCTTGCTTAACCTATTCCTTGGTAGCTTTTTGGATGTGAAATTGTCTTTCTACAACTTGTAAAACACTAGGACTATAGTCACCAAGACTCGATTTACACATTAACAACTAATAAAAAAACCTCATTGTATTTTGGATGTCCATCAAGGCTCGATTGTCATAGCATAATCTCTAAGGACACCTATACTCAAACTAATGTTCTATGCTAAACGAAAACTATATGACTAACTAGGCTCAAACTAAAGTTTGAGCTACTCATGCAACTACTTTGAAGCCTCACCATTTGTAAGCTTTGACTCTTTAGATAGGCCATTCAAAAAAAAATAGGTTTGAAGTAAAGTACAGCATTACCTTGGCTCCACCTAAACAACTCTTTAAATGAATAATGCAGCTCAGAATTCAATTGGAGTCTCCTTCCAAATTCGAGGCTACTTCAGCATAGCTTGGGTTTTTTCTGACACCTCTTGTTGCTTGTAGATTTCTAACACTTGAATGTGCATCTATGCTCAAACTTGAGTTTGAGCCTTCTACCAAATTCCATGCCCATATCTCCATGTAACTTGGGCTCCATCTCGCAACCCCTGTGACAAGTATAAATTTCTAACACTTGGATGTACATTTAGGATCGAGCCTCCTACCAAGTTCCATGCTTGCCTCTGTGTAACTTTGGCTTTGTGAAACTCTTTTTACCTAGGTACTTATAGCACTTAGACACACATCTAAGTGCTAGAAATACTCTAAGATCAAATCTGAGTTTCAACCTCCTACCATTCTCCACGGGTTGATAATTCCATTAAAATCCATGGGTGACTCGATGTAACTTGGGATCCATCTTGCAACTCTTGTCATCTTCAAATTGTTGACACTTAGATCTACATCTAGGCTCAAGTTTTAGTTAGAGCCTCGTACCATACTCCATGGTTTAAGTTAATATATATTGGTATCCATCTTGCAACTCTTATCATCTTTAGATTTCCACCACAGATCTATATCTAGATTCCAACATTAGTTAAGCCTCTCCTACCAAACTACGTGGGTGCATCAATATAACTTAGGCTCCATCTTGCAACTCTTGTCAGCTTTAGATTTCTAGCATTTAGATGTACATCTAGACTCAAAATTGATCTTGAGCCTCCTACCATCCTCTGTGGGTTGAATCAATATAGCTTGAGATCCATCTTGCAACTATTTTAAGCTATAGATTTCGAGCACTTAGATCTACATCAAGGCTCCATCGTCCTACCAAACTCCATGGGTGCCTATGCATTGTAAATTAGGCTCCATCTTGGATCTATTTTCAGCTTTAGATTGCTAGCACTTAGATGTACATATAGGATTAAACTTGAGCTGAATCCTACCATCCCACATGGGTTGATTCAATATAGCTTGATTTCCATCTTGCAACTCTTGGGAGCTATATATTTCTAGCACTTGGATGTTCATAAAGTCTCCATCCGCCTACCAAACTCCATGGGTGTCTCTTCAATGTAGCATAGTCCCTATCTTGCAACTCTTGTCAACTCTAGATCTCTAGCACTTAGATGTACATATATGCTCAAACTTGAGCTCCAACCTCCTACCATCCTCCATGGATTGACTCAATGTAGATTTGCTTAGTTGAATGGGATGCAAGATTTTGCCAAAATTGTTAGTGTATCTTGGAATGCATTAAATTTTGAGTTCAATGTTCAAACATATAATTTTACTGATATGTATTGATTTTCTCAAAAATTGTAGGGTCCAAAACAAGGTGATTGAATGTTTCTTGTTGATGGTTTGAAAAGGAAGTCTCGTGGGGTTGTTAATTCCATTGATGCATCTCAATGTTGTGTTTTTGATGACACCTTCTTGATTCCATTCGTCACAATGGATGCAAGAACTATGTCTCAAGCAGTTGGAAGCATCATCAAATGGCCATTGTGTACTATTGTTATGGACAAAGAAAAATCTCACACAATAGATGAGGATTTTGTTGTTGGTCAGGAAAATGGCTTGACAGATAGAGAAAGTTGGAAAGAGAAAAGAATCCTCCTTTGGGCTGACATTATATGTACAAAACATGGTAATGGAGTGGTATTCCTGGTCCACCCATATGAGTCTATAAACTATATTGAACCGGGTGAGAGTAGCTTGGGTGTCATTGTGGAAGGGTTGGTGCATCCACATCAAAGTAATATTTCAAGTTTGAATTTGTTAAGCTGGCCTACTAGGCAGCTCACATTTGAGAATGGTGAGCCCTTGATAAAATACACAAGATCTTCTTCTTCCATTGAGGGTATTCAAGATCCCCTCATGGAAGAAATGGGAGATTCCCTTGACAACTTATATGCTTCCAATGATGAGTATGAGGATGATGGCAAAGATAACAACACTGAAACTAGTTTTGAAGAAGGTGTCACCAATACACAACTAGGTCTTCTTATTCATACTCAAAATGGTAGAGAGCAAGATGTCATTGTTGGTGGCTATGATATCAGAGATGGGACATGTAAGAAAAGGAGTTATGTACATGGAGTTAGTCCTAGAAAAAAAGTAGGTAATGCTCATGCTTTCAACAAACAATGTGATTTTCCAAACATTCACAAAGTTGCAACAATTGATTGTTGTGAGATGTGATGCTTTCAATTTGGAAATATATTCAAAATATGCAAGCAAGGGAAGACTTTTGGGAACAAAGCTACACTAGCCAATGCACATTTGTATTGGATTGTATGAGCATGGCTTATAGAAAAGATCAAGAAGAGGAATGCTTTGAGTTTACTTCTGATGGGAATAAGGTATGTAATAAAGCATGTTATGTAATGTATGGAATAGGAAAGTCAACATTTTACAGGCTGCACAAAAAATTCTTGGATGGAGCATGCAATGGTAATCATGGAAATAATGGAATAATAAGGAAGATCTTGACACATGTTGATATGGTAAAATCACTCATATAGGGCTTCATAGATAATAATGCAGATCAAATGCCACATAAGTCAAGGACAACCATGCATGGCACTTGGGAAACTCAACATTTTCTACCAACAATATACAAACAAGTGGACATTTTGCTGGAAGTAAATGACACACTTGTCACAATGGAATACAAAACATTGTCACAACCAGCATTATCAAGGTTATGGAACACAACCTTCAAGATAGTCATTTTATCAATATCAAGCACATTCTCTAAATGTGACATTTGCACATGAATAAAGGTCAATCTAGAGTCTACCAAAAATTAGCTGGAGGGTGCTAGATACATGGCACAGAGGAGAGCACACATGTTGCAACAAATGAGATGCAAAAATCTATACTATGCTTGGAAGAGATCTTTAGAAATGAATCCAATCAAGTTCTTGTGTATTATACATGACAAGATGGACCAAAGTAAAATTTCTATAACACAAATTAAACCAATTCCAAAATCTCTCATAGAGTTGAGAGGATTCCAGTACCCTTGACAGGAATGCTCACTCATGGACATGGACAAACAGCTTATGGTCACTTTGCATTGGGATTATGGAAAGTGATCCCAACTTCACAATTGCATCTCTCTCAAAATGTCTAAGAAACTTAGAAAGAAGACATAAACACATGTCTGGTGACTTGAGCTTAGGAAACTTAAGTATAGAACCACGTACAAATCTTTTTGTTTGTGTTTTGTATGACACTTCTCTCTATCACCATATGAAAGTGCTTAAGGATAAAAACAATACTGCAAGGAACAGAGTGCTCAGAATGAATAGGAAGAGACTGATCTAATCACAAATGTGAATGTGGACACCGATAATTTTTCTTCTGGACAAGGAAATGATTGTCCAATGATGCAATCAATATTTTCTACTAATGCACATGTACAGAAGGATGGAAATGTATTTGGGTTCAAGAGATTTTCAAGAACATTGTTGTTGCAACTTGACAATTGTGGTTCAAAAAATAAAAATCCATATGTGTTTGCATACCTATCACTGTTGGTTGCACGAGGAGTATTTGACGCAGTGCAGCTTGGATTTCTTATAATTGGTCACACTGATGAGAACATTGATGCATTGTTCAGTTATGCTCACTCATGGACATGGACAAACAGCTTATGGTCACTTTGCATTGGGATTATGGAAAGTGATCCCAACTTCACAATTGCATCTCTCTCAAAATGTCTAAGAAACTTAGAAAGAAGACATAAACACATGTCTGGTGACTTGAGCTTAGGAAACTCAAGTATAGAACCACGTACAAATCTTTTTGTTTGTGTTTTGTATGCCACTTCTCTCTATCACCATATGAAAGTGCTTAAGGATAAAAACAATACTGCAAGGAACAGAGTGCTCAGAATGAATAGGAAGAGACTGATCTAATCACAAATGTGAATGTGGACACCAATAATTTTTCTTCTGGACAAGGAAATGATTGTCCAATGATGCAATCAATATTTGCTACTAATGCACATGTACAGAAGGATGGAAATGTATTTGGGTTCAAGAGATTTTCAAGAACATTGTTGTTGCAACTTGACAATTGTGGTTCAAAAAATAAGAATCCATATGTGTTTGCATACCTATCACTGTTGGTTGCACGAGGAGTATTTGACGCAGTGCAGCTTGGATTTCTTATAATTGGTCACACTGATGAGGACATTGATGCATTGTTCAGTTATGCTCACTCATGGACATGGACAAACAGCTTATGGTCACTTTGCATTGGGATTATGGAAAGTGATCCCAACTTCACAATTGCATCTCTCTCAAAATGTCTAAGAAACTTAGAAAGAAGACATAAACACATGTCTAGTGACTTGAGCTTAGGAAACTCAAGGATAGAACCACGTACAAATCTTTTTGTTTGTGTTTTGTATGCCACTTCTCTCTATCACCATATGAAAGTGCTTAAGGATAAAAACAATACTGCAAGGAACAGAGTGCTCAGAATGAATAGGAAGAGACTGATCTAATCACAAATGTGAATGTGGACGCCGATAATTTTTCTTCTGGACAAGGAAATGATTGTCCAATGATGCAATCAATATTTGCTACTAATGCACATGTACAGAAGGATGGAAATGTATTTGGGTTCAAGAGATTTTCAAGAACATTGTTGTTGCAACTTGACAATTGTGGTTCAAAAAATAAGAATCCATATGTGTTTGCATACCTATCACTGTTGGTTGCACGAGGAGTATTTGACGCAGTGCAGCTTGGATTTCTTATAATTGGTCACACTGATGAGGACATTGATGCATTGTTCAGTTGATTTTTGAGAAGCTTAAAAACAAGCCAGTTTTACATCTCCACATTTGATGAAGAGTCTTCAATGAGTGCATGCATCCAACACCTTTTCTCCTACAAAAGGTGGCAGACTTTGAAAGATTTGTAAAGGGGTTTTTACATGATGGAGTACATAGCTTGGTGGATCATTCAAAGCCATTGCAATTTAGGTTCTATATGAGTGATGGAATACCTTTGATGCAGTACAAATTACACCCTAAAAATGTGGATTGGTTACCCAAAATGATATAGATCTATGGAAGACAAATGACCAAGGAGGAGCCAAGCATCTTGAAGATGCTCCAAAAGTATTACTACCCTTTGAGTATGTTAAGGATAGTGATAAAGTTATGGAAGGATTAAAGAAGTATGTTAGTTGGTAGAAAGAGTACCTGCAAGAGAAAAGAGACTAAAGTGAGTATGCTAGGTGGATCAACCAAGTTCTTATGTACCTGCAAGAGAAAAGATAAAGTTATGGAAGGATTAAAGAAGTATGTTAGTTGGTAGAAAGAGTACCTACAAGAGAAAAGAGACTAAAGTGGGTATGCTAGGTGGATCAACCCATTTCTTATGTACTGGGAGAATCTCATGCAAGCTATGCAAAAACCTGTAGAAAGTGAAAACACTTTATTTGACGACTTTTGACCAAGGAGTATATATGAACAAGATCATCCTCTTGAAGTTCCATTGGAAGATGTTCTAGATGAAGTACTTGACGTAATTGAGGGCCACTATTTTTGTCCGATGCACAACAAACTTGCTAAGGAGTTAAACCCAACTATTGATGTGGGAAAGGGAGACTTTGTACTTATGCAACCTTGTGAGGAAAATTACCCAATTTGGTTAGAAGTGACAACAACAGCTAATGATCAGAATAATGACTCGACAACCTACCTTCAAGTGAAGATACAATATTGGGCACCAATTTCAAAGAAGAAGACTGCAAGTGATGTGGAGGTTTACAAGGATTGTTGGAACAAGTATTAGAGAAAGAACACCAATGATCCTCAATGCTAAGAAGACACTAGCTGTATCATTTGGGCATGGAAGCCCAAGGGTGGACGATTTCCTGAAAAACTCAAGATTCCAAAGGCAATAATCCTCAAGGCCAAAGAGTGTTAGTTGCAACTTGATGAACATGAGGCACCATCAAATGTCAATGCAAATGAGGAGGAATGATTGCTTAGAGTTGGCCTTTCACCTTTGTAATCTTCTAGCAATGGTTCAAATTAGTCCACACATAGCTAGGGTCATTATCAACATTGATATTGGCATCCCACCTTTGTAAGCTTCAAGAAATCTTATTCAATATGAATGGTGTTTTTTTTAATTTAGTCTCACTGAAGTCTTTCTTGCAACTTACATTTTAATTGTTTTATCAAATGAAGCATGTTGGGAAGAAGAATTTCTTTTGGGTGCGTGAGAGTGTGTGTGCGTATTTGTAAACTATCATGTGCAAGAATAGTCTAGTGTATAGTATGGTTGTTGAAAATGGACCATATTGTTGGATCATGTAGACTCATAAGCATCCACTAAACATTGTATCACGGTTTTCATATGTGCAACAACCTAGTACAATACAACCTTATCTCAAGTCCATGAAACACAAAGAATTGTCCCGAATTTGTGAATTTCTCCCATTTTCCTAAATATGTGTTAATTATATCATCTCCCAGTGATGGGTTGACATAGAATTCCATTTCCCAATCATGAGCTTGCATAATAAATAGTGTACTCAAAACCTCTATGACTCTGGCAAAAACATATTAACAGTCATGTGTCCACTCCAATGGATCATTCTTAACCACTTGCTGCAATGGATACAATAACTATGCTACCAAAGATATGAATCGAGACAGATATTTAACCTTCTATATGAAAGTGGCCAAATGTCTTGTATCCATTAGAGATGACAACAATAACAAGGCTTCTACTTTCCTTGGAGCTACTTAAATCCCACTTTTTGAAATCACATTTCCAAGAAGCTTCACTCTTGGATGCACAAATTACACTTCTTAGGGTTCAACTTACCCTTGCATGTAAAGAATGAGGATGCAAGAGAACTACACAAGACAAGCACAAAGCACACAGAGATGGAAAGCTTCTTCTTTTTCTACACTTAGAAAAGAGAGTACAAAATGCCTAAGTGCTAAAGCTGAAAAGTAGCACATATGTACATGCAGTCACTAAATGTGAACTCGCTAGAAGCATACTAGGCTGGCACTATAAGTGTATTCCAGCTGTAGAATCACTGGCAGAGATTCTCCGTTTCGGTCACCTAACACGCCAGTGAGTAAATGCTTTAAGCGGCCAAGACCCGTATTCGATGACAGCTCAAGATGTAGAGCTTGACATCTCAACACTCCCCCTCGAGCCTTGCATGTCACAGAGTCCAAGCATAGTCCGGAAACATCGAAGATTCTCAGCTCCGAGGGACTTGGTAAAGATATCCACTATCTGCTTCTCTATGCTGACGTAGACCAAGCCAATGTCGCCCGTCAACACTCGCTCTCGAACGTAGTGGTAATGGACCTCTATGTGCTTGGTCCTCGCATGGAACACTGGGTTCCTAGCCAACTGCATGCTGCTGAGGTTGTCACAATGGATGACAATCTGTTGGTCCACCTGCACTCCCAAGTCCTCAAGTAATGTGTGTAGCCAAGCCACCTCGCACGCCGCAACTGCTGCACCTCTATACTCGGCCTCTGTGCTTAATAAAGCAATCGTAGGGTGCTTTTTGCTGCTCCAAGTGTTGAGATATATATAGTATCTCTATATATATCACCTTGGTCCCCTCTATATAAACTGATCTTGTGTGATCAGTTGACACACTTTGGGGTTTGCATATCTGGAGTCGTCTTGTTCTCTCTCTCTCTCCCTCTCTCATCTCTTGTCTCAGTTTTCCTCCCTCGTCAACATGGTATCAGAGCATGGGTCGCAAGGACACACTCGGACACACTCGACAATCTTGAAAACCTTCATCACAAGGAAGATGAGTTACTTTATTATTATTATTTTTGTGCAAAAACATATGCTTTTCTGTATGTTTCGTTCACAGCTCTTTTGTATAGGAAAAGAAAAAGCGTTTAGGAGATTTGTAGCCGGCATAGTAGTCTGCAACGAGTCACATTTTTTCCATGCATGCAAGCTTATGTTAGAAAGCTGGTTTCTTTTTAGGGTTTTAGTGGATTGTTTTCTTGACAAAGAAACACACCTCTAGGCCTAGTGTGAACGAGAAGCTAGCTTGAGCTCGAAGACGAGTGCCCAATTGTCGGCGCCATGCTTCAACACACCGCTGTGGAGAAGCAGATCTTCCGTGGTTTCTATCCCGGTTAGTGCTAGAGTTACCATTAGTAGTGTTATTGTCAGTGCTATGCTTGTGTTGAACGCGACGAGAAAGAGGATTTGAGGGGAGGCCATGACAAGCACAGGAGAAAGATCAGACAGAGTGATATGGCTTTTTATTTTTAAAGGGAGCAAGGTGGTTGCAGGCTTCGTAGGCATGAGGCTGCAAGAGGCATGCACACACTAACACAACCGCCACTCGCGGGTAGTACTGTGATGAGAGTTGGTAGAAGTGAGCAAAGATGGAGGCAAAAGCAGAACTGAGCGCCTAGTTTAGCAATATCTCCTATTAGCTCTTGAGTGATGCCAGAATTAGAGACAGACACTCGCACGGTTGTGGACAAGAGAGAGTAATATGATGTAGAGACACCAGCCAGTTGTGCTAAATTTAAGGGAAAGTAATATAAATAGCGCTCAGTGATC
Source organism: Adiantum capillus-veneris (assembly GCF_014529385.1). NCBI lineage: Eukaryota > Viridiplantae > Streptophyta > Polypodiopsida > Polypodiales > Pteridaceae > Adiantum > Adiantum capillus-veneris. Next base: position 102,018,906 of record NC_140946.1, read on the forward strand.
TACACGCAAGCGGCTACTAATTTTGGCAATGGCGCTCATTTGTACGCATGGCAATGATTTATTTAGCTAGTTACGTCCCTAGAAAGTGGGTTGGGAGCTTGCATAGCTGCTGGACTTCTCAACATACATGCATCGAGAAGAACCAGGTCACATGACCGTAGACGCTATGAGAAGGTGCTTCTATCTTCTTGCTGGCCTGCACTGCTTCCTGCATAGATTCGCAAGGGTTGATTTAGTATGCTTCCGCTCTTGTTTCTCGAACTCAGACTTGACACTGTCAAGGTCATCACTAATGAAATCAACACCAACGGCACTGCTATCATCTCCAGAACATCCTTGGATACGAATTAGAGAGTCAATACAACAAGAATTGCTTGCAAAAGAAGGTATCTCCATCCTATCCATAAGAACTGGAGCCTCATGACACACCTTCTTGATATTCATATCTTCGATGCTTGCATGAGGATGGACTTCGCAAAAAAAAGGGGTTCTTGGTGCTAATTAACAACCTCGATGCATCCGCTTCAGAAATTGCATGGGACATTGGGTAATGCTCTTATTGGAGTTGACCAAAGCTCTTTGATGCTATGCAACCTCCGGGCATGGAACGAAACAAGCGGCTATTATTAGGCATTGCAGATATTAGAGAGCAAGGTGCAAAGGTTCTTGCTAGATATGGCAGCATCGATGATGAGATCTGCTGGATGCAAGCTTGAATTAGCTCTGAGGATGTGCACACCTAGTGGGATGCAGATCAGGGGCTTCCAAACTTTTTCCCTACCAGAGCTTTCTTACAACTATGGATCCTTAGAGCCTTACATCAGTGGCAAGATTATGGAGCTTCACCACAACAAGCATCATAAGACTTATATAACCAACTTCAACACGGCACTTGAGAAGCTCTGCGATGCTAAGGACCCACATTGTCACCCTCCAGAGTGCACTTAATTTTAACGTTGGAGGTCATATCAACCATACAATTTTTTGGAAGAACTTGGTCCCTGAAAGTGTAAGGTTTATGCATCTTTACACTTCAGAGTTTTTGTTTTTCTTTTGCTTGTTTTTGTGTATCACCTTGTTGCAATTCTCAGAAATTATCTTCCCTGCACAGAGAGAAAAATGATACAATTTAGATGATGACACCTTCTGCTTTCCTACTTAACATGCTTAGTTTGGCAGCATTCAAACAACAAACAGAAGGCAACAATCGTGCCCAGAGTATCCGGATTTTAGTTAACCAGTGATCCAATCACTTGATAGAGTAGAGAGACGCCTTTGCTTTTAAACTTTTTGACACTTATCATTGTTGTTTATTTTATTTATCCTGGGTTTTGCATGTGCTAATGGAACTGGCTATCTTTTTAAGGTTTGGATTGCATGCTTTTAATGCGGATAATGTTGAAAAATTTGTTTGATTTTTCTTCAAGTTCAATTTGTCTAATTTGTCTTTGAATTCTCTATTGTTCGTCAAACCAAAGGGTCCTAGATGTTTAAAATTTGTGTTTAGTTTAGGCCCACTAAAATGTTGTAAATGCCTGGCCTACAAGAGATTGCACATTCTTTCAGAAATTAAGACTACTATCTCGTTAGATTACAGGGCATTTTGAGCACGCTTTCAATAATTGACTGTCCTTGAGGCTGTAATTAGACCACCCGTCGAGAATGGCTCTCGAATGCATCTCCATGCTTGGGTGAAGGCAATGTAGGCAACCATACACACCCATTAATGAAACCAACATATTGTACCTGATATCTGTAAACATCAAGATGGGTGCCTGAACTACGTATGGCGGTTGTGAAGTCCTGTATATTGGACCTTGGAATCATTTGTGAATTATCTTGTGCGATGACAATACTTGGGACTATGGACCCTTGGCAATGCCTATCTAGATACCCAAGCAAGGGCTATATGGGATGTGATTCCTTAAGGTATGACACTAAGTCGGAGTAGTTGGAGACTCCGAGGCTCGAGATTGAGCTAGTTAGGTTCTCCAGGCGAGTATGTGAATTAGATGTCTATCCCTTGTGTTATTGCCATATTGCACCCTCGTCTCGTCATGGTGCTATGTTTTTTTATCATCTCATTGCACCCTCGTCATCATTGGTTCTATGGTTGTTATTCTCTTATTGCACCCTCGTTGTTATTGGTGCTATGGTTGTTATCATCTTATTACACCCTCGTCATCATTGGTGCTATGGTTCTTATCATTCTCATCATCAGGTACTTGGCAGTTGTGACTATGCACTACTAGTGTTTCATAGCTTTTATGTACCGACTTTGTGTATACATGTGTGCACATGTGATTGCATCGACATTACGTTTATTTCTCTAGCGTCTCTAGAGCAGTGTCGCGAACCGTCTCTAAGGACATTATGATGTGATCATTTTTAACCTTCACGTCTCGATATGTTTCTTGAATAACTGTTGTTAACAGGATACAAACCACATCAAGCAGCATATCTGAGGAATCAAAGACGCTAAAGCTCATGCAATTCAAACCTTAACTTTATGTTGATTAGAATTTTCATGAGCCTTTATGGTCATTTTTGTATATTATGGAGTGATGTAGCTCCTTTGAACTTTGTAAATGTACATTTGAAATATTTTAATATAATGGTGGGTGTATATAGAGTTGTGGGTTTTTCCCTTGAGCCCCCAAGGGCTTTTTTATCCACAGGTAGGGACCTTCATTTGAGTGGGGCTATTGAGATATATATAGTATCTCTATATATAGCACCCTGGTCCCCTCTATATAAACTCATCTTGTGTGATCAGTTGACACACTTTGGGGTTTGCATATCTGGAGTCGTCTTGTTCTCTCTCTCTCTCTCTCTCATCTCTTGTCTCAGTTTTCCTCCCTCGTCAACACCAAGTAACAACAGCACTCTCGAAAGAGAACATGAAGCCACTCGTAGATCTTCTATCAACAATGCTACCTACCCAATCTGCATCTGTGTACCCATACAATGCTAATGGCGCATTTGCTGCATAGAACAATGCGTAGTCAAGAGTCCCTTGAACATACCGGAGTGTGCGTTGTACTCCATCCAAATGTGGCTTCCTCGGAAGCTGCATGAACTGACTCTCCAAGCCTACTGTGTAGCTCAAGTCTGGCCTCGTGATAGTTAAGTAGATTAGACTACCCACAATCTTCCAATACATCTTGACATCCTCAACAACATCACCCTTCTCTGCACTCAGCTTTGCATTCACATCCAAGGGAATAGAAATTGGCTTACAATCATCCATACCATACTTTGACAACATGTCCAAAGCATACTATCTCTGCGACAATCATACACCCTCCGGAGTCTTGATCCTCAATGCCAAAAGAGTAGCGCAACTTGCCTAAATCTTTCATTTCAAATTCCTGTTTGAGAAGACCCTTCACATGGTCAATCTCCATAGCATTGTCACCCACAATAATAAGGTCATCTACATATATGGTAATGACCACAATCCCCATATCACTCTCACGTACATAGAGTGAATGATCAGCATTGGCTCTTCTAAAACCAATACTGACAAGATACTTGGCAATCTTGTCATACCATTCTCTAGAGCCCTGCTTCAAACCATACAAATATTTGAGAAGCCTGCATACATAATCTGGGTAACCTGGATCGACATAACCAAGTCGTTGATCCATATACACTTCCTCTTGCAACTCACCATCCAAGAAGGCATTCTCTACATCCATTTAATGCATAATCCATCCTCTAGATGAAGCCACTACTATGACAGCTCTCACAGTCGTGATCTTTGCCACTGGAGCAAAGTTCTCCTCATAGTTTATGCCATACGTATGTGCATAACCCTTTGCGACCAGCCTTGCCTTCTGACACTCAATGTTACCATCAGCCTTATGCTTGCTTTTATACACTCATTTACATCCAATAGCTTTCTTGCCACTTGGCAATGGCACCAACTCCCATGTGTCGTTTGCTTCCAATGCAGCTATCTCTTCATTCATTGCATCATCCCAATGCACATTTCCAATTGCATCCTCAAAACATGTGGGCTCCACATCCTGTATCACCTTAGCCATGTAGGCTTGGTGATATGCTACATACCCATCATATGTTAATTTCTGAACTGGATTTCTCAATCTGTTAGATCCGCGCAATTCTGGGTCACTCCTTTGCCCTCTAGCATCTTCTTGTACTTTCCTTACACCAGGTGTCCTGACAGCCGGAATTCCAAATTCCTCATCAAGACTTTGTTCAGAACCATCTCAATCCATGTCTATATGTGAAAAACTTGATGATGCATCAACCATAAAGAGAGGTTCATCAATTTTCCTTCCCTTTTTGTGATACATTCCCTGTACCTGCTGATGGAGTAACCTGCTTACGTAGTCTACCATTCCATGGCTTCTCAACAGATCCACGAGAAGAGGACTCTTGTGGTCCACTCAAAATGTGTGACTGTGGCCTCACATTTTGTACAACCACATCATCTTTTACATCAGCCTCAATAGTGCCATGTGTATTACTATACCTGCTGCTCATCTCATCAAAGACTACATCTCTGCTCACTCGTAATTCTCGTGTAGTAGGATTGTAGCACCTGTACCACTTTTTTTCAAAGGAATATCCCACAAGAATACATTTCTCTGCTTTAGGATCCAATTTCCTGTTGAGATGTAGAGAGAAAGAGAGAGAGACGAGACAAGAGACACACCATATACGCTCCCAAAGACTGATTCATATTGAGGACAAGATACAAATATATAGGTGAGACCAAGTTGAGTAGAGTGAGCCATATATAGCTCCAACACCCCCACTCAAACAAAGGTCTCTAGCTTTGGATGAAAAAACCCTTGGGGAGTTCAAGGGAAAAACCCAAGCCCCTATACAATGTGAAAATATGAACCAGCGATGATGATGTGAAAGTGAAGTGTGCATCTATGTACAAATATTCAAGTGACTTAGAGATCACAATGTGCAAATGTGGAGTGTGCATAGTGCATGGTACCTAAAAGATTACAATGTCATATGTACAAAGCTATTACAATAGCAAAGAAGCTAATCTAGAAAGAGTGAGGTCGAAGCAACTCCAAGCTCCGAGCGCAAGAGGATGAAACGTGACTCGTTGAGGCCTTTGGTCAAAATGTCTGCAATCATCTGGTCACTTGGACAGTGTTCAACCATAATGGTTCCTTTCCGTACTTCATACCTGACATAATGATAATGGACAGCAATGTGCTTTGACTTATTATGTTGAACATAGTCTTTTGCAAGACTAATAGCACTTTGGTTGTCACACCGCAAGGGTGTGCTAGAAAGAGAAGAGTGACCAATATCAACCAGCATTTGTCGAAGCCAAATCAACTCACGAGCTGCAAGTGATGCCGCAACATATTCTGACTCAGTCGTAGAAACTGCAACACAACGTTGTTTCTTGCTAGTCCAAGAAACAAGACAACCATTTATAAAGAAGCAATTTCCACTAGTAGATCGCATAGATAAATGTGAGCTTGCCCAGTCTGCATCTGTGTAACCCAAAAGAGAAAGATATTGCATAGAATCCGATGTGAGTTGTCGTCGATAGACTAAACCAAAATCTGTAGTGCCTTTCAAGTATTTCAACACACGCTTTGCAGCAGACCAATGCTTAAGAGAAGGACATGCAAGATGTTGTCCAAGATAATTAGCAGCAAACAGAATATCAGGACGAGTGTTCATGCCAACAAACTGAAGACATCCAATCAAGTTAGCATAAGGTTGGTATGTGACAAGTTGACCGCCATTGTCAGAAGTGTTCTTCGTAGAGCTCGCAAGACAAGGTGTGTTCGCTGAATGTGCAGATTCCATACCAAATTTTTGAATAGTATCTGCAATAAACTTTGACTGTCAAAGGAATAAAATACCTTTTGTACGGTTCCGTTGGATTTGAATGCCAAGACACGAGTGAATCTCTCCAAGATCCACCATATCAAATGCAGAAGACAATAACTTTTTCACTTGCTGAAGAAATCCCAAATCATTGGAAACAAGGATGGTATCATCCACATAAAGAGCAAGAATCACAAAATTGCTACCTTGGCGTTTTATGTATAAGTTGGGGTCTGACGAGCAAGAGATGAATCCTTTAGAGGTGAGAAAAAGATCAAATTTTGTATACCAAGCTCACGAAGCTTGTTTGAGACCATATAGTGCCTTATGGAGTTGAGCAACAAGGTCTTCTTTACCTGGAATAACAAACCCTTCTGGTTGTTCCATATAAATTTCCTCTTCCAAGTCACCATTAACAAAAGCAGTTCACACATCCATTTGATGAGCTTCTAAATCAAATTGAACAGCAAATGCCAATAAAACTCGAACACTTGTAATGCGAACAACTGGTGAAAAAGTCTCTTGATAATCAACACCAGCTACTTGGGAGTAACCTTTTGCAACTAAACGCGCCTTGAACTTGTCAAAAGATCCATCTGCTTTTACTTTTGTCTTATACACCCACTTACATTTAATAGCTGTACGACCAGGGGTTAATTCAGTTAGTATCCATGTACCTTTAGAGATAAGAGAATCGTACTCTGCTTCCATAGCCTCTTGTCATTGATCCTTTTGTGGTGAAGAGATAGCTTCATCATAAGTAATGGGATCTTCGGAAGTAGAAAAAGCATTATCAGCAATATCGTCATCATAAACATGACATGAGCCATGTTCAAAATCAATAGGCAGATCAACAAAAATATCAATATCATCATTGGCGACATTCGGAATGGATGGTTGTGAAGAGGAAAATTGCTCTATAGGAAGAGTTTCATCTTCTGAAAGAAATGGAAAAGCTTGAAGCAATGATTTAGTATCATCAGAATCAGCCATGGACCATGAGCCTCCCATAAGCTGTTCGTTAAAAGTAGCATCACGATTCACAATTACTTTCTTGGAGGAAGGGTCATAGAATTTGTAGCCTTTGGAAGTGTCAGAATATCCAATAAAAATAACTTTAAGAACAGGAGCATCAAGCTTTGTTCGTGTTTCTTTGGGAACATGAATATAAGCAATACATCCAAAGGTTCGAAAATGAGATACAGAAGGAATGTCACCTGTCCATGCTGTGATGGGTATCTTACCAGAGGGTGCAGTAGTAGGAAGATGATTCTGAATAAATACTGCTGTCAAAGTAGCTTCAGCCCAAAAAACACGAGATAAGCCAGAATGAATCAGCATACATCTTACAACATTGAGAATAGTGCGATTCTTTCGTTCAGCAACACCGTTCTGTTGAGGGGAATATGGAATAGTGTGTTCATGATGAATTCCACTGTCAGCACAGTAACTCACAGACTCTCGAGAAATATATTTGCCTCCATTGTCACTACGAAGCTTCTTAAGGCGACGACCAGTTTGAAGTTCCGCAGCCTTGTGGAATTGTTTGAAAACAGATAAGGCTTCAGATTTTTGTCTAAGTAGAAATACAGTCGTATACCTTGAGAAATCATCAATGAAAGTAATGAAGTAGCGATATTGTGATCTCGAAGAAGGTAGAGGTCCACATATATCAGTATGAACAAGATCCAATATGTCATGAGAATGAGTTGTATTTGAAAGAGGAAAGGGTTTGCGATTGTGTTTCCCAAGAGCACAAAATTCACAAATTCCCATATGAGGATGGGCTTTAAGATCCATGCCATGAACAAGATCACGACGTTGAAGATCAAGGAGTTTTGAGAAATCAGCATGAACAAAACGATGATGCCATACTTTGCAATCATGATCACCTGGAGCAGTGACAACATTTGCTACAGCATCGTTGAGAGAGAGTTCAAACAAATTACCATTTCGAGGAGCAGTCGCTATAGTCTGTCCAGCTTTCTCAATTTGGCATTTGGTATGATCAAATCCAACAAAAAGACCAAGATCAACAAGTCTAGCAAGTGAAAGAAGGTTACGTTGAAGATCTGGTACATGTAATACTCCTCGCAAAATTCGAGTGGAAGAAGATAAGGTACCAAGATATAAGTCTCCAATACCCTTTACTTGACAAGTAGTATCATCAGCAAGATAAACAACACGTTGAACTAGCAGTGGATGATAGTTATGGAGCCACTTAGACTGATATGTCATATTTCCTGTAGCACCGGAATCGACAATAAAAAGTGATCCATTGCGTACATGAAGTATTCTGTCTGGAGCAACTGAACATAGGATGCAGCTTGTTTCTGGTACAATGTTGTTTCGATGTTCAGTAGCATATGCTCTATTCCGATCTGTGTCGAATCGACGCTTATAGCACATATGAGTGGGATGATCAGATCGTCCATAATATTCACAAGAAGAAGAAGAAGAGTCTCTAGATAAACATGGTTGTTTTGTGGTAATATTGTGTTCTTCATCATATTGACGTGCCCAACAATCATCTTCAGTATGGCCATTTCTGTTGCAGTAAGAACATTGCTTATTAGGAAATTTGAGACGAGAGAGAATATTACCGCGACGGCCACCTCTGCGGTTTTCTCGTTGAAATGGACGCCTTCGAGCATAAAAAGCCCGTTCCATCTGTTGTAACTCAGTCTCCTCGTGTGAAATCATAGCTGTATCATGACTAGCATTACGACGTTCTTGACGTTGAGAGTATTCAATTAAAGACATGCAGGCTTGGTCGAAATCAAGACCATCTTTATTAGAGAGAATAGTAACAATGTTATCATAAGAAGAGTCCTTCACCGTGTCAAGGAGAAGTGTAATCAGTTGCTTTGGTGGAACAGGATCACCGGCAGCAGCAAGTTGATTAATAACAGATTTGAAAGATTCAATATGTCCCGTCATGGCAGTACCAACTTCATATTGTAACTTGTTAAGAAACCTTCTCAAATAAAGTATTTCTGTGATAGATTTCTTCTTAAAGTTTGCAATAAGGTACTTCCATACGTCGTGGGAAGTAGGCAGTTCGTACATATCAAGCAAAAGGGAATCAGTAAGAGCAGAAAGAATATACCGACGAGCTGCTTTATCACGTCGTTGCCAATCCGTATAGGCAACATTCCAATCTTCAAATATAGGTCCTTCAGTGATAAGCACGTTATCATTATCCGTATCAACAGGCTGAGGCGACAAACACGATTTCCAAGAACAACATCGGAGAGTTCATCGCCTTCAAGAATTAACAACATCTTTGCTTTCCAGCCTGGAAAACCTTGACCTTGGAAAGGAGGAGCAGAACGCTGGCCAGAAGAAAAGCCGTTGACGAGAATATTCATAGCCATATCTTGTTGCGAGAAGACGTATTGAGTCGCAGAATTTGCACACCATATATGGTGAAGGCCGCAATTGAGAATGAGGGAGATATGAGGACTGCGTTCTGTCAACGATAAACGTAAGAAGGATGCTCAAGGAACTTCCAAAGATGTGATAGACGTCACCCAAAAACGGCAGGGTAAAGGAGACGTTAATAATAAAAGAGTCCTCAAAATAGAGTGGCGTGAGACGCAAGATTGACGGCCACAATATGAATAGCAAAAAGCTAAATCTTCTCAAAAAATTTAACGCCAAAATAAGAAAAACGATCGCGGACGCTTCACGAAGAAGTAGGACGAAGAAAGCTGCGTCAAGCTCAACTGCAGTAAAAACAGCATAACTTTCTGCTGCGAACTCCGATTGACGCAAACCTAGAACTCAAATCGAAGAGCTCGAGGAGACAAACAAGTTCTGGATGAAAAGTGCCATTGCGCTATGCTCCATTGTGCTTTTCCCGTTTCTCCAAATTTTGAGCAGAACAGCAAGAAAAATTGAGATGAAGTTCAGGGTGTCATCAACAAGAAAACGTAATCAACGATTAGATTGATTAGCAATAAACGTCACACAAAACACTAATCATATTCTTCTTAACACAAAACAACCACAGTTAACAAGAATCAATGCTCAAAAATAAAATTTGTAGTAATTTTTGAGTCTTACATGCAAATCCCATACACATACTGTTTTGTCACCATGAATTGAATCGGCGCATGATCGTTACTGCTCTAATACCATGTTGAGATGTAGAGAGAAAGAGAGAGAGACGAGACAAGAGACACACCATATACGCTCCCAAAGACTGATTCATATTGAGGACAAGATACAAATATATAGGTGAGACCAAGTTGAGTAGAGTGAGCCATATATAGCTCCAACATTTCCTACGCAACTCATCTGGTACATGCACGTAAGCTATGCAGCCAAACACTTTCAAGTGTGCCAAATCAGGCTTTATACCTGTAAACTTTTCCTCAGGTGTTACATCATGCACCGCAGTTGTAGGTGTCCTGTTCATAATGTACACAACTATATTTACAGTTTCAACCCGAAAATGATGAGGCATGTTCTTCTCATTCATCAATGCACGTGCAACCTCTGCAATGTGCCTATTTTTCCTTTCTACGAACCCATTCTGCTGTGGAGTATCTCTGCATGTAAACTGCCTACGTATACCATGCATTCACAAAAAATCTAAAAAATCATTGGAGAAGTACTCTCCCCCTCCATCTGACCTCAATGTCTTGATTTTCATATCTATCTCCTTCTCAATCATGACTTTGAAGTCCTAAAAGTGACCAAACACTTCACTTTTGTTACGCATGAAGTAGACCCATACTTTCCTTGTATGGTCATCAATGAAAGAGACATAATACCTGCAACCATGTATACTTGCAGTATCGGTTGGACCCGAAACATCTGTGTGCACCATCTCAAGTGTCTTTTTACATACATTGCGCTCATGTGGAAATGAGCCCTTTGACTGTTTTCCAAACTGGCATGCTGCACACACTTTATGCATACCATCCACCTTGAATTTGGGAAAACCTTTTACAATCTATTTTGATTGCATGCTGCACAATCTCTGCTCATTGACACGGCCAATCCGTTTGTGCCAAATGTCAAAATCAGGCACAACACTTGTGCTCTGTGCAAATAATGCAGCTTTTACCTCAGGCATGTCTACATTCAGCGTAAACATTCTTCCCACACATTTGCCCTCTGTGATCAGCTTACAGCCATTCTGGATATCTTCTACATAATAGCCATTCGGATTGAAGCGAACCTGCAAAACCCTGTTCAACCATTTGTCCAACAGAAACAAGATTCTTTGTAATGTTTGGGACACGAAGTAAATCTACTAAGTACTTTGTTTTCCCACTCTTTGTATTTAGAGGTATGTCCCCTACATGAGCAATGGGGTGAGCTATGTCATCTCCTGTCTGCACATAGACTGACACATCTGGTTTGCGCATATCTCTAAACTACTCTCCACGAGACGTCATGTGATTAGAGGCACCTGAATCCACATACCAAACATCATCTAGGGTGGAATTCTCTACTGTCATTGTATTCATTACATGATGCATAACAAACATGCGCTCGCTTCTGTTGTCATCTGCATCTCTGCTAGTAGATGCATAGTTGCCCTGTTCTCTCTTTCAACTTGCTTTTCCCTTTGGAGAGTCACGTGACATGTGACCTTTTTCACCACAATTCCAACATTCTCTGCTATCTGCAGTATGTTGCTGCTTGCTTGATCCAGCACCACGACCTCTGTGACTCCCCGTGCCTTGAGATTGGTTTCCCCTACCACCTGTATTGTTTTGATTTGATTGACCTTCTCAAAATTGGCCCCTGCAACCACTTGGGCCTCGACCATGACCTCTACCTCTGTTGGAGTTAGAATAGAAGGCATGTTCAAACCTATTTCTGCCACGAGAAGAATACGTGTCAAGACGAAGGTTCTTCTCCTCAAGAATAAGCATAGAAATCAAATCTTGGAACACGGGGATGTCTTCTCTTGTATTCATGGAAGACCTGAGATGTACATACTCATCTCCTAGACCATCCAAGCATGCATGGACAATGTCATCGTCTTCCACTGAGACTTTCATAGATCCAAGAGCCTCAATGATACTCTTGATCTTCAAGGCATAATCATTGATGGAGAGGTTGTTCCTCTTAACCTGATTTAGCTTCGACTTTAGTTGAAGATTCCTGGCCTTGATGTTCACCTCGAACACTCTGCCTAAGTTTTTCCATGCAATGGTGGGGGTTTCAGCATTCTGTAGATAGCCTATCATGCCATCTGTGATACTCATAGAAAGCCAATACATCACTTTTCTATCGCCTTGTTGCCAGTCCCTCAAAGCTTTTCTTTGTTCTGTTGTAGCATTTGCCTCGGGAATCTCTGGTTCCTTTTCATTGTCTCCTTTTACATAGTCCCAATAATCTTTTCCTTTTAGGAAATTTGTTATTTTGAACTTCCATGCAGGGTAGTTATTTTTCTCAAGCTTCTTAGTGACAATCTGACTGGAACCGTCAGACATCTTGAAGCACTAAGACAAAATAGCTACAATTTGTAAGAACCTGCAAATCTGTTGAACCTGCTATCGTGGTACCTGTAATGCTTTCTACACTCAACGAGTGTCCACAATCAAGCATACATACAACCATTGTACTTGTATAGTAAATCTCTGTGTATTGCACTTTGGAGACCTGTTCAGAAACTTGTACGAAAAACCCCAAATACAAATTACGTGGATTGCGAACGAAGAGATTGTGATGCTCTTGCTCTCTTAGCCTCTCTTGCCTGCACCAGGCTCTGATACCATGTAAAGAATGAGGATGCAAGAGAACTACACAAGACAAGTACAAAGCACACAGAGATGGAAAGCTTCTTCTTCTTCTACACTTAGAAAAGAGAGTACAAAATGACTAAGTGCTAAAGATGAAAAGTAGCACATATGTACATGCGATCACTAAGTGTCAACTCGCTAGAAGCGTACTAGGCTAGCAATATAAGTGTAGTCCAGCTGTAGAATCACTAGCAAAAATCCTCTATGTTGGTCACCTAACGTGCCAGTGAGTAAATGCCGTAAGCGGCCAAGACCCATAGTGGATGAGAGCTCAAGATGTAGAGCTCGACATCTCAACATTGCATTCATCATACCTTTTGCAAAAGTCATTTCAAGATTTTAAACATGCTAATTCCTTCACTTTGCTAGTGTGCAAATAACAATTAAAATGAGTGCCTCTATAGCCTTGTACAAATCACACCGTCAGAAGGAAGAAGTATTACACTATCAAAAACACATGTGATAAACACCTATAGAGATTTATGAAAAGCCCTTCAATCATGAAACACACTCAAAATTAGGAGAAAATGAGGACATCATGACAAAGCTCATCTTGTGGAGATGTCCATAGAGTACACGTAGGCAAAAAATAGATGAGAGATGAAAAAGTTGTGGCCACTAAAAACCGGGGGTGTACTCTTTCTAGCGAAAAAATGAGCTCTCTGGAATTTGCTGCAAGTTGTGAAACTATTAAAATGGGGGTCTTTAGTATCCTTTATCCTGAAAAATTTCCCCTCTCTTCTCAGTCGACAAGGCTCTCTTTGTAGGCCTCTTTTAATTGGTTCATTTTTTGCCTTTTTGGGTAGAAGATGAGGTGTCGATGACCTTTTGACCAAGGGAATGGGGTGGGGGCAAGTGTCGAGTGGAGCAAAAGTGTGCCAAGGTGCCTAGGAAGGCACTATAGACAGCGAGAAAAGGCACCTTTCTCTCGCCAAGAGCCCATGAGCCCATCATCTCAAGCCTTGCACCACGAGATACACCTAATGGGTGTTCCCCCTTTGCCCTCTATACCCCCCATTCCCTAGTTTTCCCTTCCCATGTGGGATAATTCTCAAGACACATGTCAATTTCCTCCACAATTCTCCCAACTCCCTCATGTGCAAGTCAGTTTATAGATTCTCCCCCAAGTGAGAGAGTTTATCAGACAAATTTCCAAAAGCATAACTTAATGCTTCGGTCATCAAATGACACACCGTAGTAGATGGCTTGGATCCCAAGTCCTTGGCTACTTCTAGAATTCTCAAACCTCAAAATTTCTAGTCTAAATTATCGCGTCGGCCCGATTGCCTTTCTAGTCGATTCTTTTTTTTATTCACTTAGATCCGACAGAGTTGTCATATCATAGGTGAATCAAAAAAAGAATCTTCTAAAATATGAAGAATCTCATAACGTGCTATATATGAGTAGATAGATATTTAAGAGGACATTCTAACTGTCAAACCTCCACCAACTTTGGAGTTTGTTTGCAAAAATTTATCCATGCGCCCGTTTTGGTAGAGAGAGGTAAAGTCAAACTCCTTAAAGGGCCCCTTTGTGATTCCAAATTTTGCCTAATGTGACTCTTTTTTATAGTAGCTCAAAGCAAAAACTTTGTCCAATTGTAAACATTGTAAAATTCAATAATCTTTTCTACCAAGTGTCTTTTTGATCTTCATCTCCCAGCGACAACAATTTAAGTGCAAGAATTTCCACTTCAATTGGCAATAATGCGTCTTTGCCATAGACCAAGTGCTAAGGAGAAAATCCTATGCTCGTGTTGATAGCAGTTCTATAGGCCCATAATGCACAAGGCAACTCTGAATCCCAGGTTTTCCCATGTGTCAGGGTCATCTTTGTCAAGATTCTCATCAACTCTCCATTAAACCTTTTATTGAGACCATTGCATTGTGGATAATAAGAAGAATTGTACCGGTGTTGTATATTGATCTTTTTGCATAGGAAATCAAATAACTGTCTTCTAAATCCCGGTGCTCTATCAATGAGTAGTTCTAGTGGCACACCAAAATTTCAGCATATATGTTCATATATAAACTTTCCCATTTACTTACTAGTAACCTTCTTGACAGCGTTAGCTTCTTCCCATCGTGAAAAATAACCCAATGCTCTCAAAATATAATCATTCATTTTGCTAGCCATGGGTAGCAGTCCAATAGTATCAAGACCCCATTTTTCAAAGAAATCAAAAGGTAGAACTGTCTTTCGCAATTCAGGATTCAAAATTATCTTTCCCATTTTTTGAGAAGGCAAACAAGACTTGCACCAATGGTTAACATCCCGCTGCATGCTTGGCCACACAGAGCCTTCTTGAAAAAATTTATGCAACATGATCTTCATGGCAAAATGGCATCCACAAGATCCCTCATGATTTTCTTCCAAAATCCTGTAATTTTTCTAATTCTAGGGTACACGACACAAAAATAAATCACTTCCTTTCATGTAAAGCACATCATCAAGCATTTTGTACTTCCTAGCTTTTCTTATGAAAGTATACTTTTTGGAGGAATGGTAGACGAGGGTAGGTAACCATTAAATGCAATGACCAAGAAAGATCCTTACCCTTTACCTTTAATTGATGAACTTTTAGATGCAGTCTCTCACTTTGAAAGATACAGTGTTTGTGATGGTTATTCTGTTAGGAAATAAGACGTAGCTAAATAGATAATTGAGTAGATTACTTAATGGAGAGAGACAGATTTACATACACGAGATTATAGAGTAGAGAGAGAGAGAGAGAGAGAGAGAGAGAGAGAGAGTACACACGATATATGTGGTTCACCAAAGGTGGGCTACGTCAACAGGAAAGCAACCACTCAATGGCTTTAGTACCTCAAATCAATAAGTAGTTTACAAAGGGATTATACCCTTTTGGAGCTCCCACCTTGCTTCACTCTCACCACCTCACACCTGCCTTGTTGCAGCAACTTCACACTATGAAATGTGTGTAGAAATGGCCTCCTTTTATAGGCCAAAAGGGCTTCCCTCTCTTATGAGAGTCAGCCATGTGTATCCGCCCTTGTTTGAATAAGTCCAAATCGGACCCTCCAATCCACCCATGTGTGGCCGCCCTTGTGTAGACAAATCCGCTTTTGAGTTCGGCCACCGGCCATTGAATTGAGCAACCGGCCATCGGCCATTGACTTTCAATCATCGGCCACTGGCCATTGACTACGGACCACCGGCCAACCGATCGGTCGTTTTCCGACCACTTTCCGGCTGCCGTCCAACCATAATATTCCGACGAAAAGGGATATTTTGGCGAAGGGAATATTTCGGCGAGGCCCCTAAAGTTGCCCCTGATTTTTGGCCGTGAAAATTTTGGTTTCCAACGAGTGATTTTTATTTCCGATGAGTGATTTTCCTTCACGCATGATGGCTTCTCCTCATAATGGGGGCTTACATATGTGCACTTTTACCACAGAAAATTACAAGGGGTAAATCAGGCTCCATACTTAACAATCTCCCACTTGGAGACTGATCTCCAAACCAAACCTGTGACTGCTTTCCATCATGGCTTCTTATATTTGAATGCCAATTGAAGATGAGCAAAAGCTCAACTTCTCCTTGTTGACCACCTTTGTAAACATGTCTGCAGGATTTTCACTTGTATGCACCTTTCCTAGCTTTAGTTGTCCCTCTTCCAAAAGAGTGCGTATGAAGTGATATCTCACCTCAATGGGCTTTGTCCTTGAATGAAAGGATGAGTTATTTTCAATATCAATAGCACTTTGGCTATCACTGCACAAGACACAATTGTCTTGTTTGAATCCAAGCTCTTCTAAGAATCTGTGAAGCCACATAATTTCTTTGCTTGCCCCTGTCATTGCTACATACTCTGCTTCCGTGGTAGAAAGTGAGACCACTTTCTATAGCTTTGAATCCCAGCTTATTGCTGTGCTTCCAACTATGAAAACATAGCCCGTAGTGCTCCTTCGAGTATCTTTTTCACACCTGCCATATCTGCATTGGCATACCCTTGAAGAAAAATACCAGTTCCTCCAAAATACAAAGCATTTTTTGTTGTCCCTTTTAGATACCTAAGTATCCACTTCACAGCTTGCCAATGCTCTTTACCTGGGTTGTGCATGTGCAATGTCTGGCCTTTTCCAAACCATAGCGTACATTAGAGAACTTACCACCGTAGCATATGGAACTTTATACATATAGGCTATCTTCTCTTGTGTCTTTGGACACATATCCTTCGTTAGTCTAAAGTGACCAGCCAAAGGTGTAGAAATTGGTTTTGCATTTTGCATTGAAAACCTTTCTAGTACCTTCTTGATGTAGTCCTCTTGAGATAGCTTTATTGTCTTCTTCGTCCTGTCCCTTGATATTTTCATACCAAGTATCCTCTTTGCAGCACCTAAATATTTCATTGCAAAAGATTTAGACAGCTCCTCTTTTAGGTCTTTGATGTCCTGCATGTTAGCACTTGCAATCAACATGTCATCAACATACAACATTAGGATGATGAATTTTCCATCTCCCAAATTCTTCGTGTAGACGTTGTGATCCGAGTTGCATCTCGTGAATCCATGATCCACCATCCATCAGTCAAACTTCAAGTACCATTGTCTTTATGCTTGCTTTAAACCATACAAGCTCTTCTTTAATCTACAAACCATTTTCTCCTTACCTTTTACTTCATACCCCTTTGGTTGGAGCATGTAGATTTCCTCCTCTAAGTCACAGTGAGGGAATGCCGTATTTACATCCATTTGCTTGAGAATTAAATCATGAGCAGCCACAAGGCTTAAGAAAATCCTAATTGAGTTCATTTTTACAACAAGAGAAAATATTCCATTGAAGTCAATACCTTTCTTTTGAGAAAACCCTTTTACCACAATCCTAGACTTGTACCTTTTCTTCCCACCTTCTTCTTCCTGCATCTTGTACACCCATTTTTTTTGAAGGGCCTGCTTACTTTTAGGCAACTCAACCAACTCCCATGTTTGGTTGCGATGTAGTGAGTCCATCTCCACTTGCATGCTCTTCGTCCATTCTTCTTTGGTTTCATGTTGCATAGCTTCTGCGTATGATTCCGGCTCTCCAGAATATGAGATCAAGAGATGGTTGAAGGAAGGAACAAACCTTTTTGGAGGTCTACTTGCTCTTGTAGATCTTCGAGAAATAGGTTGAGGCTCCATCATTTGGTTGAGTTTGTTGCACATTGTCACCGTTTGCAGTCCTTGAGTCTTCACCATCCTCAAGCTCCATGTACTCATCACCTGTTTCTTTTGTTTGTTTTCTTTCCAAGTAATCTTTGTACATATTTTGTTCGTTAAAAATTACATCCCTACTCCTTAAGATTTTACCATCTTCAGGATTCCATAGGCGATACCCAAAGTCACCTTCTCCATAGCCAATGCAGAAACAATTTTTGGACTTTGCATTTAGCTTTGATCTTAGGCTTCTATCTATGTGCATGAAAGCTTCACACCCAAACACTTTGAGAAATGCATAATTCACCGATATACCTGTCCATGCCTCTTCTGGAACTCTCCCATCCAATGCCGCTGAGGGTGACCGGTTGATTAAGTACACAGACATACTTACAGCTTCTGCCCAAAGCTCAAGCGGTAGGCCTGCATGTAGCCGCATGCTTCGTGCTCGCTCCATGATTATCCTGTTCATCCTTTCTGAAATCCCATTTTGTTGAGGTTTCCTTGGGGTTGTCCTTTGTATCCAAATGCCATTGCTAGCACAAAAGCTTTCAAAAGCTTGGCTGCAATATTTGCCTCCATTGTCGAACCTGAGGCATTTTAACCTTGGTACCTGTTTCATTCTCCACAAAAGCTTTCCACCTTTGAAATATGGAAAATACATTGTATTTATTCTTCATGACATAAACCCATGTTTTTTTAGTTGCATCGTCTATGAAGGTTACATAGTACAATGAGCCACCAAAACTGATGGTGTACTTGCAGCTCGAGGGGTTCACTATGTGTAAAACTACCATATCACGTGCGTTCAAGACATGTTCGTAAAACCCCTTATCTGTGAATTTTGTTAAGAATATAATGTACCCTTTTCTTTTAAAATCTGTATTTTTTTTTCAAATTGGAAAAAATAATGCCCTTCTGTATATATATTTCTATAAGTTTCAAGAACTTTAAATACCCTTCTGTTGAACTCACATGATAGGTTACATTTTTATTAGGTGATCTCCTCGCGACTTGCAGGACCCCAAACATTAGAATGAACCAACTCAAATTGTTTATTTTTTCTTTCATTTACTAATTTTTGAAATTTTACCCTCTTTTGTTTACCATAAACACAATCTTCACAGAACTCTAAGTCCACTTCTTTCAAACCTGGTAGAAGCTTCTTTGTTTGAAGGATTTGCATCCCTTTGGCACTTATATGCCCAAGCCGGTAGTGCCACACTGCAGTGTCAACTTCTGTAGTTGCTGCACAAGCTGAAGGTTGCGTACTAACAGTACACAAGTAGAGTGTACCGACCTTTTCTCCCTTGGCAACCACCAAAGATCCCTTTGAGATCTTCCACCGTTTGTTTCCAAATTCAATGTTGTGACCTTCATCGTCCAATTGTCCTGTAGAGATCACATTTTTGCGAAGAGAAGGAACATGCCTAACATCTTTAAGCTTCCATTCATTTCCGTTAGCAGTTTTGACAGAAACTGTACCTTTGCCGACAATCTTACAAGCTTCATCATCTCCCAAGTATACATACCCAAAATTACCTTTGGTGTAGTCTTGGAAATGTTGCTTGTGTGGTGTCGCATGCAACGAAGCTCCGGAATCTACTATCCATGAATTAGACACATTGTCTAATGAAAGAGTTACAGCATCTTACTCTACTTTACCTGCCACATTGGCCTCCGATGTTGGCTTGTTTTCTTGAGACTCTGTCTCCTTCTTCTTCTTGGACCAGCAATCCTTCTTGACGTGGCCCTTCTTGCCGCAGTTCCAACATTGAAGAACTGACTTTGTGCGTGACTTGCTCCGCCGTGAGCAATCACGACCCTTTTGGTTTTTGAACCTCTCCTTAGGCCGTCCTCTTGTTTCCACTGACAGTGCAGCACTTGATGATTCTCCTATGCTTCTCCTTGGTATTTCCTCGCTTAGGAGAACACGCACAACATCATCAAACTTAAGAGTATTTGTGCCATAAATAGAATGACTAATAGCCATCAGAAGGCTGTCCCAACTATCCGATAGAGATGATAGTATAAGGAGAGCTCGCACTTCGTCACTCGAAATTGATTTTCACCGATCGAAGTTGACTTATGTTTGTGTTAAATCCATTTAGGTGTTCTGCAACTGAACCATTCTCTGCCATCTTTAGATTGAACAAGTGCTTGATAAGAAATACCTTATTGGATGCCAATGGTTTCTCGTAGAAGTCATCAAGTGACTTCATCAAGTCCTCTGTGGTCTTCATCTCTGAAACATTTTGAAGGCCACCATTGACGTCAAGCTTAACCGGATTGTTCCCAGTGCCTTTCGATCACCGACAATCCATACCTTATCTGCCATCATTGCGGGCTTCTTTGCAAGACCGCCTAGTGGCGAATAAAGGTCCTTTTGGTAGAGATAGTCTTCAATCTACATCTTCCAATGTTGATACTTTTTTCCATTGAACTTCTCCATCTTCAGCTTCCCTTGCTCCGCCATAACTCCCACTCAATTCAAGGAATCCTTTCCTTGAGATAATTTAGCTACGAGCAAACCTTGCTCTGATACTAGTTGTTGTTAGGAAATAAGACATAGCTAAATAGATATTGAGTAGATTACTTAATGGAGAGACACAGATTTACATTCATGAGATTATAGAGTAGAGAGAGAGAGAGAGAGTACACACAATATACGTGGTTCACCCAATGTGAGCTACGTCCATGGGAAAGCAGCCACTCAATGGCATTAGTACTGCAAATCAAGAAGTAGTTTACAAAGGGATTATACCCTTTTGGAGCTCCCACCTTGCTTCACTCTCACCACCTCACACCCACCTTGTTGCAGAAACTTCACACTATGAGATGTGTGTAGAAATGGCCTCCTTTCATAGGCCAAAAGGGCTGCCCTCTCTTATGAGAGGAAGCCATGTGTAGCCGCCCGTGTGTGAATAAGTCCAAATCGGACCCTCCAATCCGCCCATGGCCGCCCTTGCGTAGAGAAATCCGCTTTTGAATTTGGACACCAACCACCGGCCAACCGACCGGTCGTTTTTCGATCACTTTCCGGCCAAAAGGGCTTCCCTCTCTTATGAGAGGAAGCCATGTGTAGCCGCCCTTGTGTGAATAAGTCCAAATCGGACCCTCCAATCCTCCCATGTGTGACCGCCCTTGTGTAGAGAAATCCGCTTTTAAATTTGGACACCGACCACCGGCCAACCGACCGGTCGTTTTCCGATCACTTTTCGGCCGCCGTCTGGCCATAATATTTCGGCGAAAATGAATATTCTGGCGGGGCGAAGGAAAAAAATTGTTGAGAGAGAAGGAGAGAACACAGAAGTAGAACCCCAATGTGTGTAGAATACACACATGAGATGATGTATATATAGAGGAGACCTGGGTGCCATATATAGAGAAGCCATATATTGAGTAGCTTCACATATAAGCTGAACACCCCCGCTCAAATAAGGGTCCCTAACTGTGGATGAAAAAACCCTTGGGGGATCAAGGGAAAAACCCACAGCTCTATATACACCCACCGTTATATTATAAAAATCATTGAATATACAAATGTGCTACATCACTCCTTTTACAATGAATGTTTTATGAGGAGTTACATTACTCCTATCAAATACAATAATGAATACAAAGGTTCAATAAAGAGGTGTAAAAGCTATCGATTAGCTTGTAATCAAAAGTGTCTCCGTGAATCTGCTGTGTAGCTTGTCATCAATATCGCATCACCAAACATGTCTTCATGTTGTCATCAATATGGCATCACCAAACATATCTTCATAAATCTTTTATTGTCACCAAGTTTGTCTTCATAAAATCAATTCTTTGATCAATCCTACATAGATCATAGACTCCAAAAAAAAACATTTCATGAAAATTATTAGCATCGTTAATGAAATAATTACGTTCACAATGCCATAAGAGATGGTTCGCGACGCCACTCTTTTGACGACATATATACGCACGACAACATATGGTACATAAAGTATAAACGTAAAAGTACAAAATGTGTGATTACGTGATACAAATGATATGTGTATATACTACATAAAACAACATTTATCAATGTAGTGATCAATGAATACCATCAAAGTATTAACAAAATATCATCATTATGTCAATAAAAATGAATAAATGATCATGGTATCAACGAAAAGCATCATCATATCACCGAGAATAATCATTGTATCAACGAAACAACATCATGGCATCACCGAGAATAACCATGGTATCAACGAAATATCATCATGGCATCACCGATAATAACCATGGTATCAACGAAACAACATCATGGTATCACCGAGAATAACCATGGTATCAACAAAACATCATCATGGTATCAATAAAAATCACCATGGAATCAACGAAATATCATCATGGAATCACCGAGAATAACCATGGTATCAACGAAATATCATCATGGCACCACCGAGAATAACCATGGTATCAATGACATATCATCATGGTATCAACGAAAATCACCATGACCAAAGTATTAACAAAACATTATCATGGTACCATCAAAATCACTATGGTATCAATGAGAAATTATCAATAAAACGACGTAAACTATATCTCTAAAAGAATAATTATACGAGAATCAATGAACGAGTATATCATATAACAAAAAATCATGTACCAACAGTAGCTCGATAGAATTTGGACGATCATCAACGGCTCGACTGAATCGGAACGATGTGTAACTGGCTTCTGCAGCAAAGTTACGTCAGTAACAAATATATGATTGATGAAGAAAAATATAATTGAGAAGTTTTCAATTATGAGAAAAATCAAAAGCAAAAAGTAAAATTTTGATTTTCAAACATATTCGCAGTCTGAGACGATAACCCAAAATTGGTGCAGAATTTAGAGAAACTTTCTTCTGCAAAGTTATAGACCACATTGATTCCAATCCCCATAGCGGGTAGTTTCTTCTGCAAAGTTGTAGAACACATCGATTCCGGTCTCTCACGCGGGTAGTTTCTGCAAAATCGTTTTCAATAAGCAGAAAAATAAAAAACAAAAAACGGAAATTGCTTTTTAGGTATGTACGCAGTCCGCGAACGATAACTCAAAATCGGTGCAGAATTTCAAAACACTTTTTTCTGCAAAGTTGTAGACCACCTCGATTCCGGTCTTTTTCATGGGTAGTTTCTGCAAAATCGTTTTCAATAAGCACAAAAATCAAAAACAAAAAGCGAAAATTGCTTTTCAGGTATCTACGCAGTCCGCGAACGATAACTCAAAATCGGTGCAGAATTTGAAAATACTTTCTTCTGCAAAGTTGTAGACCACATCGTTTCCGGTCTCTCGAAAGGGTAGTTTCTGCAAAATCGTTTCCAATTAGCAGAAAAATCAAAAACAAAAAGCGAAAGTTGGTTTTCAGATATGTACGCAGTCCGCGAACGATAACTCAAAATCGGTGCAGAATTTGAAAAAACTTCCTTCTGCAAAGTTGTAGACCACATCGATTCCGGTTTCTCAAGCGAGTAGTTTCTGCAAAATCGTTTCCAATTAGCAGAAAAATCAAAAACAAAACGCGGAAGCTATTTTTCAGGTATGTACGCAGTCCGCGAACGATAACTCAAAATCGGTGCAGAATTTGAAGAAACTTCCTTCTGCAAAGTTGTAGACCACATCGATTCCGATCCCTTTAGCCGGTAGTTTCTGCAAAATCGATTTTGATCAGGAGAAAAATCGAAAACAAAAACGTACTGCTCTGATACCATGTTGAGAGAGAAGGAGAGAACACAGAAGTAGAACCCCAAAGTGTGTAGAATACACACATGAGATGATGTATATATAGAGGGGACCTGGGTGCCATATATAGAGAAGCCATATATTGAGTAGCTTCACATATAAGCTCAACAAAAAAGTCTTGGGGGCTTCCGGCGACGAGGCCCCTAAAGTTGCCCTTGATTTTTGGATGTGAAAATTTTGGTTTCCGGCGAGTGGTTTTTATTTCTGGTGAGTGATTTTCCTTCGCGCACGATGGCTCCTCCTCATAATGGGGGCCTTACAAATGTGCGCTTTTACCACATAAAATTACAAGGGGTAAATCAGGCTCCATACTTGAACATATTCACGATATTGTCGGCTTATCCTTGCTCTTGAAGGTCGGAAAAAGAGTAATTTTATCATGCCATGGGGTTGTTTCTGCTTTTGCTACCTTCCTTTTGGGTCAACAAATGGGCTTGGAGCTTTTGAAAGAAAAGTGGATTGGGTCCTTACCCCATTTGTTGGGAAATTTGTCAAAGAATTCATAAATAATTTTTGTGTGTACAATTCAAGGAAAGAGCATGTTTAGAAGCTTGAAATGAACTCTGCAAGGTATGATGAATGCGGGGTGATCTAAACCCTGCGAAGTGTCATTTGGCGTAGCAAAGGGTGAATCTCTTTCGACATGTGATTTCATAAATGGGGATTGAATCATATCCAAAGAAAGTGGATGCTTTGTTGTTGTTGTCATCTCCGAAGATAGAAGGTTAAATATATGTCTTGTTTCATACCTTTGGCATCACAGTTATTGTATCCATTGTAGAAAGCGGTTAGAAACAATCCCTTGGAGTGGACACGTGACCGTGAAGATTTCTTTGACAAAATCAAAGAAGTTCGGGGTACACTACCCATTATGCAAGCTGCTGACTGGGAAAAGAAGTTTTATGTTAACCCATTAGTGGAAGACAAATCCATTGTGGCCATGTTATTGTAAAGGGGGAAAGAACCTCATTATATGAAGCCTGCTCATTATTCTAGGAGAGTGAAGACTCCTCATGAAAGAGATTACTCAAAAATTGAATTGGTAATGATCAGTATGGTTTATGCTTGTAGATGTTTCATACACTTGTTCAAAAGTTGTTCATTTTTCTCACTAGTTTTTTATTACTTCCTCAGTTGTTCAAATATATCAAAAATATTGATGAAATGGGTTATTGAACTTCAATAATTTCAGTTCACCTTTTTGGTAGAAGAAAGTGCTACCCTCATAGATTTACTCACTTATAAAGACAATCCTATTTTGGTTAAGGAAGAGGTGGTGCAAAAGAAGGAAGTCGAGACCCTTGCAATATTTGATGCTTCAGTGTTGTATTTTGATGGCTCTTATCATGTTGTATTCATGATGCCATGTCAGGAGGCAATGTCATTTATGATGCACCAAGAAAGCATATGTTTAAAGTTGGGAATTAGACACTTACAAATCAAAGGAGATGCCTTGCTGGTTGTGAATCAAGTATTGGGAGTATGGAAGAATAAGAATCCTAAATTGAAGAATTTATGCTTCAAGGTAAAATTGTTGCCCAAAAGGTTTGAAGCATGGAGTTTGCAGCATATTGAGAGGTCTCAAAATGAAGTAGCTCATGATATTACCAAATAAATGATCACTTGTGTAATCAACAGAGACTCTCTAACGCCCCTCGTTCTTTGGAGTGACCACTCTAGAGCTCACCCATTGAGCATTATCAACTGGCACAATGAAATCTACTTCCAAAAGTTTAAACACTTCTTCTTTTAAAGCATTCATTGGCTCCTTACCCATCCTTCTTAATTTTTGTCTTGTTGGATTTGCCCCTTCAGCTAGTTCGATCATGCATAAGATCTCCAATGAGATCCCTTGTTTCTTGATATGAAGTGATGAAAATATTTCAAAACCTATACAATATTGTTAGGTACTCCCTTCTCTCTCCTTGTGTCAAATCAGCACTCATCATAATTTTTCATCAATCGTTCTTCTTCATTGGCCATTCCTGTTTAGGTTGCATGAGCTCCTCAAGCTGTTCTAAACGGCTTGAAGCATTTATATTCCCTCACGCTTGCAGCATTTCACCCACTTCCCTTTGCTCCTTGTCCAACAACAAGAATGACACTTTACCCTCACCACTAGAACTATAAGGAGTGCTACTTTCTAATCTTCATAATTGTCTTCATTGGTAACTTCGCATTCATCATTTTCACTCACATCTTCTAGTGCCAAAGGTTGCTTGGTAGTCATATCAAACACCCTCTTTTTACCCTTACTACCATACACACATATTGTGCCCTTGCTCCAATCTTGCACAACACCAACATCTCTCAACCAAGGTCGTCAAAAAATGGGAGGAAAATCTCCCAGGTCAACTGGCCATGAAAGTTTACTATAACCGTCATGTTAAAGACTTTACCTTCCAAATTCTTAATCAACCCCAGATACTTCACTTGGCATGGTTTTCTAGATAAATCCTAAACCTAGAGCTCTTGCATGTAATGAGACCCATTCTCCTGACACATGACTATGTGACCACACAAACTTGAGCACCTCCATCAATGTAGGCCTCTACCATGCCCACACATTTGTGCCAAGCGTTCACCACAAAACAAATGTTAAGTAGCTCTCCCACAATCAACACTCTAACTTGTCCATGCTTTAGTTCTTTCTCTGGATTCACTAATGACTGCCACTATCTCTTGAGTTTGGGCACCATATTCATTAATTGTCAAAGTGCAATCTACTTTACTACCAATGAGGTCTTCCTTTAAAATGTAAGTTGTTTGGCCTTCTTACATAGGTAAATCTTCTACTTCAGCCCGTTTACGAGGACTTCTCTTCCTCTTCAATTTTGCATCTTCACCCTCTTTCTCTTTCCCTTTGTTTTTGTTGGGACTTGGAGCGGCATAGACTTCCCTCTCTCTTTTGCCTATGTCCATCATATTTTCTTCTTTCTTTTACACTTGCACAATGCCCACATGACCAGTAGAGGTTGAGGCCTAATTTTTGTATTCAGTACCTTGATCTCCCCATATATCCAATGCATAATCATCATCCCTGTTAGGAATCTGCTAGGCAAGTGGAAACATATCACCTCCCATCCTTGTGGGCTTTGAACAATAAGTGGTGTTATGACCAAGTTCACCACAATTATAATAGGTAGGGATGAACCTCCTTCGCGGCTCAAGGACACCTTGTCCACGACTTGCATTAGCATTGGGATGAACTTCACATGCTTGGGACATTCCTCTAAACGACCATGACCACGCCAACATCCAAGAACATTGAGCCACATGTTTTAAATCATGGTCATCATATCTTGCATATTTTGCTATAACTATTTAGTGCTAGCAATCTTTTGAACAGGCTGGGTGCTAGCGTCTGCCTGATTTGGTCACCAATACCTTGCACATGGATCAATTTTCTTTACTCATTGATTCTTTGAGCTTTCCATTCTTTCTCCCTAGAGATAGTGACTGCTTCCTCAGAGGTAGCGGGCCTTTTGAGCTTAACTTTGGACGTTAAAATTTCTTTTAAGTTGATCACAAAATGGTCCTTCTTTAACATGGCTGGAGGGATTTCATTTCCCAAAGCTTGAGCCCATTTATCCATAAATGAATGAACTATATAAGGAAATCATCAACACTTTGATCAACATTTTGAGTGTACGCCAAAATTCATGCCAAAATTCATCAGGTACTTCAATGGATTTGTATTGTGCCAAAAAAGCTTGCTTCACACGATGTAGTCCAAAATCACCCGTGAAGTTTGTGCCTGCACCAGCTCTTCATGATTTTGTAACCAAACTTTTTCCTCATCCTGTAAATTGTATTGCAGCAACCGCAACAATATAGCTTCATCTAGTATATTTCACAGTAAGCAATTGACTTTAAATTTTTCTATAAAAGTATGTGCATTCTCATTAGGCAATCCATGAAACTATGGGTAAACTTTGTTAGCGGGTCACCGTGATCGACGTCTGTAGCATAGCTTTTTGGCACTAACATAATGTCAATACTCAAGGAAAACGACTCGGATCGGTCAGAGAGACTCTATGAGATTTTCAATCTCAAGAAGTGAACCTAAACAAGCAAACACAACAACTCTACAAGCAAACCAACACTCAACGATCAGGGAAATCTGCATATGTCCTTTCTCACAGCTCTATGTCATCATGCCATTTTGGTACTCAAACGGATTCAAAATGCAACGAAAATTTAGGAGGAGGTCTAGGACACCTACGAGCACTCCCCTACCAAATCTGGATGCAAGCTGACAAGGTACCAAAATCACAATCCATCATGAAAAAGGTTCTAAAAACTATAACGAATAATTCCAAAAACGTTGCCCTATGGTCTAAGAACACTCTCCTATGGTCAGAATGACTAAAACAGTGATTTAAGCACTCAAATCTGCATTTACACCTCACAAATATGTAGTCGCGAACCATAGCAAAACTAACAATGCTTACACTACATGAAAGAGGGAATGAAGACAATCACAATGCAAGTTTTGGAATTGAAACCGGATTACCAAATCATTAGCTGCGATGATTACAAGTTTGGAGAAGCTCATAGCTTGAGCGTACGTACAACGGAGCTCTTTTCTTCTCTAGAGATAAGCCTCCTCTCACATTAAAATTATTGACCTTTAAACCTAGGGATTTCTAAATGGTCAGTGGCCGGTTTACATGCACCTTTACAAATATCATGACATCATTACAACTCAGGGGATTGATCCACTACTCTGTAATCAAGATTTACCTAGAGTATTACTACACTAGCTCAGAAAACTAATAGAGTACAAATGTGGTGTCCGGCTACGTGTCCGACCAAGTGGGCACCCATTTGATCTATCCTCAAACATTTTTCCCTTCCTAATTCGTGTCGTCCCTTGAAACGACCTTGTGAAGTCTTGTCATAGGGTTGTCTTTAGCTTTGTCTTTAAGGTTAGACTTTAGCTTTTGAAGTGCTTTGTCGTTGATGACACTTTGCCCTTCCTTGAGTTATTCATATTTCCATGTTGTTAATCCGTGATTTGATCTTTGATCTTTGATTTTCGAGGAAGCTTTTCTTCTTGATGTGTATTCGCCTCTTTGTTGCCAGTCTTAGCCGTCGTAAAGATGGATGTTGGTTTGTCTGAGCTTGTAGAACTGATTCTCTGTGTTGCGTGCACTTTATGATGGATTTCCTTGTAAAGAATGAGGATGCAAGAGAGCTACACAAGACAAGAACAAAGCACACAGAGATGGAAAGCTTCTTCTTCTTCTTCACAGAAAAGAGAGTACAAAATGACTAAGTGTTAAAGCTGAAAAGTAGCACATATGTACATGCGGTCACTAAGTGTGAACTCGCTAGAAGCGTACTAGGCTGGCACTATAAGTGTAGTCCAGCTGTAGAATCACTGGCAGAGATCCTCCGTGTCGGTCACCTAACGCGCCAGTGAGTAAATGCCGTAAGCGGCCAAGACCCGTAGTGGATGCCAGCTCAAGGTGTAGAGCTCGACATCTCAACACTCCCCCTCGAGCTCTGCATGTCGCAGAGTCCAAGCATAGTCCGGAAACGTCGAAGCTTCTCAGCTCCGAGGGCCTTGGTAAAGATATCCGCTATCTGCTCCTCTGTGCTGACGTAGACCAAGTCGATGTCGCCCGCCAACACTCGCTCTTGAACGTAGTGGTAATGGAATTCTATGTGTTTGGTCCTAGCATGGAACACTGGGTTCCTAGCCAACTGCATGCTGCTGAGGTTGTCACAATGAATGACAATCTGCTGGTCCACCTGCACTCCCAAGTCCTCAAGTAATGTGCGTAGCCAAGCTACCTCGCACGCCGCAACTGCTGCACCTGTGTACTCGGCCTCTGTGCTCGATAAAGCAACCGTAGGCTGCTTTTTGCTGCTCCAAGTAACAACAGCACTCCCAAAAGAGAACATGAAGCCACTCATAGATCTCCTATCAACAATGCTACCTGCCCAATCTGCATCTGTATACCCATACAATGCTAATGGTGCATCTGCTGCATAGAACAATGCGTAGTCAAGAGTCCCTTGCACATACCTAAGTGTGCGTCGTACTCCATCCAAATGTGGCTTCCTCGGAAGCTGCATGAACTGACTCTCCAAGCCTACTGTGTAGCTCAAGTCTGGCCTTGTGATAGTCAAGTAGATTAGACTACCCACCATCTTCCTGTACATATTGACATCCTCAACAACATCACCCTTCTCTGCACTCAGCTTTGCATTCACATCCAAGGGAATGGAAATCGGCTTACAATCAGCCATACCATACTTTGACAACATGTCCAAAGCATATTGTCTCTGTGACAGCCATACACCCTCTGGAGTCCTGATCACCTCAATGCCAAGAAAGTAGCGCAACTCGCCCAAATCTTTCATTTCAAACTCCTGTTTGAGAAGACCCTTCACATGGTCAATCTCCATAGCATTGTCACCAACAATAATAAGGTCATCTACATATATGGTAATGACCACAATCCCCACATCACTCTCACGTACATAGAGTGAATGATCAGCATGAGCTCTCCTAAAACCAATACTGACAAGATACTTGGCAATCCTGTCATACCATGCTCTAGAGCCCTGCTTCAAACCATACAAAGCTTTGAGAAGTCTGCATACATAATCTGGGTAACCTGGATCGACATAACCAGGTGGCTGATCCATATACACTTCCTCTTGCAACTCACCATTCAAGAAGGCATTCTTTACATCCATTTGATGCATAATCCATCCTCTAGATGCAGCCACTGCTATGACAGCTCTCACAGTCGTCATCTTTGCCACTGGAGCAAAGGTCTCCTCATAGTCTATGCCATACGTCTGTGCATAACCCTTTGCGACCAGTCTTGCCTTGTGATGCTCAATGTTACCATCAGCCTGATGCTTGGTTTTATACACCCATTTAAAGCCAATAGCTTTCTTGCCACTTGGCAATGGCACCAACTCCCATGTGTCATTTGCTTCCAATGCAGCCATCTCTTCATTCATTGCATCATCCCAATGCACATTTCCAACTGCATCCTCAAAACATGTGGGCTCCGCATCCTGTATCACCTTAGCCATGTAGGCTTGGTGATGCACTAGATACCCATCATAAGTCAATTTCTGAACTGGATTTCTGACTCTATTAGATCTGCGCGGTCCTTGGTCACTCCTTTGCCCTCTAGCATCTTCTTGTACTTTCCTTACACCAGGTGTCCTGACAGCCGGAATTCCAAATTCCTCATCAAGACTTTGTTCAGAACCATCTGAATCCATGTCTACATGTGAAAAACCTGATGATGCATCAACCATAAAGGGAGGTTCATCAACATTTTCCTTTCCTTTTCGTGATACATTCCCTGTACCTGTTGGTGGAGTAACCTGCGTACGTAGTCTACCATTCCATGGTTTCTCAACAGAGCCACGAGAAGAGGACTCTTGTGGTCCACTCAAAACCTGTGACTGTGGCCTCACATTTTGTACAACCACATCATCTTTTACATCAGCCCCAATAGTTCCATGTTCATTACTGTACCAGCTGCTCATCTCATCAAAGACGACATCTCTGCTCACTCGTAATTCTCGTGTAGTAGGATTGTAGCACCCGTACCCCTTTTGTTCAAGGGAATATCCCACAAGAATACATTTCTCTGCTTTAGGATCCAATTTTCTACGCAACTCATCTGGTACATGCACGTAGGCTATGCAGCCAAACACTTTCAAGTGTGCCAAATCAGGCTTTGTACCTGTAAACTTTTCCTCAGGTGTTACATCATGCACCGCAGCTGTAGGTGTCCTGTTCATAATGTACACAGCTGTATTTACAGCTTCAGCCCAGAAATGATGAGGCATGTTCTTCTCATTCATCAATGCACGTGCAACCTCTGCATTGTGCCTGTTTTTCCTTTCTGCGACCCCATTCTGCTGTGGAGTATATCTGCATGTAAACTGCCTGTGTATACCATGCATTCGCAGAAAATCTGAAAAATCATTGGAGAAGTACTCTCCCCCTCCATCTGACCTCAATGTCTTGATTTGCATATCTGTCTCCTTCTTAATCATGACTTTGAAGTCTTGAAAGTGACCAAACACTTCACTTTTGTTACGCATGAAGTAGACCCATACTTTCCTTGTATGGTCATCAATGAAAGAGACATAATACCTACAACCATGTATACTTGCAGTATCGGTTGGACCCCAAACATCTGTGTGCACCACCTCAAGTGGCTTTTTACATACATTGCGCTCATGTGGAAATGAGCCCTTTGACTGTTTTCCAAACTGGCATGCTGCACACACTTTATGCATACCATCCACCTTGAAGTTGGGCAAACCTTTTCCAATCTGTTTTGATTGCATGCTGCGCAATCTCTGCTCATTGACATGGCCAATGCGTTTGTGCCAAATGTCAACATCAGCCACAACACCTGTGCCCTGTGAAAATAATGTAGCTTTTACCTCAGGCATGTCTACATTCAGCGTAAACATTATGCCCACACATTTGCCCTTTGTGATCAGCTTACAGCCATTCTGGAAATCTTCTACATAACAACCATTTGGATTGAAGCGAACCTGCAAACCCTGCTCAACCATTTGTCCAACAGAAACAAGATTCTTTGTAATGTTTGTGACATGAAGTACATCTGCTAAGTACTTTGATTTCCCACTCTTCGTATTTAGAGGTATGTCCCCTACATGAGCAATGGGGTGAGCTGTGTCATCTCCTGTCTGCACATAGCCTGACACATCTGGTTTGCGCATATCTCTAAACCACTCTCCACGAGACGTCATGTGATTAGAGGCACATGAATCCACATACCAAACATCATCTTGGGTGGAATTCTCTGCAGTCATTGTATTCATTACATGCTGCATAACAAACATGCGCTCGTTTTTGCTGTCATCTGCATCTCTGCTAGTAGATGCATAGTTGCCCTGTTCTCTCTTTCTACTTGCTTTTCCCTTTGGACAGTCACGTGACATGTGACCTCTTTCACCACAAGTCCAACATTCTCTACTATCTGGAGTATGTTGCTGCCTGCTTGATCCTGCACCACGACCTCTTTGACTCCCCCTGCCTTGAGACTGGTTTCCCCTGCCACCTGCATTGTCTTGATTTGATTGACCTTCCAAAAATTGGCCCCTACAACCCCTTGGGCCTCGACCACGACCTCTACCTCTACCTCTGTTGGAGTTAGAATAGAAGGCCTGTTCAGAATTATTTCTACCATGAGAAGAAGATGTGTCAAGGTTCTTCTCCTCAAGAATAAGCATAGAAATCAAATCTTGGAACACGGGGATGTCGTCTCTTGTATTCATGGAAGACCTAAAATGTACATACTCATCTCCTAGACCATCCAAGCATGCACGGACAATGTCATCATCTTCCACTGAGACTTTAATAGATCCAAGAGCCTCAATGATACTCTTGATCTTCAAGGCATAATCATTGATTGAGAGGTTGTTCCTCTTAACCTGATTTAGCTCCGACTTTAGTTGAAGCTTCCTGGCCTTGGTGTTCACCTCGAACACTCTGCCTAAGTTTCTCCATGCAATGGCGGGGGTTTCAGCATCCTTTAGATAGCCCATCATGCCATCTGTGATGCTCATAGACAGCCAATACATCACTTTGCTCTGGCCTTGTTGCCAGTCCCTCAAAGCTTTCCTTTGTTCTGCTGTAGCATTTGCCTCGGGAATCTCTGGTTCCTTTTCATTGTCTCCTTCTACATAGTCCCAATAACCTTTTCCTTTTAGGAAATTTGTTATTCTGACCTTCCATGAAGGGTAGTTATTTTTCTCAAGCTTCTCAGTAACAATCTGACTGAAACCGTCAGACATCTTGAAGCACTAAGACAAAATAGCTGCAATCTGCAAAAACGTGCAAATCTGCTGAACCTGCTATCGTGGTTCCTGTAACGCTTTCTACACTCAACGAGTGTCCACAATCAAGCGTTTCACAACCACTGTACTTGTACAGTAAATCTCTGTATACTGCACTTTGGAGACCTGTTCAGAAACTTGTGCGAAAAACTTGTGCATCTGGTCGTGGATTGCGAACGAAGGGACTGTGATGCTCTTGCTCTCTTAGCCTCTCTTGCCTGCACCAGGCTCTGATACCATGTAAAGAATGAGGATGCAAGAGAGCTACACAAGACAAGCACAAAGCACACAGAGATGGAAAGCTTCTTCTTCTTCTTCACAGAAAAGAGAGTACAAAATGACTAAGTGCTAAAGCTGAAAAGTAGCACATATGTACATGCGGTCACTAAGTGTGAACTCGCTAGAAGCGTACTAGGCTGGCACTATAAGTGTAGTCCAGCTGTAGAATCACTGGCAGAGATCCTCCGTGTCGGTCACCTAACGCGCCAGTGAGTAAATGCCGTAAGCGGCCAAGACCCGTAGTGGATGCCAGCTCAAGGTGTAGAGCTCGACATCTCAACACTCCGTTCAAGGTCCATCGTAATTAGAGTTCTCCACAACAGGTAGCCAACAATGAAGCATTGTGTGGGATACTTTTGAATGTTCTTGATCACTTTCTTGTGAAATTTGTCATTGTACGCCATTCTTTGACTTGCCATTTTTTAATGGAGCTTTGTTATTGCCCTTGAAGATAAAATTTGTTGTTGATAAGCATATGGAGACCTACAGTGTTTGCTCCAAGTCATTGTTGATTGATTTGGGTAGCCATTTCTTTATGCTGATGTAGAAGGAATATATACAAGAAGTTGATGATGAGGGTTTCTAGATTAGGGTCTAAAACCTGGATGACCAAAGGGAAAAACCCTAGTGGGAAAAAAGTTCCTTTAATATACGCTCTTATTGGAGTTGAGCATTTAAACTTGAAGTACATGTCAGGCAAGGTGAGTGCTTGGGAGAAACAAAGGAAGAGTGTCTGATGCAAGTGCCAATTATGGGACACTCTATATGCATATGAGAGATTTGTCAAACAAAAGCATGTAGTGTAAGAGATGGATTTGATGGGTGCTTCAAGGATCAAATGTAGCATATGGGACATCAAAGGACATCTCAATAGCTTCCATGTTTCCAAGAAGGGTTTTTAATGTAGAAGCTTCTCCACTCATACCTCACTGTGTTGAGTGAGTGAGTGTCTTTTGGACTTCCTCCTTTACTTACCATTATACTACAATGAATTTGACTCTTACACTCACTTATACCAGCATGAGCGACACAATATAATTACACTCAACTCTTCCAGCTTGAGTAGTACCTGAAATAGCTAAGACGCTTAGACCACAGAGAATATTACATGAAGGTTTGGGACTAGCACCTCGCTCATTTAGTGGCTTAGTTGCCTTACTTTGACTTTTATTTTTAATGGAGACTTGGACTTACCTCTTCAAGGCCGGAAACCCAATTCCATAAGTTTTGGAAATTTAGGCCTCTTCCATTGTGTTGGTCTTTGGATGCCACCATTTTGTTGAGTAGGTTGGCATATTTTGGCTCCTCTTGACTTGCTTGTCGTGTGACTGGTGTATCCTTTGCTTTATCTTGCATGAGAAGCGGTTGAATTTGTGTGTGAGTTCTTTGTGTTTGAGTTTCCATGAGGAACCCACCTTGTTTTTAGTCCTTGTGTGACCGTCTTTGGCATTTTTATATCTTCTTCTATAATTTGATGGACACTAGGCTTCGGTATCCAAACCTGATGATTTCCTTTGTAGAATCCTTGATTTTATAGTTAATGATGAGGTATCCATTTGTAGATTGCAGCATCCTTGGTTGCAGCTGGCTTCTATTGGATTTTGGTTGTCATTGCTTACCTCATGAATAGAAGCTTGAGCTACATGATTTGTCTTGGTTGTTCCAGATTGAGCTACAACTTTTGGTAACCATACTTGATTATTATTTTCATAAAATCCTTGTGCTTTGAGTAGCTTCACTGGAATCATCTGTTGCTTCACCTGGTTGGGTTGGGTAGCTGCACCGAGGTCTGACTTTGGCAGCCATACTTCTAGTATTGCCCGCTTGGAAGGTCTTTTCATGTACCTTTTATAGTAGTTTCTCTTTCTCTTGCCTTAGTTTTTTTTATTCCATTGATAGCTTGACTTGCTCCTTGTATAGCTTCTTTCTTGAGGAGAGTACATCCAAGCTGTTAGTTTAGGATTTTTGGCCCAAACATTAGTGTATCCTTGGAAGTAGCCTTGAGCAGTGATTGACTCATTTGATGCTACCCACCCTGTCACCTTTTGTTGTTGAGGTTCAACTTGTGCTTCATGTATCCAAATTGGGTCTTTGACGTTGATGTGCTCTTTGAATACCAATACTTGTTTGACATTCCTTGGCTTCTTCCTAATGCTTTGATGTGATGGAAACTTGGGTTGATAAAATTTTTGCTTCGGTTTCCATTGCATTGCCGATGGGTTGGCTCTTGATGTAGAGGCTTCGTGGGAAGTTTGATGGAGGCTCATTGAAGGTAAAGTCTTCTTGCGAGGTTGATATACTTCAGTGTTTACCTTTGCTTTGCCTTTTTTTGTGATGGTTGGTGATTTATTCTCTCCATGGATTTGACAAGTTTCATGGAGTCTTACTGTTGTCGTTGTTGAAGCTTTTGATTATTGTCGAAAGAAGATGTTTCTCTAGGTATCTGTTAGGACTAGACTCTCTTTGATGTGATGGGAGTCAATTATGTGGAAAGTATCCTTATACTTCCCGGTACTCAACTTGAGTACAGCTTTTGCCACTTCAAAGTTAGGAATCAGCATTCTAAAACTTGTGTACACTATCTCCTCTAGCTCTTTCATTGGTGGATTTCCCATCATGATCCACGTGCCATAAGTCATTAGATTCTTTCTTGCTTTTGGATCTATCACAGTTGAACATGTGATTTTGAGTCCTATTTCTTTGCATATGCTAAATTTGATCATCATATGAGGCGATCGATCTTCTTCCTTATCCCTGTTCTTGTCTTGATCTGCATTTTTTGAATATGTACAATTGAACTTGGAAATTTTTCTCTTTCATCTGCTGCCATTTGAACTTTTTCTATGGTTGGCTTCTTTGAAACAACTTTTGTCGATTCTTTAGGTATGTCAATGATGACATATTCTCGTGGTTGATCTGCTTCCTTTGTTTGCACCTTGGAACCATGCTCCAAAACGTAGCTATCTGTCTCACCGTTGCTGCTTTCACACTCACAAACTTCATTAGCTTCCTTCAACACATTTATCATAAATAAGAGAGTTATATCATACCCATATTCATCGCAAAATTTGGTCACGGTCACCTCATTCACACACACATCAAGAGTGGCCAGTGTTTGATCCCATCCAAAGATTCAAATAACTCCTCTGGAAATGGTTCTTTGATGTAAGCTTCATCTTCTTCTGAACGCTCTAGGATGCACTCTTCCTTTCTAGTATTTCCACTCTCAAGAGCTTCGTACATTTAAATATGCACTTTGCTTTCCAAATCAATTGTGGAGTTTAAGTCTTCCCCCGTGGTTTGTACTACATCTCTATAACTATGATCCGTGACACTAATCTTTGTAGTGACATCCTTGTGTCTCAAGTAGATATAGTCATAGCCCGAGTCTTGTACCATTTTGAGCTGGGCATGAATGGTCTGCTCAATACGATATCAAAGCTACTACTCTTATCAAAATTCATTATGGCAAAGGTATGCTCATACTCTATGCCACACGAGGATACAATGTTTTTCTAATATTCCTATCGGTATCTCCACGTGTCCATCCGCTGATTGTATTTTCATTCGAGTTCTTGTAAGAGCATGATTTCCCCATTTTTTCCATATTTCTTTTGTTGTAATGGAAATTCCTAAACCACTATCTAATATAGCAATCGTCTTTACTCCTTTGTACTCAAGTGGTAAGGCGGTGTTTCCTTCTTCTCCTTCATAGTAGTCACCCATCTTATTTACTGGTACTGGCTTTGTCTGTGGCCTCTTAGTCAAGGTATCATCCATGTTTTTGTATGCAAGTTGGTCATGTGAAGGGATTTTTAGTTCCATCTTTTCCAGGTTTTTGCCCATTTGGCCCCATAGATGTGGTCTAATTTTTAGAGATAAAGCGTCCATTGTATAGGAGAATACATCAATTCATGCAAGCTCTTGGTTTCCATCATTTTTTGTGTATCTTTCCACTAAGAAGGTACCATTTTAACCTTTGATTTTGTTTCAAGTTCTCCTATGAAAGATGGAAAAAATTTTAAAGGTCGTGGTTTACTCTCTTCAAATGCAACAGACCTGACATCCCCGTATAGGGATCGTATATCTCCTGGGAAAAATTCATGATCCATGTTAATCTCAGAGATAGGTGCTGACTGTTAAGTTGCACTACCATCCTTTCAATTTATGATTAATTCCCACAAGGATTGTGGCGACGGTTCTTCTACCTCCGGAATAGGCATCACTGCTTGTGAACCCACCCCATCTATGTTATTGGCTACTTCCCTTGTATCTAAAGGTGCCTGAACTGCCGACTCTTCCTCTTTGTTTACAATACCCTGGCTCTCTAACTCTTGGACTTTATAGCAGATTAGCACCTCCATTTTTGGAGCATTTGGAACATGTGGTTCCATAAGAGCTTGAGCCTTCTTGATGAGCTCGTTGCACATTTGCAACCTCTCTTTTTCATACCCTGTATGAGGATACGTCAGCCATCTATCCTCTTGGGTTTGTTGTTCTTTAACCTAGCATCATAAGGTTTCAAGATCGCATCCAAAGGTTCAAATACTTTGTCGACCAAGACTGAACCTCCCGAGTTAGTCTTTGACTCTTTAGGTCCCTTTGCGTTTTTGTTCCTTTCTTGCTCTTGTCTAAGATGCTCTCTTGTTTGATTTAGTTCAATTTTCAAAGCTACTTTCTCCTTTAGCCTCTTCCTTTTCATTTTGTCTCGTTTGCCTTTCCATGATCTTCTTCCGAAGGTTCGCATTGATATGTTCTCAAATTTTGTTTGAACAAGCAATGTGTCTTTTCTAGCTGGTTTGTTTTTGGCATCTTCTTGAGCTCGAGCTTGAGAGGAATGGTGGGTTCTACCTTGGATCCTCTTGAAGAAGGCATTACACCTACAACGTTCGTTGTTGCTTTTCCTACGTAGTTTGGATTCTTAGCAGAGTGTTGGCGTAGATGGTCTATACCACAACATTCACAAATACAAATAATTTGATTTGTGGACCCTTGTTTGGACAATGTTGTGCCCAATGATCACCTCCACACTCATAGCATGGACCTTCTTGTTTCATAGCTGGTGATACAGCCAATAGTTTTTCTTGCCTTGTGAGGATGTTCTTTGAGCCATACTCATGATTGGCTATGAACATGAGCGTATTTGCATCCATGGAGTACTCATTTCTTATGGATTGTGGCACATACATTGGTTGAGCGTAGTTGACTATCACTCTCCCATTGTTCAAAAGATGCAGTTGTTTCCCTAGCACTTGTTGCAGCTTTGGTTGAGTGCTACACCATGGAGTTGGATGATCCCCTCCACAAGTATTCCATATCCTCAATTGAGGTTTTTGTACAATCGGGTTATGTATGTAGCCTTGGTTTATTCTTCTAATCACCCTCTCAACCACTAGTTCAATGATTGATTCCCAAGGAGTTTGAACATCTTGCTTTGTGGTTGCTTTTCTCTTCAAAGATGAGATGCTATTGGTCGTATTGTCTGTATCTTCATTCACTTCTCCATGGGCTCTGCTATTGTCAACTAGATATATATCTTCTCTCGTGACTTGCTCAAACATTGTGCATCCTTTTAGATGTAGGTCATTTTTTAGAGTTTCATTCCTCAAGCCCTCTATGAAGAGAACTGATAATCTCTCATCTTGCGGTAGCTCTCGTGTAGGACATTTCTCTATGTATTGCTTGAAGCAAAGCAGAGATTCCTTCACTCTCTCGTTTGATTTTTGTTTGAAAGCATAGATTTTTGACAGTGTGTTGTGCTTGATTCCTCTTTTCAAGAATTCCTCTATAAATTCTTGCAAGAGTTGTGCTATGTTTGGGAAGTCATCTCTGTTTAGTGGTTGAAACCAAGTCAAGGATATTTCTTCCAATGTTAACCCGAACCCCTCATACTGAGTATGTACATCTGCTATCTGTTCAGCTCTCAAAGCTTGTTTGAAGAGTGAGACATGAGCATATGGATCCTTTGACCCATCATATTTTGTCTTGACACATTGAGCCACTTGATATGGTCTTAATTGATGTGGTTCAGTTACTAATTTAACCAATTTGTGGTCTTTTGTAAAGATGTCTCTCACTCTCTCCTCTCCTCTTGGAGAAAATCCCGGTGGAATCCTCTCTGATGTGTACTCTTACATCTTTTTTGATTAAAAGTAAGTAGAGATCGGAGTACCCTTGTATGTGTATCGTTCTAGGTCAATGGATTTGAAAATTTTTTACTCTCTTCCATACTTATCTACCGTCAAAACTTGCACTCCATGGGCATCTATATATGTGAATGCATAGAGGTTCTTATGGGTGGTCAACTCTCCAACATAGGGCTCTACACACTTGTAGAAGATGTATTGATCTCCATTTGTGAAACTATACAAGCCCTCATGAGTGGTGTAATTTATAATCACTCTCATGGATTCATTGGCTTTGATGAATCTCACATTCAGTTTGTTGATTAGAGGATGCCTCTCCTCTAGGTATTCTCCCAATCCTATTGTTGTCAACATTGCAGTGTTTTTCATGTCTTTGAGTGGAGTAGAGAACCCTGGTGGTGGATGATTTGTCATGGGTAAGGCTCACTCAAATCTCTCAAGATAGTACTTGACAATCCCAACTTGGCTTAGTGCAACTTATCCCATTTTACCCCTTGTAAGGTCTCTCAAAAGTCAAGAATTTGTGACTTTTTGGCCTCTGGAAATTGGTCTTTGGATACCCTAAAAGTTTGGATTTAGTAAACCTAGTAAAGTTCAGCTCTAAATTTCATGTCTAGGCATGTGGAATTGTCTACAAGATTTCTCCCTAGCTATACTTGACTCAATTTGGAGTTGTCTATCAAAAGTTAGAGTTGTTTTGGTGAACTACATTTGAAACAGTACTCAAAACTGTTCTAGGACTAGAACACAATAAATTTGTCTTGTATCTTGGTCTCCAAAAGGTATTTTTAGCTCAAACTTGAGAGTTGGAATGTACTCAAGTATGTCTACAATATCACCAAGTCAGGTACCCTCACTATGCTCAGAGGTACATGGATCACGATCCACGTTCCCTGTCATATTTTTTTTCCAAATTCTTCGAAATTTTGATAGTGTGTAGACAAGGTCATGTGCAGGTTCTATACCAATTTTCGTCAAATTTTGAGGTTGAGGTACATGGATAGCGATCCATGTTCAACCACATCTGGACTTGTCCTCTTGGCAGCTTGTTCTTGACTATGTCCACAAGTTAGTCTCAAATCTTTTTAGATTTGGACTTATTTTGACAAGTAAAATAGCCAACATTAGGTTTGCATTGCGGTTTTCAGTTTGTCACCTTTTTTGCTCCCCTTTGACCCAAATTTACTGATTTTTCTTCAAAATTGAAGTCGGGGTTATGTTTCCTTCTGTATATACTACTGATCTAGAAAGTTTCAAGTCAAGCTGTCACTGTGGGTACATGGATTGCGATCCATGTTTGGAGCCCAAATTGACTTCTCTTGGTACCATTAGATTCAACATAATTAGGAGGTCCTATGGTATAATTTTTTTTTTAAAATGGACCTTCAGATTGAAAGTTAGGTCAATTTTGACACTTTCTTAGAGTACTTGGTAGTTCGGGGCTTTTGGCTTGGTTTTTGATATCCAAATTTAGTTTTGAAAAGACCACTAGACTCCTTATGATATCCTCTAGCTATGGTGCAAATGTGGTATTAGTCTGTGACAAAGGAACATGGATTGCAATCCATGTATCTATGTGTTAGATGGTAATGAAACTTAACACACAGCTTGTCCTTGGTCTCGTGATACCTGCTATATGGTTTTTGTGTGGTTTGGACTTGTTTAGGTCAAAAAAAAGTCAATTCACAGGTCTGTTTTAGGATTTTCACCTTGAAGTGTTTTTGGCACTTTTGACCCAAGTTTTGAACTTTTTTGACAAAATTTCATTGGGGACTTTTGTTCACAATGGTCCCTACAAGCTACAAAAGTTTCTTTCCAAAAATTTCTCATAGGTACATGGATCGTGATCCATGTTCCACCAATTTTGGACTTGAATTTTTGGTGTGTTGATAGCTTATGATGTTTGGAGCTTGCTCCACAAATATTTTTGAATTTGGATTAGTTTTGCCCAACCGAAACTGACTTCTACAATCTGCTGTTACAATTTTGATAATGTTCTGTTTTTGGCTCTTTTGACCACTTTTTACAACTTCTTTGCAACTGGTTCTTTTGGGAAAGTTGTTCCAAATGGTACCATCTACCTACTCCTCAAATCGCAGCCAAAAAATATCAATTTTTTTTCATGAGGTACTGCATGGATTGCGAGCCATGTTTGGAAGCCAAACTGACATTTTTTGGTACCATCAGATTCAACATGTTTACTAGATGCTATGATATCAAAATTTTTGGATTTGGACCAGTTTTTGTCATTCAAGAGTAAGTTTTTCTGATTGTCTTGCGGGTTCTGACTAATTTCTGTATTTGGCTATTTTGACGAGCTTTTCTCAATTTTTTGCTATGGCCCCTGTTACCAAAGTTGTTCCACTCGTTATTAGGAATGTACTTATCAAATAATAGGCATGTACTCGTCCCAAATGTCCCAAAGGTACATGGATCGTGGTCCATGTTTGGCAGCATTTTTTAATGAATTTTGTTCTGCAGGTTCTCTATGCCCTATAGAAGCCAAATCTCACCTCTTTTTGAATTTGGATCCCAAAATCTCAAAATTTATCCAATTTTGTGTCTAGATCCCTATTTTTGCCTTAACAACCAATTCTAATCTAATTTTTGAGTTTTTCTTTCAAGAAAACTTGATCAGAGCAGTATCCCATTGATGCTCAATGTAACTGATTACTTTTCACCAAAAATGGTCTCTGGGGTATGTGGATCGCGATCCATGTTACTCCACAAATTCTAGTCAAACTTTTCAAATTGATTCTAGAGAGTCTGTTGATACCTTTGATCCACAAATTTTTGAATTTGGATCACTTTTGAGGTCTCTACCATCAAATTTTCAAATTTTTAGAGTTATGGTCATTTCGGCCAAAATATGGTTTTCACCCTTTTTTCCTTCAATCTTTTAGCCCAAATTTGATGGTGGTAGTTACTACTTACCCCACTCCTAAGTACTGGAATGAAATATTGAAATAAAAACAAACAAAACGGTACAAAATAAAGTCAAAAACGAAAAAGGAACAACACTTTGAAAGCAATGAGAAAATCGAAGAATGAAACGCTTTTGGCTATCTCACTCACAACCTTCTTTACTTCTCAAGAATAGATCTAGCAGGTCCTCAACTTCTAGACTCTACCAAGCACTAAACCCTATCTCTACCTGCTTGACTACTAAGGTGTAAATGGAATGGAAGACAAATCTTCAAAAAAGAACGCTCTAAATACGCACTAGGTCACTCACTATCTAAGGATCATATCCCCAACAATGGTGCCAATGTTAGCGGGTCGCCACAACGAACATTTGCAGCATAGCTTTCTGGCACTAACATAATGTCAATACCCAGGGAAAGTGACTTGGATGGGGCACGAAGAATCTATGAGCTCGTCAATCTCAAGAAGTGGGCCTAAACAAGCAAAGACAACAACTCTACAAGCAAACCAACACTCAATGATCAGGAAAATTTGCCCATGTCCTTTCTCACAGCTCTAGGTCATCACGCCATTTTGACACTCGAACGGATTCAAAATGCAACAAAACTTTAGGAGGAGATCTAGAACACCTACAGGCATTGCCCTACCAAATCTGGACGTGATCCGACGAGGTACCAAAATCACAATCCATCTTGAAAAAGGTCCTAAAAATTGCAACAAGTGGGCGCCCTACCCTCTTCACCAACAACCCAGCTTACAGGCATGATTTCACAACCCAAAACGAGATGCATCCAAGAGCCCTTAACCGAAGCCACCGTCTGCCATACATAGAATGGGTATAGTCAATGAAGATCAGAGAGCCTGTTGTTGGCATCCACAATAATCAAGAAAACATAGGCTTCCAGTGGCTCAGCTGAGACTAGGTACGTCCACAAAATAGTTCCTTGAGGGCATGAAAGTGCTTCAAAAGGGGGTTCTTTGGCCCGCGCTCAAGGTGTCAAGTCTCAAGATGACTAAGGGTGCCGAGTGACCGCGAATATAATTTTGTAAAATCAACACTTTATGTTTACTAGAATTATTTTGATCATGCAGCCAACCTTGTCGAATAGGAATCCATTAGGTCCTTCATCTATTTTCCAGACATTTCTTGTTCGAAAGAGGTTACCATCACATTAGTGTAAGGAATTCATTCGCTCTCAAGTTGGGCATTACCTC
The DNA here is from genome assembly GCF_014529385.1 of Adiantum capillus-veneris. Classification (NCBI taxonomy): domain Eukaryota; kingdom Viridiplantae; phylum Streptophyta; class Polypodiopsida; order Polypodiales; family Pteridaceae; genus Adiantum; species Adiantum capillus-veneris. Next base: position 102,062,844 of record NC_140946.1, read on the forward strand.
ATACCTTAGCACTTCCCTATCACAAGGGAAAAATAGGCAATGATGCCATTAGATGCTCTTCACTCCAACTCCCACTTGACTAATCCTTAAACAACATAAGGGGCTCGCAAGCCTTCAGTCTCTCATCCTGATAAAAACATAAATAGTACCACATGTGGTGACATTGGTCGATCTTCTTTCCTCAAGATCAAACAATTAGCCACAAAAAATCACGTCTTTTATGCCAAGAAATCAATGCATTCACTTCAATTGCATATCCTAGAGCCTCCGTAGGCTAGAGTGCTCCCCAAAAAACACAATCATTACCAATATATTGTCATGGACTACAGTTTCTATGTGATCCATAAGCACATCTAGGCAACCACATGTGCCACACACCATCTCCTCCATCACCCACTCAAAGTCATGCATAACATTCTCACGCTGCAAAAGTCCAATCCTACCCAGATCAAGGGTCTCCCTTAGTCTCTAATTGGGTCCCATTGAGCTCATCCTGCTTGAATATAGACACAGGTTGATCATAGCCTATCACATCTTGCATGACATTTCACCAAATCTCGTCATCTACATCATCGTCTAGGTCATGCTCACAAACCGCATAGGTCTCCCCACAATGAACATCAAGCTCTACTAGCTCATAAAAAAATTTGGAAAAATATGAACCCTCTAGGGGCCCTTTGGGATTAAGGTTAATTAGAGGTCAGCCAATAGGAAGAGGGTGGTGGACACACTCTATACCCTCAAAAAAGTAGGAGGACAAGGTAGCCTTACACCTCTTAATTGTCTCTTACCTATTGAGAAGGTAAGGGAGGTGGCTAGGGGAAAGAGGGGGGGGACCACTTTGACCTCTTTTCCCCCACTTTTTGGCCCGGATTCAAATTTTCAAAAAAATTCAAATTTCAAGTTTTCCCTCCTTAAAAGGTCCCCAAACCTATTTCATGGTCAAAAAAGTATTTTTGACCTTCAAAAGTTAAAAACGTGCACTAAAAAATCCAAAAAATTGTTTTTAAAAAAAAACAAATCAAAACATCATTTTCACCCTCCAAAGTCTTTCCAAACCTATTCTATAGCTAAAAAGTGTTTTTCTCTCTCTACAAACCTTTTTCCAAGCTCTCCATTGCTGCAACAACCACATGCACCCCCTATAGTCCATCATTATCTCTCTGCTAGCTTTCTCCCACCTCCATTGTAGCACCAAGCAAGCTCCTCCTCCATCTCTTTCCCTTACCCAACACATAGTTTCACACCAAGCTAGCTCCTCTCCCTTCTCTCATCTCCATTACAACATGAAACAAGATTCTACTCCTTCTACTTTCATTCACTCACACTACATGGAAACCGCTACTCCCGAAGGTGGCAAAAGTATGAGCTCACATGAGTTGCATACCACAACAATAGGAGGTGTGAATATCGTGTGGGCATTGCAAGGGTTCATCTCCAACATAAAGATAGAATGGTAAGAAAACTACCCTTGTAGCTTACATTCAGAGCTTAACATCATCTCCATCTTTAAGTTTATCATGCTGGAGAGAATTAACCTCTTTATGGATTTCAGCGTTTAGGCTTCACACCTCATAACATTGGTTGGTGCTATTTTTTTGATGACTTTGGTGCGCCATCTATAGTTGTGTAGCATGTGATTTGAGTCTCACAATGTAAGTAAGTTGTGTTATCTATGGAGAGTCGTCAAAGATTTTTCTTGTAATTTATTCTTCGTATAATTGTCATTAGATAATTGGAATGATATCATTTTGTACTTTATAACTTTGTGCTCACATAATCTTTTGTTTACTTACAGATTGAACTTGTTTTAAGAGGACATGAGCAAGCAATCATGTGCAGAGATGGAAATCACTCTATTTTTGTTCCTTGAGGAACCTTTCACTACCATGTTAAAAGATTTTGATAAGAATAGTAGGTGTTTTTTAGAATCTTGAACCAATAGGGACTCTCTAGGAGCTCTCATAGAAGCCATCCATATAGTACTACTATCTTCCCTAGTGTCATAGACACACAAATACTCAAGTGTATATGAATCTCTAGATGAGGAAGACAAATACTTGTAAGATAAGCCTAACAGCAACAACATTGTCTCCATTTGTAATTATTTTTCATGAGGCTGGATTCCTCTATAAATGCAATATAAATATGTTTTTTTGTTAAATGGTGTCGCATTGAGTGAGAGTATTTAATTTAGATTACTGAAGTTTCATACAGATCTGAGAAATATTGTTTACTTTTATGGATATTTTGATTTGCCTGTACGATGATTCAAGTCGCAAGTCTTAATCACTCCACCTTGAAGAAATTCAAGCAATATTGATTTCAGTTTAATCATTAATGGTTATTCTTATTAAAGTGGATCATAAACTTTGTCAAGATGTCCTCATTTGGGGATGTTGAATATATATCACTAGCAATGTTTCACAAGAACACTAGGTGGACACAAGGAAGTAAAAATTGGCTCCTTGTTTGGTCGATTTCTAGTGTTTAATGTTTAGTGCACAGGATTTGTGAGGCCGTTGACATGGGGAGTTCATTAAAGTATATGTAACATAGCACATGTGCTCAGCACAAGGGATTTTATATTCTTGTAAAGTTGCAGAAACATGTGTAGATAAGGCCTATAAGGGGTACTTTTAATCCATTCTAGTGAACACACGTGATATAGGAAAATTTTACATAGTGAATGCTCCGGACTTTTGAACACAAAGAAAGGGGGGGGAGGGGGGGGGGAGCTCTAATTACATCTGAGTAAAAAGAAGTGGAATTTGTACTGTCATGTTGCATAAAGATTTGCTTTCACTTAATCTAAAAAAAAATTGGTATCCTGGGGTGCAGACAAGGCCATCTAATGCAAAAAAAGGGGTGGCCACAAGCGCGCGTAGTGAGCCATCCAAAACTGCTGGATGGGCCATATGTGGGCCCTTGTGGCCACCCTTTTTTGCATAATTAGGCTATTTCTGCACTCCAGAACCCTGGAAAAGATGAGATGAACCTAAAATTGAACTTTTCAAGCACATTATGCCTTCCTTCAACTCAACTTACTAGTTCCCTGCACCAAAAGGGAAAATCACATTGGACAGTATAAAAATCTAGTCTCATGCTGCATAAACATCTGGTTTCATCAAATATTAACATTCTTGCTATTATAAGGGGCAGACAAGGCCATATAATGCAAAAAAAAGGGTGGCCACAAGGGCGCGCAGGTGATCCATCCAAAACTGTTGGATGGGCCATCTGCGCGCCCTTGTGGCCACCCTTTTTTTTGCATAATTAGGCTATTGTTGCACTCCAGGACCTTGGAAAAGGTGAGATGAATGTAAAATTTAACTTTTCAAGCACATTATGCCTTCCTTCAACTCAACTTACTAGTTCCCTGCACCAAAAGGCCAAATCACATTGGTTAATATAAAAATCTAGTCTCATGCTACATAAACATCTGGTTTCATCAGCTATTAACATTTTTGCTATCCTAAGGGGCAAACAAAGCTAGAAAATGCAAAAAAAAAGGGTGGCCACAAGGGCGCGCAGATGAGCCATCCAAAACTGTTGGATGGGCCATCTGCGCGCCCTTGTGGCCACCCTTTTTTTTGCATTTTCTAGCTTTGTTTGCCCCTTAGGATGGCAAAAATGTTAATATTTGATTTAAATTTAACTCTTCATGGCCAAAACCACTTAACTTAAAACACATGGATAAACCGAAAAGCCAAATCACTATGGAGACAGTAGACATAACTCTTAATCATTTTGTCATTGCAAAGTCATCTAAGATGATGTGAGCCTCTACAACTTCTTGAATAGCCTCCAACGCTATTGCTTGCATTTTATACTGATTTCCATAGCTTTGAAGCACCTCCTTCACCGTGTGAGCATATTTTTGATGCATGGCCATGATTCAACCGTTGAACTTTTCGGTTGTTTTCAACAGCTTCTAGATTTCAATCGGCTCAGAATCTGTCTGGGCTTGTCTCACATGAATTTGTTCATCTCATCGCGTTCTTCGACCATCATGTGATGAGAAAAAATCATATCTTGCTCGCATTCTCCAAAAATCAATGTGCAAGTTGACAATTTATTTAAAAATGATGTAAAACATACATTTTTTACTTTTTTCTTAATCTACGGGCTCCAACGAGCATTAAAACCATGGAATCTGAAAATACTCAAAGAACCATTTTTTTTTTTGTGTTAAGAATTGTATTTCCTACATACAAAACTTTCCCAGAAGCTCGCCCTAACACCTTCAAAAGTGGCTTCAAAGGAGTGTACTCGGTCAAAATTTGAAACTGAAGAAAAACAATGAGAATGAACTCCTAGACTGTGTATAAACTTTAGAATAACCAGAATTTCCTTCAAAAAAAAGTTATGCTAAAAAATTGAAAATAGCCCCCCATTGGACTCCCCACAACGATACAAGTCAAAGGGTTCAAGGAGAGGTATGGTGTCACAAGTGCATGGTGGGAATCTCATCGAGGTTTATTCTGTCAAGATCTCTTGTACTTTATCATGTCTTCTCATGTACAATCTTACAAAAAAAAAATGATACTTTAAATGACTACAAATCTTATTTAACTTATCAAACAATCTAAAATATGGTAGACCAAGAGTGCTCTTACACATCAACAAACAAAAAAGTCCAAACTTCTTCTCATTAACTTTGATAAACATACATTCGTGAACAACTTCCAAGGGGTAGTGCAGTCATAGTTCTTACATCCATTCCATGACATGGTATGCTCAAGGGGTGACCTATCATATAAAAATATCTCTGGTGGGGGTGCCCTCATGTTAGGGAAGGGTGTGTTGCTGAGGAAAAGTTGTTGTATTGTCCTACTAGGGATCTCTCCATTAGCATAGTGATTTTTGGTGTAGTGGGAGCCACATTGCTTGAGGAGAGCTTTGTGCCACCGTAAAAGCTTCATGTTATGCTAGTTCCTTGAGCCATTCTTGCATTAGGATGAGATTACCCACCTCTAATAAGGATGGATTTGAAGCACCTACCTGCAAGATGTAACAAAGAAGGCTGTTTTAGAGGAAAAGTGGTGACACTTGACCTCTCTAACCTACACCCACTGTTTCTTGTAATGCCACTGTTTTGAGCTGAAGAGCTTGACATTCCTGCATCCACGAATGCAAAGAAACACCTGCACCCATACACAACCAATTGCAATAGCCTAACAAGCCTACTTCTCCCCTCCCAAGATATTGAAGAACCATACACATTCGTCTCACCGACAGTATGACGATCTTGGGATGACCTCTGCTCACCCTCAAGTGCGGCCTTCGGTGCAAACACCGCGGACAAGCAATATGTACACTTTTGTTGTGCGGAGTACATGGTGGTGGAGGGATACGATTTGTGATGTCCGTGAGCACCATGGCAGTTGTTGCGTGAGGAAGCAAAGAATGATAAGAAAGAGGGGGGAGGGAGAGGGAGGAACATGGGAGGAGAGAAGGGGACGGAGGAGGAGAGGGAGAGAGAGGGGAGGAGGAGGAGAGAAGGGGGTAGGGAGGGAGAGGAGAGGAACATGGGAGGAGAGAAGGGGGCAGAGGGGGGAGAGGGAGAGAGAGGGGAGGAGGAGGAGAGAAGGGGGTAGGGAGGGAGAGGAGAGGGAGAGAGGAGGAAGGAGGAGGAGATAACAAAGGTTTTTTTTTTTTTTTAAGTGGACTTTTAGTGTTTGTAGGTTTAAAAAAATGTCAAAAAATGATTTTTTGATGTGTATATATGTTGGGAGGGAATTTTAAGTCAAAAATAAGTAAAAATAACTTTTTTGAAAAAAAGTCAAATTTTGGCTCTTAGTGACCCACGTTTTTGCTGATGTGGCCACACCCCTTTACTCCCTTCACTTTCCAAAAGCTAGAGAGAGAAAGTGACCTCTTAGGTCCACATCCTACATGTGTCTAAAAAAAGGCTAGAAAAGTCTACTCAAAACTAGCTTCTTGAATGCCCTTGTCCCCTTAACCCTACACAAACATCTCATGAGGTGCAAGCCTAGCGGGCTGATCTGCATGTCTATCAATAGGTGGCCACTCATAGCACTCAGGATCGTGGCCAAGCCGGCACAGAATAGATGATAAGCCCAAGCTCAAAAATTACTTGAGCTCTACAAAGACTACATGGAGCCTATCCGGCTCATTTGAAACAACAAGTTGATCCTTTACCAAGTCATAAGGCAGATGAAAATACTCTCCTCATCACAACAAGTGGAAATTTATGATGCTTGACAATAGGAGTAACCTTGTGCATAATGTCCCATATATCTTCATGGACTACGGTTTCTATGCGCTCATCCATAAGCACATCTACAAAACCACATGTTCTGCACACCTTCTCTCTATCTTTCACTCATGCATAGCATCCTCACACTTCGAAAGTCCAATCCTACCCAGATCAAGGGTCTCCCTTAGTCTCTACCTGTCTCCCATCGAGCCCACCCAACTTGCACATAGACACGTGATGATCATAGTATATCTCATTTGGCATAACATCGCACCAAATCTCCTCCTCTACATCATTGTCCAAGTCATGCTCACAAACAGCAGAGGGCTCCCATAATGTACATTGACTTTGCTAGCTCATGCAAAACTAGGGAAACTCATGGCATTGATGCTTATGCATATCCTCACAGGTCATCTCTACCGCACAAGCCTCATAGGTGTTCATAAGAGCATCATGTTGATCCTCCTCAATAGGAGGCAAGAACTCATTCTCACCCATGTCCACATCCTCGTGCATTATCTCACTAGTAATGCACTCATCTACCACATACTCCCAAGAATCCCCATCATCATTTTCATAGGACTCTATCAAGCCCTCATCGAGCTCTACCGACTCATCAACGTCCGTAGCTGTATGATATTGAGTAGTAGCCACACAAGGCATTGTGTCCTCCATGCAAGAATCCAATCTATGTCCTTTCAATTTCTTCCCTTTGTGTATCTACATCTCCTCCTCAGTAAAGCAGTTATCATCTCTAATTGTATCCTTGGAAGTACAAGCCACTTCTCACTTGAAGTACTCCATGTCTTCTCAAACAAATGATAGATCCTCTCTGAAGTTGGCCGGTCCGCACAGCTATTGTCATATATTTTCTCTACTAATTCCACAATAACCAAGAGGCAATTACATGTCTCCCAAAGTTGTTTCTCAAAATGACTATCAGTTGATCGGACATCTAGCCATACACAACCGGACCTAGCCATCATAGAGACACCCACAACTCCCAGAAGTTTTCTTGTAGAAGAGGATAACCTAAAATCTCACTCTATACCAAAAACCCCTCAGGAGAAACCAATATAGACCACACAAAAAACATTAGCTGATCAAGATCAATATTTTTTGCTCTATGTACACAAACCCACAATACTCAATGCATCAAGTAAACAACAAGGCTTGCAACGAGTCTCTGACACCAAATGTCATTTCCTAAAATACTCATTAAGCATACATGTCCAAACTCGCATATCCATCAAGGAAACAACTTGGTAACAGAAAGCAAAAAAAAAAGAGGGATTGTGGTCCCACACACAACAACAATTGTGGGTGTATGGTGTCCAGGTCACCTGCTCAAAGACCTGTATCCAAATCAGCTCCAAGCTGGGCTGAAATTGGAAAGTGAGGAAAGCCTCTCAAGGGTTGATGGAAAAGGCCCCAAATGGGGGACTTCATTTAGGATAAAATACCGAGATGAAAGCCACAAAGCTTGGTCAAAAAAGAGCCTGAAAATAGGGCTGATTTGATAAGACAAAGGGACCTGGAAGGGATAAAAAAAAGGGCCCAAGAGGAGGGTTGAAACCGCTGGTGGGAAGGATGAATTGTAGCCAGAACGTGCATATCCAAGTATCAAGGAGGCAATGCAAACCAACCCCAGATGGGGAATATAATTGAGCAACATAGAATACATTCCCTCACTCAAGCCAGGATCCCACAACATGTATGTACGCATAGCTATGGAATAGCTCACTCTACTAAGCTTGAACAACATGGAGAATGCACCTAACTAGTAAGAAATCCAATCCGCATGTATCCACTATGGTTGATCCATGAATCTACGTAGTGCATGGTAACTCGCTTGGTTCGGAACCATGATAGAGAGTCCACTCTCTAGTGTCAGTCACCCATGCCACTTATCCAAAACCAATGATGGTGGAGTATCTAATAATCCCAAAACCATCGGTAAGGCTGATCCAAGGTCTCCCATAAAGGGTGCAAAACGTATCCCACAATACAAAAAGACAACAAATCACCTAGTGACATAACATCATGTTGGAGACAAGAGGCAATCGACTCAAGTATACAACGTATCCAAAATAATCCATCTAGCTTGTCCAACTCTCCCTCATGCATGCAAAACTCTGACTGATTTAGAACCTCGAAGAAGCATATAAAATGACCCTTCAATGTAGTATATAGCTGATCCCAAAGCCTACAATCAACAAAAAAATCTATATTGCTCAAGCTGTCCCAAAACTACACCAACAACTTTATGTGTCATGTGGCCACAAAGATCAACAAAAGGTCCATAACTCTCACCAAAGACAAATTTTCTTCGCTCCATTCGGTGATTTAGTGTCGGCCACTCTTTGTGGCACCTACCCATAGCCTCAAATCCATGCATCAAGTTTTGATTCAACTATATGAACAAACAAAATGCATCGATATATCCTGCCTAAATATGTGGAGTGGACTAAAACAACAAAAAATCAACGTCCCACCAAAGGTGATACAAGAGTCAACAGGTATAGCAAACATATGTGAAAAAGGGTCTTGTGGAGAGGGTATGCATCCCCCATATCTCAAGATATATCCATTGCATGAGGTGTTAGACACATGGTACAAAGCATCCAAGCGTCCCCCACTCAACTAGTTGGGCCCCCAAACAAAGATAGCAAATCGCAGAGAGCGAACATAATTTGCTAATCTGTACATCCATGTAGGAGTAACAACTTCCTACATTCATGCACCGATTGGAGATTATAACACTACTAACATATCAAACCTCAAAATCTTGAACACTCACTCGGCTCTACATGTCCCACTGGCATCAAGCAGCTGTGCACCATAGTCTCACTCATTGTGTGTCCATTGATTATCAAACCTGGCCTCTCTTGTCTGATTCGTCTGATCTCCTCATACCATGCATCATCGAGAATATAACCATCAGCTTGAATGTCTAACTCTTATCCTGTAGGTGCATCTTGGAACTCACACTAAATTTCATCCTTGAGAGCACATACATGGCCCACTGATTGATTTTCTTGGCATTGACACTGAATCTCATCCACTCAATAGTACATACATGGGTCACAAATTTGGCCTCTTGGTACTTACATTGAATCTCATCCTCAAAAGTGCATACATGTCCCGCTCAATCCAGAGCCTTGGGCACTTCAAAGCCCATGTTTTTTCTCAACCATAGGAGGAGATGATCATAGTCTGATACCTCAGACATAACCCCGCATATAACACCACTCTCCATCTCATCAAGATTCTTTATAGAGGCATGTACATCAATCAGTGGCTCAAGAAAACACTCCATCTTCAAACTATGCATATCGGGCTCAACTTGGTCCACATTATACTTTTGCAAATCATCCACCTCATATGGTTGATCACAACCGCGTATCTTGTGCATCAAGTTTCATACAATCACCTTGTCTGCATTTGTATTTGAAGCAAAATCACAATTCTCATGAGTGTCAAGATCTACATTCTCTGCTTTGAATCCTCTATCACACAAGGCTCATGCATATAGTGGGGCATGTCCGAGTCCATTATGGTGCATCTGTCATCAAATATCTCTTCCTCCTGATCATCCAACCCACCAACAATTGAATAGCACTGACAGGCTCTCATATGATATCCATAAGGGTTGACATCGACCCATTAGGAGATTTCAGAGGTCTTTTGGAGGGCCTTTTGGAAGAGAGAGGAAAATAAGCTCCTCCACTGAGAGAAGAGCCTACGTTACGTAGAAAAATAGATTGATATTAACAAAAATATAAAAGGTGTCCCTCTCCTCATTTAATAATCTAGTGGTCCTTGAAGACGAGCACTCTCTTTCATTTAATGCGAGCACCTTCTTCAGAAGGTAGATGCCATGCATTTGATATGGGCTACGTCATCACTAGAACTCAAAAAGTCACAAAACTATCAAGTGGTGGAAGATTTTGAAACTTTTGATATTGTCAATGCGTCCGGAACGCACATATCTCTTAGAAATGAATGTCCAATTGCCTCGCTCAGACATCCAAAGAGGCAAAAAAATGTCAAAAAGCCCTAAAGAAACATTTTACTAACAGCGCGCGAGGGGCCATTCCAAAATTTTGTAATGCCTCCTCGCGCGCCGTTAGTAAAAAGCCCCTTTTTTCTCTTTTTAGGGAGCTTTTTGAGAGGAAAATGTCCAAAAACCTATAAAAAGGGGCTTTCTGAAAAGATAAGTGTCCAAAAATCACTAAAAGGAGCTTTGTACTAACAACGCGCAGAGCGGCATTCTAGAATTTTGGAATGCCTCCTCGCGCGCCGTTAGTAAAAAGCCCCTTTTTCCTCCTTTTAGGAAGCTTTTTGAGAGGAAAATGTCCAAAAACCTCTAAAAAGGGGCTTTTTGGAAAGATAAGTGTCCAAAAATCACTAAAAGGAGCTTTGTACTAAAGGTGCGCAGAGGGACATTCTAGAATTTAGAAATGCCTCCTCGCGCGCCTTAAGTAAAAAGCCCAATTTTTTGGGGTTTTTTGATATTTTTTGCCTCTCCGGTTGTCGGAATGAGGCAAGTAGACATTCGTTTTTAGGGTATTTTGGCGTTCCGGACGCATTGGTGGTGTCAAAAGCCTCAAAATCTATCACTATTTGACAGTTTGTGACTTTTCAACTTTTAGTGATGATGTAAGCTGCATTGAATGCGCCGCACCTGCCTCCTGAAAAAGACGCCCGCATTAAATAAAAAAGTGACCTTTTTCAAGGACGATTGGGAATATAAATCTACTTTTAGAGTGTCTGGTTGTCCTTTTGGACATACTCACAAGGTGCAAGTGCATTTTATAAAAAGTTTCTAGAGAGAGAAATACAATTTCTTACAAGGCCCTCCAAATGACCTACGAAATTTTCTAATGTAGCCAATAGGATACTTCTCGCTCAGGTATGCATCAACCCAATCTGGTGGGGGTTAATTTTATTTGCGAGTTAATCAATTCGTGTTTTTTTGCTACAGGTGATGCTTTTTCGAGTTTATAGAAGCATGGATTCCACTCATATGTATGCTCTCTAAGGTGGCGTTGTGGTATGTTAAATAAGTACCGAGGGAAAGAGAGAGAAGAAGGATTAGACGGAGAGAGAAAAACATACTTGTGAAATAGAGATAGGATCGGGGTGTGAGAGTACCGACAACGAGAGAGAGAGAGAGAGAGAGAGAGAGAGAGAGAGAGAGAGAGAGAGAGAGAGAGAGAGAGAGCCTGAGAGTGGGAGATGAGGGGGAGAGAGGAAAGATAGGTTCAAAATGAAAAAAGTCCGGCTAAAGTTTGGGAAAGAAGGTTCTCAAGCCGGTTCAAATTATTTTATTTAGTAACTTGGTATAGAATTGTTTATGTGTTGGTTTAATGTATATATTTTATAAATATCCTACATTTTAATTGAGATGAAAGTGGAATTAAGTAAAAGTGGAGTTTTGTTGTGAAGAAGGAGGTTGTGTGCACGTTTTCTACTCACATGTGTGTGTGTGTGTGTGTGTGTGTGTGTGTGTGCGTGTGTGTGTGGTCTTGTATAGTCTAGTTCATGGATCTTATATTATATGGTATTGTACCTTCTGTACATGTATACTCTTGGTCCATGGATTTTCTATCTTATGATGTTGTACCTTCTCTTGTTCATTTGTGGTTTATTTTTTAATTTACCATTCATATATTGTTATTGAGATTTAACATTGATCTACTTTTACTAAAGGTTCATGGTCTTTTGTTTCCTTCTTGATTATCATTACTGAGATGAATGTCAATTTGTTGTTGTTGAGCCATCGTGGACCATCGATACGGATTGTGATGGCCATGAGACATTTTAAGTGTGGGAATTACTATGCTTTCCCTACCCTTGCAAAGTTTCTTGGACACTTGCTCTTATCGTGATGGTCCAAGGTGGCACAATCACCAAGTTTTTGGCTTTAGGATGGCCAACGACTCAACGACCAAAAGTTGGCCATTTAGGCTACCCTGGACTATCGAGACGAATTGTGATGCTCATGAAACTTTGCAAGGGTGGGTATAATGTGATTTTCTCACCCCTGCAAAGTTTCATGGCCATCCATTCTTGTCTCATTGATACATGGTGGCAGAATCGCCATTTTTGGTGCTTTGGGCTAGACAAGGGCCCAACGACCAGCAGTTGAAAATTTAACTGCGTTGGACCATCGAGACGGATTAGAATGGTCGTAAAACTTTGTAGGGACACTAGTAAGTGTGCTTCCCCCTTTCCTTTGAAAAGTTGCATGACCACCCTATCTCATCTCGTTGGTCTAGGGTGGCACAATCACCAATTTTGTTGTCTTTTGGCTCGCCAAGGCCCTAACGACCAAAAGTTGGCGATTGTGTCATCGCAGACCGTTGAGACGAATTGTGATGTCCATGAAACTTTGTATGGGTAGGTATTGATGTGATTCCCATGTCCTTGCATATTTTCATGGTCTTCCATTCTAGTCTCATTGGTCGAGGGTGGCACAATCGCCATTTTTTGGACTTTTGGGCTCAATAAGAGCTCATAGGGTAAAACTTGGTGATTGTGTCACCTTGGACTGCAGAGACAGATTGTGATGGCTATGAAACTTTGTAGGGGTAGTTATTTAGTGCTCTTCTCTTTCAATTTCAAAGTTTCACGGCCATCCCTTCTCAGCTCATCGTCGGTACAGGGAGGCATAATAGCCATTCTTTTTAGCTTTGGGTTTGCCAAGGGCTTGGCGACCAAAATTTGGCGATGTGTCTTCCTAGCTCCATCAAGACATATTGGGATGCCCATGAGACATTTCAAGGGTGGATATTAGAGTTCTTAACCTATCCCTAAATAGTTTCATGGCCATCTGTTCTTGTCTCATCGGTCCAAGGTGGCACAAATTGCCATTTTTTTTACCTTTGGCCTCGCTAAGGGCACAACGACAAAAAGTTGGTGATTGTGCCACTGTGGACCATCAAGACGGATTGTGATGCCCATGAAACATTGCAAGGGTGGGGATAAATATACTTTGTTGATACCTACAAAGTCTCATGGCCATCGGTTCCCATCTCATCGGTCCAAGGTGGAAAAATCGTCATTTTTGTTGGCTTTGGGCACCCTGAGGGACCAACAGCCAAAAGTTGGCGAGTGTGCCACCTTGGACCATTGAGAAAATACTACAATGGCTATGAAATTTTTCAAGGGTGGGTATAAAAGTGCTTCTCATGCCCCTATAAAGTTTCATAGCCATTCGTTTCCCATCTCTCCAGTATAGGAACAATCACCATGTTTTTTGGCTTTGGGCTTGCTAATAACCTAATAACCAAAATTTGGTGATTATGATACCCTAGACAATCAAGGAGCATTGTGATGCCTGTGAAACTTTGCAAGAATATGTATTGGTGTGCTTTCGTCACCTGCGCAAAGTTTCATGGCCATCCATTGTCCAGAAGTGCGCAGTGTGACTACAAAAGTTTCAAGCCTCTGATTGTGAGGATTCGTAGAAAAATCAAACAAGTTGTATATGATTTGAAGGTAAAAACACACTAAGAAAGAACAAAATTCCAACCATGAAAGATTCACTTTGGAAAAGAAAAAAGATCATCTCAAAACCATTCTGTGTGCGAAGATTAGGTGTAGACGCTTGCTCCTAATTGCATAGATGCAATGCTCTTTTGCCATGATATTCTAAAACTTTAACTTGATGCTTTAAGTCTTCACCGTGACCATTTCATGGAAGCTCCAGAACTTCATTGCAAAAGCCCACCGTCATGAACATGGAATTTTGAGTTTTTTTCCTTATTTTAAGGCTATCTTTTTTCATTTTATGGCCATATTAAGCCCTTTTTTGTTCATAAAATTCCCAAACGAGCGGAGAAAATACCTTAATTTATGGAAGAATCTTATAGGGATCAAATTTCATGTTGAACCTCATTTTTCCACTTGGAAAGCATTTTGAAAATATCGTTTACGATCGCGCATGAAACCTGCTATTTTTTCCCAAGAGCGCTTGCATTGAACTTTCTATGCAAAATGAGCGTGCCACTTCAAAACACTTGAAATTTGTACATTACTAATGCAAATTATGAACTTTTTCAAGTCATAAAACTTGCAAAAATACCATGTCCCGGGCCTCCATTGCCCAGCAAGGTATGCACACACCTGCAACCGTGGCACCTGTTTTTGTATATATCACACTATGTACATTGTAGAATTTGGTCTCACATATCAAAAGCATTGAAATTGAGGTGGATATTTTTCATTTCATATTCCACATGTGCCATGGAATGACATCCATCCACTCTAGACATGTACATACTTCAACATGTGCCACACATATCTTTTTGCAACAGGTTCTGTCTTCATTTAAATCAACATACATGTCGATTTGATCATTCCTTTCAATGAAATCTAATGCATTGTCCTTTCTTTCTTCATTCATCACCCATAGAATTTTCATCAGAGCCTTCATTTTGAATTTCTTGTGAATTTCTTGCGATGGGAATCTTCATTTTTGTCCCATCCAACTCACGCAATGTATAAAGTGAACTCACATGTACATCCTTGACCACATAAGGACCGAACCATCGTTTTGAAAGATTTCTTATGCATTAAAAATTTTGGACTCTCAAAGGTGCCCTATAAGGTGTTTTGACTTTGCCTCTCTTGTCCAAAGTGGGCAACCTAGTGAAGTACATAAATGCTTTGTCAAAACCCTATCAACCAACGTACCAATGTTGGCAATATTTTAGAAAGTAGTTTTTAATTTCTCAAAACTCAATTGATTTGTGAAAGTTGTGGACTCTTCATTGAAGTTTAAATGTGGGGAGAGATTCCATTTATAAGACAAAGTTGTCACATCAAAAAATGGTATCTTTTAGAATATAAAGCATTTGATGGCATGCTATATATCAATGGATAGATCTTGATGAGTACATTCTAAATCCAAAAGTTTTGACAAGTTTAGATTTTATTTGTAAAAGTTTCATTGGGCACACATTTTGGAAAAGAGAGAGAAAGTCAAAGTCCTTTAAGGGCCCCTTTGAGAGTCTAAATTTTCCCTAATGGTCGAATGATGGTTTTCAAGACTACTGTCAAACATAAACCACCAATCACTTCCTTGAATAGATCTAGGTCTCAGTCTATGCCTCTTATCAAATTGATTCTTATTCTTTAACCTTTCCTCTTTCAATCGTGCTATTGCAATCTCAATATCTTGAGGTCTTATGTTTACACAACATCCTTTGGTTGGAACATCATCAAGAAGGGCATTGTAGTTTGAGGTATGAAATCACATAGGACGTTGTTCATAACATTCTTCATATTTGAAATTGAATTAGTTTCTCTCTCAGGTAAGGTGCACATCCTTACCAAACCTAAAGGTGTCCTCATGGTAGTCAGGTCCCTGCTTTTCATTGCTAGTTGAAACTGATCCTATCGTGAGTAAAAATCCCCCATGGAATATATTTACCTTCCTGCAAATGCCTCTGCAAACTCATCTACAATTGGCATGGCACCCACATATCTAATTGTAACCTTGTTCATAGGTTGCATATTGGGAATAATTGTAAAGAACCGTTTTTCTTTGGAAGTATGAACCACCTGTTTGAATATGGAGCACAGGAAGGCTCCAAAATACCCATCTTGATCTTTTCATTAAGCAATTAAATGAGTTTTGGTAAATGATCCTTTGGAACTCGAACAGGCCACAAGCTCCAAGGCACCTAAGGGATAGTGAAAATCACCATAGAGAAATGATGGAAGGATCAACACACCATATCTCATGTGGCTCAAATGCAAAAGCCTTTCCGTGTTTGGAAAGAATTTATTCAAAGCATATTATTTCAACCTCTGTCAAGCTATCCTCGCAACCCTTCTTTAACTCCTTCAAAGAATCATGCGTAAAAATATGTACAATCTTTCTCGGGTCACGAAGACCAGGCTACAAAGCATCTTGCTCCATCTTATCTATTTAGATCTTTGGTAGAGGTAATGCCATTGGTTTCACTTTCTTTTCCATGGACTTCTACTTGGTCTCCACTCGTACATCAACACCTTGAGCATTTTCTAAATCCTCAATGACTTTGTACATTTCTATTGAGCATACCTTCACAACCTCATCTTCTATGCACAAATTGCAATCGACTAAAGACTTCAAGTCTTAAAAGGCATCCACAAATGAACACTCATCAAACACACCAGCAATGCATTCATCATCTTCTAGCAAACCATTTATCTTCAAACCTTGTTATGCACTATTTACATATTATCTTCCCCGCTCAAGGTCTTGACACTTTGTAAAAGCAATAGATCCATGGTCTATTATTCCTACAAATCCTACAAAAAAAAACTCCTTTGAATCTACATTATGCGATAAATTTTCTCTTCTTGTACCACTGCAGTCCCGCTCTACGATGGTACACGGCCAAAACCCCTCATATCCCTGAAGTCCTTGAATTCTTTGTTTGCCTTTGGCAAGGGTTGCTCTCAAATACTTTCATGGCTCATTTTATGGTCCACACAAAGAGTAATAAATTGGACCATAGGCTTCCCATCCCAAATTCTTATTCTAGCATAAGCTAACACATCCTCCATCTCCTTGGTTTCCATACGAGTAGAAGTGATTTATGGTTGCCCAAGGATAAGAGGGTATGTAGACATATCCTAGACAAACAAATGACGGTCATCTTTCACATCCCCTACAGTAACCCTTACATCTCGATAAGCTCTATACAACTCCCTTGATGAGGTGTTTGCCACATGAATCATCCATCCATGATCTATATGGATTGGACATTTCCCTTTTTGGTAAAGACTCTTTGATATGAGGTTAATTTTTGACCCATGGTCTATCAGTGCAAATATATGGATCCTCTAAATCTCCCACTTTTACCAAGGTCTCAGTAGTTTCTCTTGCCCAATGCCTCTTGGAGTAATAACTCTTGAGAGTTGTCTCAACTTCATCTTCATCATCCAAGAAGTGAACATGAATTAGTCCTCCCCATAAACTTGTAGAATCTAACAACAGTTTCTTCACCTTGCTCACCATAGATATGTACTCCATGTGCATTTAAAGTCTATCCTTCACCCTGTATATATATACATTCGGTAAGAGACCATTGCTTTCTATTTATAATATATATGATTTTTTTGTGGAACTCCCGCTTTGCTATAGCAAGGACCTTACCAAAGGTAAATTCCACCTTATTATTCAATATCCTCTTCTCCAAACCTTTAAATCTATATCTAGTTGTATTTTGTAGGTAGGGAAACCCTACTTAGTGCTTACAGCCTCAAATGTGTAGTGGAAGTAGCATTGGAGTGCACTAGCATCCTAAATTGGAATGGTTGTATCTCCTTGCTTAGATGCCCAAATGAGCTTCTTCTTGGCTCTATAAGTTCACTCTCATCTTGAAAAATGATGGAACATCATTGATGTGATATTTGATTCATTTTTTGTTCTTTTTAGACTATTTTTTTACATTTTTATGGACATTTGTAGCCCTTTTTCGTTCAAAACTGTCATAACGAGTAAGAAACAAAAAATTGTCCCATGAGGCTCAAATTTCATGTTGAAACTCACCTTTCCACTCGGAAAGCATTTTGGAACTACTAGTTGTGCGATCGCACATGAAACCTGCTTTTTTTGGCCAAGATCGCCTGCATTGAAATTTTTAGGCAAAACAAGCGTGCCACTTTGAAACACATGACATTTGTACATTACTAAAGAAAAATTTGGAATTTTTTAATGTGACAAAACATGCGACAGTTCCACGTCCTAGGCCTCACCTGCCCGGCAAGGTATGCACACACCTGCAACAGCGACACTTGTTTTCACATATATCACACTAAGTATGTACATTGTAGCATTTGGTCCCACACATCAAAAGCATTAAAATTGAGGTGGATAGTTTTAGTTTCATATTACAAAAATTGTACGGCACAACGAAGACAACACAATTGCTAATTTGGTTTCTTTGGGCTCGCCAAGGGCCCAATGGCCAACAATTCGCGATTTTGCCGCCCTAGACCTTCGAGACGGATTGTGATGGTCATGAAACTCTCTAGGGGTGGGGATTAGTGTGATTCATTTTACACCCACCCTTTCCCATCTTATCGGTTGTGTGTGACACAATAAGTATTTTTTTGGATTTGGGCTCGCCAAGGTTGAAGACATAGACAAAGACACATCATGCAAATGTGTGATACAAGTGAACATCATAAACAAGGATTCTCATGAAAAAGGGTGCTCATGCCATTGAGTCTCCTAGTTGGGGACAAAACTGGTGCAAAGTGAGTGATCGTATTGAAGGAAGGGCCTTCACTTGACACCACAACAAGCATGCATGCCCATCATGATGTCTGACTCCCCACTCTTGGAAGGCATGGGCTTCATGCATCATACCAAACATGGCCGTGGTAGCCTCCAAGGACTGTGCCATTGACCTAGTCTCTAGGCACGTTGAATATTTGTGAAAGATCTCTACCCCTCTAAACAACTCTATCACCAAAGTGTGTATGTCTGCTAGGAGAGGGTGTAGGAACCGAAGGTGTCGGTGCCTACGCTAATGGTTGTGGCTATTGTGGGGCAGCTGGCTACTAAGGGGATGAAAGTTGATGGGGGCTTGTCACCACCTTCATGCTCTAGCTGTTGCCACATGGTGCCTGCATTGAAAACAAAAAAACAATCAATCCCATGAAATGCAAAAGTGTGAAAAAAAATCCTAATAGGTAAATAAGGTAGCCCTTAGACTGTTACATTGTGGAAGTTGAATATGGACCCTAAACCCTAAACCATAAACTTGATAACTCTCACCGATAGCAAACAAAGCCTATCTCCATAGATACTAGGATATTTCTATAAATGCGATAGAGATCCTATAGGTTCTAGCAATAGAAGCTCATACGCTCAATGGGTTCAACATTGATATTAAGATGCCAAAGGTGGTTCCCTTTGACTCCCTTACACCTATAAGAATTGGAGGCATGTTTACAATAGTATCGCCACACATCCTGAGCTCACTACCTTGCAATCAGCTACACAATTTGCCATTGACAACGTCCAAGTCTTGGAGAGGCTATGAGTACAAGGAATTTTTTGCTTTCCAAATGTATGTACAAAAGATTCATTGCATGCTAATATGCACAAAGACAAGGGGATTACATCTACATAGGATGAGTTATAAGCATAGCACAATGCATGGTTTGGAGCCATATTAAAAGTAGTGTGCATCAAAAGTCATATCTATGAGCCTTCTTCAATCAAGATTGAAAAATTGGATTGAATTTCCTCTCAATCGAGAACCTAAATGCTTCTATTTTGTGAGAATGAAAACCAACCAAGAAACTAGGCTTCCTCTACAAGCAAGCTGCTATTTCTTTAAAAATACACTAAAGCCAATGTTCACTGAAAACATTGCAACCAATGTTTACCATAAACATTGTTTGCAACCAATGGAAAAAAGAAGAGCATTGGAAAGTCTTTGGTTTTTAGGGAAAACTTCAAGGATTTAGCCGTTGTTTAGGCCTACCGTTGGGGAGCCTTGTTGCTTGTTAGAGCTTGTTTATCTTACATGACAGTGCTCTTATTAGAAACACCATTTTAGAAGGAAGAGATGCAAGATGGTCACCCACAATCTTGCATGGATGCATGGTCATGATGAAAGCGTGCCACTTTCTTTCTTTCTTTCACTCCTTTTCATCAAGTGACCTTATAAACTAGCCAATAATTTTCAACTTTTGTCCTTTAGAAATACAATAAACATCAAGTACCTTTGAAGAGTGCTTTGCACATTTCACTCCACCTCTCTCTCTCTCTCTCTCATAAAATATAATATCTAACAAACCCAAATGATTTTCTCATATTAAACTGATTGTTCAATGTGGGATAATAAACAGGAACAAGGGTTAGAATATAGACATGTGCTTACGGATCTATCTCAACACGGGGCCAATGGTCAAGGGGTACAAATGAGAGATGTTATGTCAAAGAGCAATGCTACCTAATAGAGCTCAAAATACCTTAGGGTTAGCTTCATTAAAGACCTCCAAAAGTTAGCATTAAAAAGTCCTTTGACCTTACGCAAGTTAGGTCTCACCTCCAGGTGGGAATCATACCCAAGCATGAGGTGCTAAGATGCTTAAAGTGGTTGTGGGAACCTTGCCCAAAGCTTGAGGTGATTTTTATGCTTAAATGACTAAGATTTTTGAAATGTTAAATTCAAAGATAAGCTCTCAAGAGGCATGAAAGTCCATGATTGATTGACTAAGTCTTTAAGTATTCAATTTAAAACAAATGACTTAAGAAGCATAAAAGACACATGTTTCCTTGATTGAATAAGTCCTTGAAGTATTCCATTTAACCAAATGAACTAATAAGCATAAAAAACACTTGTTCAAATGATTCTCCATATGTGGCATTCATGATGTGCTTGAATCCTATTGGTTAGGTTATTAAGGTGTCCAATGAGAATTTAAATACATAAATATAAATAATTAAGTTCTTTCTCTCAAAAGAGGAAAAAGAGGACACATGTCCAAAGGAAATAATAAAATAATACAAGAGAGAGAGAGAGAGAGAGAGAGGTGGACCAAGCATGAGAGGGGGGGTATACTCTCCCACACACACACACATTTTCTCATTGTGTGGAGTACAAAATGCAAGAGCTCCATCTCCTTCTCCAAGTTTGTTGAGAAGTGGAGAGCCTACACCAACACTCTTGCTTATGGAATGTAAATCCAACCAAGAGCCATGATTCAATGCTTAAGCTTTCCATCTTCTTCATCTTCATTCCTATGGTATTATGCTATGATAAGAAAGAATAGTGATGATAAGTGAGGAACTATTTCTTTCTCCTATGTAATGTTTCTTCTTTCTCTTCCCTACCCTCATTCCCTGCTAGATCTCTCCACCTTCGAAGGTGTTTGAGGCCTTGGGAATGAGTCTTGGGATTGTTAATGCTTTTTGCAAAGTTTATGTCAATCTCGTGATGCATGAATCTTTCCATATTCATAGCATCACCAAGGTCACAAGGAACACAAATATTGTATTATAACAAAGTTTCTCTTGATGGGAGAATCTATAATACAAATGCCTTTTGGAGGGGGACCGGATCTAAGTAAATCCGGTCCTCATCTATTCTCATGTTCTCTAATACTCTCTCTCTCTTGCAAAAGTGTTGTTCCTGCCCAGTTATTTAAGTACTATGTTTATATTGCTACGATCAATTAAGTTCACCCTCCAAGTTCTCAAAGTAATCTTACAAAAATTCTTACTCTAACTCTCTTAATTCCGTTATTATCAAAGTTTATAGGCAATTTGCATTACATTGGTATCAGAGCATTTGGTTTCTCTTTTCTTGCTTAAGAAGAGAGGTCCTTAAGTAGCCTATTAATGGTTGATTTTTTTAAGTATATTAGGGTAAGTGGGACTGGGATCTATTATCAATTTTGTTGAGCCCATTGTGTGGGATATGGGGCACACCTTGGGAGCTTTGGTATGGATAATGGAGTCTTCTTATGCTCATGGATGCAAGAAGGCACCCCCAGTTCCTTGACACCTTGCATGTTTTCTAGATCTCATTAGTCTTGAGTGAATCCATGAGACAATGACCGAAGAAAATGCATACAAAGGGGACCTTTCCAGCAATGAATGAGAATATGCACTAGTTTTTGTGCCAAAGGTAGAGTACTCATACACCTAAATCACAATATATAGTTTTTACTTGATTTTATCTTTTTAGATGATTGTATACTTTTTCTATTCTATGATGTCTTTCATTTAACTTTATGTGCTCAAAGGGTCAAATATTTTGTACACTCCCCATTGACGAGCGTTGAACCACCTTGGATTGTGGCTTTATGGGCAAATTTCACATAGATAGTGATAAGGCCAAGTACTATGGGACTATTAAAAGGATACTAAAGTTCAATTTTAGAACCTTTCACATCTTTGTTTTTTGGGTGCAATTTGTTGAAGAATGTGTCTAGATGGAATGAGAATGAAATCTACATGATGGAATTTAGTGCGGATTACATGCAAAGGTATGAAAACTTAGTTTTTCCATGCATCTTTTAGCAGGTGAGTAATTACCAAATTTCAATTTATTTTATACTATCATAATACCGATGTCACTCATTTTAAGCTTTTGTTCTATAGGTCATCTTTATCCCATCAATCCACCAACCTTTGGTTCAAAGAGAGAGAGGATCAATGAGTCATGTCCCATTGCTAATCCTAGTGAGAAGGATGAGTGTCATGATGATGATGATGATATGAAATATGACAGATTTAAACATGATGAGGCCAATACATCTACAAATTATGATTTGGTTTCTCTCTTTGTTGATTTAGGAGCCATGGGTCTAGATCTAGATGATGTTGCTTGTAGAAATGTTTCTGAAGATGATTCATAAACATTTTATATATTCTATTCTATGAGAATTTTTTACCATTTCCCCCCCTCCTTGCTCTCTCTCTCTCTCTCTCTCTCTCATTTTATCAAGAGTACTAATTTATTTTAGTGAAATGTGTGTGTTTAGTTTAATGATGAGATATGTATCATTTTTTTGTCCAAACTTTTATGAAAAATATCAAATGCTTCATAATTGTTTTGGTAGAATAGAAAGAAGTACTCAAATTTAATTTTTTTTCTCCAAAGTGTTGCACGCTAATTCTAGAGGTAGACAATGGTGATTACTACCTCTCTCTCTCCCTCTCTCTCTCATGTGCACATACACACACATCCACCTTCATATATTTCTTATGTGGTCATTTGAAGAGTTATGGATGCAAATGGATTCAGTGTTTTGTGTTGTGTGCAATGCGAGAGTGTGGCCGCTTCTGTAGAATTGAGCAAGAGCTCCATAAGTGAGCTCCCTGCTCATCATCTCTTCACAAGAAAAGACCTAGATAAAATCCAATCTGTCCAAAGTAATCATAAATTCATGCATCAGTACCATCATCAGAAAGAGAACGAGATCTAGGAGGGCCTTTTTAATTGACATCGTATGAAAGTCAACCCTCTACTCTTGAGAAAGTAATCAAAGGATGAATTTTGAACTCAAAACAGGCAAAACAGCTAGTTTATTTGAATTCAAATTTTTCCTTCAAAATGAAAGTTAAGGTCTAGCAAAAAAAACCATATCATATAGCATATCTACAAAAAGAGGTCAGTGTGTAGATCATAGATCTATAATCTTCACTCAAATTTGTGATCGCATGCAGGAAGGGTGAAAATATTAAACTTATCTATTCCCTTTTTTAGGGAAAAAAGTGCATCCTTTGACCATTCTTACACCTCTCTTACACACACACCATTTTTACACACATGGCATACATCTATTTGTCAAAATGTTAATCACCTCCATAATAGCATGGAAAGTAAAGAGGCCCTCTTGGACTCCATTCTCTCCTCAAGTTTTTTGTCACAATTTGATAAAAAATATGACGTTCCTTAATATTTGTATGTAGAATATAAAGAAATACACAAATTTGAATATTTCAACGCTAAAGAGAGGATGGTAATGTTTGTGGTAATTTTTGCGGTGATGTATGCGGTAGTAATAGAGATAAAAGCATGGAAATACACGTGGTAATCTCTAATTTATTAGAAAAATCCTCTCCCCCCAAACTCCTCGTTGGCTAACCGATTTTGGAGACTCTCTCTACAACACGCGAGAAATGGCCGCGGTAAACTTTTTGAAAGTATTATAGTGCAGCAACTTCACAAATTTTGATCTTTGGTTATTCATTTAAACACCTCATAATTGAAGTAACTCATTTAAAGTATTCAAGTAAGTTTCACATTGAGTCTGCAAACTCTCATATTCATCCGAATTTGGATATAATAAGTTTAGAAGGGGACAACAATGTTGACAATCAATATGTTTTTCTTGGTTTCATCAAGCCTCCTACTAAATCATGTATCATTCAAATGATTAGCTGGACTACTAAGAGGTGCCACTGTGAAAAACCTTGTGTTCATGAGAAAATCTCACTGCAAAGGGCCAAGACAAAGATGCGGTACATGGGGTCTATATATAACTAGGCCCAAGGACCTATATATTGCATAGTTGGGTAGAGAAGAGCATGTGTTTGTCGCGAGTCTCCTATCCCAAGTCTCTCACACATAGTGCATGAAGCACTCACAATGAAAAATCTCTCTCTCCAAAAACCAATTGACTCTAATACCACTTGTGAAGTGCATGAAAGTGATGCATGTACAAAGAGGGCAAAGCAGAGAGAGAAGCAAGAGACACAATATGTGTGGTGGAGCTCAACATGAGCATTGGAATGCCTCACTACTCCTTATTGATCTATATTACGAATAAATAGATATAAGGTTAGTGCAGTCAGTAAGACAAGCGTTCAACTAGTTGGCATGGATGCTAACAATGCCTAAACTCGTTCAATAAAAGAAAATGGCCATTTATTTGTTATTTTTCTAGAGAGAGCAAATATGTATTCTTTTACAAGACCCTCCTTTTGACCTCAATATCTATACTATTATAAAAGGGGGAGGAATCATGCCCCCCCCCCCCCCCACCCCCCCCAACACGTGGTGGAAGCAGCTTCATCTAGCCATCTTTTGAAGATTTGATAGTGTGTCTTACAACCCTATACACTCTAGAATACAGACAAAGACGTACAAAAGAGAGAGAAAGAGATATGCAATAGCTTTTTGGTGGGTCCTAGGCAGTAAGGTGCAGGGCTGAATTATGAATTTGAGGAGTAGAGCAGTAATTCCAAGGCCACTCATCAATTCCCTATGTTCATGGTGAGGCGGTCTGGGGCGGGCGATAAGAGAGGCGACCTCTAAATCCCCTCAAGGAACCCATTCTGCTCAACTGGGGTTGGGGAAACCACAATTAAGAAACAACAACAACAAACCCACAACAAAACAAGTAAAGGGGCACCACCTAGTTATAGAGAAAACTAGGATGCAAAAGAGGAAAATCCCTGACCAATACAAGTGAGTGGCATAAAATGGTAACCATCTTTTTGCAACATTTGTCAACCTACTCAATGTCCTCTTCCTCATATGTGTATATATTTTTCTACGCTATTAAGTTATATAGAGTAAATTCCCCCTCTTCGTTTAACCTTTGTGGCGACACATACATTATACTCTTCCCAAAAATGTCACCTTAGTCATATATTTATATTACCACCCTTTTCTTTTTTTCTTTGTAAATAGAATAAGCATACAATAACCAACTATATACCCCCAAACTTTCTTACCTCTTGTGAATTAGTAGTAGAAAAATAATATATCCATCTTCCACCCCATATAGATAAATTCCCATGGAAATCAACTCTCCACTTGTCTTTACCAAAGATTATGGTCCCTCTCTACAAGTCTTCTATGCCCCCTACATAGGTGGCCCAATATCTCTTAAGAATATACATATAGTTTCTCTCCTTTCAAAAAGACTCCAATTGTATATTCTTTTCACAAGCAAATAATATTGGGCCCTCCTCTATTTGTTTAAGCATCATAGCCTTTTGAAAAAGCACGATTCCCCTTGGATGCATACAAGCAAAGGGCCCATACAAGAAGACTTAGAAGCAAAAGGTTCCCTAGCCTAGTGTGGACCTTCCAAACCGGATTCCTTGGTGCATGGGCATGAAGAATAGTCCAAATTCATATCAAACATGTTGAGAAGGTCAATTTTGCCTTTTGAAGCATGTCATTCCGAGCTACAGGTAAAAAGTTATGGTCAAAATAGTGTAAATCTGTCAGATTCACAGCAAAAGGGAACTGTAAATCAAGTAAATCAAGAGGGTGAGATCTTATTTTTCCCCTACTTATCTTCTAGAAGAGCAATGAGTGTTCAAGGTCACTTCCATGTGATGGGACCAACCTAAAGATGCTTTCTAAATGCCAAAACAGACAAGTTGAGATACCCTGCAGGAGCCACCCGTAGGGCCTCATGGTGGGTCCCACCTACATTATGCACCCCTATGGAGCCTTCACGGTCAAAAATGATCTTTTTGGTGAATAAACAGTCCCTTTTATGTCCAATATTCAATGAGTGGTTAAAGGACACTTAATTAGGTCTAATCACTTACTCTAATTAAGTGTAGCATAATCCCACTCCTACACAACTATAAATAGCCCCCCTTGGAGAGACTCAAGGACACACACCTATATTCTCAACTTCATGTTGTTTCTTGATCAATAGTAGAGAAAACCCCAACTCTCCCTCTTTCACATCCTCCCTCCTAACCCTCTTCTTTGGAGGAAGCGCAATTCTATTCTCCACTCTTTCCATTCTACTATCTCTTACTCCATCAACCCAATAAATCATTTGTAGCACCTCAATAACTTGTAAATACATCATGATCTCTCTCATGGTTATGTTAATGATCATGAAATCATCTTCAAAACTTTCAAGTGTCGCAATTCGTGATGGTTAGCCAACGTCTGTCCTCCCCTTAAAAGGTGTGCGAGAAATCAAGTAAGTGTTCTATTCTCAATTTACCATTGGTTTGTTTCTCCACACTTATTCAATTGGTCTAAAGAAATTTCTCACTCCAACTCTCTTTTGCTTCATTACATATGCATGTGGCTACCTCTCATGGTGATTTTATTTGTGTCACGGCATTGCATAGATGGAGATGAGCTCTCTATGCAAAGTGTGTTAGTTTGATGTAAGTGATTCTCTTGTGTGTTTGAGAGGCAAGTCTTGTGCGAATGATTTTTTTGATGAGTGCTTCAGAGAGGAAGAGTTTGGATGTATTATGGGTATTCTTATGGGGAGAAGGTGAATGCTATTCCACAAATTGCATATTTCATTTTGATGCACGGCATTGGGTTGCATAATCATTGATGGTGTTCAAGTGTCCAAAGTGTATATAGAGTACGGGGGTTTTCAAAGTGTGTTTCTTGAGTGGGTGAGTGCAAGTGTTATTTTGATTGGTTTCCTTCTCCACTCCCAAAAGAAGGTGGTGCCCCAAGTAGTGTGCGTACCTCTTTACGAACATTTTGTGAGGGTAGGCCCATTGGTTTGGGTTTAGATGCCCCATTTCAAAAAGCTCGCCCTCATAAAGTGGTGCCCCCACGGAGGAACATATTTCCAAGCTACCTTCAAATTTTTTAGTGATGAACAATGGAGTTCCCATCTATCCATTTCATTTTGCACAACACATTAGAGTAAATGTTCACATAGATAGAAAAGTCTTTTTCTAGCAACGCATTGTTTTTATGTTTGGTGCAGAAAGACTTAGAGAAATACTGGCATCACCCAATCCAATTATACTTCCAATCATCAATTATAAAACTTCTTTTGATGTTCACGTTTTCATTTTGTTTTAAAGGCAGGAACAAGGAGTGGTGAAGGGGTGCTCAAGGGCCATATGAAGGAACGAGGTCTTCAAACCAACAACGAGGAGTAGCACATGAATCACGATCAAAACAATGAACCTTTTAGGCCTATTGCTCGACAATCCATTCATATAATCAATGCAACTAAGTTTAGGTTTCAATCTATCATAAGGAGGATATTTGGATCCACTCGCCTCAATGAAATCAATGCTTGAATTAATCCATTTATTCTACCTATGATAAAGTACGAATTAACAATGGATGTGTACATCTTCATTTTAATGTAATCAGATTTATAGTGTCAATAATCTTGTGCGGCCCGTAAGAGAAAAGTTTATTTTAAAAAAAAGAGATTTCAAAAAGTCTAAACAAAATGTCAAGTTCTTTTCCCACGTTCTATGCAAGAAGTGGGGAAGATGCGCAAGAGTTTCTTGACAACTTGGAGATGGCACATCTCATATCCGGGAGAGATGAAGAGGAAGTAAAGCTACGAGCCTTCCCGTTGGTTCTAAAAGCAGAATCTAAAGCATGGTATGAGACCTTGCAACCCCAAATCAAGTCCAATTGGGAGAGACTGCGAGCAAGCTTCCTCTCCAAGTTCGGGCAAGGTGATACTTCTGAAGGACTATGGAAATGTCTTATTGGACATAAGCAGGTATCACTTGAAGACTATCCCTCTTATGAAGCAACCTTTGTCAATCTATGGGGTAGGTGGGAGGCTACATTAGAAAATCATGGTGGTGCACCTAACTTTCTAAAAAGAGAGAGATTCATGGTTGGCTTGTATCCACTTTTAAAGGCTAAAGTAGAGCTAAAATTCCCATCCACCTTCGAAGAAGCACGTGAGGTAGCCATCATCAAGTTTAGAAAACTACACTTCCAAGCACATAGAGCAAGGGGTTTGAATGAAGTAAGTGAGAGGGAGTCTTCACAAACCATGGAAGCACCAATTAGGGCCCCTCTTGCACAATCTTCACAAATAGGAGATAACTCTCAACAAGAGGTTTTACAAAGGCTAACTCAACAACTTGAGAACCTCACTCTGAATCTAGTACAAAGCCTACCTCAACAACGACAACCAAGAGAAGGAAATCGCAATCAACGAAGAAAAGCTCAAGAGTTGCGATGTTGGAATTGCAATGAAATGGGCCATGGCATGTACAATTGTCCACATCCAAGGCGACTTCCGGGAGACATATATCCCCCCAGACCGCCTCCTCTCACTATGCAGCAAGAACAAGCTCAAGGCCCACAAATCCTTCATCGACCATCACCACCAGCAAATATACCTCCGTCCCACATGAGGAGGAAGAAAGAGGAGTCAACATCATCAAGCTAGAAGAGGTAATAGATGAGCATACTCTAAACTTTGATGTTATGTCGGCAGAAAAACGCACAAGAGCACATGATAAGGATGAAGACGTGAGAAGTGAAGGAACAAATTCAGCCAGAAGGGACAAGAAGAAGAAGTCAAAGATGGAAGAAGCTAAAAGTAACAGGAAGAAAAGATCAAAGCGAAGGGAAATTGGTATCAACGACTTCCCATTGGGAAAGGAGCTAGAGCCCTACAACATCCTCGAGGATTTACAAACCCAAAAGCCAAACATTTCATGGCCTCAACTTCTACACCTATGAGCCAAAGTAAGAAGGCAGTGGCCAAAGTTGGTAAGTACAAGAATTCCAAAAAAGAAAGCAAATCTTTCCATTAAGGTTGTGGCCTCAAAGCTACAAAAAGATGCGGAACCCATTGTGGATGCTTACATAAGGGGTAAAAAGGTGTCTAATGTATATGTTGATGGTGGAGCTCAAATGTGTGTGATCATGGAAAAATCAATGAACAAGTTAGGGCTTGAAATTACAAAGTCCTCTAATTGTCAAGCTAGGCTAGCCAACAACTCAAGTGTGAAGTGTTTGGGGATCATTGTAAATGTAAAAGTCTCTGTATGTAACATAGATGCACGAGTGGATATGTATGTCATGCCAGCTAAGAGGGAGGGCTATCCCATCATCCTAGGGAGGCCTTGGCTCATTGCTGTGAATGCAGATCAAAAATGGGGAAGTGGTCGTTTGATTCTTAAGAAGGGTCAACCGGTGGTGTATGATTGGCGAGAAGGAAAGCAACTAGATATCAACTATGAAACCACGGCAGATGAAGAGAGCGAGGAGGAGAGTCCTTACTCAAGTGATGAGGAAGCATCAACCAGTGCATCAACCAGTGAAGAGGAGTCTTCTTTGGAGGTAATGGGAATTGTATTCAACGCCAACACTCAAGATGTTCCAGTAGAAGAAAAGCCAACAGACAATCACACACGAGGGGATGAAAGGTTCCACCACCTTGAAGAAGGATTTGAGAAGATGCTTGCAAAAGATCTTACTTGTGAGGAGAAGAGGTCCTACATCAATATGTTAAGGAGGTATCCCAATTTGTTTATCACTGACTACTCACAAATAAGAGGTGTAGATGTAATAGAGCATCGAAATTAATTGAAACCAGGGACCAAACCGGTGGCTCAAAAGTTAAGGCGACTAGGATTTGTGCAACAAAAGGCTCTCCTACAGGAAGTGAATCGACTCTTGAAGGCTGGCTTCATCTATCCAATATCCAACTCCGAATGGGTATCACCTATTGTAGTCACTCCCAAGAAGAATGGTAAGTGGAGGGTCTGCGTGGATTACAAACCCCTCAATGCTACGATAAAGAGGGACCACTTCCCTCTCCCTTTCCAAGATGAAATTTTGAATGAAGTAGCAGGTCACGAATGCTACACGGTGTGTGATGGGTATTCAGGATATTTTCAAATTAGAATAGCAGAAGAAGACCAACCAAAAACCACCTTCATCACACCTTGGGGATGTTTTGCATTCAGAGTAATGCCTTTTGGGCTCACCAATGCTCCTAGCACCTTCATGAGATTCACAATATTTGTATTTCAGCCATTCTTTGGAAAATCTATAAGAGTCTTTATGGATGATTTCTGTATTTATAGTTGTAGATCACTTCATTGCCAAAAGGTTGAAGAGGGGCTTAAGAGGCTCCATCAATTTGGGGACAACTCAACCCAGAGAAGTGTCATATCGGTGAATCTCAGGTGGTTTTTCTAGGCCATGTGGTTTCTTCACAAGGAATTCAAGTGGATCCCTCTAAAGTAGAGGCCCTTTTGTCATTATCTCCACCAACAACAACTAAGGAGCTAATGACCTTCAACCACAAAGTGAGGTACATGTCTCGCTTCATCCATCTCCTAGCACAAGCCATCGCCCCTTTGCATAGGTTGGCAAGCCAATCTACATTTGAATGGGGGAGGGAACATGCAAAATTTTTTGAGGAAGTGAAGGGCATTCTTAGCTCTCTCCCAATCCTAATGCCACCAGATCCAAAGGAGACCTACTATGTCACTCCAAGTGTAGGTTTTGAAGCAATTGGTGTTGTTTTGATGCAAAAAGATCCTAAAACATCATACATGAGGCCGATCTATTTTGCAAGCAAGGTGATGACTCCGGCCGAGAAGGGACACACTGAAATGGAGAAAGTGGTCTTTTCAATCTTGTTTGCGGTAAGGAAGTTTCGATCGTATCTTCTCCCTGTGCCATTTGTTTTTCTCACCTTAGAGCACAATCTACCATATGTAGTACAACACATGAGCCTCTCATCTCGAATAGCAAAGTGGGTGCTTGAACTCCAAGAATTTGAATACACTTTCCTTATAGAAGATAGCACAAGAGCAGGACTTGCAGACATTCTCACCTACAAAGTGAGAGAAAGGGAAGGATCACGACTACAAAGAGAGGAAGGCTCAAAACAGCTCAAAGTGAAGGAGATGGATAATGCCCATAATTTATGCTTTGACGGAGCTTATCAACGCCAACAAGACAAAGCAGCTGGGGGAATCATCATTTTGAACCCACAAAAGGAGGTAATGGTTAGGAAAGGTATCACTCTACCCAGTGTTCACTCTAACAATGAGGCTGAGTATGCTGCTCTAACCCTTGGGTTAGAAGAATGCAAAGAATTAGGCATACAAAGACTTATTATAAAAGGTGCTTCTTTGCTAGTGGTCAGGAAAATCCAAGGGACTTGGAGGTGCAAGAATCGTACATTGTTTGAGTGGCTTAGTAGTGTAAGAGCTTTGATGAAGGGTTTTAAAGCAACACAGGTACAACACATTGTGAGAACTCATAACAAGGAAGCAGACTTACTTGCAAATGAAAAGCTTCAAATGGCGGTAGGAGGTGTGAAACTATATGAACCCAAATATCAAGGGGAATGGTAGTTACAGATTAGCAGATTTTTCAGGAAAACTCCACAAGACCAGAGTCAATGGATGGAGATTAAAGCCCTACTTTCAACGTATCAATCCGTTGATAGGCAGTCATCTGCCTACATCGTCTAAGCTCCAAATTGACATGGCTCCCTTCGGCTTGGCAAATGCTCCACCTATTTTTAAAGCTTTGATGTGCAAAGAAGAACCAGCCTTGGAATCTGAACATACCCAAGGCAACCCTCCCATCTCCGATTTATGGGATTGAGGTAATGAAAAGTAGGTCTAATGGAGTAACAGAGTGCATGACACTCCTCCTACTGAAAAAAAAAATGGAAAAGGAAAAATGACAAAAAAAAGAGACAAAAAAGCAGAAAAAGAAGCAACACCATTATCCTAAAGATATGAATATCTC
Organism: Adiantum capillus-veneris; assembly: GCF_014529385.1. Taxonomy (NCBI): domain Eukaryota; kingdom Viridiplantae; phylum Streptophyta; class Polypodiopsida; order Polypodiales; family Pteridaceae; genus Adiantum; species Adiantum capillus-veneris. The sequence continues at coordinate 102,095,040 of NC_140946.1, forward strand.
TAGGCTTGGGGGAGGGCTAATATGAGTGGCATAAAATAGTAACCATCTTTTTGCAACATTTGTCAGCCTACTCAACGTCCTCTTCCTCGTATGTGTATATATTTTTCTACGCTATTAAGTTATCTAGAGTAAATTCCCCCTCTTCGTTTAACCTTTGTGGCGACACATACATTATACTCTTCCCAAAAATGTCACCTTAGTCATATATTTATATTACCACCCTTTTCTTTTTTTCTTTGTAAATAGAATAAGCATACAATAACCAACTATATACCCCCAAACTTTCTTACCTCTTGTGAATTAGTAGTAGAAAAATAATATCTCCATCTTCCATCCCATATAGATAAATTCCCATGGAAATCAACTCTCCACTTGTCTTTACCAAAGATTATGGTCCCTCTCTACAAGTCTTCTATGCCCCCTACATAGGTGGCCCAATATCTCTTAAGCATATACATATAGTTTCTCTCCTTTCAAAAAGACTCCAATTGTATATTCTTTTCACAAGCAAATAATATTGGGCCCTCCTCTATTTGTTTAAGCATCATAGCCTTTTGAAAAAGCATGATTCCCCTTGGATGCATACAAGCAAAGGGCCCATACAAGAAGACTTGGAAGCAAAAGGTTCCCTAGCCTAGTGTGGACCTTCCAAACCGGATTCCTTGGTTCATGGGCATGAAGAATAGTCCAAATTCATATCAAACATGTTGAGAAGGTCAATTTTGCCTTTTGAAGCATGTCATTCCGAGCTACAGGTAAAAAGTTATGGTCAAAATAGTGTAAATCTGTCAGATTCGCAGCAAAAGGGAACTGTAAATCAAGTAAATCAAGAGGGTGAGATCTTATTTTTCCCCTACTCATCTTCTAGAAGAGCAATGAGTGTTCAAGGTCAATTCCATGTGATGGGACCAACCTAAAGATTCTTTCTAAATACCAAGACAGACAAGTTGAGATACCCTGCAGGAGCCACCCGTAGGGCCTCATGGTGGGGCCCACCTACATTATGCACCCCTATGGAGCCTTCACGGTTAAAAATGATCTTTTTGGTGAATAAATAGTCCCTTTTATGTCCAATATTCAATGAGTGGTCAAAAGACACTTAATTAGGTCTAATCACTTACTCTAATTAAGTGTAGCATAATCCCACTCCTACACAATTATAAATAGCCCCCCTTGGAGAGACTCAAGGACACACACCTATATTCTCAACTTCATGTTTTTTCTTGATCAATAGTAGAGAAAACCCCAACTCTCCCTCTTTCACACCCTCCCTCCTAACCCTCCTCTTTGGAGGAAGCGCAACTCTATTCTCCACTCTTTCCATTCTACTATCTCTTACTCCATCAACCCAATAAATCATTTGTAGCACCTCAATAACTTGTAAATACATCATGATCTCTCTCATGGTTATGTTAATGATCATGAAATCATCTTCAAAACTTTCAAGTGTCGCAATTCGTGATGGTTAGCCAACGTCTGTCCTCCCCTTAAAAGGTGTGCGAGAAATCAAGTAAGTGTTCTATTCTCAATTTACCATTGGTTTGTTTCTCCACACTTATTCAATTGGTCTAAAGAAATTTCTCACTCCAACTCTCTTTTGCTTCATTACATATGCATGTGGCTACCTCTCATGGTGATTTTATTTGTGTCACGGCATTGCATAGATGGAGATGAGCTCTCTATGCAAAGTGTGTTAGTTTGATGTAAGTTATTCTCTTGTGTGTTTGAGAGGCAAGTCTTGTGCGCATGATTTTTTTTATGAGTGCTTGAGAGAGGAAGAGTTTGGATGTATTATGGGTATTCTTATGGGGAGAAGGTGAATGCTATTCCACAAATTGCATATTTCATTTTGATGCACGGCATTGGGTTGCATAATCGTTGATGGTGTTCAAGTGTCCAAAGTGTATATAGAGTAAGGGGGCTTTCAAAGTGTGTTGCTTGAGTGGGTGAGTGAAAGTGTTATTTTGATTGGTTTCCTTCTCCACTCCCAAAAGAAGGTGGTGCCCCAAGTAGTGTGCGTACCTCTTTACAAACATTTTGTGAGGGTAGGCCCATTGGTTTGGGTTTAGAGGCCCCATTTCAAAAAGCTCGCCCTCACAAGAAAAAAGGAAGGTACAGATACACAAACCAAACACTGAGAGAGAGAGAGAGAGAGATAGAGTTTTGTGCAAGAGTTAAGCTTCAATTTAAATGATTGACACGGTGTCGTGCAAGTTCGCTCCAATGCAAAAAAGATGCCAGAAAATACAGATCAAGGCCGCCCAAAGTAAAACTAAAGTGCTTGCCCAATTCAACCAAAGGCCTAAAGATAATGGCCACCCTATTTTTAATAGGGTGTGAAGCCAAGCAAAAAAGGCATGGCGTGGAGGTGCAGACAACGAGCACGCACGCGGGAGGTTGGAAAAACCTCTAGCACTGGCCTTCACAAGGATTGGTTGAGCTCGACGATGAGACGAAAAGTGTGGAGCATGCCTAGGCACTCACATTCAAGCCAAAAACCACGTGATTTGGTGTTGTCCACAATCCGGTCCTGCCACATCATCAAGGGAGGGGACCCATACGCGACGTCGCTAATGGGTGCCTAAGTTTTTTTAAAGCATGTGAGAGCCATGCAACCTATAAAAAGGGGAGTTCGTGTGCTTGTGGGGATCACTAGATTTGAAGCTCTTCTCTCCGGAGAAGAATAGCAAGCTAAGAAAAAGCCCTCTTACTCAAGGAAAGAAATTAAGCCCGGATTACGAAAGTTAAGTTTTTTTAGCCATTTGTATACATAAGCTTAACCTCATAAGCTCTCATTAACCTATTCTTAAGCTCATAAGCTCTCATGAACCTACTCTCTAATCCCATAAGCCGAGCCTCTTAACCTCTTAAGTCAAGATTCATAGCGTAATCTCGCCCTTAATCAATCTAATCCTAATTTCCTTAAACCAAACCTCTCTAAGCTCTCTGAGCCAATTCCCTAAACCCGGCTTAAAGCTTCTAAGCCATCATTATCCACTTGAATCCTCAACCTTAACCCCCATAATTCATCATAACCTTGTTCTAAGCCATCATTAGCCATTCGAATCCCCAACCTTAACCCCCATAATCCATCCTAATCTTATTCTAAGCTTGATTAGCCATTCGATTTCTCAACCTTAACCCCATAAACCATCCTAATCTTATTCTAAACTTGATTAGCCATTAAAATACTCAACCTTAACCTCCATTAGCCATTTGAATAGGGAAGAAGATGCCAAATCAGACGAAGATTGGAAGAAGAAACTCCTTTGCCTTAGTGGGAGGAAGCAGAAGGAAGATCAAATCAGGTCATTGATAATTTCCTTGATTAGCACATGGATTAAGCCAGGTTTCATCTTGTAAGGAGAATTCAGCCTTCATTAGTGATTGATTAACCATGGATTCTGTTAATTTATTGGAATTAGCCGAACTGCTTGTTTTTAACTCTGTTGTCGTTAATTGTGTCTGTTGCGCCGCTTTTCCCCGCACCTCTCATAGTCAGGGGCCCGGTGCCTTTGGGGCTCACCTTTCGCACAATTATCCTCCGACATTCTTGGTGAGCCCGACGTGAAATGAGCTGGGGTGAGCAATGTGGTGAAGAAGGATGTAAACACCGCAAGAGGATGCCATGCAGAAAATGATGCAGCAGTTTGTTGCTTACATGCAACAACAACAGGCTGCCCAACAGCATTGCAATTTGCAAGAGAGGATCCGTAAAGCTCAGCACACGGTAACCGAGAAATTGCATCGATTTGAAGGCTGGGATATAGAAAATTTTGCAATACCTATGAGCAGGCAATGGAAGAGAATGGAATTGATGATCAGAATTTAGTGGACGGGTTTCATTTAATTGTGGAGCCGAAACGTAAAAGTCGAATTAAAGAAATTCAAGTGGTTCAAGGCCTGAATTGGCAGGATTTCAAGAAGGCGCTTCAAGAGGAATACTTCCTTGAGGATTCGCAAAGAGTAACAAGGCAAAGGTTTATGAAGTGGGTGCAGAAGAAGAACAAAAATCTATTAGCACGAGAGTTATTACGGGAATTTAAGAAGAAATTCGAGCAATTGTCCTTGATAGAGCAACGTTCAATGAGGGATCAGAAGGTTGAGTTGTTCATTCAGACTACTCGTCCTCGACTTCATAAGAGTTTAGTGCAGTTGTTGGAGGATCCAACAGAATAATTAGGCTTAACATCCAACTGGAAGGTAGTCACACTGAAGCAGTCAACATGATCGTGAAATGACAAATGAGAGTCAATAAGCTGATCATGACTGACATCATGGATGTTGCGGAAGACGAACCTAAAGAGAAAACAACCTCGGCAATACCCAGAGTGGAGGAGCCAGTTCTTGACGAATTGGTGAAAGGTATTCAAGAATTAAATTTGAATATTAAACTTGTTAAATTTGACGATCTAACTGTAAAGGGGTCTGCATCTAAACCTAGACAGCAGCCACCACGCAAAGGCTGGGACCGATGCATGTGGTGTGAGAGTGAAGATCACAAGTACGTTAAAGAATGTGATGGTTTTGACGAAGCTTATAAAAGGAACATGGTGTTCTGTAAGGACAAGAAGATTCACCTTAGGGCAGCAGGTGAGATGCTCCACCTGAACTTCGGTAGAGGCGGCATGAAGAAGATAGTTGAAGAGATTCACCATAATATTTCTCTTGTGGAAGCAGTTATATATGGGCTGCAAGTCTGCGGGAAGGGTGATGATGATGGTGCAGGTACCAAGGGTCAATTATGGTCTTATGCTTTGAAGATAGCAAAAACAGGACAAGTAGCTTATGGGAAGCAGCGGCAAGTAGGGAATTCAATTTGAGAAACCACAGGGTGGACTGATCCGATGGATTCCCTCTCGGTGTATGCATTCATTGTGAAGTCTCAAGATAATGAGGCTATGGTGGAGGAAAAGAGGAAAAAAGATGAAGAAGTTCCTGGGACATAGAAAAGGAGAAGGAGGTTCAACAACAACAAGCAAGAAGAAGGTCCTACTCCTAAGCCATCTCCTGAAGTGGTGATGGAGAATGCACCTGAGGACAAAAATCAAGGTCAACCCAGGGGACCCTCTTATAAGATGAAGCCTGACATTAAATTAGATACAAATTTAAAGAAAGCCTTTGAAGAACGAAATCCGAATAGCAAGGTGGAGCTCACATTGGGTGATATATTGGGCATTGCAAAATGTGAGTTTCATGAGGAGATAATAGATATCATCAAAAGGAAGCGGAAGATACAAGTGAATAGGAGCTGGAGTCAGTGAAGAGCCAGGCGGTACGCCACATTGAAGCCATTCTAGATGACTATGAAGAGTATTTGGCGAATCTTAAAGAAGAAGAAGAGTCGAGGTCTGTGGTGATGTCAAATCCAACAGTACCTGAATTAAGGCATGTTTATTTCAATGAAGATGAATATAGTGAAAGCATACCAAGGAGGCACTTTTCAAGGACTCATTGGGCTAGAGCAACAACCAAAACTGTTGTGAAGCTTGGCGACATCAAAGAACCGGTATTATCACTCATAGATCATGGATCGGAGATCAATTTGATGGCTAAAAGTTTGCACAAAAAAGGGTAAATGGCCTATTGATGTGGACCATGGTTGGCGGATTCGGGCTGCCCATATGCTTCCAGGCGACCTCTATGGTGCATATGCCAATGTTAAGGTAAGTGTAGGGGATGTCTATGATTAGCAAAACTTCTTTATATAGGAACATTCCTCTTATCCAATAATTTTGAGGCAACCCTACATTACGGCTGTGTGAATGGAATCCAAAGTGCTGGATGATGGCTCGGCCTACGCCAGGGTTTGAAGCCATGATGGTAAGTAAGCAGTGTAATTATTGACTATATGTGTCATACCAAGAATAAGGACAGTCCACGTGATCATCCAATGTCGAAGATACGCAAGGAATTTAGAGAACACAGGTTTGCACAGGATTTTCTCGGAGTGCCATTATAAAGCGGGACTATGGTGGTACAAGTGAGGAGAAGTTATCACAAAGAGAAGCTTTCTCTTCGTGGTTTTTGGGGTTAGCATCTGAGGGTTCAATCTCTCTCAGAAAATTCAATGATTTTCCAAAGTGGGAACAACAGTATGTTTGAGGTATCCAAAGTGAATTGCAGGCTTGTGATGTGCTTGAATCAGATGATGTGATTTTAGGAGTATTTGAAGAGGTATCTTATATAGATACTATGTCAGAGCTTGAGGAGATCAACCAAAACAGCTTATAAAGACAAACTGAAGTGGTCAAGGTCCATTCAATGGACATGTATGATGAGTTAAGTATATATGAAGCCCTTATGCATATTGAAGATGATTCAGGTGAAACTATTGAAGCACAGGTAGAGACAAAATACAAGACCGTTGCAAAGAAAGTGAGGTCAATGGCTACACCGCTGTCAGAATGAAGTGATGGGATGATCAAGGAGGCTTCTTGATAGCCTATACTGAGGGATCCAAAGAACACAGGGAATAAGTTTACTAAGGAGACACTGCAGCAGCTGAAGGTTGGAGAAGACGGTTTCCTCAATGAAGAGGAGATCAAATGTTTTCAAGGTATGCTCAAAAAACATGGTAAATCTTTCGCTTTTGAGCCAAGTGAGATTGGGTGTGTGGATCCAAGTGTTGTTTCACCAATGGTTTTTTCACTGTTCCACACATGCCATGGAGCTTGCATCCTATACCAGTTCCTAAAGCTAACTTGCCAAAGCTTATGAATTTGCTTAATGAAAAGATTCAAATGGAAATTTTGGAGCCATCATGTGCACCATACTCCAATCGATGGTTTACTGTTCCGAAGAAAATTGGTACTTTAAGGTTTATACAATATATGCAGCCTGTTAACAAGGTAACAATCTGCAATGTGGGTACTGGCTCAATTGTGGATGAATTTTTTGAGGCCTTTGCAGGTAGATCTATTTACTCCATGGGTGATCTTTATTCAGGATATGATCAATTCCAGTTAGATTTGGAGAGCAGGGATCTTACTACAATGCGTACTCCTCTTGGTTTGGTACGAATGTGCACTCTGCCACAGGGTGCTACTAATTCAGTAGCTCCTATGATGAACGGCATGAATAAGGTATTAAGGTACTTTATCCCACATGTTACTATGCCTCTCATTGATGATCTACCAATTAAGGGCTATGAAGAAAGCTCAAAAGATGAAGCAAAAGACCAAAGGGGGTGCCGACAGTTTGTTGCTCAAGATTTTGCTGACTGTGATGCTATATTATTGAGGTTTGAAGAAGTTTACTTAACACTTTCAGGTCAAAATCGAACTTTTGGTGCTAAGGAGGTCTTAATTGTGGGGCATATGTGCAGTGCTGAAGGAAGAAGGCCAAGTCCAACAAAAGTCAAAGCTATCCAAAAGATGAAGGAAACATGTTCTTCGGTTACTGAGGTTCGTCAATTCTTGGGTGCGTGTGTGTTCTATTGTATTTGGATCCCATACTTTGCTCATGTTGTTGAGGTGCTGTATCAATTTCTACAAAAAGGTAAAAGGTTTGTTTGGGAAGAAGTTCACACACAGGCAAATTAAAGAAGATGCTTCTTGAGGCTCCAACCTTGAGGAAAGCTGATTATAAATGCGACAGGCCAATTATTTTAACAGTTGATACTAGCTTGACAGGTATGGGATGGGCTATAGGTCAAGCTGATGCTGAAGGACACAGGTATGCAGTGAGATTTGGAGCCAAGGTGATCAATGCTCATCAACGAGGATATCCACAGGTTAAGAGGGAACTTTGGGGCATTGCTACTGCTCTAAGAACCGACAAAGAATACTTTATTGGAGCTTCTGTTGTGGTAGAGACAGATTGCTTGCCACTAATAGGGATGATTGCAAACTGCTATACTCTGAACATTGCCATGCTACGATGGATAGCCTATATTAGGTCTCTTAACCCTGAATTTTATCATATTGCAGGTAGAGATAACCCTGTTGCAGATATGTTATCAAGAGCCAGGTTTGAAGATGAAGAAGAGATGCTAACCACGAGTGATGATGTTGGCTTGAAGTTCTACACGTCTTATTATCTACATGCCAACTGTGGTAATATTGCTCATGTTTTTGAAGTCTTTTCTGAAGAGTTTTATGATGGAGATTGGCTTATGATTGGCCGCTACCTAAGTACTCTCACATCGACAAAAAGGATGGAGTGACCAAGATTTTAAGAAGATCAAGAAAAAGTCCTATGGCTATTTCCTGAAAGACGGACATTTATGGAAGCAACCAAAGCACCCCACCTAGAAGGTGAGATTGTTCTTGAAGATTCTCATTCAGATCCACCTCCAACGAATCATGTTGTGTATACATCAAATGATATGTCTGATGATGATTTTAATGAAGCTCATTAAGTGAAATTGTCACAGACCGGAGGCTGTGCAGGTTCAGAGGGGGTGAATGTCATGCAGCTCCACTCCCATGCAAAGAAATATGATAGAAAAATACACATTAAGTTTATTTGAAGATTACATGATTAATGAACAGTGATTAAGGCCTGGTAACAGGTCAAGTTTAATGTTGAATGTATGTCAAATGCGGCTGAAAGGGCCAAAACCAACCTTAATGATGCTAAAAGGTGTTATGATTTAAGTGCACATGGATGGGGTATTGTGTCCTAGAACTACAGTGGTAGAAGTGCTCTACCGGTCTATCTTTACGGCTGGTCGATTGGAGTTACGATGAAGAAGTTATGGTAGTTTAAAATTCAAGTCGATTGCAGATCCATACCGGATTGGACAACTATAGCTAAGGTGCAAAATTAAAATGAGTGTACGGGCCTGAAGTGCTCACTCTGAGGAGCATGTCGGTCTTTGCAGATCAGTGATCGGATTTATGGTTGTCAAGTTATTCATCGTTTAAGATGCACCGGGGGCCAGTTCCATACCAATCTGGTCAGCTCGGTCGGAGTGCTATCTGGAAATTTTTAGCTTTATCCAAGTTTTGGAATGCAATCATTGTGGGGAAATTCCAACATGGCTGCGTCTTGCTAGAGAAAAATGAGGTGCCAGGCATTGCCTTGGCCGACATGTGTTCTGGACCTGAAGTCCCAAGCTTTGCCTTAGCCGACATGTGTACCGGTCATAAAGTCTTTTGCAACATTGCATGGCCGGTGAGTGTGCCTGGATGTCTCCATTGGGAAGCTTAGCAATGCACTACTCGATAGCTATGCCAAATGTGATGCCCTTCTTGAAATGGAAAAGAGCCTAAGGCCGCCCAAAGTAAAACTAAAGTGCCCGTCCAATTTAACCAAAGGCCTAAAGACAATGGCCACCCTATTTTTAATAGGGTGTGACTTCAAGCAAAAAAGACATGGCGTGGAACTACAGACAGCGAGCATGCTCCAGGAGGCTGGAAAACCGCTCACGCTGGCCTGCACAAGGCTAGGGTGAGCTGGACCATGAGACGAAAAGTGCCGAGCATGCCTAGGCGCTGATAGCGGGAAAAAGAGCAGTGCAATCGGGTGGCCTCTGTACTCGTGCACACTCCACAAACCACGCCTCATGCAAACAAGCAATGAACAAAACAAAGGGGGCACCACCCTAAATTAATAGGTTTAGGGACCTCACACATAGTGCACATAGGCAAGTGAGACTTCCGGCATTATGATGGCATCAAAACATATGGAAAAACACATAGAAACGAAGCTTAGGGACCTTATGTAGCATATATATACACAAGACATCAGCTTAACAATACAACGGCATTTGATCATACATAACAAGGATATAGAGAGGCAAGCCAAGGATGGCATAATCCCTTGTCAAAAAAAACAATCAACCCAGCAAGTAGGTATGATCCTACTAGCAACACATCAATACCTTAGAGAATGATGGCGAGGATGGTGGCCATGGAGCATGAGAGAAGACTCCTTATTTAGGTTTTAGGGCTAGTAATGTAGCATACTAGAGGGAGAGAGAGAGAGGGAGAGAGAGTAGAGCTCTATCCATAGCTCCTCTTTGTGAGCAATGTCACCATAGCTTTGTTGCTTGGTGAAGTGGGTGAAGTGTTTTTTTTGAGTGAGAGAAGGCCTCCTTATATATGTTTCTGAGAGGGTTTAGGATTAGGGATAAACATGCTTAAATCCGCTGATTGGGGTTACTTTTTGCTTAGGGTGGTCAACAGATTGAGGTCACCTGATATGTCACCATCAAGATATTCTCTAGAGTGATGTGAGAGGGGAAGGTAAATGCTGATTTCTTTGATTGTGACACATGGGGATAAGGCCTTGACCAGCATTTAAGAGCAGGTGAGGTGGCTGTTGAAACTGGAGGTTCTGCACATGTCAGGGAGGGACCTGCTGGGTCCTCTTGAATATCAAATTCTCAAAAAATCCTCAACCATGGCTTCTTTTGACATGTGTTCTTTGAAAAAATCAGCATATCTCTTTTCAACTCAGAATTCTTTATCCCTGTTGACTCACCTTTACCATAAGATTTTCCCCTTTTCTCCTCCTGTAACTGCATTGTTGATGCCCAATCACTGCTTCTAGTAACAGTGAACTGTTACCTACCAAATACTTATGGTGCAGTAAAAAATATTTACCATGGGTAAAAAAAGTTACTGTAGGTAAAAAGTGATTTGTATTTACCATGTAGGTGATAAATATTTACTGTAGGTAAAAAATATTTACTGTGGTAAAAAATATTTAGTGTCGGTAAAAAAGTGAAAACGGAGTATGATGTGTTGTAAGTCCACACGAACATCCTCGTGTAAATTTCACTAGATATTCACACCTAGAATGGGCTATTCTGTAAGATATAGGTTGTAGGCATGCATAAGAGCTCGTTCCCACGTATCTTCTGTCCATGGCACTTTTTACTCTTTGGTGCTTGTGAAGTAGATTTTTCTTCTCTTTCGAGATCCCTTGGACTAGAGTATCCTCATCTCCCCAACAACTGACTGTGCCTTTATTGCATCTTCAGAAGGGGTCCTAAAAACCATGCATCATATAGCCCTCCCCCTTAAGCTAGAGGTATTTGATGCCTCTAGCTGTAGGTTGTGCTACAATAGGGTTCTCTTGAATACTTACCCACCTGGTACCAATTGAATTTGCCATGTTACTGCTTTCTTGGCTGATGCACCCTGTTTAGTCCTTTCTAATGAATAATTGTATCCATCCATGTCTAACAACTGGTCTCCTAGACCCTTGAAAGCCATACCTCATCCATTGTCAATATCCGCTTTCACTGGTAGCATTCTCTTTTTTTCTTCTCTTTTTTTTTCCTTTTTTTCTTTTTTTTTGTCTTCTCTTTTTTTTTTTTGAAAGAATTATATAACATAGAGCTATAGACTGCATAAGAAAAACGATAGTATAGTGGCTATATAGATAGGATAGAGATAGAGAAAAAAGCATCTGCTACTGCATCACCCTCCAAGGTCAAATGGAAAGCTCAAAGCTCCCCCACGCATGGTGTAGAATCCACCTGGATCAAAAGTAAAGCATTGCTCATTGCCATCAACCTGTAAAACATGTATATCCAAGCCTTCCTTTGCACTTGTAGGCCAATAGACAGGCCACCCTTCCAGCTCTTTATAGCACGGAGCTTCGTCACCCTGCATCCATAATCCTTCGTGTCCACTATAAGCATACTTGCCATCACTTGAGAAACCTGAATCATAAGTAGCTATCCTACCATATTCTACACAACCCTCCATGGTATAGTCCACTTCAAAAAAACCTCGCCATTGACACAAAAATATATGTAAAGCAACCTCCAATAACACATGTATCCATAGCATCACATAACATAGCAAGACCCTGCCATTTGTCTCCACTCGCTGCATAGCCAAGCAAACCTGATCAATTTTCAAACCTGTATCCAAACCCTCTGTAAATGTCTCCACAACCATCTCTTTATACTCAGAAACATGACCTACTAGAGCTTCAACCTGTGCAAATACCTCATCACCAACAAGGTTGACGGCACCTTCATTTAATTGGATATGGTGTTGGGTTACCGTCACTCCTTTAATGTGCTCATAATCAGTTATAAAGAGGCCAGCATGCTTCTTTAGTACCTGCAAATAGGGTTCTCTCTCTTCTTCTAGTAGGTCCTAAGCTAGCATCTCCTCTAAGCCTGTGGCTTCTTCCTTGTTTAGAGAGTTTTGACCACCTTCTCCTTCTGGGTTTCGCAGTATTATACCCATAACTTCCAAAGAGCTAGCATCCTCCTCAGATGACTCATCCTCAGATGAAGAGCAGCTGCTTGTGCTCCATTCATCCATAGAAGTCTCCATCTCTAGGTCTTGTTGTTTACCCTGCTTCATGTCATACACAATTTTTTGTTGCTTCCCACCTACCTTATGATTTGGTCGCAACTCAAGGGAACCTGTCTCCCAATCTTGCCTAGCTTTCATAGCCATAAGCCAAGGTCTTCCAAGGATTAGCGGATAGCCCTCCCCCTTAGTTGGGATCACATAAGCATCAATTGAGATTGCCACACCAAAAGCTGAAACCTTCACTCCATTAACCTTTCCCACACAAGCCACCCTTTCATTATTTTCCATCTTAGCTTGTAAGGAAGTTTGCTCGTTTACTTCCAAACCCAACCTGTGCATTAATTTCTTTGTCATAACACAAATCTCGGCTCCACCATCTACGTACACATTGGAGACTCGCTGACTCTTAATCTCTACATCAATGACTGGCACGATAACCTTCATGCCTCTTGCACTAATAGACCCAATTGACTTTGCCTTAGCCCTCCTGGTGTTGACCATCTTAGACCAGGTTCTATGCATCTTTGGGGAAAGGTGGAGGAGTTGCTGCCATGAAATCTTTGGTCCTTGCTTACTCACATCTGCTACCAGGTCGTAAGGTATGGATCCTACCCCAAGTGGAAAGTCTTCTACTCCTATGTGCCTCCTTGACCTAATCTTCCTTTTCTTGTCTCCTATCACTTGGGAGGAACCCTCATTCCCTTTACCCGGCTCTGAAGCTTCCATCTCATCAGTTCTTTGTCTCCTAACATAGCTAGCTCAAAGCTAGTGCATCATCCATGTGATGGCCCCATCCTCAAAAATCATCATCAGATGCAGATGAAGACTCTGTTGAAGATATCAAGTCCCTATCCGTCAGGACATTTCCCTCTTTGTCATACTCTGGCTCTGCCATCATGGAAACATGTGCCACATGTGGATCATCCTCTGTTGCCTCTATCAAAGCTCAATGATACGAACAGCCTCATTTGCTCGTTTTCGAGAAGAATGAACAGGTAGCTTTCCTTTACGAACGCTCTCTCTTCAAGCACTATCTAGGTCTTGAGCATGCTCACGTAGAGGAATAGCCAAAGCTCGTGCGCGTGACCTTGTCACACTCCAACACTCTCCAACTCCCTATGAAGCTGAAATAGATTATTGGGCTGCTAAATAATCTATTTCAACCAAATTTGACCTCGTCTCCTGCTCAAATGACAAAAAGAAGATTTGCAACGAAAGCAATAATCAATTTCAAAAGACAAGTACTTACCAGTTTTGTTAGAGATACGCACTCTGTAATGTGTCTCTTCATCTCCATGTAGAGATGATAGAATAAGCCCAATGTAGAACCCTCCATGTCTGTGACTCAAAGAAGCACATACACTGTGGCCTCCTTCTACGAGTGATGCATCAATCTCCACTTAGGGTCCATGACTCTTTGAAGAAGTGGATCCCTCAATTTGAAGAGTCTCTATAGAACTAAATACATATAAGAAAATCTGGTCTTTGAGGGTCGCACCATATCAAGTGTATTGTGGCTCCTAGAGATAGCTAAAGCTTGATGTTTCTTGCGGAAAAAGGTGGTCATCTTAGTGGCATCTGTAGCAATAGGCAATACCCAATTCAACTTGCTGATATCCTCTATAAGTAAGTCCAGACAATGCGTAGCACATGGAGTCTAAGAAATCCGAGGGTAAGCAGTCTCGACCATTTCACCCACAAGCTTACAATTTGAGGCCCTTGTCAGTCACAACCTGTACCATATTCCGTCGCCCAATATCACCAATAGTTTTCTTGATGTGCCCAAAGATAAGCTCACCAATGATGTGCTCTCTAGCCTTCCCTGCATCCACAACGCGCAAGAAATATGTGCCAAGACAAGACAACACAAGAATATTAATAATGTGCCACCTACAAACATCAATCCAACCATCTGATATGATGGTGCACCCAAAGTGTTGCCAACCGGCCTTGACCGGGACTAAATCCTTATCTATCAAGGACTTTTTCTCATCAAGCATTGTAGTGCACATCTTCTTATACTCCATCCCCGACCATGAATCTGTGTAACCACATCAGCTATAGCACGGACCATCCTCTTCCATTTCGTAGTACTCAGAACATTGAAGGAGATATTGCACTCAATGAGAGTGCAAGAAATCTCCATCTCAGCCACCTTTTGATACTCCTTCACCCAACAAAGAGAGTTCACACACGAAAGCAAGGTTCTTTGCCTACGTACATCCATATCACCTCCATCTTCCTCCTCCTGCACAACTCGAGCCCTCTTTCTACTAGAACCCACAACGGGTTGCTCCTCTTGAACCTCGGAAGATGAACCACCCAAATCCCCATAAGAGTATCATGAATAGCATCTTGTGTGTGTTGTCCACCTGTATTTTTTTTTGGTGTTGGTACTTCCAAAATATTCTTCGCAATCAGCTTGTCTCTAATATCCTATAGAACCTTTTTGCACCCTCCACAATTGTTGGTCGTGCCAATGCCTGTCAGATGCTTGACGACACAAGAAATTGTACTCATGAGCTGAAAATTGTAGTACTTGCATTGCCATCGTCGAGTATCGGAACCCGCTTGGACTGGAGTGTTGATAATGCAGATGACATTGGTATGCTCCGTCCAGTAGGGGTTGCATGTCTTAGGCATGATGAATCTGTTGCAAACAATAAGACAGAGACGAGTGACAAAAAGAGAGAGAGAGAGAGAGAGAGGGAGATCCTAGAAGAGGAACTTGGAGGAGAGAGAGAGAGAGGATTCAAGAGAGAGAGAATTTACCTGTACGCTGTTTTGCTGCAATTTTTGTGCAGTGACTCGTTACGGGTTTGCTCTTACTGCTCAGTGCTCAAGCGCCTTATAAGTATGACCCAAAAAATAATCGCCTAGGCCTTGCGAAACCCTCATGATCGATAAAAGCCAAAAAAAAAGCACCATACGGATCGTTTCACGGATCGTTCCGTACAATATGGATCTGTATAGAACATCCGTACAATACGGATTGGTTTCGAATGTACGTGTTGATCCAACCTTGGTTATGTGTAAGTGTGTGTGTGTGTGTATGTGTGTGTATGTGTGTGTGTGTGTGTGTGTGTGTGTAGGCAATGGCGGTAAGGGTGTGGCGTGGGAATGAGAGAGAGAGAGAGAGAGAGAGAGAGAGAGAGAGAGAGAGAGAGAGAGAGAGATTTTAGTTTTTTTATTTTTTTATTTTTATTGTGTTGCCTGCTTACCTGTAGAGTACAGAGACGAAGGAGAGAGAGAGGGAGGAGAACGAGAGGGTGGGGGTGTGTGTGGGAGTGTGTAGGTATGTGGGTGTGTGTGTGTAGAGAGAGAGAGAGAGAGAGAGAGAGAGAGAGAGAGAGAGAGAGAGAGAGAGAGAGAGAGAGAGAGAGAGAGAGAGAGAGATTGTTCTGTTGCGCCACGTGGCTATCCCAACACAGAGAGCGGGGAAGAGGGAGTGAGAGAGTGAGCCAGGAGAAGAGGGGATGGCGAGGGAGGGAAAAGATGAGGGAGTTGGGGAGAGAGAGGGTGTGTGAGTGTTTGTGTGTATGAGTGTATGTGTGTATATATATATATATAGAGAGAGATAATCTTGCACCTACGAGGTGGCTTGACACGAGAGGGGGAGAGAGATAGTCAACGGGGGTGGGGAAGAGATAGAGGTAGCGGGCCACAGAGGGACATTAGGCTGAGGGGTGAAGGAGCGTGTGTGTGGGGGGGGGCGTGGGAGATGGGGTGTGAGAGAATAACGAGAGAGAGAGAGAGAGAGAGAGAGAGAGAGAGAGAGAGAGAGAGAGAGAGAGAGAGAGAGAGAGAGAGAGAGAGAGAGAGAGAGAGAGAGACATCTACTATCCGGGGACCTCATGGCTGCCGAGGAAGAAAGACAGAGAGAAAGGGCAAGTCAACGAGAGGGAGAGAGTGATTGGGTGAGGGTGTGGGTAAACGAGGGAGAGGGAGGGAGAGTATGGAGAGTGTGAGAAGTAGGGTAAGAGATATAGAGGGCCAGGGAGAGAGATAAAGTGGGTAACGGGGGGAAGTGGATGAGGAAGAGAGAGAAAGAGAGAGAAGGGGGGGGGGGGGGGGGGGGAGACATGGCCGCCCGCAAGAGGGATAAAGAGGGAGTATGGATGAGAGGGGTGGGGAGGAGAGGGGTGAGAGAGAGAGAGAGAGAGAGAGAGAGAGAGAGAGAGAGAGAGAGAGAGAGAGAGAGAGAGAGGAGACTTTTGTCCATGCATGGCAGCCTTGAGAGAGAGAAATTTCGTCTTATGTGCCCATTGGGCTATGTGGCACAGGAGCTAGAGAGAGAGAGAGAGAGAGAGAGAGAGAGAGAGAGAGAGAGAGAGAGAGAGAGAGAGAGAGAGAGAGAGAGAGAGAGAGAGAGAGAGAGAGAGAGAGAGAGATGATGTTGGTGCAGCCGCGCGGGAGAGAGAGGACTCATCCTCTGGTGATAATGGAGGAGTGTGGCCAAACTGAGAGGAGGCCCACTGCCAGCAAGCATGGAAGGGGTGGTGGCGAATGCAAAAACCCTTTTTTTGAATATCGTTTTCTTCGTATTGTGATCCTCCCCAATTGGGGTTGGTTCTTGCGGCCGCAGTTTTGAAAACCGACCGTCAGTGCTGCGTGGGAGATGGTAGCTCGTGTGAAAAAAAGAGAGCAGTAGACATGATCGATCAGCTCCGATGGGGATGGGTGGTGTCACAGGAACAAAATAATAGAGATCGACAGTGAAAGATAGAGAAAGAGATATTTGTATTGATGAATCTTTGCAGACTTTTGATACAACAGAGGAGCAATTGAATATGGGCGCACACCGTTGTACGGAGCTCAAACCTCCCGACCACCCCCGAGCTTCAGTCCGCTTGCATGCAGCGTCTCACCCGCACTCGCACTCACACTCGCACTCGCACTTGCACTCACACTCGCACTCGTAGAAGAGGAGATCTGTGAATGATCCCCAAACGCACCACCCGTCATCAACTCAATTTTCGCACCAATTATACCTTCATAATCTCAATTGCAATAGTCCACCATGAAGAAACAAATCCACTTCTTGGTTGATAGCAGAGAGAGCTGTATAATGTTGTATGTCTGCTTGTCGCTGTGTATACTACACTTCTGCTGTCTTTTGCTTGTTTTCATCATAACTTTTACAAACGAACTCAGAATAGAGCAATCCAGGTACTCAAAACGACGAGAATAGGTCTGGTCTACAAGGCATCGCGAACAGAATTGCAAATACCATCTTTCTTTGGCTGAAAACACAATGTTTAGGTTGCCACTTATAAAACCTCTATTTTTGGATCTCCACTACTTTTTCAACTTATTTTAAGCCTACCCATGCATTTTAAGCTAAAACACATAAATATAAAACACTGATATCAATAAAAATCTCAATTTTACTGTTCATAGACAGACTATCTGTTATTCATTAATCTTTATCAAATACGTCTTTAGTGTATTATTTAAAAAAAGAATATATGTTCTCTCTTAATATCTCAAACTCATTCATATAAGCTCTATTTAATAGACTATTCAACAATCTTTCAAATCGTGCTAAACGAAAGATATGCCCTACTATATTCTTTTCAACTTTAAGAACATCAAAGATTAGTCCTATTACATTCTCCCCTTATCAAAATTAACTCTGTCCTCAGAGTTGGAAAGAGAGGAAAATTCTCTTTGCAAAACACTAAGATCAACCCATTATGCATCCTCTACTAGATAGTTCTGCCACTCAACCAAACTTCCACAATGTCTCTATTTCTCAGATGTTTAATACGCCTATCTAGCACTAAGTCTGGTTCTACAGTCAATGTTCCGTCATCTTTCAACTTAGAGTTGTCTTGTAAAACATGATGCACATTAGGAACATACTTTTTCAATAAAGTAGGATGCACTTTAACATGAGAAGGCAATTCCAATTTGTAAGCTAATGAACCAATGCGCTTCAAAAATTTAAACGGCCCAGCAAATCGTGGAGACAATCTTCTATCCTTTCCAAGAATCAAATGAGACTTCTCAAGAATAACCTTTAAGAAAACAATATCACCAGTTTCATACTCCACAACACGATGTTTCTTGTCATAATACAACTTATGTCTCTTTTGAGCTTCTCTAATATTCCCCCTGATTTTGGCCAACTCGCTATCCATTTTCTCAAGCATCTCACGTGACAGTTCTACCTTATTTCTCGAGTTAAGAAAATTAATAGGTGTGGTACAGCTGTAGCCATACATTGCCTCAAACGGAGTCATCCTAATAGATGAATGATATGAACTGTTGTATGCAAATTCAACCAAAGGCAAATATTCATTCCAATTAGATTGGTTTTCATTGACATACATTCGTAACATATCTTCTAAAATACGATTCACTCTCTCCGTTTCCCCATTTGTTTGAGGATGAAAAGCAGTAGACATGCGTAACTGGGTACCTATAGAGTCAAAAGTCGCTTTCCAGAAATGAGAAGTGAACTTAGAATCTCTGTCAGACACTATGCTCTTGGGCATGCCATGCAAACGAAATATCTCTTTCACAAACAAGCGTGTAATGGTCAATGCAGTATCAGTTATTTTTATAGGAAAGAAGTGAGCTTGTTTTGTGAGTCTATCTACCACCACAAAGATCGAGTCATACCCTCCACGAGTAGTAGGAAGTCTAATGATAAAGTCCATGGATATAGACTCCCACTTCTGTAAAGGAATGTCTAAGGGTTGAAGGTCACCAGGAATCCTCTTATGTTCAATCTTAACTCGTTGACATTGAAATCATTCATGCACATAATTCTTAACATCGAATTTCATACGCGGCCAAAAGAATGAAGTTTTAATCTTTTCATATGTCTTATTCAATCCAGGATGACCAGAAAAAGGTGAATTATGACACTCATGCAGAATTTGCAGGAATACACAAGCGGTCATAATAATACAGATTTCCCTTATACAAGTGATATATGTTCTCATACATCTCACCAATATTCTCACGCAAGAATTTCAAAATAGGCATATAAAAGGAATCATTTTCAAATTCAACATGTATCTCATCAATCAAATTGGACCGCACAACAGTCAACAAATTACACATGGGCCTACGACTCAATGCATCTGCAACTTTATTTTCTTTTCCACACAAATACTTCAAATCAAAATCATACTCAACCAGCAATTCAATCCATCTCCTTTGTCTGTTGTTTAACAACGGCTGAGTGAAAATATACTTCAAGCTTTGATGATCAGTACGCAATTCAAATTTGACACCAAGAAAAAGATGATGCCAATGTTTCAATGCATGAACAACAGTAAGCAATTCTAGATCATGTGTTACATAGTTCAATTCATGTCGTCTTAATTTCCTAGACTCATATACATCCACTCTTCCTTCTTGTGTCAAAACACAGCCTAATTGTTCACCACTAGCGTCACACGACACAACAAATGGTTTGCCCATCTCAGGAACCTTTAAAACACAATTTTCCGCTATTTTAGCCTTCAAGGTCTCAAAAGCAGTCTCACAGCTAGAAGTCCACACAAAAACCTTGTCTTTCTTGGTCAATTCGGTCAAAGGACTTGCTATCTTAGAGAAATATCTAATGTGTGCTCTCTCATATTGGGCTAGACCCATAAAGCTTCTCACATCCCTTAACACTAGGTTGGTAATGGGACACTTTTATGTCCTGTTAAGTGACCATTTTCCTTGAATTATGTCAAGAGTTTCAAAATGGATTTTGAGGTGCTATCTGTCTAGAAAGTTGTCTTATGAGCTGAAAAAAACTCGACATTTTTTTGGAATATCAATTCCATCTTTAACCTTGTCCTTGCACAACATTTCACAACTTAAACTGTGTGAAAAAACGGGTCCTGTTTTTGGCTTTTTTCAACTTTTTGCAACTATACCACTCTAGAATTCATGTTTGTGAGGTCTATAATGCTAGAGAACTATCTTTAGTAGTCCTCAACATGTCCTGATGCTTCTAGGGAGAAATAAATGTTAAAGTTGTAAGTTATGACCAAATTACAAAAATTGTCAAATCCTATTTTTTAACCAATTTTAGATGTTCTATGATTTTTTTGGTGGCTTTCATGATATCCAAATGCAGTTTTGATTTTCTATGTCCCATATTGTAACATAAAGCTAATATTCCTTGAGTTTTGGGGCACCTAATACCCTATTTTGCATAGTATACATCGATGGTTGATTTTTTCAATTATAGAAGAAAACGAAACATTCTAGTATATCAAGTATACCTTTTTCAATATTGTTACTTTCTTGTGACAACTACATGTATTTTGTAGGTAGTAACCATATCTAGTCATAAGGATCAAATTTGGCTAGATATTGAATAGTTTCTATGGGATTCTACAACTCATAATGTTGAACCCAGTTTTTTCATGTTTGCTGTATTTAGCACTTCATCTTTGTCCCCAAGATTTCCCTTGGTAAGAGATGTATTATTCTTTTGACATGCTCCATGTCTCCTTATAAACCTAAAGGACAATAGGGAACTAAGAAAACATGCATATATTATTTGTATTGAGCGTGGCTATAGAAAATTTGATGATAGGTTTGCAGATTGGTAAAAATTCAACTTTTTTGTACCTATTTCTTTTGGCAAAACAAAAAATAGTGAGTGAGAAGCAATCATATGTTTTGATCTCAAGTCCTACAAAAATCCCTAATCTTATTTTTGTGCAACAAAACGTAAGAAATGACTGTTTTGATGAAAATGTACTGGTCCATCAACTTTGGAGGCTTGGTGTGACCAAAAGATGAGAAATTTTACAAGTTTCTTATTTTTTATATGTGTAGTAGGCCTTGAACTATAACCTCATGAAAGGATTTTACAAAATGAGTGGATCTACTATGGTTTTGGAGGGTTTTTTCAAAACCCTGAAAGGACACTTTTATGTCATGTTAGGTTACCAACCTAGTGTTAATGGCTTAGGTGTTGGCCACTCCACAATAGTCTTAACTTTGTCAAGATCAATGTGAATCCCTTCTTTAGAAATCACTCTTCCCAAATACACAATCTGATCCTTTGCAAAAGAATACTTACTCGCTTTGGCATACAATTTATGTTCACGCAAAGCCTCAAATGTCTTCTTTAAGTGCAATGCATGATCTTCTTCATTCTTAGAATACACAAAAGTATCGTCCAAGAATACCAGAATGAAGTCATCAAGATACGGGTGAAAAATATTATTCATTAAGCACATGAAAGTTGTTGCTGCATTAGTCAAACCAAAAGCAAGAACTGTAAATTCATAATGCCCATATCGTGTACGAAAAGCAGTCTTTGGAATGTCCCCGGCCTTAATGCGGATTTTATGGTAGCCAGAACGAAGGTCAATATTTGAAAATATTGTGGCATCACTCAATTGGCTAAGCAATTCATCTATGTGAGGAAGAGGATATTTGTTCTTAATGGTCTGTTTGTTTAATCCCCTATAGTCAATGCATAACCTATATGTACCATCCTTTTTCTTTTGGAATAACATAGGACTACCCCAAGGAGATACACTAGGTTTAATGAATCCTTTTCTCAAAAGATCATCAAGTTGTATCTTGATCTCTTTAAGCTCATCAATATTGAACCTATATGGAGCCCTTGAATAAGGTGTTTCTCCTAGATATAGATCTATGGCATGGTCTACCACTCTAGGTGGAGACATACCAGGAAGATCGTCTGGAAACACATCCTGAAATTTATGTAAGAGATCCTCTACAAATTCTGGATTTGTCTCATTAGCAAACACAAGGAACGTCTCACACTCTTATCTAAGTCACCTTATCAATTCCATGGCCAAAACTAGATTTAGAATCTCTTTCTTTCCACGAAGAGTGTGACTCATCATCATCAAATGATTAAAGATATATTTTTATTTCTTAACAATCAATCAAAACATGATTTTCAATCATCTAATTGATACCAATGATAACATCATGCATATCAATGTTTATGATATAGAAATCATCTTTATGCTTCCGACTTTTCAAAGAAAAAAAAATAAATCTTCTACTAACTCTTTTGTGAAACTATTATTACCACTGGTTAAGTCCACAAGTTTTTTAACTTCTCGATTTAATTTTACGTTTAATTTCTCAATCAATTTAGACGATAAGAATCAATGAATACTATCGAAATCAATTAAGAAATTCAAATTTAAATCTAAACTTTTACGCATAAATTCAATCATAGAAGCTTTCGAAGCACGTTGGTGCAACTAAAGTTGGTCTAAGCTAGGAGATGGTCTATGCCAGGCAGAGGCAGCATGTGACTACAGTGTAGAAGGCTAGGGCAAGTGCCAAGGCCCTAGGCAGCCAAAGGGTAACGGAAATGTATGCCTGGTGCGGTTTTTTAGGCCAAAGGTGCTGCAAGATGATCCAGATGGGATGGAAGGTCAAGGTGTCCGAAATTCCAAGTCAGTGTCCTCAAATGTAGTGTTCAGTGTGCTCTAGAAGCCGGTTCAGACGGCTCGTCAAACAGAGCTCGAATGTGCAAGATATGGCCAGTTGAAGTGAGATGTGTTTGCAGATCCTCCTCGTATTGGGCGGGCACAGGTGGTTGGTCAAGGCGGGTGTGATATCATACACAGGAAGTGCTCGAGTTGTGGAGCATGCCGGTCTTTCGGTTCGCCATTCGGAGCTCAAAATGGGCAAGTTATGGGCCGACGAACATTTGCCGGAGGGCAGTTTTGGTGTGGTTTGACCGTCTTGGTGGACGTGCCATGTGGAGGTCTCTTATCCTCGCCAGAGTTCTAGAAAGTTGCATGTAATATGGGATGTGAACCGGAGTTTATGGCTCGCTGATCAAAGTTGTAGACATCAGGATACATCCTAGCCAAAAGCTCACGGACAACTGAGGAAAAAGGCGGGTCAGGTTTTTTCCGGAGATATGGGTTACCGTTCAAAGATACGAGGCAGCTGAATGGTGATGGGGTTCTTACGAAAGGGCTTCGAGGAGATGAAATTCGGTTTGGCAAGGCCGAGCTAAAGCCTGATGAATGTGTGTTTTTTGAGCATCGATGGCATGCGAAATGGAGGCTTAGTAATCAAGGTTTTTGATTGTAAGTTCAAAATATAAAAGGTGACCCTTAGGCCAAGAAAAGAACTTTGAGGATAGAAAAAAACAAAAGAAAGCTTGGAAGAGGCAGTGGCGCCAGGCGCTACTGCCTAGGAAAAGAAGGTTATTATTTGGCCTTGAAAAGAAACAAAGGAAAAAAGGAAGGGGGAATCCTTTAGACGAGTTTCTTCGGCTGGAGTTTTTGGGCTTGGAAGAAGAAAGGGCAAAAGGAAGGAGTTGAAGGAGGAGGAGAATGGAGAATTGAGAAAGGGGAGACTTCGTGCGCTCGGTAATCGAGGTCGCCATGCATGGTTCACGAAAAGGCTTGGAAGGCCACGAGCTTTGCAGGAGAAGAAGCTAGCGAGGGATACCAAGACGCGAAACTGCGGCCGAAGTGAAGCCAGAGGTGAATTTTCCCGTCGAGGCGTGTGCCGATGGATTTGGTTGGTCGAGGGAGGTGTGTGCCCCTCTGTATGAAGCGGCGATGGCCATGGTGTAGCCTTGAGCACAGTTCGTGGAGTTTGTACATGGTTTCTAGTTTGAAGGAGAAGCTGTCATTGTCGATTTTGGCGTCGTCTTTCCCTCCTTTCCCCCTTTCTTCTTTGCTCGTCCCCAAGGTGTATGGTGCTGGTATGTGTGAGCGTGTGCGCCCCCTGGGCCCCCTGTGTGTGTGAGAGAGAAAGAGAGAGAGGTGTTGAGTTGTGGAAGAGCTGAAAGCGGGCCAGATCGGTGTGGTAGCTGTCTGAGGATTGTGCAACGCGTGTGTGCATTGGGCGAAGCGCAGGCGAGGCCCTGCTAGTGTGAATCGTCTTTTTTGAAGGTGTTTTCGAGAGGACAGGGGTGCTGTGAATACCCTGATCTATATAGGGGCCATTGCGTGTGTGTTGGGTGTGTTCCCCATTCCCCCTCTCCATCTTTTGGTGCCCCCATAGAGGAGCGCACTGATGCTCCTAGTTAAAGTCAAAGAGGTGATTTTGGTGATGCCAAAGGTGCGGCCTTTGAAGAGTAGGTGCTGCTAGAGAAGTAATGGCTTGGACGGGATTTTCCATTTTCACTAGGGTCGGAGATGCAGGAACCTGGCTCCAGGACTATGGGTTGTTCGTGCTAAAAAGCGGTTAGTCGAGGGAAGAAGGTGCGGTACAGGTGTTTCCTCTCCTGGTTCGTGGTAAAGCAAGGCTATGGTTCGATGGCCTGCCTAATGAGGAAAAGGTGGATCATGAAGCATTGGAAGAGGCTTTTCGAAGCAAATATGTAGCAGATGCGCAGTTGGATGAAGTATAGAGAAAGCTGTACACGTTAAAACATAGCTTGGAAGGGGATTTTCAAGCATTTTTATGGGAATTCGAGGCGATTTGGGGAAAGCAGATAAAGGTAACTGCTGCTGAGAATGTTGGGTTTTTAAAGTTGAGCAAATTCATGGATTGCCTGCATGAGGAAGTAAGAGACAAGGTGGAGATTGATGACCCGGTGTCATACGAAGAGGTTGTAGCTCTAGCGAAAGGGCGGACCAAGAAGATATTGAAGAAACGGGAAGCTAGGCAGGGTTTTCCAGGTGTTGTGATGCCAAAGCAGGTTGATGCGGTGGTAGCCGAGTCAAGGATTGTGCAAACAGAAGTGCATGTGCGAGAGGAACCAAGGGTTCTGTGGTTGCAGAGAGATAGGGTGGTTCCTATGTTGAAGATGCTGACTACAACAACTCCAATTGTGGAGGATGTGTAGGTGGTTCCAAAATGGACAAAGGAGGTGCTGCCAAGTTTGAGTGTAGCTGTTGAAGCTCCATTGAAGTGCGGTAAAGACCAAAGAGTGCAGTTTGCAGACGAAGTTGAAGCGGTGAAGCTAGAGGAGATTCCTGAGCTTGAAATTGAAGAGGAGGCTGTGTCGAGTGACAGTATCTCTGTGGACGCAGACACGAGTTGGGAGACGGAATCATCTCAATCCAGGTATGATGAGTTCGACCTCTTACATGTGAGTGGAGAGGCAGTGAATATATGCGAGGAGCAGCCTGAAGTGCAAGCCGAGGTGCTTAGTGAAGATCAAATGGAGCAGTCTAGGCCTACATACGATGATGTGCAGGTAAAACTGGTGTGCAGTGCCATGCTAATGGCCATGTTGGTGAAGGTAGCGGTAGAGTATGCCATGGTGGTGCAGCAGGTGCAAATTTTTCCAAGAGGAATAGAGCAGTTATACCTATAGGAGAGGAGGAGGAGGATGTGATAGAGAACGAGTTTCTCTCTTCCTTGGCAGAAATTGAGGATGCGGCAGCAGAAGAGCAAGTGGTTGAAGTCGAAAAGCAAGCAGTGCTTATTGACCTTGAAGGGCCAATTGACGAGGAGGAGCTTGATGATGTTGGAATTGAGTTTATGGCAGGTGAGAAGAGCAGTGTGGAGCCAAAGATGGAGGTGTTTCCTATGCAGTTAATGCCCTCTATGGTAGGTGATGCCGATTCCAAGGCGGTGTCTAAACTTTGTAAGGAGGTCTACGAGTGGTGGTTGAAAGGGATGGTGATCAAGGTAGCTATGCAGTATGCTCTTGAGCAGGTACAGGATCTACTAGATGAAGATCTAGCTTTACATGGATGGGAGAGCGGGCCAGATGTGTTAGGGTTGTTCGGTGCAAGTGATGGTACAAGGATGTCTTTGGACAGTGGTGCTCTATTTGGTGCTCTTGAAGATTCTTTGTTGCGAGTGGCCAATTTGCCAAGGAGTGCTTGGAGTGGTAGAAGCATGTGGATGGCAGATTGGTTATGCAGTTGGGTGTGTGTCTTGGTGTGGCACTATACGAGATTGTTGCAGGTGGATGTAAAGGACCAATCCAAGGTGTTTGACCCTGGTGGGTGAATACAGGTAAAGCAGGGGGTTTGGCAACCCGCATGAACAAAGGCAGCGGGTGGCAGGTGTTAGCTTTGTACATATACTAGGTGGTTTTGCAGTGTACAGAGAGTTTGTTTTTGGTGTGCAGTCTGTTAGTGCAATGAGGCCATGTGTGGTTGAACATAAATGTTCAACGAGGGGGTGGGCAATGATGGTGCAGCTAAAGTTGGTCCCAGCTAGGAGATGGTCTATGCCAGGCAGAGGCAGCATGTGACTGCAGTGCAGAAGGCTAGGGCAGGTGCCAAGGCCCTAGGCAACCAAAGGGTAGCGAGAATGTATGCCTGATGCGGTTTTTTAGGCCAAAGGTGCTGGAAGATGATTCAGATGGGATGGCAGGTCAAGGTGTCGGAATGCCAAATCAGTGTCCTCAAATGTAGTGTTCAGTGTGCTCTAGAATCCGGTCCAGACAGCTCGTCAAACGGAGCTCGGATGTGCAAGATATGGCCAGTTGAAGTGGGATGTGTTTGCAGATCCTCTCCGGAATGGGCGGGCACAGGTGGTTGGTCAAGGCGGGTGTGATATCATACACAGGAATTGCTTGAGTTGTGGAGCATGCCGGTCTTTTCGGTTCGCCATTCGGAGCTCAAATGGGCAAGTTATGGGCCGACGAACATTTGCGAGGGGGCAGTTTTGGTGTGGTTTGATCGTCTTGGTGGACGTGCCATGTGGAGGTCTCTTATCCTCGCTAGAGTTCTAGAAAGTTGCATGCGATATGGAAAGTCAACCGGAGTTTCCGGCTCCCTGATCAGAGTCGTGGACATGGGGATACGTCCTAGCCAAGCTCGCGGACAATTGAGGAAAAAGGCGGGTCGGGTTTTTTCCAAAGTTATGGGTTGCCATTCAAAGATACGAGGCGACTGAAAGGTGATGGGGTTCTTACGAAAGGGCTTCGGTGAGATGAAATTCGGTTTGACAATGCCGAGCTAAAACCTGATGAATATGTGTTTTTTGAGCACCGATGGCATGCGAAATGGAGGCTTAGTAATCAAGGTTTTTGATTGTAAGTTCAAAATATAAAAGGTGACCCTTAGGCCAAGAAAAGAACTTTGAGGACAAAAAAAAACAAAAGAAAGCTTGGAAGAGGCAGTGGCGCCAGGCGCTATTGCGTAAAAAAAGAAGGTTATTATTTGGCCTTATTTTGCCTTGAAAAGAAACAAAGGAAAAAAGGAAGGGGGAATCCTTTCGACGAGTTTCTTCGGCTGCAGTTTTTGGGCTTGGAAAAAGAAAGGGCAAAAGGAAGGAGTTGAAGAAGGAGGAGAATGGAGAATTGAGAAAGGGGATATTTCGTGCGCTTGGCAATTGAGGTCACCATACATGGTTCATGAAAAGGCTTGGAAGGCCACGAGCTTTGTAGGAGAAGAAGCTAGCGAGATCTACCAAGACGCGGAACTGCGGCCGAAGTGAAGCCAAAGGTGAATTTTCCTATCGAGGTGTGTGTCGACGGATTTGGTTGGTCGAGGGAGGTGTGTGCCCCTCTGTATGAAGCGGCGATGGCCATGGTGTAGCCTTGAGCATAGTTCGTGGAGTTTGTACATGGTTTCTGGTTTGAAGGAGAAGCTGTCATTGTAGATTTTGGTGTCATCTTTCCCCCCTTCCCCCCTTTCTTCTTTGCTCGTCCCCGAGGTGTATGGTGCCGGTGTGTGTGAGCGTGTGCGCCCCCCGGGCCCCCTGTGTGTGTGAGAGAGAAAGAGAGAGAGGTGTTGAGTTGTGGAAGAGCTGAAAGCGGGCCAGTTCGGTGTGGTAATTGTCTGAGGATTGTGCAACGCGTTTGTGCATTGGGCGAAGCGCAGGCGAGGCCCTGCTAGTGTGAATCGTCTTTTTTGAAGGTATTTTTGAGAGGACAGGGGTGCTGTGA
The DNA here is from genome assembly GCF_014529385.1 of Adiantum capillus-veneris. Lineage (NCBI taxonomy): Eukaryota > Viridiplantae > Streptophyta > Polypodiopsida > Polypodiales > Pteridaceae > Adiantum > Adiantum capillus-veneris. Next base: position 102,123,045 of record NC_140946.1, read on the forward strand.
ATACCCTGAGCTATATAGGGGCCATTTCGTGTGTGTTGGGTGTGTTCCCCATTCCCCTTCTCCAACGTATCAAAGACATAAAACATCACAAAGAAGGGGTAGATGACTTACCTTTATCGTACGCATCGCCAAAAGTCTCCAATTGAGCCATCTTGGTATGTATTGTTTTATCGGTCACCTTACTCGAGCATTCGAAAGTCTGGTGGTCGTGTTCTCGATATTGAAAGTATAATCCAAATCTTTGAGTTCTATAATCCACGCTTCTAAATCTTCGCATATCTTTCATATGCCATCAAACTCTTTAAGCTTAGCCTTCGTTAAGAATGATTTGCTTGTCGCTTCTCCCATATTGTCATCGTTTCTTTTTCGCATTGACGAGCTCTACGTCCACCACCACCGTTCCCACCATCACCACTTCCACCATCACCATCGCCAGGTGTCCCAATGCTGCCACAATGATTATTGTTTCCTGGTGGAGTAGCATGATTTTCGCCTTCATGTTTGCCATCAAGGTCCACATAGATATCAGGCTCTCGTGATGCTTTGCCCTGCAGAGCCTCAGCACACTCCCGATTCGCTTGTTCCAGATCTTCTCATAGTCGCCGAATCAGGTCTTCTTGCTCCTTTATCCTCCTCTCGGATCCTTCCATGTCCAAAATCAACCTCTTGCTCTGATACCAATTGTCACAGGAACAAAATAATAGAGATCGACAGCGAAAGATAGAGAAAGAGATCTTTGTATTGATGAATCTTTGCAAACTTTTGATACAACAGAGGAGAAATTGAATATGGGCGCACTCTGTTGTACGGAGCTCGAACCTCCCAACCACCCCCGAGCTTCAGTCCGCTCACATGCAGCGTCTCACTCGCACTCGCAGAAGAGGAGATCTGTGAATGATCCCCAAACGCACCACCCGTCATCAACTCGATTTTCGCACCAAGTATACCTTCATAATCTCAATTGCAATAGTCCACCATGAAGAAACAAATCCACTTCTTGGTTGATAGCAGAGAGAGCTGTATGATGTTGTATGTTTGTCTCTCCCTGTGTATACTACACTGCTACTGTCTTCTTCTTGTTTTCATCATAACTTTTACAACAAACTCAGAACAGAGCAATCTAGGTACTCAAACGACGAGAATAGGTCTGGTCTACAAGGTATCGTGGACAGACTTGCAAAAAATGTCTTTCTTTGGCTGAAAACACAACGTTTAGGTCGCGACTTATAAAACCTCTATTTTTGGATCTTCACTACTTTTTCAACTTATTTTAAGTCTACCCATGCATTTTAAGCTAAAACATATAAATATAAAACACTGATATTAATAAAAATCTCAATTTTACTGTTCATAGACAGACTATCTGTTATTCATTAATCTTCATCAAATACATCTTTAGTGTATTATTTAAAAAAAGAATATATATTCTCTCTTAATATCTCAAACTCATTCATATAAGCTCTATTTAATAGACTATTCAACAATCTTTCAAATCGTGCTAAACGAAAGATATGCCCTACTATGTTCTTTTCGACTTTAAGAACATCAAAGATTATTCCTATTAGAGGTGGGATGGTGAGAGCTTATGAAGATGTACATCCTCCCAAAGTAGGCCAAAGTTTGATCCCATTTGCAATTTATGTTCCCCCAATTTGCAACTCCATGTGGAGGAATCCCAAATTCCACGCAAGTGTTTCCGAGCTAATACAAAATCGAGCGACATCTAACAAAGCATCTTGGACATATCCATGTTCAAAAATTGATGCAACTCATGATCAAGCAAGAAAGCATATTCAAAAGTAAGTTTTTACGATTTTCAACTTCACATATGCATCTTCTCCGTCATCTATGTTTACGACCTCCAAACGTCACTTGTGCTTCCAAAATGTCAATGGACGCAAATATACATGGTCTCCCATAGGCTCAAAATTCTCTTTCAAAGAATAACCTTGATCTCAAACATTCTACATTCTAACATCAACATAACCTCATGGATAGGAAGAGGACTAAAGACATGGATATGGATATCCATGGAAATCTATTTTCTTGCAAAAGATGGAGAGGGACGGAAGGTACTAGTGTCTATTATAGAGAAGCTAAGGAAATAAGCTTGTGAGCACTTAAAGCGAAACTTTTGTAAAGAGAGAGTTAGATGACTCTCAAGGGGAAATTCCAAAGTCCATAGATGGAACATAGTGATGCATCATACTGGAGCGTCCTTCCATACCACCCATACAAAACTTATGCACACAACCTTCATTTTTGTTTGGGTTAATGGAAGTCTTTTTTGGCGGTGGTTGTCTAGGTGATGGTCAAGTGAGATCACCTAGTTATTCATAAATGATAACTAAGGTGATAATGCCTAGCATTAATTACAAAGGGAAGCAGTGCTCCATGTCGTGTTCAAGCATAATAACTAAAATCACATTTTCCTACATCGACCGCCACATGGAGGTCAGCTGTGTGCATAATATAGGTGATAGCATCTGATTGCCACTACCTTCTCATCTTGGCTTGGTCCATATGTGCTAAAAGTTGCTTGCAACCATCCTCCTCAAAATAAGGAAGGGGTTAATAGTGTTAGTATGTTGATTTTGGCATGGTGCTTGAGGCCCCAGACTATTATGCTCGATCACAACTACAAAGCCAGTGAATCTCATAATTGGTGGATAGTTATTTGAAAAGTAATTGAAAAATATGCATCATGTGACCATGTTGTTATGGCAGTCTACTAATAGCATACCCTCATGATCAAGAGGCATGCTTCAATTATTTGAAGGAATAACTTTTTTTCCAAATTGAAGCTACTCTAAAGCTAGAGCTTAACACTAGAGGAAAAATTTAAAGACTAGTAAAGGATTGATAAAAGAGCTCACTACTAGACTAAAGGGGTGTGGGCTCCCTTTCGCCACCAGAAAGGTTTGAAATCTAACGTGTCCTCTCTCTCTCTCTCTCTCTCTCTCTCTCTCCTCTCCTCGTCAGATAGATCTTCAAGGTCTTTTGGAATAGTTTCCTACGATGTTAAAATCTTCTTCTTCTTCTTCTTCTTCTTCTCTCTCTCTCTCTCTCTCTCTCTCTCTCTCTCTCTCTCTCTCTCTCTCTCTCTCAAATTTGCAAAGCTAGAAGCCTAATCTTATCCGTATTTTTTGTCTTCAGTGGTGAACACTTCACAAGGGACTCCTGATAGTGTCGGTCTTCCAAGGTCTGCTGCTAGAGTTCTAATGAGGTATCATTCATCCATGCCTCCTAGTAGCTTGTTTGAAGCTACAATAGTTCTACCCTTTCCGGACGAATCTCGTAGGGCTGATGATCACTAGAAGAGACCTGGAAATGACAAAACACCTTTGGTTACTAGGATTGAAAGAAAAACATCTCTGGCTACTGGTCATGCAGGAAAAGGCTCCCTTACTAGTGCGTCCGTGGAGTACTTGAATTGTTTAGCCAACTCATTTGCTCCAATTGCGAGCAACCATAGGATTATGGATACATCAGATTTGAAATCGTGTAATGATTATAATGCACTCTGATCTTGTGTTACTTGCTTTTTGCTATATTACTGTGTGAGCCAATGCTTAAAATGAAGGTGACGGGAGCTCAAACTCAAGATTAGGTGCATGCATATTGTAAGGCAAGAGAGTCAGTAAACGGTAGAAAGAACATGGAAATTATGGGGGAAAACAGGGCTCCATCCCTTGCCAATATTTGACAGCTGACATCCTTCTAAGCTAACACCCAGACCATGGTGGCCTCCCTGTCTTACTCAATAAAATAAACGCAGGCAAGGTTTCTTCCCACTCTACCTCTCCTCCTCGCGACACGCTGCCTAGCTCCTCATTGGCCACCGTCACCACACTTCCTTACATATAAGATTGATTTTGGGAGCAAGGGGCCGAACGATGGGATTTGATCAGCATCAAGCGCAAACAGAGTTGCTGCAATGGAAGTGTGAAGATTTGTTGCAATGCCTATGCTGCGAGCTCCTAGCTGCTCCTACTCCTTTGTCGGTGACATTCCTAGAATTTCAAGCCACACCAATCTTGCACGGCCATCCAACTACATGAAAAGAATAAGCTCTACCGTAATTAGGACAGACCGTTTTCAAACTCTGCAGGCGGGCAAGGTAGGATCTCCTCTCGGGACCACTGCCATAACCATGGAGGGAAGCGACTTCACTCGCAGCCTTTCATCGTTGTGTTGTAGCATGGGAATAGTCAAGAAACAATAACATGAAACTGCCTGTAGCCATCTACGACGGCGTGGATGGCTACATGTAGTTTCACGTTATTGTTTCTTGCCTAGTCCCATGCTACATCATTCAAAAAATGTCACATCACTGTTTCTTACCTATTCCCATGCTACAGCGGTCAAAAAATAAACTCCCTATAGCCATCCACATCCGCGTGAATGGCTATCGACATTTCATTTTTGGAAAAATTACCAAAATAACCCTCTAATTTGTGGAAATTCCCAAAATACCTTTCAAATTTAAAAATTTCAAAATACCCTCTCATATTTGTCATAAATTCCCAAAATGCCCTTTAAATTTTTCAAAATTCCCAAAATATCCCTAGTTGTGAGAGTAAATTTCTCCAAAGTTAAAATAATTTGTAGCTTTTCATAAGAAGATTGATTGTCTATCAATACAAGACACTTAAACTTGAATTTGAGCTAGTTATGTAGGCTTTGGACATAAATTGCTTCATTATTTTTAGACATTAGTGTCTGTTTTTTGGGAGCTAATTTGTGACAAACTACATGCTAAGTACTAAAAATGGATCTCCATTGTCAAAAAAGAATAAAGTTTAGGAAATCGTGGACAATCCAACTAAAATAGATACAAGGGTATTTGGGAATTTTTGAAATTTGAGGGGTACTTTGGGAATTTCAAGAAATTAGACGGGTATTTTGGTAATTTTTCGTTCATTTTTTGAACGATCATGCCAATGTTTGCAAGAGTGATGGGTAAAGATTTCCATTCCACGCTGACGCGGATGGCTACAGGCAATTCCACTATGCACCAAATAATTCCCTTGTTATATGTGGCGCTCATACAAGGCAAATGAAACACCCCCGCTAGCTACCTATAGAACCTCTTAGGTAAAGATTTCCATTAGAAACCTGCATGTAGCCATTTGTGCCGGCACAAATGGCTACAAACACTTCCATTATGTACCAAATAATTTTCTTGCCACATGTGGGTACTCTTACAAGGCAAGTTGAACACTCTTGCTAACACACATAGACAATGAGCCGAAGAAAATGAAGGTCTCATCTGACTATAAAGTGTTCATGATGCCTCCTCGTGATCTAAAGTTCAATACATTTACGTGTCATTCTTGCCTCTAATAATAGGAATGTCTTTTTCTTCTCGCGGAGGTTGCCCCGAACAACAAACATCTCTTGCAATGTAGCTTCTTGACACAAGTTGTGCACAAAAGTTAAATTGGACATGTCCAAGGAGTAGACATATGTGACACGACCCACAATCTTTCATTCACATCATTTGAATGATGATAGATGTCTTGTTGCTATTCTAATGTACTTGCTTACTAAGACTTTATTTGTACCCCACAATGTCAACTTAGCTGATGGCTAGAGACACAACCATTGCAAGCATCATTGCGAGCACTTACACTAAATAAATAGCAATAGAGGGATATTAATCAATTGACACAGCAAAAGCTACAAATTAGACCTAATTTTAATGACTTAAGTTGACCTCGTATGGCATGCTTTTCTCACAAAGAATTTCATGTAGCCATCCATGTTGCCAAATCCTCTTCACCCGAAAACCAAAGCTAGTGCTTATGGAATTACCCTTTTTTTTCCACCTTTCATTGCATGTACCCATCCGTGTTGGCAAGCATACCTACAATAATAGAAAGCATTTTTTTTGTTTTTTGGTTATGCAATTCATATGGGCATGTAAGTTGTTGCATGCCTAACAATATTCCGGGGTTAAGCTCTTAAAAAAATGTATTTTAATTGAATAGATCAATTTCATGTTGGCTTAGATAAGTTGATGGTCAACTCAAATCCAATATGGATTGATGCTAAAACAACATTGAAGCTTAAGCTCATATATAAACCTCCATTGCATGCCTTGGCCAAAAACATAATTTATAACTTGGATGCTAATAATAGGACTATTTCTTGGTGAACAATGATTACAAAAAGCTTCTCTAGTATTATGGATAAAAAAATTGGAGGGTGATTTCTACCATTATAATTGCAATTCTTTTACTTTGCAATCATGAAATTTTGATTTGATATGTCACATTAAATTTTGATGGTTTTTTGAATAGAATATAGTGATCCGTAACTATAATTTATATTGATATTGATGCTCTAGGCTATAGAAAAAGCATAGAGGCTCTCATTTTCATGCATATGCAAGATGAGATTATAAATTTCTTGCATATAGGTGTCACAAATTATGAATATTGTGTGGGAAGCCTACTGACAAGGATCGAAAATTGATAGCAAGAGCGGGCAAGAAGTATGGTTGAGGCAAAGAGTCTTGGTATCCACTTACTTATCCTTAAAAGTAGAAATTCAAAAACAAGTGATATCCACTCATCCAACTAGACGCATCTCTCTCTCTCTCTCTCTCTCTCTCTCTCTTCTTCTTGCTCCAAAATATTCGCTCGCCATACGTTAGGACTCCTCCATGTGGAATGCATGTCAGACTTCCAAACGTAGGCCAAAGTTTCATCCCATTATATATAACAAGACCATGTTGGGAGCCCAATTTGAGTAAATGGAGTACATAGTATCTTTGAGTGCTTGATAGTATGAGTCTCACATTTGTGGCTGCATGTCCGCGCATTGAAGTCTCCCATTTGAAAAACTTCCACGAGTGTAGAGTACTCCGTAATTCCTTCCATCAAGAAAGTGTACGATGACTTCTACCCTCCCTCCTGGTCAGTGGTAGCAAGTTTGGAGCCTGTGCACTACAAGAGGTCACTTAAATTCCGGCGCCAAATTATCAGCGTCAATGGTGGGCGTCGGTATAAATGTAGGTAAGTATGGATAAAGAAGCAAACTTTTTTTTAAAAATCATTTTTAAATTTTTGAAGCTTGTTCCAAAGCCTGTTCCGATGCTTGTTTCGACGTCTATACAAATGCTGTTTTCGATGCCTATACCGATACTTGTACCATCGGACCCTGCAAAAAATGAACCCGTGGGCTTTCCCTGTGCATTTATCCTCTTCTTGCACGTTTTCTCTTGCTCTCTTCCTCCTCACCTCTTACAGATCTTGTGCAAAACAAGTTGTTGAAGGTGTTAATCTTGCTCGTGGACTACTCGATAGCATTAAGGTAAGATTGTTTTCAAGTTTATTTGTAGGTTTAGGGTTTATGGTTTAACATGGTGTGTGTGTGTGTGCGTTTTTGCAGGTTCAAGGAAATTTACAACACCTTTTCTTGCTCAAATAGACCGTATGTGAGTGCTTGAACTTTTAATGCATATTAAATTTATTTAAATTAATTTTATATTGATAAAAGAAAATTTCATGAATTCAACTTTCAATGCTTTAAAAGAAAATTTGTTTTGTGTTGTGAAGTTTCGTTTTGAATAATGAAAAAAATTGTTTTGTTCTATGAAAAAATCTTGTGAAGAAATTTCGTTTTGAATTATGTCATTTTTGAAATTATGCGATTGATGAGGTTTACGTTTTAGGTTTCGTTTAGGTTTATTTTAGGTTATATATTAGGTTAGGTTATACGTTAAGTTACATTATGTTAGGTTAGGTTAGGTAAGTTTATAGACGTTAATTAGCTTATAGGTTAGATTCTACATTAGGAATAAACTAAAGATTAAATTAATTAAGCTATAAGTTAGGTTATAGGTTAAAGGATAGGTTAGCTAGATTATAGGTCAGGTTTAGGCAACAAGTGAGGTTATAGGTTAGGTTATAGGTTGTACGTAAAAAGTTAGGTTAGGTTATATGTTAAGTTAACTCATGTTTAGGTTATAGATGGACGTTGTGTTCGGACAATTAGAAGTTATGTGCTTTTATGTTAATCTAAACACTTATCGATGAAACGTTCAAACAACAACATCTACCAGTGTCTAAAGCATAATCCTCTAACCCTATTAGCAGACTAAAACGACCAAGTGCTACACTAATTGGATTTGGAGCGACCAAATCAAAAGTTGCCAAACCTAAGCGGATTTACATGGCCTATCCTAACGCTCCAAATGTAATAATATATTAGCGACCAAAACAAAAGTCGCTAATCTAAAGCTGATAACCCTTAGAAGCTATTCTTAAGCAGACTAAATGGTCTAACAATACCTAATATGTTTTAGAGCGCTTTACCTTACCGACTTTACATAGTGTACCCTAGCCGTCTGAACACGGTGCGCCATCTATTAACGGCTAAACCAGAATCCATAGAACCCTAAGCGACTAGCCCTAAGAATATTGAAATGAAAAAATGCTACACTAATCCAATTTGGAGCATCCAAACCTAGGAAACTTTACATAGCGCAAATTAACACTCCAAAATACGGCCATCTATTAGGGGCTAAACCAACACTAGTCCTAAGACGCTAACCCTAGGTGGCTAGCCCTAAACGGATTGAAATGGCTAAAATCTATCATAATCCAATTTGTAGCAGCCTAATCTAAGCGGTTTTACACACCATACCATAAGTTCTACCTGTACGAACACAACGCCCATCTAGTAGCGGCCAAACGAAGATGGCGTACTGTGTACTTCTAAAAACGTAAATGGACTTCGATGAGGTTAAGTTATAGGTTAGTTTTACGCTATATGTTAGGTGATATTATGTTAGGTTAGGTTTAGGTTATAGGTTAGGTTATAGCTAACGACAAATAGTAGAAAAAATGCAAACGAACTTCAAAGAGGACTCGTGTACTTCACAAAACACAAATGAAATTCGGTTAGGTTAGCCTATAGGTTAAGTTTAGTTTATAGGTTAGGTTAGGTTTAGGTTATAGGTTAGGTGAGATTATAGATTAGGTTAGAGCTAGCGGTAAATGAATAGTAGAAAAAACGCAAACGAAATTCGACGATGACTCGTGTACTGTTAAAGATTCAAACGGACTTCAATTAGATTAGGTTATAGGTTAGGTATAGTTTAGAGGTTAGGTTACATTAGGTTAGCTTAGGTTTAAGTTACAGGTTAGATTAGATTATAAGCTAGGTTAGAGCTACGGGCAACTAGTAGAAAAAATGTAAACTTCAAAGATGACTCGTGTGCTTCAAAAAATGCAAACATACTTCCATTAGGTTAGTCTATAGGTTTAGGTTTAGGTTATAGGTTATGTTAGGTTTTGGTTATAGGTTAGGTGAGATTATAGGCTACGTTAGAGCTAGCAGAAAATGAATAGTAAAAAAAACGCAAACAGACTTCGAAGATGATTCATATACTTCTAAAAATGCAAACGGACTTCAATTAGGTTAGGTTTAGGTTATAGGATAGGTTACATTAGGTTAGGTGTTAACTGAGTCAACATCAGTTAACAAGAGCTCCTAAAGATCGAAGACGTACAAATGCAAAGCGAAGAAGCAGTAAAGATTGGAGTTACACATTTTTCACGTTTTTTCAAAATGGTCAGGTATTGTAAATTCTCGATTTAGTTCAAGACATTGTAATATTTTAACGTGTTACGCGCTCAATGGGAGTTCCAAGATATAAAGAATAGGTCAGTTAGTGTGCCTAGGTAGCAGATTTAGTAAGTGGTGGAGCCCCAAAGGCCTTGGGTGCCCGAACATTGCATATTTTTACCCTAGATACATAAGGCAGTGTGTAAAAGAAATTAGGGTTCTCAAGCTCATTTGTTGAGAGCACGCTTTGGTGAGAGCACTTGAGGTGTGTGGGTATGGAGTCCTTGAGCTTCTCCTTGCTCATGAGATTTGATTAACATTAATCAATGATTCATTCTCTTTCACTATGCCTCTTTCATGCTTCTTATGATTGCCTATGATGCTTAGATTAACTAGATCTTAACTAATTAGTGATTAATCCCTCTCTAATCTTGTGTGATTGTCGTCTTTTGCGTGTGCGTGCATGTAGGTTTGATTGGAGTGTGGTGCTTGATAGATCTATGTATGCGTGCTTGCAATTAGTGTGTTGCATGATAGGATTAGTGTTGTGTGCGTCTTGCAATCGTAGTGTGTGTGATTGGGTTGATTGGAGGTGAAGAGAAGTGGATGTGGAGATTCCCCTTCATTGCGGCTTAGCTCTTCCATAGGTCGAGAAGTTCACCTCGTAGAGTTAACCATTTCTGTTTCCATCAGGATTAGCTCACTAACCGTGTGACTATTTCCATGTCCTAGCTGGGTAGCTCATCCCTTTGTATTGACAATTTTGTTGGTCATTGGAGCTATTGCAATGATGGGACCCCCAACATTTACCAAAACTAAGAGGATGTGAACCTACGAGGTCGCCTTCTCTCTCAGCTTTTTGAAAGTGAAGGAATTAAAGAGTTGTGGCCACATCAGCAAAAACGTGGGTCACTAAGAGCCAAATTTTGACTTTTTTTCAAAAAAAAAAACCCTTTTTTTCCTTAAAACTTCCCCCCAACATATATAAATATAAAAAAATCCTTTTTTGACCTTTTTTAAAACCTACGAGCACTAAAAGTCCAATTTTTCAAAAAACAAGCCTCCCCAAAAAAAGAAAAACCTTTGTTCTCTCTTCCTCCTCCCTCCTTTCTCCCTCTCCTCTCCCTCCCTGCTCCCTTCTCTCCTCCTCCTCCCCTCTCTCTCTCCCTCTCCCCCACTGCCTCCTTCTCTCCTCCCATGTTCCTCCCTATCCCCTTCTCTCCTCCTCCTCCCCTCTCTCTCCCTCTCCCCCATTGCCCCCTTCTCTCCTCCCATGTTCCTCCCTCTCGCTTTCCCCTCTCTCTTTTCATCTTTTGCTTCCTCACGCAACATCTTCCATGGTGCTCACGGATATCAAAAATTGTATGCATACATATTTTCTTGTCCGTGGCGTTTGCACCGAAGGCCACACGTGAGGGTGAGCAAAGGTCATCCCAAGAACGCCGTAGCGTCGGTGAGACGAACGTTGATGGTTCTTCAATATCTTGCCAATACCATCACATATTGAAGTGCCTCTACTTTTTTTTGTAGTTCTTGGCACAAAGGTTGCTTTTGTGCACAAATAGTGAAAGGCTACAGGTTAGAGAGGCCAAGTGTCACCACTTTTCCTCTAAAACAGTCTTCTTTGTTTCATCTTGCAGGTAGGTGCTTCAAATCCATGCTTATTAGAGGTTGGTAATCTCATCCTAATGTATATTTTATGATTGTTTATTCCCAGCTGGATGGAAATACATGCAAATTTATACAACATATACTTAACAAGTGCCTTTATTATATAGCTTGCAAATGTTGAATTCATACATGTTTTTGTTACAAGGTGACCTCTTACTATGCTAGTTGAGTGGCGTTGTTTGCAAGAATGGCTCAAGGAACTGGCATAACATGAAGCTTTTACGGTGGCACAAAGCTCTCCTCAGCGGCAATGTGGCTTCCACTACACCAAAAATCATTATGCTAACATGGAGAGATCCCTAGTAAGACAATGCAACATCTTTCATCAGCAGCAACATATCCTTTCCTAACGTGAGGGCACTCCTACCAAAGATATTTTCATGTGATAGGTCATCCCATACCATGCCATGTCATGGAATGGATGTAAGAACTATGACCGCACTACTCCTTGGAAGTTGTTCACAAATGTAGGTTTATCAAAGTTAATGAGAAGAAATCTGGACTTTTTTGTTTGTTGATGTGTAAGAGCACTCTAAGTCTATCATATTTTAGATTGTTTGATAAGTTAAATAAGATTTGTAGTCATTTAAAGTGTAAATTTGTTTTTGTTTGGTAAGATTGTACATGAGAAGACATGATAAAGTACAAGAGATCTTGATGAAATAAACCTCGATGCCACACCTCTCCTTGGACCCTTTGATTTCTATCGTCACGGGAAGTTCAAGTGAAGTCTATTTTCAAAATTTAAGCAATAACGTTTTTTTGAAAGAAATTTTGGTTATTTTAAAGTTTTTACATAATCTAGGAGTTCATCCTGGCTATTTTCCTTGAGTTTCAAATTTTGACCGAGGGCACTCCTGGAAGTCACTTTTGAAGGTGTTAGGGTGAGATTTTGGGAAAGTTTCGTATGTAGGAAATACAGTCCCTAACACAATAAAATTTCCTCCATGTTTTTAATGCTCGTTGCAGCTCGCAGATTAAGGAAAAAGTAAGAAATGTCTATTTTACATCATTTTTAAAGAAATTACCAACTAGCACGTTGTTTTTGGCCGAATCAGATCAAGATATAATTTTATTTGCATCACAGTCTAAAAGTTCAACACTTATAAATAAATAAAAAAGTTGCCGCAAGGGTGCGCGAAATGCCCATCCCTCCTGGACTTTTGGATGGCCATTTTACGCGCCCTTGTGGCCGCTCTTGTTGAGGGCCCAGGAGACTTTTACATGGCAAACATTTGCAAAATTATTGTGTATAAGTATGAGATAAGGCTGTAAGTTAGATGTATGGAGAGCAAGTCTCCTCATCCACTGGGGCCTTTGAAGGTGTTAGGGCAAGATGTTGGGAAAGTTTTGTATGTAGAAATATAGTCCTTAACATAAGAAAAAACATTAGTTCTTTGAGTATTTTTAGATTCCATGGTTTTAATGCTCGTTGGAGTCCGTAGATTAAGAAACAAGTAAGAATGTCTTTTTTATATCATTTTGAAAAATTTGCCAACTTCCACGTTGATTTTTGAAGAATCCGAGCAAGATATGATTTTTTTGCATCACGGTTTAAAAGCTCAACACTAAAAAATAAATTTAAAAAATAATAAATAAATAAATAAAAGAGAGTGGCCGCAAGGGTGCGCGAAATGCCCATCCGAGACTTTTGGATGGCCATTTTGCACGCCCTTGTGGCCACTCTTGTTGAGGGACCTAAAGGCATTTACATGGCAAAAATTTGCAAAATTATTGTGTATAAGTATGAGATAAGGCTTAAGTTAGATGTACAGAGAGCAAGAGCTCGACCCCTGGGGCCTTTGAAGGTGTTAGGGCAAGATTTTGGGAAAGTTTTATATGTAGGAAATACAGTCCTTAACACAATAAAAAACATTAGTTCTTCGAGCATTTTTAGATTTCATGGTTTTAATGCTCGTTGGAGCCCGTAGATCAAGGAAAAAGTAAAAAATATCTGTTTTATATCATTTTGAGAGAATTTACCAACTTGCACATTGATTTTTGGAGAATCCAAGCAAGATATGATTTTTTTGCATCACGATCTAAAAGTTCAACACTAAAATTAAATTTCTTGTTTTTTTAAAAGAGTGGCTGCAAGGGTGCGCGAAATGCCCATCTGCGACTTTTGGATGTCCATTTTGCGCGCCCTTGTGGCCACTCTTGTTGAGGGCCCTAAAGGCCTTTACATGCAAAAATTTACAAAATTATTGTGTATAAGTATGAGATAATCTTGTAAGTTAGATGTACAGAGAGCAAGAGCTCACCCCCTCGGGCCTTTGAGGTGTTAGGGCAAGATTTGGGGAAAGCTTTGTATGCAGGAAGTACAGTCCTCAACACAATAAAAAACATTATTTGTTTGAGTATTTTCATATTCCATGGTTTTAATGCTCGTTGGAGCTCGTAGATTAAGGAAAAAGTAAGAAATGTCTGTTTTATATCATTTTGAAAGAAATCGCCAACTTGCACGTTGATCGTTGGAGAATTCGCGCAAGATATGATTTTTTTGCATCACGGTCTAAAATTTCAACATGGAAAAAAAAGGTACCCGCAAGGGTGTGCGAAATGCCCATCCTGGACTTTTGGATAGGCTTTTTGCGCACCCTTGTGGCCACTTTTTCTGAGGGCCCTCGAGACCTTTACATGGCAAGAATTTGTAAAATATTGTGTATAAGTATGAGATAAGGCTATAAGTTAGATATACATAGAGCAAGAACTATCCCCTTGGAGCCTTATAATGACAGATAGGGGCTTTTTTTTAATGCATGGCCGTGAGATAGAGGTGTAGCCTTTGATGTAATCAGAGCACCCCTCCCCCAGTCCCTTTTTCTTTGTGTTCAAAGGTCTGGAGCATTCACTATGTAAACTTTTCCTATATCATGTGCATTCACCAAAATGGATTAAAATTTAAAAGTACCACTTATAGGCCCTATCTACACATGTTTTTGTAACTTAAGAAGAATATAAAATCCCTTATGTTGAACGCGTGTGCTATATACTTTAGTGAACTCCCCAGGTCAGCGCTAGAAATTGACCAAACAAGGAGCCAATTTTTACTTCCTCGTGTCCACCTCGTGTTCTTGGGAATGTTTTGGTTAAGCCATTTATTTGGTATTTAAAACCACACATGACCCCTATTGCTATAGTATCCAACCAAAGGTTTTTTGATTAGCATTTTACATAGGCTTGATTGGTACATATCTTCTATGTTAACAATGCATGTATCTATAATTTATGTTTATACTTTCTCTAGCCAAATGAGCTACATAGTAAAAATCAAATCCTCAATCTAATAGTTAAATTCACAAGGTAATAGCTATTGGTATCATCTTCAGCAATACCAAATAAATCGCTACCAATAGCTCATGAATAGGGATATTTACGAAGATTTGATACCAAAAACTTGTGAACACTACTCAAAAAGGTGGAAACTCAAAGGCTTTATAATATATGTATGATGAAACACGAGTAAATAATAAGTCACCCTTATACATCAACATCTTCATCTCAAGTTGTCATTTCTCTAAGTCAAGCTTGGCATAGGCATAGTATGGAAACAATAACATGTTGGAAAGCAAGAATTTAGCTTTCTCAACTTGTGAAACGTTGCTAATGATATATATTCAACATCCCCAAATAAGGACATCTTGACAAAGGTTATGATCCACTTTAATAAAAATAACCATTAATGATTAAACTGAAATCAAAATACTGAATGAATTTCTAATTAAGACTTGATACTTGAAACATCTTACAGGAAAATCAAAATATTCATAAAGTTCAACAATAATTCTCAAATCTGTATGAAACTCCAGTAATCTAAATTAAATAGTAATCTCACTCAATCCGACACCATTTAACAGAAAAACACATTTATATTGCATTTATAGAGGAATCCAACCTTATTGAGCTTATATGTGAAGCTACTCAATATATGGCTTCTCTATATATGGCACCCAGGTCCCCTCTATATATAAAGATCATATTTTGTTAGTACTAACAAAACATGATCTGTATATATAGAGGGGACCTCGGTGCCATATACAGAGTATGGCTTCTCTATATATGGAACCCAGGTCCACTCTATATATACAGATCATGTTTTGTTAGTAACAAAACATGATTTGTATACATAGAGGGGACCTGGGTGCCAAATATAGAGAATCCATATATTGAGTAGCTTCACATATAAGCTCAACACCCCCGCTCAAATAAGGGTCCCTAACTATGGATGGAAAAACCCTTGGGGGATCAAGGGAAAAACCCACAGCTCTACATACACCCACAATTATATTATAAAAATCATTGAATGTACAAATGTTCATGAGGAGCTACATCACTCCTTTTACATTGAATATTTTATGAGAAGCTACATCACTCCTTTTACAATGAATGTTTTATGAGTAGTTACATTGCTCCTATCTTATCAAATACAATAATGAGTACAAAGGTTCAATAAAGAGGTGTAAAGGCTATCAATTAGCTCGTAATCAGAAGTGTCTCCGTGAATCTGTTGTGTAGCTTGTCATCAATATGGCATCACCAAACATGTCTTCATAAATCTTTTATTGTCATCAAGTTTGTCTTCATGAAATCAATTCTTTGATCAATCCTACATAGATCATAGACTCAAAACAATATAGTCATCAAAATTATTATTATTGTTAGTGAAATAATTACGTTCACAATGCCATAAGAGATGGTTCGCGACGCCACTCTTTTGACGACATATATACGCACAACAACATATGGTACATAAAGTGTGAACGTAAAAGTAGAAGATGCGTGATGACATGATGCAAATGATATGTGTATATACTACATAAAATGACATTTATCAACTTAGTGATATCAACTAATATCATCAAACTATTAATAAAACATCATCATTGTATCAATAGAAATGAATAAATCATAGTGGTATCAACGAAAAGCATCATGATATCACCGAGAATAATCATTGTATCAACAAAACAGCATCATGGTATCACCGAGAATAACCACGGTATCAACGAAACAACACCATGGTATCACCGAGAATAACCATGGTATCAACGAAACAATATTATGATATCATCGAGAATAATCATTGTATCAACGAAATAACATCATGGTATCACCGAGAATAACCATGGTATCAACAAAGCAACATCATGGTCTCACCGAGAATAACCATGGTATCAATGAAACAATATCCTGGTACCACCGAGGATAACCATGGCATGAACGAAATATCATCATGGTATCACCGAGAATAACCATGGTATCAATGAAATATCATCATGGTATCAACGAAAATCACCATGACCAAAGTACTAACAAAACATCATCATGGTACCATCAAAATCACTATGGTATCAACAAGAGATTATTAATAAAACGACGAGAATTATATCTCTAGAAAAAAAAATATACGAGAATCAATGAAGGAATATATCATGTAACAAAATATCATGTAGCGCCAGTAGCTAGATAGAGTTTGGACGATCATCAACGGTTCGACTGAAACGAAACGATATGTAGTTGTCTGCTGCAGCAAAGTTACGTCAGCAACAAATATATGATTGATGAAGATAAAATATAATTGATAAGTTTTCAATTACAAGGAAAATCAAAAGCAAAAAGTAAAATTTGCTTTCAAACATGTTCGCAGTCTGAGAACGATAACCCTAAATCGGTGCATAATTTAGAGAAAGTTTCTTCTGCAAAGTTGTAGTGACATGTAGGCAGTCCGCAAACTATAACTCAAAATCGATGCAGAATTTGAAATTTTTTTCTTCTGCAAAGTTGTAGAACACATCGATTCCAATCTATTCCACGGCCCGTTTCTGCAAAATTGTTTTCAATTAGGAGAAAAATTAAAAACAACAAACAAAATTTGCTTTTCTGACATGTACGTAGTCTGAGCAAATGATAACTCAAAATCGGTGCAGAATTTGAAAAAACGTTCTTCTGCAAAGTTGCAGATCACGTCGATTCCGTCGCCTTTAGCAGGAGTTTCTGCAAAATCATTTTCAATCAAGATAAAAATAAAAAACAAAAACGTCCTGCTTTGATACCATTAAGAGAGAAAGAGAGAGCACAGCAATAGAAGCCCAAAGTGTGTAGCATACACACATGAGATGATGTATATATAGAGGGGACCTAGGTGCCATATATAGAGAAGCCATATATTGAGTAGCCTCACATATAATGTCAACACCCTGCTCAAATAAGGGTCCCTAACTGTGGATGAAAAAACCCTTGGGGGATCAAGGAAAAAACCCACAGCTCTATTTACACCCACCGTTATATTATAAAAATCATTGAATGTACAAATGTTCATGAGGAGCTACATCACTCCATATATTGAGTAGCTCCTTATGAACAACATGATGTGGTTATTTCTAACCTTCACGTCTCGATATGTTTCTTGATTGATATTGTTTACAGGATGAAAGTCACATCAAGCAGTGTGTATAGAGGCTCAAAGATATTCAAGCTGCTCAAAGATATTGAAGGTTTTCAAAGATATTGAAGAAATTGCATCAATTCAACTGTATATATAGGGTTGTAAAAGACCCTTGAAAGGGCACATTGTAAAACAAGAGTGATGTAGCTCCTTTGAACATTGTAAATGTATATTTACAATATTTTAATATAATGGTGGGTATATATAGAGCGGACCTGGGTGCCATATATAGAGAATCCATATATTGAGTAGCTTCACATAGAAGCTCAACAAGCCTCATGAAAATAATTACAAATAGAGACAATGTTGTTGTTATTAGGCTTCTCTTACAAGTATTTGTCTTCCTCATCTAGAGATTCAAATTCATATACACTTGAGTATTTATGTATCAGTCATAATAATCAATATCTAGCTAAGTGTTTTGCTTAGTGTATGAAGATTTCATCTTCATTGCAATAGCTAGTCTTGAAGGAACACAAAGAATTGTATTGTACAATGTCTCTCTTGATGGGAGAAACCATAATACAAAGCCTTTTGGAGGGGGGACCGGCTCCATGAAAATCCGGTCCTCAACTGTTGTCAATAGCTTAATTTCTCTCTCTTTTGAAAGTATTGTTGATGCTATCTAACTAGGTGTTATGCTTTTTGTTGCTCTCTCCGCCCAAGCACTCTTGTAATTCTCATTAGGAATCTATTCTAATGAAATGGCCACTATGTTCATGCTAATTTCCGCTACACATAAGTTTTTAGACCATTAAATGTTACATTGGTATCAGAGCCAAGGTTTCTCTTTTCTTGCTCAAGAAGGGAGGTTCTCAAGCTAGCTATAAATGGATGGTATTATTAATTGCCTGTGAGTAAGTAGAGTAGGGATTTTTTAGCCTTGCAATGCGCCTACCTTTGTGCATTTAACGAGGCATCACTGTCGAGAGCTATGGTCTTAATAGTGGAGTCCTACGGGGCTTGCCTATGGCTTAACCACTATTGAGCTATTAGAAGCTTGACAGGAGCCCGGTGCTGTTTTGGTGTCGAAAGACCTTCTGTTCTATTCCTTGCAATTAATGGTATTCGATCCGCGGGTACATTAGCTTGAGTGCTTTTTCTAAAGGGGTAAAGAGGAGTAGCAACTAGGGCTTGAAGTGCCAAAGTACACCTAAAAAGTTTACACCTAAAAGTTGTTAGAATGGATGACAATAGTAAAGAGAGTGAAATTAATGTTGATAACTTTGATTTTGCTCATGAGCAAGCTACTAATGATGCTTCAATGCTTGTTAACCATCTTGTTTCTAGGCTTCAACAAGCCATGGGCAATCCATCTCTCCAAAGCGAAGTGCAATGGCAGCTCCGTGCTCATGAGATTCTCCAAGCTCATCACCATGATGAGAAAACACCTAGGAAGCCTCCTTGTGAGACTACCAAAAGAGGTCTCTCTCCGATTCGAGAAGAAGAAGAGAATCCCTACGAAGGGATCAAGAATTTACTTCTTGATGATGCATCTCCTTCCCAAAGGAGAACTCAAGAGACTGCATCGAAGGAACGAGAAAGAAGTGAGTCTCCCTCCACCTCGGTGGAGATGGCTCCATGAAGACTGCGGGCTAAACTCTCTCCATCACCACCAAACCGGAGAAGACCATCGCACTCTTCTCCACATCATAATTCAAAGAGGGATGATAAAAAGCAAGAGAAGAAAATGGCGAGAAAGAGGACACCCTCTTCTCCATCTTCTTCATCCTCTTCCTCTTATGAAAGTGATGGTGAAGACGATGAAGATCAAGACAACAAAAAGGCGAGAAAGAGGTCACCCTCTTCTCCACCTTCTGAAGAAAGTGATGGTGCAACCTTTGAACCATCAAAAAGAAGAGGCCATAGGAAATCCTATGCCGCATGGAAGAGGTCATCCAAGCTGAAGAAATTCAAAGAGGGAGGGAAGAGCATCTATTTCCTTACCTATGATGGTACCTTTGGTGCTACGGACAAAGTCTTGGCCTTTATCCAGCAATTCGATGCGGCGCTTGGAGATGAGGGCTTCACGGAGTCCTCTAAGCTACGCCATGTAGCTATGCACTTTCAAAAGTCCGCCAGGCAATGGTGGTCTAGCCTACGAGCCAACGGTGAAGCTCCACGAACATGGAAAGCTTTAAGAGCTTCAATTATGAAGCAGTTTTTGGCCACTGATACCAAAGACAAAGTACTCACCGAATGGCGAAGCTTAAAGCTCTCTCCCTATGAATCCATCCACAAATATGTAGACAAGTTTTGGGACCTACAAGTCAAAGCCACTGTCTTCAAAAAGTTGGATTTTGGATAGCAAAAGCAACAATTTTGTGCGGGCTTAACCAAAGAAATGGCGGAGTATGACAACTCCCAAACGCCACGTACCATATCGGCGGTAATACACCATACTATGGTGGCCTCTCGAATCAATTTCCAAACGGGGGCTAAAAGAAATCATAAGCCCACGGAAAACAAGGGTTCCAATGAGCCAAAGGTGAAGGACAATGTCCAAAAGTCTCCTAAGGGCAACTCCAACAAAGCTAAAGAGAAGGGAGATTACAATGGTAAAAACAAACTCTCTCCTGAAGAGCTTGAGCATTATCGCAAGGATAACTGGTGTTTCAAGTGCCGCAAACAAGGGCATGCGTACCGCACTTGTCCCCAAAAGAACAACCGCCAAGATCCTCCTAGAGCTTCCTTGGTTGAAATCCAAGAGGAGGAGACTCACCAAACTCATCACAAAGGATCTCCTCTATGCCATGCTTGGGGAAAGGTAAGAGAACATGATGCTTTTATTCTCTTTGACCCTGGTTCTACTCACAATTTTATATCTATAGAGTTGGCCACCAAGCTAGGCATACAATCCTACGAGATGGGAGATGTCCTACCCGCAGACAGTGCCTTCAAGGGGCAAGAAGCTTCAGTCACTCCCTTAATTGGGAAATTGAGGTTTCATGTCCAAGGCTATGTGGACAAAGAGGACTTCTTTATCTCTCCTCTCAAGCATGAGGATGTGATCCTAGGGGCACCATGGTTTGACCGCCTGGCTGTCGATGTTAAATTTCCTGAAACGAGAATCTCCTTTAAGTTCAGGGGAAAAGACATGTATATAGATGCTAAGTAAATGGGTAACAGTATTACCATTGTACATACACCAGCTTTCAACAAGTCAATAAAGAGATCTATTTCCGTGTACATGATTTTTGTTAAAGATTCTCAAAATGAACCTAATGCTTTAGCAAAAGAAAATAAAAGCAACCAAAAGGAATTAGAGTTATCCAATTTTCTCAAGGGGTTTCAAGATGTTTTTATTGACGACATCCCTTGTGAGCTACCTCCTAAAGGAGGTAATGATGACCATGCAATTGAACTTCTTCCAGGAAGTTCACCGCCTTACAAACCTCCTTATAGAGTTTCTCAAGCTCAACAAGAGGAGATTATGCGGCAAATGCATGATTATCAAGATATTGTAAAGACCGCATTTCGCACCACATTTGGTCTTTATGAATACATTGTCATGCCTTTTGGCTTGACCAATACACTAGCCACATTCAACCGCTTGATGGAGAAGCTGTTCCGGCCTCATCGAACCTTCACTAGAGTGTTCTTTGATGATATTATCATCTACTCTAATTCATTAGACGAACACAAGCAACACCTACAGGTAATATTTCAAGTTTTGAGAGAGAATAAACTTTATGTTAATTGAAAGAAAAGTGATTTTTTCTTGCAAGAGATTCAGTATTTAGGTCACATTATCTCTCAAGATGGCATCCAAATGGATCCATCAAAGTTAGAGGTAATAAAAGGATGGCCTAAACCAAGGAATCTTCATGAACTAAGAAGCTTTATAGGTATGTGTGCATACTATAGACGCTTCATAGAAAAGTTCTCACAAATTGCGGGACCATTACATGACCTAACAAAGAAAAGCGTTAGGTATACATGGTCTGCTAAGGAGAACAATGCTTTCGAATAGCTTAAAGAAAAGCTTATCTCTCAACCTGTACTTACACTACCGGATCTCTCAAAACCATTTGAGGTCCAATGTGATGCTTGTGGTGATTGCCTTGGAGCTGTTTTACTCCAAGAAGGGCACGTCATAGGCTATGAGAGTCGAAGGCTTGACCCTATTGAGCAAGCTCTAGGCATATATAAAAAGGAACTCCTTGCAGTTCTACATTCCTTAGACTCATGGAAGCACTATTTATTGGGGACTCCTTTCATTCTGCGAACGGATCACCAAAGTCTTAAGTACTTCATGACGCAGACCAAGCTCTCCGACAAACAAATGAGGTGGGAAAATTTCCTTTCGCAATTTCATTTTCATGTTGCTCACATTGCTGGCAAGCATAATCAAGTAGCTGATGCACTCTAAAGACGGCCGAGAGTGAATGCGGTTTCCATAGCAACTCACAATGATCTATCTTCAATGATAGATGAGTACGCTATTGATCCCGATTTTAGAGATGTGATTTCAGCCCTTGCATTAGGGAAGAAAGAAGAGCCATTTATTTTACAAGATGGTTATCTTCTCTATGGCAATAGACTATGCGTTACTAACTCACTACGTGAGAAAGTACCATATGAATCTCATGCTCCACCTTATACGGGGCATAGAGGGATTCAATCTACCTTAAAAGGGAATTGAAACATATTTCTATTGGCCTACCATGAAAGTGAACATACAAGAGTAAGTTTCTAAATGTGTGGTATGCCAAAAGACAAAATTTGATAGAGGGAAGCAACTTGGATTGCTTCAACCCTTGCCAATCCCTAATTCACCATGGGAGAGCATATCCATGGATTTTATCTTTGGATTGCCTAAGTCTATCCATGGGAATACGGGAATATGGACGATAGTAGACAGGTTCAGTAAACAAGCTCATTTTATACCTGTCAAAAAGACTATCAAAGCCCATCAAATGGCAACCCTCTTCATTTCACAAATTTTCAAGTACCATGGCTTGCCAATGTCCCTAGTGTCAGATAGAGATCCTAGAATGACTAGTAATTTCTGGAAGGGTATCTTTGAGAATTCAGGGACAAGGCTAAACTTCTCTTCGGTCTATCATCCACAAACGGATGGCCAAAGTGAAATAGCTAACCTAACCATTCTCGATCTAATAAAAGCCTATGTAAAGGAAGTAGATCAAAGATCCCAATGGGAGAAGTACTTACCCTTAGTGGAGTATGCGTACAATAACACTGTACATACTTCCACGGGAAAAGCACCTTTCAAGGTAATTGAGGGAAGATCAAAAGGTCCCTTGCTACTTAAGGTACATGGGAAGATCTTCGTTGCAGATGAGTATAGCCGAGACCTACAAGAATCTTTTCAAAAGATTAAGGATGCTATCTCTATCTCACAGCAAAGGCAAAAGGCTTCTGCTGACAAGCACAGAAGAGCCCAAGCCTTTAAAGAAAACTATTGGGTCTTGTTAAAGTTTCCCAAGGCTCGATTAAGGCACACGACGGGCAAGAATCCTACGGGCCACCAAAAGTACTATGCTAAATTAGTAAAAAGGTACTATGGTCCCTTCCAGATTCTTAGGCCAATCAATAAGATGGCCTATCAACTCAAGTTGCCCAATCATTGGCTCATACACAATGCTTTCCATGTGAGCCTATTAAAGCCTTAAAAGGAGATCCACCTCAAGAACCAACTATTGAAGACCCACCAGAGATCGAGGACCAAGAGGAGGTGTTGCAGCCCGAGTCCATTCTCCGACATGAAGACAAGGTATTAAGAGGCGGTAAGATTATCTGACGATATCTTATTAAGTTTAAGAATTATCCTTGTGAAGATGCTAGATGGATGCAAGGCATACAATTAAAGGATAACCTAAACCTTGTCAATGCTTACAATGCTTCCCAAGAGTAAGCAAATGTACAAAATGTTAAAAATGAACAAAGTTTTTTTTTTGTCTTATAAGACTCTCTTTTTCTTTATTGTGCACAAAAATGAAGTAGTATGCATGCTTAGATCAAGTTTGCGGAGACGACGTCTCCCAAACACCAAGTAGACCTTGTCACTCTACTATGGAAGACTGATAGGACTAATGTGCAGACATGCTTGTGGCAGCCTCAGGCTCTCAAGTGCCAAATGGACTAGTCATCCATTGTGGAATGATGTCGTAGGATAACATAGGGATCCTCTACCCGCTAAGAAAATGACTCATGAATATGCTTTATCTTCTCTACACCATAGTCGATGACGACTATGATTTCAAGAGAGAGGTAATGTCATAATAATCAATATCTAATTCTCCTAAATGATTTTCTCATATTAAACTGATCATTTAATGTGGGGAAGTGTCAGGGGAGAAAAAGCTAGAATATTGGTTAAGCTAGCAGACCGGCCACAGTAGGGATCCAAAGGAGGGAAAATAGGGATCCAAAGGGGGGGCATCTGCAAAAGATCCATGTGCAACAATTGGCTAAAAAGACCCTAAGGTTCAGCCCATTAAGACTTCCAAAATGCTAAGGTTCCAAAATTCAAAGGTTATGTCCAAAGGTCAACCCTAGGGGAATTGGATGCTTTGTGTGTGTAAAAAAAGTCTTTGCATATCCCTACATGGGAGGGGGCGATCCTTTCTTCTAGGGGATGAGAGAGAAAGCCACACACACACACACACACAAGCCCCCTTTACACAAAGGGAAGGAGGAACACATGTCAGCTCCCTAGGCCAGATGCCCACAAGGTGTACCCAATTCGTATTGGATGGCCTTAGAGGTGGACCAATGAGAATTAGGCTAGAGTAAATCTAGTTTAATTAATTTAAAAATACTTAATAAAAGAACCAATGAGAATTAAGTCTCCTAGATGACTATTGGACACTCTCCCAAGGCGTCCAACGAGCATTCAACAGCCCAATGGCTTGCCTGATTCCTATTGGCCAGGAGGCAAAGGGGTCCAATGAGAGTTTAGTTTAATTAATAAATTACCTAAAGCTCTCACAAAAGGGGAAAGGGGGACACATGTCAGAAGGCTATCACTTATGCTGCTTAATTGTGATAGGCTAGCCCTGGGGAGGTCCAATGGGATGAGAGCAAGAGCATTTAGCAAGAGGGCTCGCCCAAGAGAGAGAGGGGCCGGGCTGATTTTTGCAAGGCATTATCACACACACACTCACACAATCTCATGTGTGAAAAAAGAGAAGACTATCTCTTCCCAAGCTTTAATGGAGAGCTCATCACCTACTCCAAGCTTGTGAGATAGAAGCCTACATCGACGCACTCTTGGCATGTGGATGCAAATCCAACCAAGAGCCAAGCTTCAATGCATGCTCATCTCCTCTACCATGCTAATTACTAAGCTAAGCTATGCTAATATGAGTAATTATGTGAGGAGATGTACATCTTTCTCGTAAGATACTCCTTCCTCTCAATCTACTCTCATCCCCTGCTAGCTCTCACCATCTTCAAAGGTGTGTGAGGTCCTGGGCTGAGAACGGGGATAATTAGAGTTGTGTTTGCTAAGTGTTTTGCTTAGTGCATGAAGCTTTCATCTTCATTGCACTAGCTAGTCTTGAAGGAACACAAAGAATTGTATTGTACAATGTCTCTCTTGATGGGAGAAACCATAATACAAAGCCTTTTGGAGGGGGGACCGGCTCCAAGCAAATCCGGTCCTCAACTGTTGTCAATAGATTAATTTCTCTCTCTTTTGAAAGTATTGTTGATGCTATCTAACTATATGTTATTCTTTTTGTTGCTCTCTCCACCCAAGCACTCTTGTAATTCTCATTAGGAATCTATTCTAATGAAATGCCCGCTATGTTCATGCTAATTTCTGCTACACATAAGTTTTTAGACCATTAAATGTTACAGTATCTATGACACTAGGGAAGATAGTAGTACTATATGGATGGCTTTTCTAACAGCTCCTAGAGAATACCTATCGGTTCAAGATTCGACAAAAATTCTACTATTCTTATCAAAATCCTTTAGCATCATAGTGAAAGGTTCCTCATGGAACAAAAATAGAGTGATTTCCATGTCCTCTGAAAAGAAGTTGACTCTATAAGTAAACAATAGACTATGTGAGCACAAAGTTATAAAGTACACAATGATAAAGTACAAAATGATAGCTATTTAATGACAACTATACAAAGAATAAATTATAAGAAAAGTCTTTGATGACTCTCCATAGATAACACAACCTACTTGCATTGTGAGACTCAATCACATGCTACACAACTATAGATGGCACGCCAAAGCCATCAACAAAATAGCACCACCCAGTGTTATGAGGTGTGAAGCCTAAACATTGAAAGCCATAAAGAGGTTTATTCTCTCCAGCATGATAAACTTAAAGATGGAGATGATGTTAAGCTCTGAATGTAAGCTACAAGGGTAGTTTTCTTACCATTTTATCTTTATGTTGGATACGAACCCTTGCAATGCCCACACATTATTCACACCTCCTATTGTTGTGGTATGCAAGTCATGTGAGCTCATACTTTTTCCATCTGCGGGAGTAGAGGTTTCCATGTAGTGTGAGTGAATAAAATTAGAAGGAGTAGAATCTTGTTTCGTGTTGTAATGGAGATGAGAAAAGGAAGAGGAGCTAGCTTGGTGTGAAACTATGTGGTGGGCAAGGAGAAGAGATGGGGGAGGAGCTTGCTTGGTGCTACAATGGAGGTGGGAGAAAGCTAGCAGAGAGATAGTGTTAGACTATAGGGGGTGCATGTGGTTGTTGCAGCAATGGAGAGCTTTGAAAAGAGTTTGTAGAGAGAGAAAATAAGTTTTTAGCTATAGAATAGGTTTAAAAAGACTTTCGAGGATGAAAAATGATGTTTTTCACGTTTTTGAAAAAAATTAATTTTTTGGATTTTTTAGTGCATGTTTTTTACTTTTGGAGGTGAAAAATACTTTTTTTGACCATGAAATAAGTTTGGGGACCTTTTACGGAGGGAAAACTTGAAATTTGAATTTTTTTTAAAATTTGATTTTTTTTTTTGGTGAAAATTTGAATTGTTTAGTGTATTTTTAAATCCATACCAAAAAGTGGGGGAAAAAAGGTCAAAGTGGTCCCCCCTCCCCCCCCAAATCTCTTTCCTCTAGCCACCTCCCTTACCTTGTCACTAGCTAAGAGGCCATCAAGAGGTGTAAAGCTACCTTGTCCCCCTACTTGTTTAAGGGTATAGAGTGTGTCCACCACCCTCTTCCTATTGGCTGGCCTCTAGTTAACCTTAATCCCAAATGGCCCCTAGAGGGTTCATATTGTTCCTAATGCATGAGCACATTGCTTTAGTAACTTTTAGTATGTTTCAATGTTGTGGTTGCAGTATCACAAATATGGAGCTTTGTGATCGCATGGGAAACACTTCAGAGTGCAACGGATCGACGAACAAAGGGTCACTTTTGACAGTGGTATTAGGGCAATGGTATTAGGGAAAGCTTCGTCCAAGAAAGTAGGAGTTGTTGAGAGAGAAAGAGAGAGCACAAAAAAAGAATCCCAAACTGTGTAGAATACACATATCAGATGATGTATATATAGAGGGGACCTACATGCCATATATAGAGAAGCCATATATTGAGTAGCTTCACATATAAGCTCAACACCCCCGCTCAAATAAGGGTCCCTAACTGTGGATGAAAAAACCCTTGGGGGATCAAGGGAAAAACCACAGCTCTATATAAACCCACCGTTATATTATAAAAATCATTGAATGTACAAATATTCATGAGGAGCTACATCACTCCTTTTACATTGAATATTTTATGAAGAGCTACATCATTCCTTTTACAATGAATGTTTTATGAGGAGTTACATTACTCATATCCTATCAAATACAATAATGAATACAAAGGTTCAATAAAGAGGTGTAAAGGCTATCGATTAGCTCGTAATCAGAAGTGTCTCCGTGAATTTGTTGTGTAGCTTGTCATCAATATGGCATCACTAAACATGTCTTCGTAAATCTTTTATTGTCACCAAGTTTGTCTTCATGAAATCAATTCTTTGATCAATCCTACATAGATCATAGACTCAAAAAACATAGTCATGAAAATTATTAGCATCGTTAGTGAAATAATTACGTCCACAATGCCATAAGAGATGATTCGCGACGCCACTCTTTTGAGGACATATATACGCACGACAACATATGGTATATAAAGTATGAACGTAAAAGTACAAGATGCGTGATTACATGATGCAAATGATATGTGTATATACTACATAAAATGACATTTATCAACGTAGTGATATCAATGAATATCATCAAAGTATTAACAAAACATCATCATTGTATCAATGAAAATGAATAAATTATCATGGTATCAACCAAAAGAATCATGATATCACCGAGAATAATCATTGTATAAGCGAATCAATATATTGGTATCATCGAGAATAACCATGGTATCAACAAAACAACATCATGATATCACTAAGAATAATCATTGTATCACCAAGAATAACCATGGTATCAATGAAACAACATCATGGTATCATTGAAAATAGCCATGGCATCAACGAAATATCATCATGGTATCATTGAGAATAACCATGGTATTAACGAAACAACATCATGGTATCACTGAGAATAACCATGGTATCAACGAAATATCATCATGGTATCAACAAAAATGACTATGACCAAAGTACTAACAAAACATCATCATGGTACCATCAAAATCCCTATGGTATCAACGAGAGTTTATCAATAAAACGACGTAAACTATTTCTCTAGAAGAATAATTATACGAGAATCAATGAACAAATATATCATATAGCAAAAGATCATGTACCATTAGTAGCTCGATAGAATTTGGACGATCATCAACGGCTCGACTGAATCAAAACGATATGTAACTGTCTTTTGCAGCAAAGTTACATCACTAACAAATATATGATTGATGAAGAGAAAATATAACTCATAAGTTTTCAATTATGAGGAAAATCAAAAGCAAAAAGTAAAATTTAGTTTTCAAACATATTCGTAACTCGAAAATGATAACCCAAAATCGGTGCAGAATTCAGAGAAAGTTTCTTCTGCAAAGTTGTAGAACACATCAATTCCGATGGCTCAAGCGAATAGAATAGTTTCTGTAAAATCGTTTTCAATTAGGAGAAAAATAAAAAAACAAAAAAAACGAAAGTTGCTTTTCAGGCATGTACACAGTCCGCAAACGATAGCTCAAAATCGGTGCAAAATTTGAAAAAACTTTCTTCTGCAAAGTTATAGAACACATCGATTCCGTTGCCTTGCACGATTAGTTTTTGCAAAATCATTTTAAATTAGGAGCAAAATCAAAAACATAAAATGAAAGTTGCTTTTTGGACATGTATGCAATTCGTGAAGAATAAATCAAAATAGGTGCAGAATTATAAAAACCTTCCTTCTACAAAAGTGCAGACCACATCGATTCCGTCCCCTTAGGCGATTAGTTTTTGCAAAATTGTTTTCAATTAGGAGAAATATAAAAAACATAAAATGAAAGTTGCTTTTCGAACATGTACGCAGTCCACGAACGATAACTCAAAATCGGTGCAGAATTTGAAAAAACTTCCTTTTGCAAAGTTGTCGACCACATCAATTCCGTTGCCTTTGACGGGTAGTTTCTGCAAAATCGTTTTCAATCAGGAGAAAAATTGAAAACAAAAACGTAGTGCTCTGATTCTATGTTGAGAGAGAAAGAGAGAGCACAGAAATAGAACCCCAAAGTGTGTAGAATACACACATGAGATGATGTATATATAGAGGGGACCTGGGGGCCATATATAGAAAAGCTATATTTGAGTAGCTTCACATATATGCTCAACAGGAGTAGTTTCAGGGATGAGAACATAGAGACTAGCCAACTTGAATACTTTGGCTACATCCAAAACGTCTTGAAGATTAGCTTTAATAAGTTTGATATGTTTATCTTTGATGTCAAGTGGTTCAAATTTATTACCAGCGGCGGACCTAATGCAAGTGTGCTTAAAGACAAGAGTGGATGGATTCAAGTGAACTCTAGGCGAGTGTGAACAGATGTGCGGGATACATTCGTACTTCCACAGCATTGTTGACAGACACTATAGGTTGGTCAATCGGATCTGTTTTGTTGGTTAATCAGATTGTAGTTCATCGGATTGTAGTGAGTCAGATGTTGGTCTGTCGGATGGATTCAAGTGAACTCTAGGCGAGTGTGAACAGATGTGCGGGATACATTCGTACTTCCACAGCATTGTTGACAGACACTATAGGTTGGTCAATCGGATCTGTTTTGTTGGTTAATCAGATTGTAGTTCATCGGATTGTAGTGAGTCAGATGTTGGTCTGTCGGATTTTGTTGGTCAGTCAGATGTTGCTTAGTCGGATTTTTCTGGGTAGTCAGATTCTGGTAGGTTTAGTCAGTTGAGGTTAAAGCTATAAATTGTAATGTTCTTGGGGAGTTTTTGGACGAGTCATATGAGAAATCAGTTATAAGTCTCTCTCTCTCTTTTCTTGCTCTCTCTCAATCTTTACGCATGCAGTTTTGAGAGTCGTTCTCTGTGTTTTTCCCTGTTGAGGGTGTGTGTCCTCAACACTTTGGCAATCACGGTGTTTAGTGATGAAGACTCATGCTTTCTTGTACTACTGAGGTGAGGCCATCTCTCCACTATCCACTATCTGTGCGAGCAAGATTTCATCGTTCTCTCTTGCCGATACCCAATTCCATTCTTTGATTTCTCTTTCTATAGCGCTATCTCTGATTTTATACTCCATAGCTTTCTCTGCATCACTTAGCGCAACCTCAAGAGAAAGCTTTCAGCCAAGCCGTCCACGACCTGTTATCTGCAGATTTACATGAAGGACAAGCATTTGGAAGAGAGATGCTGCAGCAGCAGATTCGAATCAAAAGAAAGTTGTGCTAATGAAGATACATCAAAAGAAATCCAAATCAATGGCAAGAGGGGATGCAATGGAAGAAAGATTTCCGATTTGGGGGATTCAGTGAAGAAGGCAAATTTTGGAGAAGGAACGCACTTAACTGGGGCGGATAATGATCAAGAGGGATTTTCTCAAGGAGTCGACATCAAGAGAAGTTTTTGGAAGGTGATTCAAGAGAAGACTTTGTTGCAAGGACGAAGTGATCCGATGGAGACATACCAGGCAAAAGACCGGATGTACTACCTGGAGACGCAAAGCCTGCAAGAAGCGAAATCTTGGACAGCTTATGGAGAAATCTTTTGGTGAACCATTGCCAAATGAAATCATTATTTCTCAAATATTTTGTAATCCTATGTCATGTGATAAGGCATTTGACTCTGATCAAGGGATATGTGAATCCGTGTCATATTTCTACAAAATCTACCACCGGGTGATGCCATGTGTTGACAGACACTATAGGTTGGTCAATCGGATTTGTTTTGTTGGCTAATCGGATTGTAGTTCATCGGATTGTAGTGAGTCAGATGTTGGTCTGTCGGATTTTGTTGGTCAGTCACATGTTGCTTAGTCGGATTTTTCTTGTTAGTCACATTCTGGTAGGTTTAGTCAGTTGAGGTCAAAGCTATAAATTGTAATGTTCTTGGGGAGTTTTTGGACGAGTCATATGAGAAATTAATTTTAAGTCTCTCTCTCTCTCTCTTCTTGCTCTCTCTCAATCTTTACGCATGCAGTTTTGAGAGTCGTTCTCTGTGTTTTTCCCTGTTGAGGGTGTATGCCCTCAACAAGCATCGTGAACAAGTGTGTTCACACACGATCCACTATGGACAGAAAATGATGAGAATGATTTGTCTAAATCCTCCTGGTTCTATGTCGTTCACGTTTCTTTATGGAGCAAGCATCTTAGGTGCATCGGAATGAATGTTTGCGCTTTGCTCAAGATGAGTGCTCCGAACTGTGCTCAAGGTTTCTTTTGTTCTTATGGAAGGGAGAGCCTTTCGTTCTTAAAGAGAGAATGCTATGATCACAAACAAAGTAAATGGACACTGTGCGTGCAAGTGTATGAGATTGAGAGATTGAGAGATAGAGAGAGAAGAGAAATACGACACTAGTGACATTGTAAAACCCTCCTCTGAAGGCCCCACTCTCGTCGGCGAGAGTGGTCTATCATTGATTGCACAAACTGTTACAATGCTGATGCGTGTGACTGATGCAAGTCTAGGCTATGTCGTAGATGACGAGGCCGACTCTAAGGGCTGAAATCTGCAATCTTTTATCTGCTCTCCAAAAATGCTATGGACTGAAATCTTCTACAATCCAAAAACGCTAATTTTGGGGGCTGTTTTTGTAGGTCTTTGTCGCTGAAAATCTGCAGGTCTTAAGCTGAAAACTAAGGTTTCTTAAAGGCTGAAACTGATGGTCTATCATTAGGAAAAAAATGGACTCTCCATGGGCCTTGTAAGAATCCCTAATTTAAAGGAAGCCTGCCAAGATTAAGGGGGACAAAGGCTTTGAATGGGGCTATTTTGGTAGGGTCTCCTCCACCTTTGACCCCTAAAAAGGTAGGGGGAAGGGGGGTAACCATTTAAAAAGTAGGGAAGGGGGGGGTAAACCATTTGAAAAGTAGGGGGGTAGGGGGTCTTCTCTCTCTAACTTTTTGGCCAACTTGTAAGTGGCCTCTTAACTCTCCCATGCCACCTAAGCAAATCCGTGGGTCAAAGAGGTCAAAAAAATGACTTTTTTCAAAAACTTTCAAAAAAACTCTATTCCCCCCTAAAAAGTATCCCCAACATATACACATAATAAAAAAAATATTTTTAAGTTAAATTACTCAAAATTCAACATTTTTTGACTCCCTCCAAACTTTTAGGAAATTCCCCCCAAAATTGAAAACTTTCCCTCCTAATCTAAGCTCCTCTCCTACACCCATCCCCCTTGCACCTGCACCTGCTGCTGCACCTACACACCCATCTCTCCATCCTTCAAGCTCCATCTCTCCATCCTACAAGCGCTATCTCTCCATCCTTCAAGCTCCATCTCTCCATCCTACAAGCTCTATCTCTCCATCCTTCAAGCTCCATCTCTCCATCCTACAATGCTTCTTGACGACGTGACCAATGTCCCAGCAAGCTCTTCACGCGGTAGGTCTCCAGGGCTTTTCCTACGCCTACCTCAAGAGTATGTTCCGACAAAGAAAACATGCTTGGGTACATTACCTTCAGCCAACGAACACCACGCTCAAGGGGAGAAGAATGCAGATCTCTGGACAGACGAATGCTTGTATCCAAAGGATCCTTCTCTCAATGTTCATCCGTCTTTTACAAACATTCCATCACTATTGCAATACGTTGGAAATAGAGAGCAAGGTTTGTTGGGCTACTGCAAGAGACTCAACAAGCACGAGATTGCGCGGTCCAAGATCTACTTGCGTCATTGGCAGTTGCTCAATGGGAGTTTCCACAATCTTCAAGATCAGATGAAAACAGCTACTAGTGCACTTGAGGAGGCAAAGAGCACCATCACAACCAAGGAAAATGTAATTAAAAAGCTTGAGGATACTCTTTCACACATGAAGAGTATTGCCATGGGAGGTAGGGTGAGGAAACGAGAGTTGTCCGAAATTTAAACTCTTGCACCACGTGGAGGTGCAAGAAAACGAAGGGTGACAGCTATGAGGTAACATGTTTTGTCCCTCATGTTGTTTAAGTCTAATACGGCTCATCATTGTTGTTTTGGGCAATAGGAACTTCGTCCAAGAAACGTGCGGCAGCGAGAATGCGAAAGCTAGGGCTACTTTACTTCGTTCTTGTTTCAACAAAGAGGATTTTATTGGGATGCTTGATGCTCGAGAGGCAAAACACTTGAAAGACGCAATCACTAAGAGAGTTCTTAGTGATTTTTCTAATATTGTCACTGATCTAGATGTTCAGGATATTTGTGATGCTGTTGGGGTTAGTACCAAGGGCTATCAAGCAATACATCAAGTGTTAAAAGATGCATTAAGAAGTCGAGTAGTCACGGAAAACCTATTCCCACTTCCTCACAGAGTGCAGATTTCCAAGAAGGTGTCAAATGAAGATGTTGTTCACCGATTAGGGGACTACTTGTATATTGAAGACACGATGCCTCTTCAGCCGCTCCGTAGCAAATCACAAGGAAGGAAGGGCCGTGGGAAGGGAAGCGGTGTTGTTTCTAAGAGTGTGTTGTATACCAAAGGGTTTGTTTACACCAAATTCAACAATATCTTTGTGGACTTGATACGATTGCAGCAGTCCATGGCTGTTTTCTACAATTTGAGTGATGCAGGTTAGTTTAGAGTTGCATACATGCTCTATGATGTGTCATAACAAGCATTCTGAGGCTTTATGTTGTTGTCAGTTCTTGAAGGCAAGCTTGTGTTCATGCTGAAGTTGGATGAGTGTGTAATTGTTAAAGGGAGAAAGTTGGAGAGAATGAGCATCACGCTTATGAATGAATCCCTAGCTTATGCCAATGAATCCCTAGCTTATGCCAAACAATCTTGCAGTTCGAGTGAAGCGACAAAGCCCTCTTTTAGTGTGCAATCAGAGAAGGATATATGGTGGATTGGTGCAATTGAAGTTCCGAAAGAGACACATGAATTCCTTGCATGGATTTTCAGTAGAATCCCATGGGTCACAGAGGTCATTAAAGCTCAAATAAACGGTGAGAAGCTCATGGTTCCAGGACATGGGGAGTTTGATGTTTAATGGCATTTAGGTGGTGATCTAAAGACCATAAAGTGCATGCTTGGATGCAAACAAGGTGCAAATTCTTTACTTCCCTGTCCATTTTGTACGAAAGGGCACAAGACAAGTCAAGCAACTCAAGTGGAAGGTCAGAACGAAGATAATGATGACCATATAAATAGGGAGTGGCAAACTTCGGTTCTTTCATGTGATATGCTGCAGGTGCCCAATAGGGATAGCAAAGATCCTGGGTGGAACCCCATAATTCCTTTCTCCCTCAACAATGTTCACTTTTGTACATTGCATGCGTTTATGCGAATATTTGATAGGATCCTAAAGCATCACATTGATTATGCTTTCACAATGAACCCCCTTCAACTGTCAAAAGACTCCTTGCAGGGGGTGGAGACGCTCCTTAATGAGATTGGATGTCACCGATCAAGGGTGAACATTGTAGCAGAGACTTGTAGGGAGAAGACATATGAGGTGGCACAGAAGGTTTCCATGAATGGAGCCAAGGCACGTCGATTTTTCAAGAAGATGTCAAAGTCTCCAATGCAGGTATCCAAGGCAAGTGTCGATCTAGCAAGTGAGAAGTGGTGGGAGTTGTGGAAAGATTTGTGTTCATGCACGACGGACAAAGATCCCAATGTGGAGGTTGCTAACCAACGCAAGCTAGTATGGTCATCCTTTCAAAAGGTTGTGCAATTGATGAATCTTTCAAGCACCACCGTTGAGCAACGAGAGGAGTTCAAGAAGGTGCTTTATGAATTCACAAAGGCCGCTAAGGACGGATGGTCTGAAAGCAAGATTACACACTACATGGTTTGTTTTAACGGACTTAATACATATGCAATGTTTGAAAATGCAACTTTTCTATTTGCTTATCTCCTTTTTGGCTGTTTTAGCACATTCTCTATGCTCATGGTGCATACTTCATGGACCGCTATGGTTCGCTTGATATATGGAGTACACAAGGCATGGAGAAGTCCCACTATCGAGCAAAAGGAGTCTACTTCAAGAATACTCGGCATGGTGGTGGTAGTTCACACTCCAACTACCTCCAAGAGATGTTTAACTGGTTTTTTAGGCACACCTTCGGGAGAACTCGTACTATTGAGAAAGCAAGAGAATCGATGTTAGCAAAGCAGTTACGCAACGCTTCCCGTACTGCAGCATCCGAGAAGTGGAAACGCTCGCGAGTGTCCTTGGCCATGAAGCTTGGCATGCAACTAAATATCGAAAAGGCAGCGTTTAGGCGTCGCGTCAGCCGTCCGCATGATCCAGGTTTAGTTGTTAAATTCAATTGCTTTATTTGAGTTTCACTCAATTGGCCGCATAGTGTGAAAGGGCCCAAATCTCAAAAAAACCTATTTAAAGGTTGAAGGGGCTCATTTTGTCATTTTCCCTACTAGGTGCTACCATGGCAAGAACAAAACAAACGGCTAGGATTGCATATCCAGAGGGGCCGGATGGCCAACGACTCAAAGGTACAGCAACAGAAGCTGGAACTTCACAAGCTCAAGGTGAAGTCCACACAGAAGAAGCTGGAGCTTCAAATCAGCATGGCCAGTCCTCTATAGCAACAAAAGAGAGACGGAAGCATCGCCTTGTTGTCTATTCATCAGACTCCAACGATTTTGATGGCAACAGGGAGGATGAGAGCGATCAGGGCAAAGAAACAAACAGCCAAAAGAAACCATCAGAAGGCTCCGAAGAGACGCAAACGGATGAAGATACCCCATGGGTTGGCGTCCAAATACAAACTTATCAGGCTCACATGTCTATTGGGGGTAAGACACTTCCTAAAGGGAGTGGACCTACACCATCACATCCGGTCAATAGTGAAGAGCACGAATCAGATGGAGAGTGGGTGGAATTAGATTATGAGGTGTTGGAAGTGCATGTGCAAAAAAAAAAGAGAAAGAGCATTGTCTACAAGAAGAGGAAGCAAGATGCCCCGACTCGTGCCAAAAATACACCTCCACATTGACCTCAGAAGGTACGAAAGAGCAACCGTGCTTTTGCGGAGATTCGACACTATCAAAAGAGCACCGAGCTCTTGATTGGGAGGGCCCCTTTTGCAAGGCTATGCGAGGAGGTTTTGCAATTGTACAACACTCAGTTTCGGATGGGCTCCGTGGCCATAGAGGCAGTCCAAGAGGCAGCAGAGCAATATTTAACTGGCATATTCGAGGATTCTAACCTCTGTGCCATCCATGCAAAGCGTGTAACCATTATGCCCAAGGATATGCAACTTGCTCGCCGTTTGCGCCATGAGGAGTAGCTTGTAATTAGGCATCAACCTTTTTGTATTTACGGAACTCCAAGATTGGGAAGAATTTGAATACAAGCGTCTTTTGATTGTATATCCCACTCTGTGCATTGTATTGGGAAGAATTTGAATATAAGCGTCTTTTATTGTATACCCCACTACGCATTGTATTGTTTTAATTCTGTACCATGCAATGTAGCACTGGTTCAAGTTTTGTCTACCTTCTATTGTATGTATGTAGCCATTAGCTTGTTATTGTGAAAAATTGCCTACGTTTAGCACCTTGGCTAAGTGGGGCATGCACTTCCTGATGTATCCATGCTATGTGACTCACTATTGCATGGCAAAAACATCTACAAAGTGTTGAAAATGGCTTGGAATGCCCCAAAATTGGCTGCCACAAGGGCGCGCATTTGGGGCTTCCAGAGGCCTATGGATGGACACGATGCGCGCCCTTGTGGCAGCATTTCCTAGTGCTTTCCAGTGGTTTCCAGACAGTTTTGACAAGCAATGAGTATGTTTTGTTTGCTTCAATGCTTCAATTAGCATAGATGCTACTGGCAATCATCCCCCCTTAGTCCATGTCAATCCTATACTCCAAAAAGGGCTTAGATATTGCCACAAAGTTTACTCTTGTGGTTTGTTAATACAAATTTAGGTATCTGGGGCAAGATGGGCTTAAGGTTACCTGGTCACTCTGTTTTGTAACTGGGTATGCTCCTATACTCCAAAAAGGGCTTAGATATTGCCACAGTTTACTCTTGTGTTTTGTTGATACAACTTTAGGTATCTGGGGCAAGATGGGCCTAAGGTTACCTGGGTATCCATGTCTTTCTCTTTTGCAACTGGGTATTAATGTCTTGTCACTCTGTTTTGTACCTGGGTATGCTCTTAGATGTGTCCAATTTCATCTGCCACAAGGGCGCGCATTTGCACAGTTCATCAGCTGATGGAAAGCCCCAATGCGCGCCCTTTTTGCAGCATATTTTAGGGACTTCCAAGCCCTTTACTAGGCAAATATATAACTTTGGAAGCCTAGATATAACAAAGTATGCATTTTTTAATTTTAATGCCTACCAAACCCTTTAGTAGTCATAGGAGAAATTATGGTGCTTCTCATACACAATGGAAGCCCAACATATAAGAAATTCAAAACCTTGCAAGAAAGAGAGTCATAGACAGCAAAAAGTAGTTTCATTAAAGAAATCAATGCTTTACATGATATCCGGCTTTTGCTTTAGGATCTTTCTAATTACAATTTTCTGGCGCTTGGCCTTTTGGGGTGGCTCCCTGTTAAGTAAAGTGGTTGTGATTTCTTGGGTGTCATTAACCCCTACAGCTTGGTTCATGCCGACATGGGCAATAAGGCACCCGCGAAATTTTACACCGAAAGTGGATATTGCAAAATCTTTCTTTACAAGCACTACAAGGTTGGCCGTTTGGGCAAGTGTTGTTAAACACAACGCCTTGGAGAGTGAACGGAGAGCAAAAATGTTGTAGCGACCATTGGGAGAGTAGTCGGCATGGACAAACACCATGACACCAGTGGGAAGTGTGCCGAGGTAGTGAGCAAGTGCCGCTTGAGGTCCGAACGGCGTCCTCCTCCCCCCTGACCGTTGCGCCCAGGCGTCAACCTCCAGAACATCCTGCAGAACATAGGTTTTCTTAGATATGGCACAAAATTATCATATAAAATTAACAAAATCATTTGTAACAATCAAATGTAAGTGAGCATCTATACCTCTTGTCTACGATCCTCCTCATCGGCATCCGGGTGCAAGTAAAGATCCACGCTTGACTTTCCCTTTGGATCAAGCAAAACAGGTGTTGCAGCAGGTGGTGGTGAATCCACTCTTGCGCGTTTAGCCAAACACATGGCTTGCACAGCCACAAACTCCTCCTCAGAGACCTTGGCCTGCTCGGCCGCTGCCACCTCGGCTTGTGCGATTGCCACTGTGTCCGCCAAAGTATTCCCCATGGGCAGTAGGAGATCATCGTCATGGGAGGTGGTGGTATCAAGATCAAACTTGCCATGGGCATTGAGGATGGTGAAACACTCATCCATGTGAAGCTCAAAGGATTTCTCCAGATCGTGCATAAACACAAACTCCTACCCACCCACCACAATGGAGGAGAAGTGGGTAATCTCTACCTCAGGGATGGCATCCCGAGTGGTGGTTCCTTCTGGCGGTCTGGAGGATGAACCGATTGATGAAGAGGCCTCCAAGAGGCCTTGAATCCCTACAGGGTAGGTCAAGGCAAGCGTCCTCTCCTCTGCAGATGAGTCAATGGCCGCGGGCTTGGGGTCCTTCACATCATCCAATACCCCGCCGATCTGCAAGTGAGGTAGCACTACATCACGGCCTATTGGACACTCGTGAAGGAGGAAGATCATTATGGCCTGAACAGAGAAAAAAGTGTTTCCGATCCTTCCCTTACGCATTGCTCGCACATCCACAGCTTCAAGACGAACATATTGTCCGGCGGGTTGTGCTATGGTGGCAAAGCGTGCAAGCCACTGATGAAATGTCCTATCCCCTTTTAGATGTGGTGGAGAAGGTCTTCAGGGACCCATTGCCCTGGCCGGTTTGGTAAATCAACAATGAATCTCCCCATGCACGTGGAAATGTATGAAGTAATGTGCTCAAGAGATTGAGAGTGGAGGGTCAAGGTGGTTTCCAAATCGGGTTGGGTTGTGAAAAATTCTTGAAGCTCAAGGCGATTTGCATGCCCAACCTCAGTAAGGAATGCATCGAAAGCACTAGTAGCATCCATTTCTTCTCTTTGCGTGATTGGGTATGCTAGGTCTCTCTGCAATGCTGGGATGAAAATGGTGAAATGAGGAGGTGGTCCTCTTTATATAGACATATTCCATCTCGAAAAAAATAAAAAATATGCATTTAAAAAATAAATTTACACCACCTTAAAACTCAAGTACAACACCTTAAAACTTTTCAAAATCTTTAATAAAATATCCAATATATAAACGATTAAAGTTACAAGCCAATTCACTTAGACAAGATGATTTCGTCTGTAGCCCAATCTTTGTAAACAAGCATAGTGGCCTCCATCCGCCTTCCAATCTATACAACAAAAAATGGCCAATCAAAATACAAAAACCCACAAAAAATAAGAAAAGGTAGCTAAGCAAGCACAAAGCAGACCTTGCGTTGTTCTAGTTTGAAACTTGCATTACCGACATCCTCGAATCCCATTATGACAAAGTGTTCCCGAAGATTGGCAAGAGTCCAATGCGGACTCACTGCAACCACCTCCACCTCGTTATTGGGCATGCGGACACGAATTTCAAAGGATTGAATCTCTTCGGCTGTCAGCTGCAAGGGTATCCATTTGCCACGTTTGTGCATCCACCTCTCATAGCTAAACCGTGCATACAAGGTGCACCTTGCTTTCAAATACCGAAGGCAAAGTTGTGTGGGGGACAC
Organism: Adiantum capillus-veneris; assembly: GCF_014529385.1. Taxonomy (NCBI): domain Eukaryota; kingdom Viridiplantae; phylum Streptophyta; class Polypodiopsida; order Polypodiales; family Pteridaceae; genus Adiantum; species Adiantum capillus-veneris. The sequence continues at coordinate 102,163,031 of NC_140946.1, forward strand.
ATTGCACTTATAACGGTCACCATCATGCAAACCGTCAACATAGCCCCAATTGACACCTAGAATGGTGTCCATTGCATCTATGTCAACTTCTTTGCAAACAAACATTGTTGGTGTTTCTACAATCGGCAGAGAGCGGAATGCATGCACAAAAAAATGAATGGGACAATGCCACTTGAGACCCACCAATCTGGTTGCCTTACCAAACTTTAGGGACCCTTGGAAATCTTGCAGCACCTTGCGCTTGAAAGAAAGAAAAGCCCAATGGTCTTGGCCATTCTGCAATCTGCAATGAGGGTGTCTCCATGGCTTTTAACCTACCATAGCTTTGTCTTGACTTCGGCACCACGTACTTGTGGGAGTACATGAATATTCGCTGCTCGGTAAGTTTTTTCGATGAAACATTAGGAAACATAAGCTCCCCAAAGTGAGCATGCACAACCATGAACGTGCCTGAGAGGCACTCAAGCGGCTGCTCCTCAACTAAGCTAGATGGAAAAACATCGTTACAAATGCCCTAAGTTAAACATAATGATCACATAAACGTAAAGATGACATATGCATGGGATAGCTAAACCATGAAAACTTACAATGAGGTGCAAATTGAGTTGAAGCTCTCTTGAGGTGGAGCTCAGCTACACTGTAGACGTGTTGCACGATGGCCACCATTCCGGACTTTTTTTCTTTGAATGCCAATAGCCGGCCCTTCCAATGACGTTCCAATACGCCTCAACACCGTACGCGATGAGGTCCAGCACGTGACGGTTGCATGTAGATCCATGCACCCTTCTTGAATACTTGTGGGATCCATACCCCCTTTGAGTCTTTTGTGTTGTGCAACACAATCTCCTCTATCTATGGTTTGGGCCGTCTATGCGTGGACATGCTTGGGAAGTTGGGCTTAGGAAGGGATTTGAAAGAGTTGAGTACTGAGGGGAGGGTGAGGTGAGCTGCCTATGGTGGCTTTGACAGTGGAGATAGAGAAAGAGGGGAGGAGTGAGAGGTAGAGAGGTAGAGAGCATAGTGGAGCTGTGGGCTATGGAGTGTGGGACTGTAGAGGGTTGATGGAGGTGTGAGAGAAGGGGGGGCTATGGAGAGAGAGGAAGAGAGTGGTGGAAAGCTTTTGGCTATGGCTGCCTTGACTGTAGAGAGAGAATGGGAGGAGGGAGAAGAGGGAGAGTGTGGGAGAGAAAAGTAATGAGGGAGAGAGAGAAAAGTGGATTTTGGGGGGAAAAATTTACTTTTTAAAGTTAGTTTATGTTTTGGGGCAGTTTTGGAGGCAAATGGGTCAACTTTGGAACTTTTAAAAAAAAATCAATTTTTAGGGTTTTTAAGCATGCGCGGTTTTTTTTGGGGGGTCCCTCCCTCTTTTATGACACCTCTCTCCTCCTATTTACCCCCCCCCCCCCCCCCCCCCCCCCGCCCCCCCCCCTCCCCCTAGCCTACCTCCCACCTCTCTCTAAGAACCAAGCATTGAAGAGGGAGACAATTAGGCTGCACCCCTACCATTCCTCCCCCTCTAGGTGATATCCCAAGAGCCTTCTCATTGGTTCTCCCTTAAGCCTTCACTAATCAAAAAGGCCCAAGTAGAGTCCATATTATTCCTAATGTCCGGGCTCAATCTGCTACTCTCTTAGGGCTGAATTTGCGGGTCTTTCATGGCTGAAAAACAATGCATGTTGAAAGCTGTACCTGCTGAAAACGCTAGCCCAGAACTCTGTCAAAAATGCTAGGTTGCTGAGCTTCTTGCAAAATGCTAGGGGATGGGGTCTGCGGCTATGGTATCCTGATGCAAAAACACCAGGCTAATGCAGGGCTAGGCTATGATTCTTGGAAACACTAGGCTGAGATGGATGAAGAAAACGCTAGGGTAGATGGTTCTTCTTGCTTGGAGGGATGTCCACCAAGGGGTCTTGCTGAGAAGTTGCCTGCTGAGCTTGGCTCCTGTTTCCTCTCCTCCAAATAGTTCTAGCCTAGGTTTGCTTATATACAAACTTACTCAATTTTCCCTACCTACTTTCCAATAAAAGTCACTTAAAAATAATAACTGAAAAATGTCAAATATAGGTAAAAATAGGCTAAATGCACTGGAAAATTCTCCTGAAGGATTTTGATGGATTTTGATGGGAATGCTTATGATCATGCTGTGTGCAACCAGAGGATATGCATCTACACTAAGTGTCTGGGCATGCACAGTCTGCGAACAGACTCACAAAAGTGCCAGATCACTTCAAATCTAGATTGGCTGGACTGACGGAACCCTTGTTATGATGTAGCTTGTCCACAGACACGTAGGGTTGGATGATGTCACATGACATCCCCTCCTTTTGAAAGTGAGGTACTAGTACCGAACTGTATGGCATTGAGGGAGATCGCTAATAGCATCTAGAATCCTGGAAGGGACTCTTCGCCGTTCCACTTTGATGTGTGGGTCATGTGGTACTTGAACTTCATAAAGGTTTGCAATGCTTGCTGCTTTGGACCGCGCTGAAAGTGACACAAATTCTTTTGTGGCTCCTTCAATGCTTCAACTTTGTCAAGAGTCATGCTTCTTTCTTCTTCAAGAATCTCCATGGATGAAAATTCTTGAACCCATTTCCAACACAAAACCATGAACATACCTATTCCATGTAAAGTGAGTGGAAAAAATCTTGTCTTCCTCAAAGAGTGTGCATGCAATGTAGATAAACAAAGAGACGGAGTGCCAAACTGTTCACCACACACACGCAAACAATGAGATCGAATATTTCTCTTTTGGTCTAACGCAATCAACTGTGGCAAATCACAACGGAAATGCCCATGCTTGGTGCTCATACTTTCTTGTGCTCTTTCTATAATTGTGTCGTGCCAAGGAAGAGACATGGAATATGACTTCCTTCAATGCATACTTTTCATCTTTTCATGAATAGTCCGCATACATTTGTGCTCATTCATGAGTGAAACGTGATCAATGAACAATTTTTCATGCCTAGGAAAAGGAATCACATAAAGACATTGACTAAAATACAGGAAACGATCACAAATGAAACACTCGAACAATTCATGAGTACTAATCATGCGAACACATAATACTTCCCGTGAGGGTTCTTTGGACCTAGGCTTGAGAGCTAAGATCGGTTCTTCCTGAACGGGTTCTTTGGATCTAAGCTCGAGAGCCAAGATCGATCCTTCGTGATTGATAGAATCTGCAACGAGGTTAGCTTTGCTAGAAAAAACATCAACTAACTCATCATCCTTGTGAAAAATCATGTCATCTTCATGCAAATCATCATGCTTGTGAGAAATCACATCTTGATCATGCAAATCATCATGCTTGTCAGTGTCATCCAAATCATCATGCGTATCATTATCATTCAATTCATCATGCTTATCATCATGCGAATTCTGTGTTTCATGCTCTGGAGAAGAAGAGACTAAGAGAGTCTCCTCCTTTTCTCGAATCTCTTGCATCTGTGCCTGCACTTGAGAAAAGAGTCGCAACAACTCTTACATGTGTCACGCTTGCTCATGCTCACGCTCTATGACTGCCTTTCTTTTTTCTTTTCTTTCTGCATGTCTGCGATCCATTTCTTCTTTTGTTTCTTTGGATTCACGATCAAATTCTGCCATTCTTTCTGCTTGTCTTGCTTCGCGTTCAAACTTCCTTTCCATAAACATCTGCTCCAACTCCTCCATAGGAGTTAGTACAATCCTTGGCGTAGATGGGAAGGGGGAGGGTCAAAAAAACCTCTTGGTGGGGAAAAATTTTCTTCGCCTCTCTCATGCTCATCACCTCCAAGAAAGGTATCCGTTCCGCTTCGAGTGATGGCAATTCTAAAGTCGTGTGTTCTTGTGGGTTCTTGTGGTCTTGGGTTCTTAAGTTCATGAGGAACTTGGGTTCTTATGGGTCTTGAGGTTCTTGAGGGTCTTCTTTTGCTTGCAATATTTGTTCGAGAAAGATATTCTCTTCACCCCAGTTCTGCTCTTTTCCATGGGTGCACCCCTTGGCGGCCTTGCGCTCACACCAAGGTTGCTTTTTCCCACCTCATGTCGATTGGCCAGTCGCCGCTAAGTGCATGGTCCGCTCTCAATGAGTGAAAAGAGGCACAAAGGGAGGTTGGACAAGCACTTCTTTCGTGTGATTCCTGTCACTCTTCAAAAACACGATTAGTAATTGCTACACCCAAGAGAACTTGGGTTCGTGCAATCTCAACAAGCAAAAAAAATTATTGTGGTTGTTGTGGTTCTTTCCTTGAGTAATACAAAACACTGCCAAAGCTCTGATACCAATGTTAGGTGTAGGAAATGAATGTTTGCGCTTTGCTCAAGATGAGTGCTCCGAACTTGCTCAAGGTTCCTTTTGTTCTTATGGAAGGGAGAGCCTTCCGTTCTTACCGAGAGTATGCTATGATGACAAGCAAAGTGAATGGACACTGTGCGTGCAAATGTATAAGACTAAGAGATAGAGAGAGAAGAGAAACACGACACCAGAGACGTAAAACCCTCCTCCGAAGGCCCCACTCTTGTCGGTGAGAGTGGTCTACCATTGATAGCATAAACTGTTACAATACTGATACATGTGACTGATGCAAGTCTAGGCTATGTCAGTGATGAAGAGGCCGACTCTAAGGGCTAAAATCTGCAATCTTTTATCTGCTGTCCAAAAACGTTATGGACTCAAATCTGCTACAGTCCAAAAACGCTGATTTTGGGGGTTGTTTTTGTAGTTCTTTGTCGCTAAAAATATGCAGGTCTTAGGCTGAAAACTGAGGTTTCTTAGAGGCTGAAACTGATGGTCTATCCAGGCTGAATCTGCTACTCTCTTAGGGCTGAATTTTCAGGTCCTTCATGGCTGAAAATTGCTGCATGTTGAAATTTGTACCTGTTAAAAACGCTAGGCGAGAACTCTGTCAAAAATGCTAGGTTGCTGAGCTTCTTCAAAAACATTAGGAGATGTGGTATGTGGAGATGGTATCGTGATGCAAAAGCTGCAGGCTGATGCAGGGCTAGGCGATGATGCTTGAACTCTAGTCTGAGATGGATAAGGAAAACGCTATGGGAGATGGTTCTTCTTGCTTGGAGGGAAGTCCACCAAGGGGTCTTGCTGAGAAGTTGCATGCTTGTAAGAACTAGGGAAACTAGACTCTGGATCCTCCTCCCAACCTCCATTTATATAGGTGGGCTCCTAGCCCCTTTCCCTAGATGGATCCCCCGTCCACACAGTCTAACCCGACCCTTGGACGTAGTCCATGACCATCCTAGTTCTTAGGGTACAGGACCCTTGTTGTGATATTACTCCTCCCTTAAAGAAGAGTTTTCGTCCTCAGAAACAAAAGTGGGAAACTTCTTCTTAAGAACACTAATGTTTTCCCAAGTGACACCTTCCTCAGGTTGGTCTTTCCACTTGATGAAGGCTTGTTGGCGTCGTGATGTCGTGTACGCAACTCATGATAATCCATAACACGTTCAGGTTCATGCTGTAAGGTAGGAGGTTCAATGTAATCAACCAAAACCTATTGGTCAATGACGTTGTCGTCCCCATGTAACCGCTTTCGTAGACGGCTTACATGAAACACTGGATGAATGTGAGAATGTGATGGTAGTAATAGTTTGTAGGCACGATCACCAACTCGCTTGAGTATTTTGAAAGGCCCACAATATCGGGGAGATAATTTAGGTGTCTGTCCAGTTTTCAGACTTTTCGAATGTTCTAGCACACGTAAAAATACTTCCTCCTCTTCTTTGAAGGTAACTTGCCGACGTTTCTCATCGGCATATTTCTTATACCGATCCTGTGCTTGACGGACATTTTGACGAGCAAGTTTCAGCATATCCATGTGGTCTTGGAGAAAATCCTTAACCTATTGGAGGTTTTCGGTTTCCAACCCCACCGTAATTGGTGACCTAGGTTGAAACCCGTACATGAGCATGAAATGACTAAAACCTGTTGTGACATGCTTAGAACTGTTGTAGGCAAACTCGAGAATAGGTAAGTATTCTTCCTAGTCTGACTGTTTTTTGTTGGCGTATGCTCTTAGCATATCCTCTAGCACCTGGTTAACCCGTTCCATTTGACCATCTGTTTCTGGATGATCAGCTTTACTGAGGTTGAGTTGTGTACCCAATCGTTTAAAGACAGCTCTCCAAAAGTTGTTGTTAAACTTGGGATCATGGTCACTAACAATGTTACTTGGCAACCCATACAATTTGTATGGATTGTCCACAAATAACTTTGCTAGTTCCAGTGTCTTAACCGTTGATTTGGTTGGAATAAACTTACATAGTTTAGTCAACCTATCTACGACCACCCATACTGAGTCATGACCTTGGATAGTGGTTGGTAAACATACAATGAAATTTCATAGAGATACTTTCCCATTTTCCATTGGGAATTTTCAAAGGATGTAAGATTCCTCTTGCTTTCAGGCACTCTGCTTTGTTAACTTGACATTTTTCGCAATGCAAGACATATGCTTGAACAAATCCATGTAGACCTAGCCAGTAAAACTATCGTCGTACAAGAGAATAAGTTTTTCTAATCCCCGAGTGTCCTGCACTTGGACTATCATGACATTCATAAAGAATTTGGCGCCAAATGTCTGTGTCCGTCGGTACACAAACTATCCCCTTGTGGAGTAGGTACCCATTGTCGATGGTAAAACACTTCCATCACTGTAGTTCATCACTTGATAAAGGAGAACTAGGTGTGGAGTTTAACTGTATACTACTTGCATTGGAGTGAGAAGGATCCCTCTTTTGAACATGGCTCCACACTTTGGAATATGTTTCATCTTGCTCATATTTGCCCTTGAGAGAATCTAAAAATTCACTATAAAGTTCCGTGAACAAGAGCGAATTGATCTCTGGCATTCTACTGAGAGTGTCTGCCACTACATTGTATCAGCCTTTGCGATACCTTAATTTGGCATCATATTCCGGAAGGATCTTGGCCCACCTGGCTTTTCGACCCTTTAAATCTATTTGTTGTGTAAACCATTTGATGCTTTCATGGTCAAACACAATCTTGAACTGCGCACCATACAGATAGTGCCGCCAAGTCTTTAAGGCAGACACTATTGCATAGGTTCGCTTACGTAAGTAGAGTAATTCTGTTGAGCTGCATCCAGCTTCTTACTTTCAAATGAAATCAACCACCCATCTTGTAATAGGACTGCTCTAATAGCACGGTCACTGGCATTCGTTTCCAAAACGAATGGTTTCAAAGGATCTACAATAGCCAGTATAGGAGTTGTAGCTAATGCGTCTTTGAGTGTTTCAAAACTGTGTTGTTGAGCGGAACCCCACTGAAAAGCTTTACCTTTGCCTTTTAGTTGGTCTATCATAGGTACAACAATATGAGCATAGTCTTTAATGAACCTTCGGCAAAAACCTGCAAAGCCTAAAAAGATCTATAATTCTTCCAAATTTTTAGGAGGTGGCCATTTCCGGATGGTATCCACTTTGGAATGCTCCATGTATAGGCCATTAGCTGAAATAACATGCCCTAAATAATGAATTTCCTCCTTGAGAAAATCACATTTAGATTCCTTGGCATATAACTTGTTTGTGCGTAACAACTCAAACACCTGCCTGAGATGTTGTAAGTGTTCTTCTTCAGAAGCACTATAAACTAGAATGTCGTTTAGGAACACAATGCCAAATTTGCCCAAATACGGCTTCAAGACACTATCCATAAGTGTCATGAATGTCGCGGGCGCATTGGTTAACCCAAAGGGCATCACCAAAAACTCGTAATGTCCAAACCGTGTTCGGAATGCAGTCTTAGGTATATCGGCAAGCTGAATATGGACTTGGTGATATCCTGACCGCAAGTCGATTTTTGTAAAAATTCGAGCATGTGTTAGCTTATCAAATAACTCATCTACCCTCGGCAATGGGTATTTGTTCTTGACTGTAATCACATTTAAGCCCCGGTAGTCTACGCACATGCGCATACTATCGTCCTTTTTCTTCACCAAAAGGATAGACGAAGCCCATGGTAAAGAACTGGGTTGTATAAACCCTCTGCTAAGGTAGTCAGCAAGCTGGCCACCTCAACAACTTTTGAGTAACTCATACGGTAAGGTGGTTTACTAACAGGTTTACAGCCTGCAGTCACGTCAATACCATGTTGTACTGAGCGTGTCGGTGGTAAACCTGATGGAAAATCAGTAGGAAAGATATCTTGAAATTCCTTCAATAATTTTTGTAATTGATTAGCACCGTTTCCTTGTGTAGAATTAGCCATTGGTGGAATAGAGGAGAGAGAAGCATGCGGCGTTGAGGAATGTTCAACAGACTCAATGTTAGCAAGAAAATGAGACAGTGAGTAACACAAGAAAACCTGTTCTATTTCATTATCAGAAACGAGCTGCATAAGCTCGGCAGTACAAATCAGTGGTGATGAAGGTATATCCTTTTCTCCTAACAACAACACATGTGTGCCATGGGAATCAAACATCAAAATGTTGTGCTCATAGCTAGGCTTCAGTGATGCTCCTAGGCTATGCAACCACTCCCTACCAAGAACCACATCAGCCCTTTCCATGTTCATAACTTGAAAATTCAAACAAGTAGAGTACCCTTGTACTTCCAATGGAACAGCTTGGCATTGAGTATGCCATAATTCAGTATCATGTCCATTCATCATTGCTACCTCGTAGCGGTGGGTACTCGGAGTTTGAGGTAATTTGAGCTTTTTCACCAATCCATAATTGATGAAATTGTGAGTAGCACAGTCATCTACCAAGATGCGCACCTTGTGCCCTTGCAGATATCCGTGCATACGTACTAACTCATGTGGTCCAAAGGTTTGTTGCCACATGGAAGCTGTGAGGCAGCATTCATGCACCACCTCAGTGTGTGTTACTTCCACTGTGGAGAATTTAGAGGAAGACTCGAGAGGCAGTAGTTGCACCATGTGCACTGCTTTCTCCTTCCCCTGAGTAGTAGATTTCCCCTTGGGACAATCCTTTTTGCCATGGACTCTTCCTAAGCATTGAAAACATAGCTTCTCTTTCTTGGCTTTAGCAAAATCCTCAGGAGAGAGAGGACCCCTGGACCCTTTGAGTTTTTTAGATGCATCTGAACTAGTAACTATAAATTTTCTTTTATTGTGCCCGTACTGAGTGCGTGTATTACCATGTATACTAGTATGCACGTTACTATTATGTGTTTTCTTATCATCAGGGTCATCATGAGTATGTGCTTTCACTATGGCTTCTTCAAGTGTTTTAGGGTCCTGGGACTTGACATACTTCTTAAGTTCTAGAGTCAGACCTCGTATGAACCCTCGTACTTGTTGAAAGGTATCCAAGCCTTCAAAATTGAGGATGATGTCCCGATAGTGAGAGATATATTCAAGGAGTGATGGATATTGGTGCATGGAACACGTGTCCCAAGCGGTCCAATTCCGATCGGCCTCGTTTGTAGGAAAAAATTCCTTGCTGAACATGGACTCAAAGGCTTCCCAACTCTGTGGTATGATGTTCTTCTCCTTGAGAGACATCCACCATTTGTAGGCCTTGCCTTCCAGAATTAAGCTCGTTTGCAGAGTCCTAACTGCATCCGGAGTACGTCGTAAGGCGTGAATTCCATCTCGTTTACTGAGAAAGATGTTCACTACATCCTTATTGCGGTCACGGTCTTCGCCCTTGAAAATTGGTGGTTTAAAGTTCTTTAACAAATCATCTACCTCTTTGGCAGTGAGAGTTTGCAGTGTTTCATTAATTGGGCCTTGCCCTTGTGTTCCAACGTGCTCAGGAATGTGGGTGTCAGCAGTACTCTTAGTCTGTTATTGCATCAATTGAATGACTAATGTGGAAAGTTTAGTAACATTTTTATTTAAAGCCTTAAAATTTTCATCCATGACTGTCATGTGTGTCTGAAGTGCACAAAATTCTTGAATATCGAGCAATTCATAAGTATCTTCTCATGCCGTAGCGTTGCGGATACTCTCCTTGAGAGGATCCGACCGCGAGCCGTCATTGGCGGGATCAGGAGTACTTTGCTCAAAATCGAATGTCATGTTGATATCCGAATCCATCGCTACACAGTGCAGTGAAAGAAGTACTAAAAAAAAACCTGATTTTGGTAGCACTTGCCAAGTATAGCTAACTCCACTTGTGCGTCATAGCACTTGATTGTCAAAATAAAGAATTTGTACCAGCGGCGTACAAATCGAATTCCGCACAATCACTCGTGGTTCAAAAGATGACTGAAATCGTGCAGTGTAGATGGTTGAAGCGTCACCGTTGTGAAGAAGCTTAATTATTGAAAGCGTCAGCTATTATGTTGCTTGAATGCCACTTGAAGCCGTCGCAATCGTAAAAATATGCAGGTCGCTGGAATTTCCTGCAATAACTGAGTTGAATCTTAAGCCGTGAAGCTCGAGGGAAAAGCCGAGATGGCTTGTAACCTACCCGCACACGAAGTCTCGTCCTTGTGCTGCCTTGCCTATTGGAAGGGCCACCTAGAATGGTCGAGGCTCAAAATTGCTTGTCCAATGGCCTTGCCATGTGAATATGATGGATTTTTTGAACAAAAAATACACAGGCAGCGCAATCAATAGCCCGAGGAGAGAGACAGAGGCTTAGTGTGGCTTTCCCAAGCCGGTAGCGGCCGCAAGGTCTTGGATTCTCCCCTTCCTCCCCATGGCGCTTCCTTCAAGCCCAAGCGCACGCGATTTTGTGCACCACAGCTCCTCGTCTAAAGTTCCTATTTTTAGGAGCCAAAAGTGACCACGCCTAGAGAGAGTGGAAGAGAAACTCCTAAGCTCTAATACCAATGTAAGAACTAGGGAAACTAGACTCGAGATCCTCCTCCCAACCTCCCTTTATATAGGCGGGCTCCTAGCCCCTTGCCCTAGACGGATCCCCTGTCCACACTGTCTAGCCCGACCCTTGGCCCTAGTCCATGACCATCCTAGTTCTTAGGGTACAGGACCCTTGTCTTGACAGTGCTGATCTTGGCTCCTATTGCCTCTTCTGCCAAATAGTGCTAGTCTAGGTTTGCTTATATACAAACTTACTCAATTTGCCTTACCTACTTTCCAACAAAAGTCACTTGAAAATAATAAATGAAAAATGTCAAAAATAGATGAAAAATGTCAAAAATAGGTAAAGGTAGGCTAAATGCAATGGAAAATTTCCCTGAAGGATTCTGATGGGAAGGCTTATGATCATGCTGTGTGCAACCAGAGGATATGCATCTACCCTAAGTGTTTGGGCATGCACGCTCTATGAACCGACTCAAAAAAGGGCCAGATCACTTCTAATCTAGATTGACTGACTGACGGAACCCTTGTTATGCTATAGCTTGTCCACGGACATGTATGGTTGAATGTGTCACATGACAAAGCAAGTATGTGAAGGATCAAACATTGAGGTCAAAGAGGTGATTCATGAACAAAGCGCAAGACCGATGGAAACTTTAAGTTTAGATTTTGAGGTGGATGTTAGCAGTGAGCAATTGTCTGAACCTAGAGATGAAGTGTCAAATATTGAAGGTGATGCGGAGAGCGACAAAGAAGTAGAGTTCGATGAGGAAGATGCAGAAGTACAGTTTAAGATAAACATCTTTTTGTGCAACAGATCTCATAGAAGATGAGAGATTAACTAGTGATTTTTGGGAACTCTTTTGTAAAACTCTTTTTATTAGTCTACAATACACTTTAGATTCATTCATTTGTGTTGCAGCTTTGTTTATTTGTTATTTGTATTAATTAAGCGTTTCTTGTGTAAACTAACCTATTTTGTGGGTGTTATATGTGTATGATTAGCCATGATCGATGACGATAAGCTATACTCTCCTAGTTTTAGTTTTTCTATCACTTTGATCGGCATGTTACCCGAGCAAATGGGCTCGTTTTTGTCTCAGTTCACATCAGAGCAGATCGCGATGGCACGGGACCTTTGGGCAGCAAGTCCTTCTATACTTACTATGGCCGATCCTACGCCCGGTACTAGTGTGGTCCCTACACCGAGCGGGCCCACACCTCAGTCTAGTGTGTCCCCTACGCCTAGGACTCGTGTGCCCTTTACACCCATGGATGGTTCATCCTCGAGAGGAGGTAGGCGTCGTTCTGGAGGCGGTGGTTGTTGTGGTAGCAGTTCTACCAATGCGTCCACACCACCGAGAGAGAATCCACCACTCTCTAGAGTAGATATTTCACCGATTGGCACATCACGTACACCTTGGGGATCACATGAGCATGATCCTAACAAGGTGTACAAGAGCTGGGATGGGGTTGTTGCGGTACATAGGGTCGGAAAGGCCATGCGACAAAGGATTTAGCAGCTATGTACGATTTAGTTTGGTCACTCTGTGATGGAGATTTGGGATAACCTTGATATTGAAAGAAAGAATTACATCGTCGAGACTATTCACAGAGAGTACAGGCCGACATAGGGGTACGATCCAGTCTCGAACCCCTGGATTTTGAGCGTGGCAAAGGCCACAATGTCACACCGTTGGTCAGAGACGAGAGCCAGGTACAATGTCGACAGTCCCAAGCCGGCATGGTTGGACGCAGAGAAGTGGGCGGGGATTGCACGAGAGACACAAGACAATCCTGAGAGATTTTAGCAACAGAGAGATGCAGCCAGAGCAGGTTTAAAGTCTACTGAAGCATCACATCTTGGGAGTGGAGGCTACGATACGCTTTGATATGAGTTTGTAAGTATTATACGTATGCTTTAAATTACTAAAAATATATATGTTATTTAAAGATTTATCTAATGATTAAACCATAATTTTGCAAGAAGTTGCCGTGAAGCGCCCTCACACACGCCAAGAAGAGAAGTATGGGTACAAGCATTGATTTGTGGCCCTTTTTACTCAGCTGCAGGAGGAGGGAGAGGACGTTGATTGGGAGGCATTACCATGACGGTCTTCTTGATACAGTTTCACCCAGTCATCTTTATAAAGTCTTCTTGGTACAATGTTTTTTGTAGTTGTGGTCTTCTTGATACAGTCTCACTCAGTGATTGTTTTCATATGTACAGTTTTGTAGTGCTTATATGATATGGCACAGATGTTATGGTTAAGGTTTGGTAGTCAAGTTAAGTTTATGGTTTTGCTATGATGGTATGGCAATCATGTGATGGTTATGGTTATAGTTATGGTTATGGTTGTGCAATGATAGTATGGCTATTATGGTTATGGTATGATAAGCAGGTTATGGTAATGGTTACGGTATGGAAAATGGATTTTGTTTATGGTTTTGCAGTTTTCGACTCATGTTTTAGTTATGGTTATAATATCTTTATGCCATTATGCCATGATTAAGCTTTTGATTTTGTGGTTATGTTATTCAAGATACAATTTTGCTAATTGCCATACACTCGCTCTTTAGCTTCAGCTTGTAGGCGGAGTGCGGTTGCTTGTGCACTGTTCCTTTGGGTAGAGAGGGCTGTTTTCTTTTGCTGCAGTACATGCAGCATTAGTTCCCAGTCCTAGTTCCCAGTCCTCTCTGCCCAAAAAATTAGTACATGCAGCATTAGTTCCCAGTCCTCTCTGCCCAAAAAAATTTTGCAGGTTTGGTCGTCGGTATAGAGTACGGTACAAGCGCCAATATACAATGCGGAAGAAGCATCGGAATATCCTTTATAATTTTTGACAGATATTTCATAGCTTATTCCGACGCTCATCTCATTGTTTATTCTGATGAAAACTATACCGGTACTTATACCGACGTCACGAAATCGACATCTTTTTTGAGGCCTATTTCAACGCTTTTTAGTTTTAAAACTAACTTATTTCGTCGGTATCTGCGCCAATTTCTGCGCAATGTGTTGTAGTGGTGGGTGCAAAGTAACATAGAACCATATATATAATCTACTATTGTGTAATCTCCAAGCAGATCCAAATGAAACGGGCCTCTGGACTTCGTGCAACAATTATATCCTCCTCTACCACTCCAATCTAAAGAGAACGGCCACTCCTCCACACCATCAAGAAGTGTTCTGGAGTGTACACTTCCCATAGGTCGACTCCCACTGGAATTTGTGGATCCTTGGTAGGCGCCTCTCTAGACTCTCCTATGAGAAGGACAATGTCTCGACTACTTCTCACCTTCTCTAGTCGCTCTGGATAATCTCCAAGCGGATCCAAATGAAACGGGCCTTTGGACTTTGTGCATCAATTATATCCTCCTCTATTACTCCAATCTATAGAGAACACCCACTCCTCCACACCATGAAGAAGTGTTATGGAGTGTACACTTCCCATGTGTCGACTCCCACTGGAATTTGTGGATCCTTGGTAGGCCCCTCTCTAGACTCTCTTATGAGGACAATGTCTCGACTACTTATCACCTTCTCGAGTCGCTTTGGATATGTCCATAGATTACCATTGCAATTCCAAACCGCAATGTGAATTCTGTGTCCCAGAGGCCGTGAGTCCTATGAAATGACCTTGCCATTGCAATATGATGCCTTTTTTCTCCTTCGGGTGCTTTGAGCACCCTAACCCTAGGCATGCGTGATCATGTATGTTCTACATATATCGATATGAGGTCGTTGTCTATGTACCCGTGAAAGCTCGTAGAATCACCCTGTTTCTAATGAAAGATGTCCTTGCCTCTTTGGAGAAGAATTGGAGAATGAGGGCCCTCACCCGCTCTCCAAACCTTGTTGATGGGGGGTGGCTCTTCTTTTTGTACCTAAGTTTGATACCTAGTTCTCTGCCATCATATCAAGTGTGGAGTCTTTCTTCTCCACTATGCCAGTGACATGTAGCATCTTGTCTTCCTCAAGGGTAGTGAGTACGATAAGGGATTTCTTCTTCTTGGCATCCACTTTAGCCTCTTAATTACTCACCTCCTCTTTGACTTCTTTCTTGATGCTCTACGTCACTACCTCTATCCATCCTTCTTTGTTGGGCTCTAGCTTGCTCTCAATGCTCTTAGTTGCTTTTGTAAGCTCTTCCTTGATGGATCCTTTGTTCACCTCCTCTACAATCTCCCTTTTTTCACATGATGGGTCGTCTGAACGGGAGACGATCTCTGCCTTGAGTATTTCCATCTCTTCCTCCATTGTTTCTCTATCCTTATTTATTTCTTCTCTATCCTTCATCCACTCTTTGAGAAACTTTCCTCCATTCTTTCATCTCTATCTTGAATGTGGAGAACAGCCACACACACACACACACACACACACACTACACGCCATGGAGGCTCCCCTCTTCATGTCTAATGGGCTGTTTGGAGGATTTTTTCCTTCATCCGTGGCTTGGCTTCCCTTGTGGCAAGCAAAACGGCATTTGCATTCAACGTCTCTCCAGATTTGCGGCCTCCAACAAGAACCTCTCCACATTGATGAGAGAATGGAGGAAGGAGAAAGCTGCCTTCCTCAAAGAGTGGATGAAGGATAGAGAGGAGAGAAATAAAGCGACAGACACAGTGAAGGAAGAGATGGACATACTCAAGGCAGAGATAGCCTCCCTCTAAGACTACCCATGATGTGAAGAAGCGGATATTGTAGAGGAGAACAAAGAATTCATCAAAGAAGAGCTTACAAAAGCTATCATCGAGAGCATTGAGGCCAAGATAGAGTCCACCAAAGAAGGATGGGAAAAAGGTCTCACGTAATGAAGCACAGCATCAAGAAAAAGGTCAAGGAGGAGACGGAGGAACATGCTAAAGTGGGCGCCAAGAAGCAGAAATCCCTTCTAGTACACACTACCCTTGAGGAGGAGGAGTTGTGACATGCCCACCGACTCTCAACATCATAGTTTTTCTAAACTTCAAACCACACATCGGACGCACACGGGTACGGCCTTACAGAATAAGTATGGGTGAGACTACTCAGGGAAATAGCCTACTACATAGGATGCTTAAAAGCCTACCACCGTGTTTTAAACTTTATACACAAACACAAAAACATAGAAAGTTCAAAAATTAGAATTTAGAGACTAGCTTGTGGGCACGGCATAAGCTGAAGGTGAGCAAGAGAGGGTGAGAGGATGGGTTGGCCGCTGATTCGCAGCTCGTAGCTCACTGATGTGCTACAATCAACCCAACTCGAGCGGCCAAAAAACTGTAGACGAAAAACTTTTTCTCCAAATTTTATGTCGAGTATGGAATCACTTTCCGTATGTTTCCGTACTCAGACAAGTACGAAAGTACGGCTGGGCAACCACACGGGTACGAAAAAAACTAGGCTCAACATAATAGTCACTCGCATAGTGGGGAAGAAAGACTCCACACCTGACATGGATAGTAGAGAGCTATGTTCCAAGGTTAAGATACAAAAAAGAGCCACCTCCCTTGAACAAGATTTGGAGAGAGCCAGCAAAGAACTAAGGTGAGGGGGCCAATACAATTGCGGCCTCCCAACTTCAATAAGGCCTCCTACCAAGACACTTGGGTCTTTACTCACTAGGCTACGATCCAGTTGGCAGCATTTCAACAATTTGGACTAGCTTCCCATGCTACATTAGGGTCCTTGAACACCCTTTACTGGTCAAGAGTCAAGACCATGCACTCAACATCCCATTCAGTGCAAAATTGCTTAGCAATTGTAATGCTTGCTCCCCAAAACAAAAGGAGGGGAGAAATCTAAAACTTTCCTAACTCATCAACATAAATGCTAAAAAAACCCTCTGATAGAACTGTTAAAAGTGGAGCATGAATGAGAAACACCTGCTTGACATTAGACTTGGCAAAATAAACGAGCACATGTAAGGTTATACCTCTGACAAAAGCTCTGTGTTGATCGTATGAATGTCAAAAATGCCAGGACTTGAGTCCAGTTGAAGGTCCTCCGATAACAAATCATCCACCCTCGGCTGCTTATCAAAAAAACTGCTACCGGAAGGTGAGCTTGCGAGCTCAGATAAGTCACAAGGAACCACCTTGCTTTGCTTTACCACTCTTAACTTCTCCATATGTCAGTGGCTATTCTGTAGCAATGTAATCATTCTATCAGCATGTGAGGTGTTGAGGAAAAGTAAGCCATTGACACACACAAAAAGTTTATATACCCTCATAAGTTCGGAATAGTCTGAACTCACAAATTATAAGAGGGGATAAAACTACAAAAGCAAGGGACACAAAAAGTTTGCAAGGTGTGGCATCATATAGTGTTGCTCCTGACAAATCATCACAACACCAAATGGGCATTCTCAAAACTCTATATGATGGAATATGTTCATCTTCTAAGACACTTGCAACAAGGGAGTTCAAGTATTCTTTGATAGTATACAATGAAGGCATGGCGAGCTGATTTGTGGAAATTCCCAATATACCCCTCAGATTTCAAAAATTCCCAAAATACCCTTGTATCTATTTTTGTTGGATCTTCAAGATTTTCTAATCTTTATTCTTGTTTGACAATTGAGTTCGATTTTTGAGTGCTTAGCACGTAATTTTTTGCAAATTACCTCCCAAAAAAAACGCAATTATGTCTAAAATTAATGAAGGAATTCATCTCCAAAGCCTACATAACCAGCTCAAAATTTAGTTTTAGCATCCTGTATGGTAGACAATCACTCTTCTTATGAAAAGCTACACGTTTTTTTGTTCTGCAAGAAATTTACTCTCACAGCCAGGGGATTTTGGGAATTTTGGAAAATTTGAAGGGCATTTTGGGAATTTATGACAAATTATGGGGTTACTTTGGGAATTTTTGAAATTTGACAGGTATTTTGGGAATTTCCGCAAACTAGAGGGGTATTTTGGTAATTTTCCCTATAAAGTATGTATGAGCGACTTGTACTGTCAGCTCGGGGAGCATGCGATGATCGAGAGTGGCGGCTGAAAGGGGGTGGCCAGACCTCGTTGATAACTCACACGGGATCAACTCGCGGGATCAACGGTGGAAACGAGATCAACCGTTGATCACGTGCCGCGTTCAATAAAAAAACAAGGTGCCCAAGGTGCCCTGCTGCGCGTCCCGCCCTCCGAACCCACGACCTCCCACTCCACAGCCCGTAGCTTTATCCACCTGCCCTACCGCATATTGCTGAAAGCGTTGCGACTTTGCGCAATCAAAAGCTTGCCCCCCCTTGTTGCGTCGATCCGACGGCCCAAATCGCGCGCGATGCCGTCCACTCGCCTCCGCCATTGATCCCGCGAGTTGGACCCCGTGTTATTTATAAACGAGGGTGGCCAGATGGTGAAGACCTGCAGATTGAAGCTCTGTCTCCCCTTTGAATTCTGATATACGCCTTTGATCTTCTGCAGAGGGTGCCAATGCTTTGAGTACAGTTCATTTATTCCCGACGACAAGGATATGAGTGTTGCTGCACCTGGCCCGGATGTCACGTGGCTACCTCCTTGATCTCTAGTAGCTGAGGTCAATGTCCTTTCTGGATTAATGCTGCTACGAAGGAAGGATGCTGATGAAGCGTTTTTTAGAAATGGTACTGCCAAACTCTGTAGCTGGGAACAATGAGGCTAAGAGTTGAACAGAATTAAATGGCGATGGTGATGGTTACGCTTGATGACGAAGAGGATCTTGCTGTCCATCAGTGGTAATTGGCAGGGCAGTGGGCACTCTTAAGTGAAGGCGATCGTCATTAGGACCTCAGCAATGGCCATGCACTACGGAAAAGTACGTCAATCGATGCCGCTGTGTCCCTGCTTTGAGACGATTCAAATGAACAACGAGAGCAGCAAGTTAATTAGAATTAAAATGAGAGATAGCCTAGAGAGAGAGACTGAGACATGTTTTAAAGCAGAGGCTGAAGCGCGCCAACCTTTGTGGTCCTCTAGATCGTTTGCTTATTCCCTTTCTGCCTCCCTTCTTTTTCAAACTTCTTTGGCCCACTTCAATGTGACATTTCACAACTACCTTAGGAGCCTTCCACTAGGCGCGTTCGCGAAATGAATTAAACTTTTACCAAACTGAGCCATAATTGTCGGCTCGCCTTTCCCCCGTGCGTTTGCGCAGCTGGTTGACCGGCTGCAGGGTCTCTGCATGGGGTCTCTGCAGGGTCTCTGCATGGGGAGCAGCCGGGGAGCCGCAGCCACCACCTGGAGACGGTGATCCCTCAGAAATCACCGGCTCGTTTCCCAAACTTTTGCTATGGAAGCGCTCTTATGGAAGGGTGCGCACATGTGTTGTGAAAGTTTCCCAAACTTTCCTGAAAGGAACAGGTTGCCCGAGATTTGTTGCAATTTGCCAAAACGCACCGTGGGAATGGAGTACCTGCAGACGTGGCACTGAAACAGACGGGCTGAAACGCTTCGTGTGGAAGCGCTCTTATGGAAGGGTGCGCACATGTGTTGTGAGCCCTGAGGTTCTCCAACTTCTGCTTAATCTGGACAAAGCCGTTGGATCTGTTCTACGCACATGTGTGTGTTGGTTTTCCAACTTCCGTCTGAAGCCCCTTGCCCCTATATTGGCGAAGCAGGCGTTCCAGCTACAATCGCACATCCGCAGGATCGCTGCAGTTGGAATCTTTAAGCCACGTCATCAGTTGCAGCCGCTACAGCTTTAGGGTTGTTGCATGTACGAACCCTTTCAAAGGTGCCAGCTTCCACGTGTGAAAGGCACATTGGGGAAAAAGAGACTGAGCTCTTTCGGACCCACGCAAAACTAGGCGATACCCCTCTTCCGAAAACCGGCCTTGTCCACCTTCTTTTTAGGGTGGATCACGGAGATGAGAGATTGAACCTGAATCGACAACATGAGAGGCATGCATCAAACCAATACGCTTCGTCCCTTTGGATGTTCATGGATCTACCTCCGCCTATTGTGAACAAAGCCCTAACAGCGTGGAAAAAATACAGCTCTTGCCATCGCCTCCATCTGAACCCGCCCTATTTTGTTGATGTGGTTCACAGTATGTAAAGATTGTAGTGTAGATAGGCTACACACGTGCCTGAACAAGGGGCACCTCTATAACTATGTCTCCCAATAATAAACAATATCAACACCACAAACCATATCTAATGAACTCCCACAAAACCACAAGTCAAAGACAAGTACACGAGGCCTTGGTAAGGGCCATAATTGCAAACACAAAATACTGCCAAGTTAGGACATGCAAAGCTAATGAACATACAAGTTGGCCCATACAAAATTGATTGAGGAATCATCGCATACTTGGAACCTTCATGCGCGTAGAAGATCGATCAAGGAATCATCGCATACTTGGAACATTCAAACACATTTTGTGAATTCAATTTGGTATTCATATTTCAGTAGGTATTCTAAACATAGTTTGGCAATAAACAACCTCGATAAGAGGGTTTTAGACAAGGTGTTTTCAACCGTGAATTCCAAGCATGGCTAGAGCAGTTTTTTGGACAAGCAATATTATCAAACGGGTTCAAAGGAATGCGAGGTAGATAGAGCTCACATCATGGAAGCTTGATGCTACTTCTCTTGGATCTATGAGCGTACCTCAACAGGGCACGCTCACTAGAGGTGCCTAGGTGCTCGTCATGGTGGACTATTTATCACCAGGAAGCGGTCGAAGAACACTTATTTTGAGGCACCATTGGATAATTCAAGCAAGGCTTTTTTGGCTAAGGCATATTACATTGCGGTTTCCAAAGTTCGGAATATGCTATTAACATACAAACTTGGGGGAATTGGCCAAGGTGTCTGTAGATTATTACGTCCCAAGAGGGCATATATGGTACATATGATAACTCACCCGAGCACTAAATATGGCTATGAGCCAGATTCAAGCAAGTTTCTTACTTATAAATTAGCAGACAACTCGCTACAAGTGGGCGACAAGGTTTCTAATGGAAATGGCCTAGGAACATTGAAAATAGAGGAATTAAGAGAGCTATAGTGAGCATTTTTATGAGACTACTTTGAGAAAATAGAGGGTGAACTTGATCAGAGGTAGCAACATAGCCAGTATACTTATTAACTTGGCATGAACTGTTGGAATTAGGGTTGCAGAGAAACACACACAGCTTGGAGAAGACGAAGGAAGCTCAAGGCACACAATAGAGAGAGTATTACTTGGTGTGCAATGGAAAGATAGATAGCCCTAGAGTGATGGGCGTATATACAATGCACATGGGAAAAAACCTCCTAAAGAGGGGAAAAATGCCCCGGCGGTCCTAATGTGTTCACACACATCACTACCACATGTATATGGTAACAAATCCCCCCTGGAGTGATGCGGTGAACGAGAGCTGGCACATGAGTAAAGGGAAGTGCCATGCCCTGAGGACAGGATCAGTCCACAAAGGGGAGTAAGCCCAAAGCTTTGCAGAAAGCTTCAAGCTTCTCACAAGACAATGCCTTTGTGAAAAGATCTGCAAGGTTGTCCTGTGTTGGCACATAAGCCAAGCTGATCTCTCCTACTGAGAGCCTCTCCCTGACATAGTGGTAATGCACCTCAATGTGCTTGGTGCGAGCATGAAAAACTGGGTTCCTTGCAACTGCCAATGCGCTCTGACTGTCAGTGTAGATAGTGTTGGCAGTGTCCTATCCAACACCCAAATCAGCCATAAGACGTCTGAGCCATACACACTCAACCATAGCTGTGAAGACTGCCCTGTACTCAGCCTCACAACTCGAAGTGGCCACAGTAGGTTGCTTCTTGCTCAACCATGATATACATGAATTGCCAAGCATGAAACAAAAACCACTTGTGGACACTTGCGTGTCAAAACAACCAGCCCAATCTGAGTCCGAAAA
Source organism: Adiantum capillus-veneris (assembly GCF_014529385.1). Taxonomy (NCBI): domain Eukaryota; kingdom Viridiplantae; phylum Streptophyta; class Polypodiopsida; order Polypodiales; family Pteridaceae; genus Adiantum; species Adiantum capillus-veneris. The sequence continues at coordinate 102,184,618 of NC_140946.1, forward strand.
AGCATGTAAGTCTGGCGGCAATGATCCCCCCTTGGGATAAAACAAGCCAAGATGTAAAGTGCCACTAAGGTAGCGGAAAATCCTCTTGACAGCCTGCCAATGCTTAGACCTTGGGCTATGCATAAATTTGCTGACCTGTGAGGCTGCAAACTGAATATCTTGCCTCGTGTTGCATACATAAATGAGGCATCCAATAGCAGTTTGGTAAAGAGTGACATCAGCAGGATCGCCAGCATCATGTAGACTCAATTTCAAACCTGTTTCCATGGGAGTGGCAATAGGTTTGCAATCCTCAAGTCCAAACTTACATAACAATGTCTCTATGTAACTTTTCTGACACAAGCCTATACCACCATCACACTGCTTAAACTGTATACCCAAGTAATGATGCAACAGACCCAAATCTTTCATCTTGAAAGTAGCTAGCATTCAAATCAGCCTTAAATTCAGCAATATGTCTCTCATTTGGTCTAGTGATCAGCAAATCATCAACATAAAGAACCACAATGAGAAGTACATCACCCTCACGCTTTACATACAATGTGCTTTCTGTTGGACTATTACGAAAGCCTTGTTTGACCAAATGAGTGTCAGCTTTCTCATACCAAGCACGAGGAGATTGCTTCAACCCATACAAAGCCTTGTTACATTTGCACACTTTGTCCTCTTGTCCTTTTATGACAAAACCTCGAGGCTGCGTTACACAAACTTCCTCAAATATGTCACCATTCAAGAAAGCAGCATTAGGGCCAAAAGGGCCTCAAAAAGGGCCGTGTAAGGAATTGGTTAGCTTGCTAATTAGCGGAGCATTTGACGGTCCAAACGGCTGACCGTTTTTGGTATTCAAAGCATATCTTGATCATTTAAAGAGTATCCCGGTACAGATCTTTCAATATGGACAAAAGATGTCATTTTCAAACTACTTTCTCCCCTACTGGACCTATTTTGTTGGCTTGGCGGCAAATACAAAATTTTCACTTTTGAATGATGGTTTTCCTCACTACTCTTTCTCTCAAGCCATTTCATTAGGCTCTCTTCACCCTCACAAGATTTCAAGATGTCTCTACCTTCGCAAGAGGACCGCCATTTCTGGTCTAGTTAGAAGGACCATTGTGGTTTTTCTCTCTTCACCATTGCAAGAGAACCACCATTTTGTTCTCTTCACCCTCACAAGCTTTCCAATTTTTCTCACTAGTTTTGCTCGGCCACAAGCTCACTTCAACCTCAAAAGTTTTCCCATCATTTCTACTCTGCATGGAAACCATTTTTCTCTCATCACCCTCACAAGATTTCCAAATTTTCTCACTAGTCTTGCTCTTCCTAGAAGCTCAATTTAGCCTCACAAGCTTTTTCACCATTTGCACTCTGCCTAGAAACTCATTAAGTTGTTCCATATGAAAATCAAGCTCAACCAAGTGTAAGAAACTGCGAGGGTTGTGTATCAAAGGTTGCAGGCGTCCGAGCTCAAGCATTACAAAGCCAACGGAGAAAGCAAATGGATATGGACAGAAGTCAACTTGTATCCTGTTGATCCACGAACTCGAAGGTAAATAGAAAAATTTGAAGCCTTACTTTCATAAATAGATTTCCATGGTGGCCATCTGCATTTGGAGATTGATCCAACTATTTCTAAAAGTACAGAAAATGTTTTGCAGGATTCTTCAACAGGAGGTTTGAAAGCTAAAAGATTCACTTGGTTTTCTCAGAAGTCACATTATCAAGTACAAACTTCATTTTTCATATCAACAAGAAATGGAGGATGACAAAGAAGAAGCAATGCACTAAAATAACTAAGTCGATACCAAGGGAGGCAATTATAGAGGATGAGATCAAAGAGCCAACAACAACCACCTTGTTGTGAACATCACAATCCTTCCAAGGAGGAGACTATTTAGATGCAAAGTTACAATATCATTCCTTGCAAAAGACTATCATTTTAAGAATATAATTACTTGTAAATTTACTTTCAATCTCCTTGCAAAACATTCATTTTCACAATATAATACATTGTAAAGTTACAACATATGTTCCTCTAGCATTGCAACATCATGATTAACACTTTATCTCCCCTTTGCCACACAATCATTTTACTCATCTATAACTCCTAAGACAAGTTTCCCTTTAACTATTCTAACATTTGTGTGAGATCAAACTTGAGCTTGAATTTTTTTCACTCTTCTATGTAGACTTCCATGTGACCATGATCCTATAACATGACATCTAGAAACCATTGGCATGGACCATCATTATTAGAATCTTCATCACACTCCAGAGTCCCTTTGCCTTTAATCCATGTTAATAAAACTTTGTTGCTTCAGCTCTTTTGACTCAACTTATAATTAAAAATTTCAAATAGAGAAAAATGACAAAATTCTAACATCACAGATGAGTCCGAAATGCCCAAAAACCCCGAAAACGACTGGCTATATGCCTCGTTCTGACACCCGGAGAGGTCGGTATGGCCAAAAAAGGCCTCCGGAGGCACTATCCCGTACGGCGCGAGGAGAGGGGTAGCCAGAGTCTGGCTACCCCTCTCCTCGCGCCGTACGGGATAGTGCCTCCGGAGGCCTTTTTTGGCCATACCGACCTCTCCGGGTGTCAGAACGAGGCATATAGCCAGTCGTTTTCGGGGTTTTTGGGCATTTCGAACTCATTTGTGATTTCAAAAGTTTCAAATAATATAGCTTTTAAAAGATACAAGTGCTATATATTGTAAAAAATTTGTGACTATGCTTGGGTCCAATATGCTTAATAGATCTCTATATAAAAAGACATCTATATTAGGCAGGAAAGGTGAATCTATGAATGCAAATAACCCACATGTCATGATTGGGATAATGAGATTCTAAAACTAACCCCCTATCCTGGGGTAATGTGGCACCAAATTGGTGTTCCAAAAATGACCCACACAACATGAGGGGATAGTGAGATTCTAAAAATACTCCCTATCCCGTTGTGCAAGCAAGGCGTAGTGTGGCACCAAATAGGCCTTTTGATAATATCTTGTACATATAAGAAAAACCAATGGAATCCAAATAATAAGGTCACTCAATATTTTTTTGCATTGTGTGTGCATGTAGCCAAAACGACGCGATGAGGGGGGGAGTGACAAGGTGTATGATGCCCTCTTCGCGCGGTCTGGGTAGGAGCAAAAATAATGCAACATGGCAAGTGTCAAAGTCTTTGAGCGCTTTAATTTTCACATGGTTTAGAAAAATAAGCCCAAATAATAAGGTCACTCAAGATTTTTTTGCATGGTGTTTGCATGGAACCAGAACGACGCGATGAGGGGGTAAGTGACAACCTGTATGATGCCCTCTTCACGCGGTGTGGGCAAGAGCTAAAATGATGCAACATGGGGAGTGTCAAAGTCTTTGAGCGCTTTTGCACATGATTTAGAAAAATAGTCCAAATAATAAGGTCACTCAAGATTTTTGTGCATGGAGCGAGAACGACGCTATGAGGGGGGGAGTGACAAGCTGTATGATGCCCTCTTCGCGCGGTGTGGGCATGAGCTAAAATGACGCAACATGGGGAGTGTCAAAGTGTCAAAGTGCTTTTGTACATGATTTAGAAAAACCTTAGGAATCCAATTAACAAGGTGATTCAAGGTTCTTATGTGGTGTGGCCGCAGAGCTAGAACAACACGATAGGAGGATGACAAGCTCACACATGACAAGAGCACTATGGGCAAGAGATGGACCGGTGCGATAGGGGGAGGAGTGAAAAATTCATTGAGTCCTTTTGCGCACGATGTGGGTACACTAACGAAATGGGGCGACTGGGGGTAGAGTGTAGTTCAATCAAGCCACAATCGCACAGTGTGGTCATTCATTCAAAACAATGTGAGAAAGGATGTTGACGGGAGTAAAGCGAACCCCGAACCCCGACGGCCTCTAAAACACCGGGGACCGAATGGCGCGCCTTGAGCCTGTCATGGTAAAGCAAACAGGGGGCACCACCTAGCTTCAACGGCTAGGACGCAAACAACACACCACCATAACAAAGTTTTCATCCAAGAGAAATGGATGCTTGAGAGTAATGATGAAAAGGAAAGGGAATGAGATCAAGTGAGAGACAGAGAGAGAGAGAGAGAGAGAGAGAGAGAGAGAGAGAGAGAGAGAGAGAGAGAGAGAGAGAGAGGGGGTGTAGCTGCTTAGTACTTAGGCACCACAAAAGGATGGCGAATCCGCACACCCTTCACACATACACAAGCTCACTCCAAACACAAGACTAGGTGGCGATTCCACACACCTCACATGGGCAAAACATTGCAAGAAAACATATTCACAAAACCTCAAGCTTTATTTAGAGAATAAGGCGATGAAATGGGGAGCATAGGGTAGGGGAATGAGAAGGGAGAGCGTGGTACAACACATGGAGGATAGGTCGGAGTTGATGGCGAAGACTCGAACGAGGGTTATGGCCATCATCCTTCATTTAGTTTCCCTTCATCTTCCATAGCCAAGGGTGTAGAGGTCATGCTCAAGACAAGCATGGTGATTGCGGTGATGGTGATGATGATGGTGCGGGTGTGTGTGTGTGCACTAGGCACACACAGTGCATAGTGTGTTCTTTGGTGATGTTGTGTGTGTCTTTAGTGTGATGGTGACCCCTCTTTATATAGGGCAGGAGGGGGGAGAAATTCTAGAATTTAGAAATGAAGAAATCATTATCTACATAGGCCATGTGACTGTGGGCCCCACTTGTCTGGCTGTGTGTATATGTGCCAAAACAGCAGTCTCATGAGAGAGAGACTAAGAGAGAGAGATGGGTTGATGAAAAAAAGTGAGAGGTGACATGGGGAATAAATTAATTACAAGAGGGGAGTGTGTTCAGAGGTGCACCTGTGTGCAGATGTGTGTGAACACAAGAAAAATCAGGTAACCACCGGGTGGGGATGGGTCTGTGGACACCTTTTTCAGTGAAACTGAGTGTGTGTGAGTGTGGGGGAGGTTATTTAGCTACAAGACAAGAGACATGGCGCCCTTTAGAGAGAGAGGGGGGTATTTGGGTCATCGGATAGGATAGGAGAGAGAAAGAGGGGGTGGGGTATACTATTTTGGAAGATAGGGTAGGTTGCATGTGAGTTAGGGTGCATTATTGGTGAGTTATAATGCATTATTGGTGAGAGGTGGGGTAGCTTGAGGGGAGAGAGAAAGGAGAAAGGACAAGGGGAAGAGAGAGGGGAGTTGACCTTTTGAGTGGAGGAGAGGAAAAGGGACACGCGGCGGGGCAACAGTGAAGAAAAAAGGAGGCAAGGTGGGGATGGGCTACCCCGCAGGCATGAAGTGGACTATTTTACCTTTCTTATATATTTACATAATCATACTTTATTTTTTCTTAATTTTTCCAATGCCTTTTATCACTCCCTCCCTAAGAGGGGGTTTTCATGGGGTGGGGAACGAGAGAAGAGGGGGATGGGAGCTTGGCTTGTGAAAAGCCCCCATCATTAGCCCTCCCCTTTTGGCTAGAGGCATTCATGTCTCTAGCTCCTCTGTTTGATCATTATCGTCGAAGGTGGCGGCTGATGGTGTGTCCTTATCTGGAATGTCAATTGGTGAAGCGTGGTGAAATTGAAGAAAATAAGGTTTAAGTCGCCAACCATTTACCCTGGTTTTATGAAGTTTTCCATCAGCCTGCATAAGCTGGTAGCTTCCATTGGCATACTTTTTCCTGATGATGAAAGGGCCTTCCAATCGGAGCAGGAGTTTCTTATCCTTGCGCGTGTCGAAGCGATTATCGTAGCGGAGCACCAACATTCCTTTCTTCAATTCTTTTTTCCGGAGATGATCGTTAAAGCTAAGCCGTCTATGCTGTGCTTGTGCTGCATAATAATTTATTGCTTCTTCCCTGTCCAGCTGCAGCCTTTCCAAGTTGATGATGTGATCTCTCAAATGCATGTTGGGTTGTTGAAGTTGGCTTGCCATTACTCTGAGACTTTGTAGTTGCACTTCAATGGGCAAGATTGCATCCTTACCAAATACTAGATGATACGGTGTGAATCCCAAGGATGTACGAAATGAAGTTCTGTAGGCCCATAAAGCTGGTAGTAGATACTTATCCCAGTCTCCGGGATGATTGTTTACCTGCTTGGTAATAATTTTAGAAACCATTCCATTTACCTTTTCAACTAGGCCGTTACATTGAGGGTAATATGGTGAAGAGTGCCTCCTTGTAATGCCCACTTTTTGCGTTAATTCTCCTACCAAGTCGGCTCTGAAACCTGGCCCTCTATCAGAGATGATCTCTAAAGGTGTACCAAACCTACAGCATATGTGCTCGTAGATAAATTTAGCTACCTCTACCGCTATGATTCTAGTGGTGGCTGTAGCCTCTGCCCATCTAGTCATGTAGTCGACCCCCATGATAATGTAGAATTTTCCTGAGTTGGCCCTAGGTAATGGCCCAATGGCGTCGATACCCCATTTTTCAAATGGGCCATATGAGAGAATAGGTGTCTGTGGTTCAGGCATAAGTGACCTAGTGCCGGCCTTTTGACACAACTTACATGTTTTGCACTAGTGGTGTACATCACGGTTGAGGCTAGGCCATATGAAGCCTGCCTGCAAGATTTTCCTACTTGTTATGTCTAGGGAAAAGTGACCACCACAAACCCCGTCGTGACAACTAGCAATTACTCCCGTGATTTCGTGAGAGAGAGGGACGTTCCTGAGTATTTGGTCCTTACCCTTACAGTACAAACCGTCATTGATGAGTCGATACCTTGTGGCCTTCCGCGTCAGCCATTGCTTCTGTCCCTTTGTTAAATCTGATGGGCATTCCCCTGTTTCCACAAAATGCATTATGTCAGGCAAGGCATCACTTCCTTGAAATAGAGGGAGCTTTAGTTTTATTGCTCCAACCACCACTTCCTGTAGTCTTTCACTTGCTAGGGCATCTGCTTCTTGGTTTTGAGCCGTTGGGATATGGTGTATTTGAACTTCTTCAAACTTACCCAACAAGGTTTTTACACCACTTAAGTGAGTCCTTAAACTAGGATTCTTGCATGTCCATGCTCCATTTACTTGCCTTACAAGAAGTAGAGCATCCCCAAATACATTAAGGCGTTGTACACCTTGTGAGACGCACCATTGTAGACCCTTGGTTAGTGCTGCATACTCAGCTTCATTGTTAGAATGTGAATCTAACAATTGGCCCAACGAAAATACCTTTGTCCCTTTGTCATCAAAGACCACTATGCCTGCAGCTGCTTTGTCGGATGCTCGCTTGTAGGCTCCATCAAAGTAGAGAGAGTATGCTCCTTCTACCATCGGTGGTACTGGAGGTAATCAGACTTCTCCTTCCTTAGATTGCTTCTCCTTCCCTTCAAAGACTTGGTAGGTCATGAGTCCCCCCAAACTTGCCCTTGTCGTGCTTTCTACCTGTACCGTGTAGTCAAACTCTTGCAAACGAACTAGCCATTTAGTAATTCTAGCAGACACATCCATGTGTTGTACAACATAGGGAAATATTTGATCCGTGGTTAGAATCACAAATTGCTTAGGCAGCAAATATGACCTAAACTTTGTAGTTGCAAATCTAAGAGCTAGGACTAAGTGTTCCACATGGGTGAAACCTTTCTCTCGTGCTGTCATCATTCAACTAGAGAAGTAGATTGGCCTCATGAAAGATGTCGTCGTATCCTTTTGGAGTAGCACAACCCCCAATGAGTCATCACCAACACTTGAGGTGACATAGAATTTTTCATCCCACTTAGGTGGTGAGATAGTTGGCAGAGTGGCTAAGACCTCCTTTACCTTGTTGTAGTGATGTTCGCTTTCCTCGTCCCAAGTGAAAGTTGATCTTTGAGTGAGTTGTTGCAGTGGTAGAACAAGTTGTGATAGTAGATGTATGAATCTACTTAAGTACCTCACCTTCTGTAGAAAAGAGACCAGTTGACGTGCGGTCGTTGGTGAAGGTAGGGCTATGAGTGCGGACACCTTACTTGGGTCGGCGTTGATACCTTTTGCTGAAATTTCATGGCCTAGTAGAATGACTTTACTCTCCCCAATGTGGCATTTATCCACATTTAATTTCCCACCTAGGCTCTGCAACCTGGCCAAACCTTCAGTTACCTTTTCTAAATGTGAAATACGGGAGCTATATATACAAAAATCATCAATGAACACTCTTATGGATGTTCCAAAGAACGGTTGAAAAACATATGTGACATATCTTTGGAATGTGGCAGGTGCATTTGTGAGACCAAATGGCATAACCCTGTATGCAAAACAACCCCATGGCGTGATAAAAGTGGTTTTTAGCTGATCTTCCAAGGCTATGCGTATTTGAAAGTATCCAGAATAACCATCACAGACGGTATAGCATTCAAAACCCGCTACTTCATTCAGAATTTCATCCAAGAAAGGGAGAGGAAAGTGGTCCCTCTTTGTAGCTGCATTTAGTGGTTTGTAGGCAACACAGACCCTCCACTTACCATTCTTTTTAGGCGTCACCACTACGGGTGACACCCATTCTGAGTTTTCTACAGGATAGATGAATCCCGCCTCCAGCAGTTTCCTTACCTCGGCCAAGATTGCCTTTTCTTGTATGACCCCCAGTCGTCGTAGCTTTTGCACAACTAGTTTTAACCCTTCCTTCAGCTTAATATGATGTTCCACCACTGTAATGCATGTGATTCTTTCATAGTTGTCAATGAACAGGTTAGGAAATCCCATCAACATTTGCAAAAAACTATCTTTCTCCTCAAGTGTTAATTCCGTGGACAACATACCCTTCAACCTACTTCCTCCTAGGCCAGGTGATTTTCTCTCCTCTTCATTGGGTTTCCCTTTTGGTGATGGATCACCAGTTGTGCTTACCCTTTGTGGATCCTTCATAATGATACCCATTACATCAATGGAGCTGTCACTTTCGTTGGTGGATGTGGTCTCCTCCTCAGAACTGGAAGATTCGCTAGTGGTTTCATCTGCCGATGTTTCCAGATTCATTTGCTTCTGCTTGCCAATCCTCATGTCGTAGTAGATTGTCTCCCCTTTCTTACCGGTCATGCGTAGAAGGCCAGTACCCCAGTCCTGTTTTGCCTTCATGACCATCAACCATGGCCTTCCCAAAATTAGTGGATAGCCCTTCTCCTTAGTAGGCATTACAAAAACATCTACCTCTACCTCAGTGTTGAAAGCTTTTATTTTCACGGCACTTACCACACCCACACACTTTACTTTTGCATTGTTTGCCATCCTTGCCTTGCATGGAGAAGGCCTGTCAACCTCGAGCCCTAATCAAAGCATCATAGCTTCGCTCATTACACAGATTTGTGCACCTCCATCAATGTAGGTGTTTCCAACCCTCTTTCCTTTTATGTTTACGTCGACAATTGGAAGGATGTCATCCATGTTGCATCCTGAAATTGCTCTGGCTACCTTTGTTTTGGAGCGTCTTGTACTTACCATTTTAGACCATTGTCGCCTTACTTTAGGTACAAGATGTAGCAGCTGTGGCCATGTAATCTTCGGTCCTTGCTCTGCCACATCCAATGTTAGATCATAGGGCTTAGAACTTTCCCCTAGTTGGAAGTGGGTGATGCCCAATTTCCGTCGTGGCCTGGATAGCCTCTTGCTAGTTTCTCCTCTCATGCTTCTCTCATCATCTGATTGTGTAGCCTTCTCCCTCCTAGCTCTTTTCATAGTCATGGCCTCAAGTGGTTCTAAAAAGGTTACCTTCTCCTTACCCTTGTCCCTCTCCTTTGCTCTGGGTGGATCCACTACTACGGCTTTTCCTTTCTCTTCTAGCCTTATGATGTTTACACGGCGATCAGGTGGTGGGGCTGGTGGAAGAGGTGGAATGGATGCTTGTAGTGGTGTTTGGGGTGGACGTAGAATTTGTGTTGGTGGGGTTGGTGCTCGGGGTGGGGGTGTTCTTTATCTAGGGGGTGACAATTGGTTTCTCCTACCTCCTGTATTATAGTTTTGTCGTGGTTTGGGACAGTAGTACATATCGTGACCGTCTTCTCCACAGTTGTAGCAATGACACTCCCTGTTTTGTCGTCGTGATCTTCCAGCGTCTTGATCTCTTTCTTGACTCCTCTCTTGCTGTATTAAGTGGACAGACAAATTCTGCAGTTGGTCAGTAATATGGGCCAACATATCTTGTTGGTCATCTATTACCCCAAGAGCCGGTGGTGTTGGTATGGTGGTTGTTGTAGTTGCTGGTCGATGCGATGTTCCTGCTTCTGTTGACTGGGTTTCTTTGGCCGCAGCTTGTTGTCCTTAAGGTGAGCAATCTCAACGGCTAACTCGTACGTAGTCGGGAATCTACCTTTCACCTTCTCCTTGAGAAGCTCCCATAAGCCATGCGTGAACCGATCCTTTTTTAGGAAATCGGGTGCGGCTTCCCCCCTTGCCAGTGACTCAACCCACCGTTCCCACAAATCCACAAATTTGGACTCATAGGTGGCATATTCTAAAAGACCCTCCTGCTTCACGTCTCTCAAATTGTCCCACAACTTTTCTGAAGTGGTACCTCCCCCAAAGAACCTCTTAAAAGCGGTTTTTAAGGGTTCCCAGTCATCCTTGGTTGCTTGTGGAAGTGCATTGTACCATGATCTAGCTTCTAGCTTCATGAGATGCTTAAAGATTCTAACCCGGGATTCATCCGTATCTTTGTTGCTCACTACACATGCTACTTCAAAGTCATCTAGGAAGTCTGTTACCAAATCCTCCCCCTTCTTTCCTTTAAATGTTGGAAATGCTACACTTGCCATGATTACTGAGAGAGAGCTAGAAAGACACACTGCTTAACTTGCAAAAGGTTTTTTCTTCTTTACAAGGAGGCGTGTATACCCTCTTATACTAGGACATAGATTAAAACTTCAAACCGTACATTGCCTTGTACCAAAGGTAGGACAAATGGTTGATCTAATGCTAGAACCTCAAAAAATCGCTCCCCACCCAGCATGGTGTCAATGACGTGCTGGTAGTGAGCCTTCAAATCCAGTATTACCTTGATTGAGCGTACACGTGTTGGTATGTGTGATCTGTCTTGAGGTAGGTTGTACTGATTCATGTGAAGCTTAGAGGTGCTTAGTCACTGTCCAAGCTTGTGGAAGAGGGTGGTGTTCTTTCCTGAAACAAACTCAGTAGATCCCTAGTTTTTCTAGTGAGAGTGTGAGCCAATGATTCCGTTATCTGTGCTGCAGCATCAGGTGTGACTTGAAAACTGACTGTGATAATTACCTCGGTGACTTGAGTTACCCGATTCTCAAAGTAGAATAGTGTTGATTCTCTATTGTGTAGAGCTCCTTCCATTTTGTTGTTGTGGGTTGGTTGTAGGTTGCGGACATGGTTTCGACCTTCTCCTTCTTCTTCTTAGCACTTGGCCTATGTATATCCACTGGGTTTGGCGTGTTGGTTGACTCTCCCACTGCAAATCGATTACCGTTATGCCTGGCACTCGAGCTTCGATGGAGATGCAGAGTTCGTCTAGTTGTGCTTGGAGCTCTTCTTCTTCTGTCATCCAATTAGCAAATCCTGCTAGCCATTCATCCATTCACAATAGTTTAGGAGTTTCAGTCTTGTAAACTGAAGGGTTTCATGAAAAGATCCTCAGTGGGGGCACCAAATGACGGGAGCAAAGCGAACCCCGAACCCCGACGGCCTCTAAAACATCGGGGAGCGAATGGCGCGCCTCAAGCCTGTCATGGTAAAGCAAACAGGGGGCACCACCTAGCTTCAGCGGCTAGGACGCAAACAACACACCACCATAACAAAGTTTTCATCCAAGAGAGATGCAAGAGAGATGGATGCTTGGGAGTAATGATGAAAAGGAAAGGGAATGATATTGAGAGAGAGAGAGAGAGAGAGAGAGAGAGAGAGAGAGAGAGAGAGAGAGAGGGAGGGGGTGTAGATGCTTACTACTTAGGCACCACAAAAGGATGGCGAATCCGCACACCCTTCACACATACACAAGCTCACTCCAAACACAAGACTAGGTGGCGATTCCGAACACCTCACATGGGCAAAACATTGCAAGAAAACATACTCACAAAACCTCAAGCTTTATTTAGAGAATAAGGCGATGAAATGGGGAGCATAGGGTAGGGGAATGAGAAGGGAGAGCGTGGTAGAACACATGGAGGATAGGTGGGAGTTGATGGCGAAGACTCGCAGGAGGGTTATGGCCATCATCCTTCATTTAGTTGCCCTTCATCTTCCATAGCCAAGGGTGTAGAGGTCATGCTCAAGACAAGCATGGTGATTGCGGTGATTGTGATGGTGATGGTGCGGGTGTGTGTGTGTGCACTAGGCACACACAGTGCATAGTGTGTGTCTTTAGTGTGATGGTGACCCCTCTTTATATAGGGGAGGAGGGGGGAGAAATTCTAGAATTTAGAAATGAAGAAATCATTATCTACATAGGCCATGTGACTGTGGGCCCCACTTGTCTGGGTGTGTGTATATATGCCAGAACAGCACTCTCATGAGAGAGAGACTAAGAGAGAGAGATGGGTTGATGAAAAAAAAGTGAGAGGTGACATGGAGAATAAATTAATTACAAGAGGGGAGTGTGTTCAGAGGTGAACCTGTGTGCAGATGTGTGTGAACACAAGAAAAATCAGGTAACCACCGGGTGGGGATGGGTCTGTGGGCACCTTTTTCAGTGAAACTGAGTGTGTGTGAGTGTGGGGGAGGTTATTTAGCTACAAGACAAGAGACATGGCGCCCTTTAGAGAGAGAGGGGGTATTTGGGTCATGGGATATGATAGGAGAGAGAAAGAGGGGGTGGGGTATACTATTTTGGAAGATAGGGTAGGTTGCATGTGAGTTAGGGTGCATTATTGGTGAGTTATAATGCATTATTGGTGAGAGGTGGGGTAGCTTGAGGGGAGAGAGAAAGGAGAAAGGACAAGGGGAAGAGAGAGGGGAGTTGACCTTTTGAGTGGAGGAGAGGAAAAGGGACACCCGGCGGGGCAACAGTGAAGAAAAAAGGAGGCAAGGTGGGGATGGGCTACCCCGCAGGCATGAGGTGGCCTATTTTACCTTTCTTATATATTTACATAATCATACATTATTTTTTCTTACTTTTTCCAATGCCTTTTATCACTCCCTCCCTAAGAGGGGGTTTTCATGGGGTGGGGAACGAGAGAAGAGGGGTATGGGAGCTTGGCTTGTGAAAAGCCCCCATCATTAGCCCTCCCCTTTTGGCTAGAGGCATTCATGTCTCTAGCTCATCTGTTTAATCATTATCGTCGGAGGTGGCGGCTGATGGTGTGTCCATATCTAGAATGTCAATTGGTGGAGCGTGGTCAAATCGAAGAAAATAAGCTTTAAGTCGCCAACCATTTACCCTGGTTTTATGAAGTTTTCCATCAGCCTCCATAAGTTGGTAGCTTCCATTGGCATACTTTTTCCTGATGATGAAAGGGCCTTCCCATCGGAGCAGGAGTTTCTTATCCTTGCGCGTGTCGAAGCGATTGTCGTAGCGGAGCACCAACATTCCTTTCTTCAATTCTTTTTTCCGGAGATGATCGTTAAAGCTAAGCCGTCTATGCTGTGCTTGTGCTGCATAATAATTTATTGCTTCTTCCCTGTCCAGCTGCAGCCTTTCCAAGTTGATGATGTGATCTCTCAAATGCATGTTGGGTTGTTGAAGTTGGCTTGCCATTACTCTGAGACTTTGTAGTTGCACTTCAATGGGCAAGATTGCGTCCTTACCAAATACTAGATGATACGGTGTGAATCCCAAGGATGTACGAAATGAAGTTCTGTAGGCCCATAAAGCTGGTAGTAGATACTTATCCCAGTCTCCGGGATGATTGTTTACCTGCTTGGTAATAATTTTAGAAACCATTCCATTTACCTTTTCAACTAGGCCGTTACATTGAGGGTAATATGGTGAAGAGTGCCTCCTTGTAATGCCCACTTTTTGCGTTAATTCTCCTACCAAGTCGGCTCTGAAACCTGGCCCTCTATCAGAGATGATCTCTAAAGGTGTACCAAACCTACAGCATATGTGCTCGTAGATAAATTTAGCTACCTCTACCGCTATGATTCTAGTGGTGGCTGTAGCCTCTGCCCATCTAGTCATGTAGTCGACCCCCATGATAATGTAGAATTTTCCTGAGTTGGCCCTAGGTAATGGCCCAATGGCGTCGATACCCCATTTTTCAAATGGGCCATATGAGAGAATAGGTGTCTGTGGTTCAGGCATAAGTGACCTAGTGCCGGCCTTTTGACACAACTTACATGTTTTGCACTAGTGGTGTACATCACGGTTGAGGCTAGGCCATATGAAGCCTGCCTGCAAGATTTTCCTACTTGTTATGTCTAGGGAAAAGTGACCACCACAAACCCCGTCGTGACAACTAGCAATTACTCCCGTGATTTCGTGAGAGAGAGGGACGTTCCTGAGTATTTGGTCCTTACCCTTACAGTACAAACCGTCATTGATGAGTCGATACCTTGTGGCCTTCCGCGTCAGCCATTGCTTCTGTCCCTTTGTTAAATCTGATGGGCATTCCCCTGTTTCCACAAAATGCATTATGTCAGGCAAGGCATCACTTCCTTGAAATAGAGGGAGCTTTAGTTTTATTGCTCCAACCACCACTTCCCGTAGTCTTTCACTTGCTAGGGCATCTGCTTCTTGGTTTTGAGCCGTTGGGATATGGTGTATTTGAACTTCTTCAAACTTACCCAAAAAGGTTTTGACACCACTTAAGTGAGTCCTTAAACTAGGATTCTTGCATGTCCATGCTCCATTTACTTGCCTTACAAGAAGTAGAGCATCCCCAAATACATTAAGGCGTTGTACACCTTGTGAGACGCACCATTGTAGACCCTTGGTTAGTGCTGCATACTCAGCTTCATTGTTAGAATGTGAATCTAACAATTGGCCCAACGAAAATACCTTTGTCCCTTTGTCATCAAAGACCACTATGCTTGCAGCTGCTTTGTCGGACGCTCGCTTGTAGGCTCCATCAAAGTAGAGAGAGTATGCTTCTTCTACCATCCGTGGTACTGGAGGTAATCAGACTTCTCCTTCCTTAGATTGCTTCTCCTTCCCTTCAAAGACTCGGTAGGTCATGAGTCCCCCCAAACTTGCCCTTGTCGTGCTTTCTACCTGTACCGGGTAGTCAAACTCTTGCAAACGAACTAGCCATTTAGTAATTCTAGCAGACACATCCATGTGTTGTACAACATAGGGAAATGTTTCATCCGTGGTTAGAATCACAAATTGCCATTGCGCTACGTTCCATTGTGCTTTTCCCGTTTCTCCAAATTTTGAGCAGAACAGCAAGAAAAATTGAGATGAAGTTCAGGGTGTCATCAACAAGAAAAAGTAATCAACGATTAGATTGATTAGCAATAAACGTCACACAAAACACTAATCATATTTTTCTTAACACAAAACAACCACAATTAACAAGAATCAATGCTCAAAAATAAAATTTGTAGCAATTTTTGAATCTTACATGCAAATCGCATACACATACTGTTTTGTCACCATGAATTGAATCGGCGCATGATCGTTACTGCTTTGATACCATGTTGAGATGTAGAGAGAAAGAGAGAGAGACGAGACAAGAGACACACCATATACGCTCCCAAAGACTGATTCATATTGAGGACAAGATACAAATATATAGGTGAGACCAAGTTGAGTAGAGTGAGCCATATATAGCTCCAAAAGTTTCGGACTGCGAATATGTTTGAAAAGCAAAATTTTACTTTTTAATTTTGATTTTCTCATTTATATTTTTTCTTCATTAATCATATATTTGTTACTGATGTAACTTTGCTGCAAAAGCAAGTTACATATCGTTCCGATTCAATTGAGCCATTGATGATCGTCCAAATTCTATCGAGCTACTGTTGGTACATGATCTTTTGTTATATGATATACTCGTTCATTGATTCTCGTATAATTATTCTTCTAGAGATATAGTTTACGTCGTTTTATTGATAATTTCTTGTTAATACCATAGTGATTTTGATGGTACCATGATGATGTTTTGTTAGTACTTTGGTCATGGTGATTTTCGTTGATACCATGATGATATGTCATTGATACCATGGTTATTCTCGATGATGCCATGATGATATTTCGTTGATACCATGGTTATTCTCGGTGATGCCATGATGATATGTCCTTGATTCCATGGTGATTTTCGTTGATACCATGATGTTTTGTTGATACCATGGTTATTCTCGGTGATACCATGATGTTGTTTCGTTGACACCATGGTTATTGTCGGTGATGCCATGATGTTGTTTCGTTGATACAATGATTATTCTTGGTGATATCATGATGTTGTTTCGTTGTTACCATGGTTATTCTCGTAATACCATGATGTTTTCTTGTTGATACCATGGTTATTCTCGGTGATACCATGATGTTGTTTCCTTGATACAATGATTATTCTATGATGCTTTTCGTTGATACCATGATGATTATTCATTTTTATTGATACAATGATGATATTTTGTAAATACTTTGATGATCCTCATTGATATCACTCCATTGATAAATGTCGTTTTATGTAGTATATACACATGTGATTTGCATCACGTATCATGCAACTTAATCAGGCTTCAAGATAGAGACATAATATTTGTCACCATGTTACAGCAAAGAGACAAGATAACTTGATCATTTATATAGTTTACAAGCACAACTAAAAACGACAATAATCAAAATGATTACTTTAATCATCAGCTTGTCGTAGCCCAAAAATCATTACAATTTCATAGCCCACTCTATGGGCACCATTTGGACAGAGAGAAAGATCAGAAACGTTAGATCGGTTTGAGGGATTTTTTTGCTTGCCACTCTCAAGGTGGGTAAGTACATTGCTCAAAAAATCCCTTCTGTTTTGCTCTTGTGAAACTAACATGCACTTTAAGAGACTTTAACAAATATGACACATGGAGAAGATATCCATGGATTTACTCCAGGGAGGGGGATTAATAAATATGCATTATGGGGTAGCCCATTGAAAATATCTCTCGGTCTACTTTCTAGTTTCTATTTGCAAGTCACAAAGAGGAGGAAATCATGTTGTTGTTTTGGTCTTTGTACATGACCCCAAATCCACAATGGCCGCATAGACCCCCTTCTGTCCAAAGTGAAGCATCATGTTGTAAGAATGAAGGGTCATTTTGGAGGTATTCCTGCACATGTAGATACGTAAGGGTCTGAACAATAGAGTTTATTATCCGCAAGATTTTATTTTGAAAAAACTCTATTGTTCCTTCAGTGGTTACATAATCATGAATGGTAGGCTAAATGCCATTTGTAGAGCACTCTTTTATCCACCTGCTCTACATGGTCACCATTCCAAAAACATGAAATGAGCATTGAATGCTCTATGCTAGACCATGGCAAGTGGATAAATAATTCCGCGATGAGCAATATCCAAATATGTGGCTTCGTCTTTAACCTATTGATCCATTGTGGGTCCATACAAGTGGAATTTGAAGATCTTTGCTACATACAATGGATCTTTAAATGCAATACGTGTGACACCTGCACCCTTCATGTGCGCCCATTTCCCTTCTCCTAGTTGTGGAGCTTGTATGTTGAAGATTTCACTTTCTAGTAAAAGGTGCAATATAGGAGGGAGTTGAGACTGATTCAGAGCAAGAGTGGCACGAGTAGCAGACTCTATTCTAATGGTACCTCCTAGCTCTTTAGTAGCATTGGAAGAGATGACTTCCACTCTTGTACGATTTGCTTCTCTTTCCATCTTCTCCTTTCTCTTGATTTCAGTATACAACTATTGCACAAGTTGTACGCGAGTAGCTACACCAGGAAAAGTAATGGTTTAGATCCTGAAAAATCTTTGCAATCTATCCATAGAGTGCTTGACCGTGTTCAATAATTAACATGATGTCTTGAGAGATATGTCAAAAGCAGTGGGCATAAATGTGAGCTGAAGCTGCTCAAATATAGACTGTGCTAAGGCCTCTATGAACTGGTAATAATGTTCCGGAGTAGAGGGGTTCAGGCAACATGAAGCTTAGGCTCTTACGTGTGATGAAAGTGACGTCTATCACTTTGAAGGTGAATTTTTGTTGATGTTTTGTCAGCTTAGTATCCTCCATATTTGCAAGATATAATTTTAAAACATAAACATTGTCAGAGGAGAGGGGAAACTATCAAAATTGTGCCATGATCCTAATCCATAAACAATTGACATAATCTATAGCAAACAATGATATATTATGATTGCAATGCACACATTGTACAATAGAGAAAAGAACACACAAGGAGAGAGATGGAGAGAGGTGAACATGCCAGGAGTGTGAGGGACACTCATCACAAGAACTGGACCATGTTATGTGCGTTACATAATACACATAAACAATCAAAACGTACATGTGAACAACATAGCTTCTGGGAGGTATGCTCAACACAAGTCCTGGGCGTTGTTGTAAAGTTGATTGATAATTTAGTCAATATAATCCATGATGAAGTGTGTGGAACGCACAACACAACCATCAATAGACTATTGAACAATCTAAATTTGTGGTCAAACAGCGTACATATTTACATCCAAGACAACACCAAGGCATTTACTAATGAGTGGCATATCTACAGATCAGAAAGCACAAGGGCAAGGTGTGCCATGCTAAGATGAAGAGGGCATAGGTATGCTTCTCTACACTCTTAGGTAGACAAACATATCCATCATATTTCTAGGTAGTAAGAATAATGATGTGACTTAATCTAATACCTGATGAAGTATGTGTAACTCAAAACACAAACATGAGCGGACAACTTAACAATCTTACAAAGCAAGAAAAATATCATATGTATCTACACCCAAGTCATCTAGTGATGAACAATGACGTGTCTTTCGAGTTCAAATCACAAGAGTAAACAGTGTGTTACACAGTGATGAAGAGGACATAAACTATACATCTCTCCACTATCTGTTTGATGAGCAAAACTCTTGCATTTCTACGTGGTACAAACGATAATTTGAGCTGATCTAAAATTGAGAAACCTATAGGTCACTCTGAAGTGATAGGTGTAGCATCATGCCTATTGCACTCCACGAATCAACCACCAAATTCTAACTCAGCTCTGTGGTGAGAGATATACAACTGTACCACACAAGTGAGAATCTAAGTCGGTCCTAAAACCCTTCTTTGTAGTGAGCCAAGTGGCCGCACCACACGAGAAAAGCAACTAGCTTCTACTCACTTCTGGAGTGAGCGGGATGGCTACACACCACAAAGTGGCCCATAACCTTCAAGCCATTTCTCTGGTGAGAGAAAAACTACTGCACTACACGAGTCGTGCACAACACACAAAAATAAGTTAGAAAATATGTAAACAACTTTAAAAGTATACCTCAATAAGCTCTAGTTATCTGTTGCACTCTCAATTGCAGTTGCTGGTTTCGATCAAAACCGGTGATAGTCTTTATATAAGTAGTTTTTTATACCAAAATATCTTTTGACTGAGAAATCTTTTGATCGAAATATCTTTTTATTGAAAAGAAAAAATACGGCTATTCGGTGATTATTTGAGATTTTGGCATATAATGACATTTTATACGGTTTTGCTTTTGGTATGGGTGTATAATTGCAATGTAGCTTTGATGTGCTTTGTGGGATTATAGAACATCTGTGAAATTAGGAACATGATATTCTCCATTTTAGTTGGTGTTTGACAAGGAAGCGTTGTTTGCAAGTATAGATGGGATTCCTTCTATCAAGATGCTCATCAAGCTAAATGGAGAGACAACCGACATGCTTGAAGTGATACTTTTGCGTTTACAATGTTTACAACTTGATAGTACTCTTGCTTTTGAGAACTATGAGAAAAAGCAACATGATCAACAAAGAAGGTTCAATAAAATTGTGAAGGATAAAGAGATATAGGAGGGTGAAATAGTATTAAGATACAATAACATATTCGATAGCACCTTCCAAAAAAAGTTTCAAATCAAATGGGAGGGTCTATTAATGGTAGAAAATAGATACGAGAATGTCACTTATCAGCTTGTTAATTTGGATGGAACCATGTACTCTTCTAGAGTTGATGCACCTCCGCTATATCCCTGCAGATTTTATTCAAATCATGTGCATCATGTAATGGAAGTGATAGATTCTAAAATGCAGTGATTTTAAATGACTTTAGGATTCATCATGAAAAATATGGTGATTTTTGGTAACCGTTTTTTCCAATCCCCATCAAAAATGGATTTTTATACACAAAAATAGGTTAAAAATGACTCAAAATTTATCAAAATCGTCAAACTGGTCCAAATTGGCCAATTTTTTAGCATCAGCTCACATGCCATGGAAGACAAAAGGGGGGCCTACTTGCTGAAGTGAAAAAACAGAGACTTCATTACTCTCAGAGAGGGAGCCAAGAGGATTCATGGTGGTGATTGTGTGCAGCCCCGCACCCGTTTGTCATGTTGTTTCTCTTCTTACCGACATTTGAAGAGTGAACTACACCTTTGTATTATCAATTTTTTGTTAAGGGGCCATATTGTGTGCTCTATGATTGAGCTTTTTTCCATGGTCATGGTGTTTTGGTGAAGAAGATAAGAGGTGTTTTCTACATAGTCTGCAGGTGTGTGTGTGCCACTGGGACTGAGTGTGTAAGGAACAGTGGGAGAGATAGACTTGGGAATCAAGCTGAGTGTGAGGGCATATGATTATGTGTATTTGCTCGCTGAACTTGGTTGGCATCTGGTGTGATCCCAAGCCTAATTGTCAACGACTCTCTCCATGCATCTTGTTGGGGCAGGAGGTTGTAATCCCCACCAATTGCCTCTTGATTAGAGCGAAGAAGGATATATTTTGGTGAGTTTACTTTGCCATTTGGGTGTGTGATTATCAATTCCAAGCTGCAAGCAAGCTATGCTATAGAGGTGAAATGCTTTAAGCCCTCTTTGTCAGCGTATGAATCTTCCATTCAAATTGAATTTTTGACTTGCTACCCATACTATGCATGTTGTGTAGAAAACATGCACCAAGTTTCATTTCATTTGGACATATAGATTGAGTAATAGGAGAATTTTACTCTTTTTGGGAGGTTCCTTGGTAAAAAGTGGTGATTTTGTGCAAGTTTGAGCTCTAAACTTTGTTGTGAGCACATGTGCATGTTGTACACATCAAGGGGCACCTGGGGTAGAACCAAAACTTCATTCTAACCACATAGACATCATACAAGCATGATGTCTTACAGGCCAAATTTTGGGTCAAAAGACACATTGGGTGAGCCATTGTGATTTAGAGCAGTTAGAAGCAAATAGGCAAAATTCCATTGAATTGGAAGCAAACTGAGACTAGTAAAGACCATAAGACGGATCTAGGAAAAGTGAATGCTTGATTTAATCATATCTAGCACAAAAGGTATGGAATTCAACTTTCAAAGTTGCACTGATTTTCTTGTGTGGTGGAGGACCTTTGGAATGAGTTTCACCTCATTTTGACCAGTGGACATCATACGCGTATGATGTCTCAAGGGCATTTTTACTGACCAAAGGTGACATCATAACTTTCCTTGGTGGTCCAGATGTCTTCCTTGGTACCCTATGATCCTAGTTGTCCTTTTAGACCAGTGCATAGGGGGAATCAAGTCCTTGTATATAGTCGCTTTGTTGGGATTAACCCTATAGTGACACCAATTACATTGTAGAGCACTTAAGTGAGAATCACTATTTTAACCAATAATTGCAGAGTCAAAGTTTTATGAAGATAGCCAGAACCAAGGATCCTACAAGTTAGTGGTGGTCAGTCGGAGATGCCAAGTACTTTATAAGTTGAGAAAGCGGGTTGAAATAAAATCAGACAAAAAGTAGACTTCTAAGCTAAGAGGTTTGGGCTGATAGTTGTGTCTGTGAAAGATTTGATGAATTTGAGATATGATAGGTGTTTTCAAAGAGATCAAAGAGTGGTAGTAGATCACGACAGCTTGGTATAAATATTGGGATAACTAAAGAAGAGAGTGTAAACCAATCAAAGATAACCCAAGAAGAGAGTGTAAACCAAGATAGATCCACTAGCACCAATCATATAAGAGGGCAATCATACTGACACCTCTTCCAAAGGATCATATCAGTGGATGGCTAACAAACAACTTGGAGGTTTCCAATAGCAAGGGACCATGGGTGGTAGCCAAACAAAATACATGGAAATCTACCTAAAGGGAACAAATGCCCATGGAGACCTGATGTATGCCGATGTTTGAGGTTTCCAATAGCAAGGGACCATGGGTGGTAGCCAAACAAAATACATGGAAATCTACCTAAAGGGAACAAAGGCCCATGGAGACCTGATGTATGCTGATGTTTGAGGATGTCAATGAATCTATATTGAAGAATGTATAGCTAGAGAACTGGTAGTAATTTGTAAAACTAAAAATGATGATAGGCTCCATGATGAGGAGGGAAACCACTATCTCATTGTCAAAGACCCAAAAAATTACAATCAATATAAAGACAACGTAACAAAAGGGAAGATGGTTATGGAGACCCAAGAAATACCTCCTAAGCTCACTCTTTTTGGAGCCATCTACATTCATGACAAGAGAGTAGAGAATGGATGCAACTCAAGAAAATATTGGGATTTACAAGTATGAGTAGAGAAGAGTCAACTCTTACTATCAGTATATGAAACACCGTGTGAGTGAGTTAAGCATAAACAAAGTCCTGTACTTGTTTATGTATGATTCGATATTAGGGAACCATATTATTTTTGTCAATAATTACATATGATAATATGACTCAATTCACCCAAAAGATGTAGGGAGAATGATAACGCCACAATTGATGGCACATGCTTTGGTAGAGAAGAAAAACCATAGAAACCACTTCCAACTAGTCTAAAAATACCTTTGCAGATGATTATGACACCACACCACAGTCAAATAAACAACTATTTCCCAACCCTTAGAACATTGCCACTATCATTTCAAGCATGGCTTGAGC
This sequence comes from Adiantum capillus-veneris, assembly GCF_014529385.1. Taxonomy (NCBI): domain Eukaryota; kingdom Viridiplantae; phylum Streptophyta; class Polypodiopsida; order Polypodiales; family Pteridaceae; genus Adiantum; species Adiantum capillus-veneris. The sequence continues at coordinate 102,207,533 of NC_140946.1, forward strand.
AGTTTGCAACACCTGTCCTGAACACCAAAAGGGGTGAATACCAGGCCATGTCAGGGCTAGAAGCACCACCACTCCATCAACAATACCAGGATGAGAGTATGACTAGAATGCCAAACCCTACCATGATTGGAGAACCATATCAAGAATAAGAGCAAGAAGAAAGGAGCCAAGCACATGAAAGAGCACTTGTTAGACCAATCAAGAATTATGGATCAGGAGCACCCCTAGGGGAGGAACATGTACCATATCCTAGACTAGAAAGGGCTCATAGAGGAGGAACGGAGGATCCTATGTTTAGAATGATGGATCACCAAAGGATTGGACCTTCTAAAGTCCAAAAATGGGTTAGTAAGAAATATTATAGAAATAGGGATCCAAGGGATCACGTGGCAGCATTTGTGCATGTCATTAAGGCTAAGGAGGTATTAGACTTCCCCACACAATTTGCAGGATCTAGGTTAACTCTAGAGGAGGATGTCGCCACTTGGTTTGGTTCTATTGAACGTAGAGATCTTGAGTCAATGGAGAAGGTATTTGACTAGTTTATGGAGGAATTCTCTCAAAGAGGGATAACTCATAATATGATCTTGCAAATCCATAAGTTCAAGCAAAAAGAGGGAGAATCCATTAGGAATGCCACCTTAAGGTTGAGATGCTACATCAAATTCTACCCTCTGGAAAAGTAACAATCTTAGTGTTGACTCATGTTGATATTTGTCCAAGCACTAAGAAATGCGAACCTTCTGAATTATTTGCATACATATGATGAAGAGCTTAACACTAAACGAGTTGACCAAGGAGGCTCTATACCTAGTAGAAAATTGTGTTGTCTACAAGGAAGGGGCCTACAAGGACATAAACGTTTATTTATCATCAAAGAATAGTGGAACAAAGTCCACAAAGTTGGCACAAAAGAGAGAAGCAATTGTAAATCAAGATACACTTATTGAGGAAGTGCTCAAAAGGATAAGCCCATTTGCAAAGCGGTAGGCTAATCAACCTAAGTGGTGTGCCATTGAAAAAAAATGGATGAATCGTGTTATTACAAGAAGGGATATGTGAGAGAGTGACAATATGCCCCACCAGCCTAAGTAACACCTGATCAGGTACCACCAATGCCTAGATATATAGTAGGGACTTTTCCTAGATATATAGTAGGGACTTTTCCCAGATCAGTAGGGTTTGAACGACCACAGCTAGTTTTGGGACACCATCAAACTCTACTAGGAGAGAGACTACTGGCCATTAGGTATGCACTCACTATAGATGAATCGGATGAACAAGTCTTGGTGCCTCTACCTATGTATTACAAAGAGCCAAGTGAATACATTTATAGTTCCACATACTATCCACCTAAAGAGCTGAAAGCAGTGGAACCATGGAGCATGATTGGAAATTCTGGAACACCAACAATAGCTCATGCTACAGGTGAAGGAAAATACAACTTAGATGAGAGAACATCATTATTCATAGACAATGGAGGCGTAGATGGACAAAGGCATGTCTATCAATAGAGAGTAGCTCTAGAAGAGCCACCAAAACCTTTAGGACCATGCTACAAATGTGGTGGTGACCATATTATGAAAGATTGTGCTTGTACAAAAATCACTAGAGTGAATGTATATTGTCCAGATTGCATAATTACTCATTTGATCAATGACTGTCCAAAAAACCCAAATAAAAAGTAAGAACAATGTTGAACATACTGGGGGTAATGACATCAAGTAGTGGTTTTGAAAATGACACGGTGGTACCTATACAGGTTGTCACAAGAGTGCAAGCTCAAAAAGCAAGGGAAGAACCAATAACTGAGGAACCCAAAACAGATGCACCTAGTTATGAACAAAAAAGTCAATGAAACACATGGAAGGGTAGGAAAGCGCGCATGAAAGCCATGAAATAACGTGAATAGAAAGTCCTAATTGAGGAGATGAAACAAACTAGGGACACCATAAAAAGACTCAAGATGCAAACTAGTCCTAGGTTAGAAATCCCAGTAGTTGCCGAACTAGAAAAGAACAGGGAACCAAAAAGTGCAAGTTTGGGGGGATCTGTACTAGTTGAACCCCCTAGACACACTTAATGAGAGATTATGAGGCACGAATCAAAATCAGACTCAAGAACAAAGATGGATGGCGTACCCATACACGAAGTTGGAAAAGAAAGACTGGAGATGTGTCAAAAGATGATCGAAACAACCCAAGCTTTGTTAGAACAATCAAAAGGAAAACTTAAGGGTAGGATAGAGATTCTCAATCCCACCAAGACATGAGTCTGGAAGGATAGATAATAATCCAAAAGCTGAAATAGAACCCAAAAAATTAGTCAAAATCTAGGGGAAGTGATGAATACCACGGATTAGGCATCTGACGGATTCCATCCTACAATACTGGAAGTGTACAGAGAGGATAGCGGCTTAGACAAGCTTTGGAGACAAATATGAGAAGAAAATAAAGTGGAGGAGTTGAGTCGGAGAGTTAACCAAACCAGTAATGGGACGGATGTGTTTGTTCCTCCTGTGTCGAGGAATTTGAGGCGGGATCTCTAGTAGATCTAGACATTCGCTCATGTTGCGGAGACAAAGGATCTATGAGATCTTTGGATAGCCAATCACTATCTCTGAGAACCTTACCTCTTACATGGGAGAGAATAAAGAAAAATCAGATGTGAAGGTAAACCCTTCACAAAGACTTTCCTTAAAGAAGATGATGGAATCCAAAAAATTGATAGACATATTATCTATACCTATGACTTGCACTATTAAGCTAGAAGAGCTTCTCCCAATACAAACAAACATGTGGGCTATACTTGGAAACTACTGAGAGAAGTTTGGAGTAAAAGACCCAACATCAAGGATTCAAGAAGGAATCAAAGAGCTGGAAAAGTCACTAAACAAGGTAGGAGATTATTGTGAGGGTTGTTAGTGGGTCGATAGGCGTCTGTAGCATAGCTTATTTGTACTAATCTAATGTCAAAATGCAAGGAAGAGACTTGTGATGGGGCATGGAGACTTAATGAGAGTGTCCATCTCACTGAAGTGAACTCAGAGGGTTACTCATACTATGACAAAAGAAAATCAACCACTTCCTAGTCACTAAATTAGTATGCGTCCAATCTGATCGCTCTAGGTCATCATGCCTTTTCAACATCCAAACAGAAATGGAATGTAATGAAACGTAAGGAGAGGTATTTCAACACCTAGAGGTACAATCCTACCAAGTTTTGCAGCCATATGAGAAGGTACATAAATCACAAATCATCACAATTAAAAATGCGCAGAAAACTAAAACAGAACTACTCGGGCAGGTCTCCCTTAAGTATAGAAAAACTTATCCATGGTCAAAACATCATAAAACATGCATTTAGCTCACAAACAATGCGTCACAAACCACAGCAAAATTGAGAATGGTTATACTTAAATTGTAGAGCAAGATACAAGGAACACAATGTGCTGATCGAAAATGAATTTTGATTACTAGTCGAGGAGAAAAGAGGATTACAATTTGTAACAACAAGAATATCTCATAGTGCATGTTCCTAATTCCTTATTGCTAATGAAAGCCCTTTAGTCCAAAACTAAGGGTTTTGAATTAAAGGTTAAGGGAACTTTCCCACGCCCATTCGCCACTTACAAGGGTGTAGACCGAAATTTTGATTGCTTATCAATATCATCATGCTTTTTGTTCATGTTTGAAAACATAATCATGATTTCACGTATACAGAAAAGTTAGTCAAGCTTCACGGAAGCAAGTATGGAATGGAAAATTTTTTTGTTTGTATTTTCGCGCCGTTATGCTGTCGAAATTTTGATTGCTTGTGAATATAATCACGCTTTTTGTTTATGTTTAGAAACATAATCATGGTTTCATGTATACACAAAAGTTAGGCAAGCTTCACGGAAGCAAGTATAGAATAGCAAAGCTTAACAAAAGTTAGGCAAGCTTTCATAGAAGCAAGTATGGAATGGTTTTATTTTTATTTTTCACGTTGTTACGCTGTCAAAATTTCATTTGCTTGTTAGTATTTCTTTACACTGTCGGTCTAAGAATATATATAGTTTTATATATAATATTTATATTATATATATAATATCTTTTTATTTATTTATTTATATGTGTGTGTTGATGTACGTAAGGAGATCTTCAACTCGGTAAAGTGTTTTTCAGTACTTGTTTATACAATATATATAGTTATTTATACGTGTGTGTTTATGTACGTATGCTGTTCTTCAACTCAGTAAAGTGTTCTTAATTACTATTTTATATGCAAGAGTCTATGCGTGTTTCATTACTTTGAGGTCTTCGCCCAAACAAGTACAACCATCAATATTTTTTAGATTCCTAGTTTCAAATTGGCTTATTAGGCATTCATCCTTGTTTGCAACAACACCTACATGGACAGGAAAGTATATTCTACTAAAAGTACGGTAAATACTAAAGACATGCTCATCTTTTTCTTGCATTATATAAAAAACTCACATAGATTTTCTTTACATTTTTGGCTTTCAAACAGCTTGTAGTTACATTTGACGGTTCAGTTTAGCTACAAGATATCAACAATACCCTAAATTATGACACATCTTGAAGACGTGTTAGTAGACCAGGCCGATTAAAAGTATCACAGATACTTCAATAATAATAAGTCAGACAGAGACATATGAATTATTCTCGCCAAGGCACTGAAGAGTGGAACACCATCATATAGTTAAAATAAGCATCATATAATTAAAATAAGTTGTTTACATGATTACGTAGGGAATCAAACCTGCACACATACACACACAGTACAACTTGCATCACACTAGTACAATTTATCATGTGCTAGTGCATATTTATTTAACTATATTATTTAGTGCATAATTATTTAAATCTTGCCTCAATCTTCTACCACATTAGAGCCAGAGATGTCGACCAGGTTGATTGTGCGTTTGCAGACAAGCAAATGGTCAATCTCGGCCTGTAAAGCGGCCCTTCGAGAGCTATCTATGTACCCCCATGTCTCCCACTTGCCCAGAGCTTCTCGCATTGTCTCAAATCCATCATTGAGTTCCTGGTCTCCGGTGTTGCGAGCGTGATTAAGGTGGTTGAACATCCGGATCGCCTTGTTTGTGTCACGCTCTCTTTGTGTAAACATCTTCTTTTCTTCAAGGGGTCCGTTGGGGGGGAGTTTGTGAAGCTCTTCATGGATTTTTGCAACTACCTCATTACCAGTACTAGCATATCCTATAGGCATTGTATAAGTACAGGGAAAATGAAAAAATCTCTCTTGATTAGCACCTCCGATTCACTTGTGCAGCATATGGTGCTTGCCTTGTAACATTTATATAGGCTAAAGCACCATGCTCTCAAAAAGCATTGATAGTGATGGAAGAGTGGCATGTGTTAGTGACATGAGGGGTCCCACGTAGCATATGCTAACTGCTAAATTGGAGCATGCAATAATATATGCATGATTTGGCAATATGAATATTATAATCGTCTACTACTCCACCACTAACTTTTAAAGTGGGGTGTGCAATAAAATATGCATGATTTGTCACTACGATTATTATTCCCCTATAAGATTTATAAGCATCTAAAAGTGCAATGAGTAGACAACACTAACTGCCTCTCTAAGGGCTCGGGAAACACTATGATTATTATTCTTCTATGAATACTATAGGCATATAATAGTGGAATGAGTAACCACCACAAACTGCCTCTCTAAGGGCTCGGAAAACATTATTTGTGGACCCGGCTTTGGAACCTTTTCACACGCATAAGAACAGGAAAACTCTCTCTCTCTCTCTCTCTCTCTCTCTCTCTCACACACACACACACACACACACACACACACACACGTGAGTAGAAAACGTGCACACAACCTCCTTCTTCACAACAAAACTCCACTTTCATCTCAATTAAAATGTGCGATATTTATAAAATATATAAATTAAACCAACACATAAACAATTCTATACCAAGATACTAAATGAAATAATTTGAACCGGCTTGAGAACCTTCTTGCCCAAACTTGAGCCGGACTTTTTTCATTTTGAACCTATCTTTCCTCTCTCCCCCTCATCTCCCACTCTCTCTCTCTCTCTCTCTCTCACACACACACACACACACACACACACACACACACACATGTGAGTAGAAAACGTGCACACAACCTCCTTCTTCACAACAAAACTCCACTTTTACTTAACTCCACTTTCATCTCAATTAAAATGTAGGATATTTATAAAATATACACATTAAACCAACACATAAACAATTCTATACCAAGTTACTAAATGAAATAATATGAACCGGCTTGAGAACCTTCTTGCCCAAACTTTAGCCGGAATTTTTTCATTTTGAACCTATCTTTCCTCTCTCCCCCTCATCTCCCACTCTCAGGCTCTCTCTCTCTCTCTCTCGCTCTCTCGTTGTCGGTACTCTCACACCCCAATCCTATCTCTATTTCACAAGTATGTTTTTCTCTCTCCGTCTAATCCTTCTTCTCTCTCCTTCCCTCGGTACTTATTTAACATACCACAACGCCACCTTAGAGAGCATACATATGAGTGGAATCCATGCTTCTATAAACTCGAAAAAGCATCACCTGTAGCAAAAAAACACGAATTGATTAACTCGCAAATAAAATTAACCCGTTATGTGTCAGCTCGCGGTCTCCACCAAACATTCCCCCCTTCCTATTCATTCATTGTCCTTGTGAAATTTATCTATGAGTGTAGTCTATTGTCTTCTCTCGAGCTTTGAAGTGAGGTGCCTAAACTTTTGCACTCTTGCACAAATCTCTAGTTTTGTGGCCAGCTCTCTAAAAGGGTTGTTGCTGAGAGTATTTTGATATGCTATAGCGCATGCTGGTAGATATTTTTTCATGGGATTGATATGGAGGAGTCCACTTTGAAGAAGCCTGTCATGCACCCTCCTCAAAAGTTTGCATGTAATTGGAGGACAAGAACATGACTCTTACATACAATCCCATGATGACGTTCTTGCTTGGGATTTTTGTCTCCATATTCCAACAAAGCCCTCTTGTGCCTTTCATAGAAATCTTCTAGGGATGCTCTGCTGCATCTATATCATTGAAAGATGTTATGCAAGTGATTAGCATCTTGGCAATTTTTTCGAGCATCTGGCATGCGAGATCTGGGATCTCCTTCATGTTTATGAAACCTTTGAGAGTTTGAACCATATACTTCTCGGATGGTAAGTTGTTATTGATTGGCTTTGTGATAACTGGTAAGTTCAGCACCAACGATCTTTTGCTTTTCCAGGAGTAAAAGATGTCCCATGATCGTCGTCTGTTGATGGGACACTAAGTTGGGTCGATCCTGAGGTGTTGTGGAGCTAGTAGGTTTTTTTTGTAGGTCTTTGCTCAAACCACTTCTTTCACTAGAGGGGTTGATTGTTAATGATGTTTTGAATCTGAATTGCAAGGATAGGAACATCCCTGTAATCCCCTTAACTGTTTGGTTCAAGGTCTGGTAGCATTTTTTGCTTCCATAATCTAACCTCCTGTCGCATCAGTGGTGGCTGGGCAATCATTTCATGCCCAAGGTTTTTTACCACCTCGTATGGAGTATTTATGAGGAGTACAGTCGATTCCAGCACTTTCAATTCATATTGCACATATTCCTTGTGGGAGGTGTCTTTGAATTCTGAGATCGCGCACTGAATCTTGCCCTTGGCTGAATCCAAAATGGATATTGTGGATGGATCTATAGATTCTTGTGTTTCTTTTGCACTGATTGTAGTTGGCACCTCTGTTTGGTGAGCTTGAAATGTGGAGTGCTCTAACCCTTCTTCTTGCTCAAAGTCTATTGGGGTTGCTTGTTGAGGCTTTGCTTGATTGGCCCTTAAAGTCTTCGAGTCCCCCCATGCCTCAACCAAGTGCTTTCTCAATTCTTCAATTTATTTGTCTTTGGCTCTTTATAGGGCCCTATGTTCTGCTCTCATGATTTGTCTATCATACTTGTCCTGAGCCATGGCTGTTTTTAAATATTTAAGTTCTTGGTTCAGGGAGGTTGATCTTGCAGTCACGGTTGAGGAGGTGGGAGTCTCTTGTATGGCTAAGAGTTGATTTAGAGTCCTGCTAACCATAGTGTATGATCCTTGCAGCTTCTCATTTTGTTCCCTTTCTTTGATTAGTTCTTCCTCAAGGCGTTGCTACTCGAGTTGCAATATAGAGTTGGCCTCATTAAATTGGTACACCTCCTTGTAATAGTAGGTTGCATTCTCCTGTTCTCTTTGCAACTTGGATAGGACTTGTAGATGTGATTTCTCCAATTCTTCTACTCTTTGTTTTGGTTGCAAGGTGTTTTCAACTGCCTTAGACGCGTCTCTTTTAGTATCTTCCAGTTCTAGCTTGTGCAGGCTCTAGAGAGCCCTTTGGCATTGAAACTAAAGCTTGATCTTCTCTAAGTGATCTTCAATGTTGAATGACTTGACCATTTCTACTCCCTCCTCTATTACAGCTTGCACTCTTGGTTTCTGTTGGCTTTGTTGACCTTGATCTGATCCCGGGGAGGTCACCTAATAAAAATGTAACCTATCACATGAGTTCAACAGAAGGGTATTTAAAGTGCTTGAGACTTATAGAAATATATATACATAAGTGTATTATTTTTTCAAAATTGAAAAAAACTTCAAATTTTAAAAGAAAAGGGTACATTATATTCTTAGCAAAATTCAGAGATAAGGGGTTTTATAAACATGTCTTGAACGCATGTGATATGGTAGTTTTACACATAGAGAACCCCGTGAGGATCTGATGTCCCAACCTCATTAGTTGTTTTTTCTTTGAGCTTCAGTTCCATTATACCCACTAAAGTGATGGTAGGCTTTGGTTGTGTTTCCTGATCTGTCTTTTGTTTTGACTGCATATTATCTGCTCCTTCCTTTGGGAGGTCTTTAACTTTTTCTTTTAGTTTCAGTTCTTCTATACCCGCTGAAGTGATGGTAGGCTTTGGTTGTGTTGCCTTCGTTTCCTGATCTGTCTTCTGTTTTGACTGCATATTATCTGCTCCTTCCTTTGGGAGGTCTTTAACTTTTTCTTTCTTTGTTATTGCATTATCTGAAGGTACCATAGTGTCCTTGGGAGAATCAAACTCCTGACCCTGCTGGTCAACCGTGTCTTGCTCTTTCTTCGCTTGTGAGTTATCTTTCTCTTTTTTGGTTCAAGTGAATTTGTCAGATGATTCTACATCATCGATGCATGGTTTCTTTGCCTCTTCTTTCTCTGTTAGCTCCATCTTTCGCTTGAAATCGTTATGGATCCATTACCTCATTAGGAGATTTTGGAGGTCATTTGGAGGGCCTTCTAAGAAATTATATTTCTCTCTCTAAAAAATATTCTTAAAATATACTTGTTGTGTACGTCCAAAAGGAAAACTGAACACTCTAAAAAGTGAACCTAACTTTTCAAAAATCCTTGAAAACAGTCACTTTTTCATTCAATGCGTGTGTTGCTTTCATGAAGTACACGACGCTCATTCAATATAGCTTTCGTCATCATTGAAATTTAAAAAATCACAAAATTATTAGTTGGTGTTAGAATTTAAAGTTTTTGATACTACCAATGCATCCAAAATGACCAAAAACTTAAAAAATGTCTATCTACTTGCCTCAATTTGACAGCTAGAGAGGGAGAAATTATTAAAATACCCCTAAAAAAGAGATTTTGCCTCACGACACGCGGGGGACCATCTAGAAAATTCCAAATGGCCCTCCGCACACCGTGAGGCAAAAAATAAAAAAAGTGGATCAGGGTGCATAGAGGGTCATCTAGAATTATCGAGACGGTCCCTCATGTGCCATGATCGAAAATCCCCTTTTTAGGCTTTTTTTGGTGATTTCTCTCTCCTCGGGTGTCAGATTGAGGCAAGTAGATAGGCATTTTTTAGGTTTTTGGACATTCTAGACCCATTAACGGTGTCAAAAGCTTCAAATTCCAACACCAATTGATAATTTTGTGATTTTTAAAAATTTCAATGATGACGAAATCCATGTTAAATGAGCGTCGCCTACCTCATGAAAAAGACATTCGCATTGAATGAAAAGGCGCCCATTTTCAAGGACCACTGACACCTGTTTTATATTTTTCTTAATATAAATCTATTTTTCTACGTAACGTAAGCTCTTCTTTCATTGGAGGAGTGATTTTTCCTCTCTCTTTTAATAGGCCCTCCAAAAGACCTCCGAAATCTCCTAATGCATGGCCCTGGCAATCTCTTCTTTTTCCTCCGCTTCCTGTCTTTTCTGTTGCTTGATCCGTTCTAGAGCCACTGTCTGCCTACGTAGCAATGGAATGTTTTCTTCTTCTTCTTCTTCTTTTTCATCATCAGCTTCTATTCCTTGGGTTCTTTTTTCTTCATGCTTTTGTTGGTGGATCCTTTCCCTCAACGCCTCCGCTTCTTCCATTGTTCTCCTGGCTTGAGTTATTGGGATGGCTTATGCCACATGGGCAGATTTCTTCCTCAATCTTGTATATCCCAAGGAGAACTAGCTATCATGCTCCTCTTCTGAAGACCGGTACTCCGAAGGGGCATCTCTTTGTTGCGACCCGGCTTCCTGGCTACCCCTAGCATCCGATTCTGTCTTTTCATTGTCCGAGTGCTTTATGGTTGTACTTTTCTTATTTGTTTAGCTTCTAGTTTGGGCCTTGTGGATGGTCTGCCGGCCACAGGTCTTACTCAAGTCTTACTGCTCTCTTAGCCTTGTGAATTAGATCTATTCGCACCTCTGCAGGTGCTAGATCATCAATCATCCCCATTGCTTTATAGGAAATCCGCATGAGCATTGGCCCTGCGTTCATGTATACGTAGGTCTTACTTTTTTGGCTCCCCTTAAGGTTTTCTTCGACCATGTTTCCCGAGAAGGTAATTTTTGAAGTTGTAGCTGACCACTCTCCTCTCTACCAAGCCCATTGCCATGTGCAACAACGGTTCTATATATCTTGGTGGCTTTTCCACTTTGAAGTGCTGCCATGAGGCGCAACGGAAATTCAACTTTGTCTTTTGCAATAAATTGTGCGTCGCTTGCTGCAAGTGAAGAGCTTCATTGATTATTTCTACTGTGATCTTAAACTTGACTATTGATCCATCTATGTCAATTAAAGTGGCTTCCCCATTGGAGCGCGTGGATCTTCTACGACTTCAAATGATGCACAACCCAAGACACTGACCAATGCCAAACATGAGAGGTAGGCTTGTTATTATGTGATCTTCTTTTTCTATGCTAACTTAAAAACCCACGAAAGTGGAAATGTGGCATCACCGGAAGAGACAAAAATGCAATTGTAACTCAGCAACACAAAACCCGATGGCTAGAAAAATTAAAAGGGGGTGAAATGTAGGCTAAATACACATGTCTATGCCCTCCAACTCTAGTTTAGGTCAGTAAGAAAAACCCTAACTTCTTGAAGCCTGTAAAAGTCAATCTGGAACAAGTCGTCAGAATGGCACCAAACTTCATGAGTAGGTGCTCTCTATCATTGGACATGCAAAGCATCATTTGGCTCTTATGGCCAAGCAATGTGTCAGTTTGCCACAAAACTTCACGAGAATCATCGACGTACCAAAACATATGGTCAAGCATCAAGAAAAATCACCACCAAGCATCCCTTCACAAAAAAAGATGCAATTTGAGCGACAAATCACCAAAAAATGGTATTCGTGAGGCCAAATTCTACACCAACGCCATGAAAAGGTTCCCTATCGCATTTACAAGCTTAGGCGATGGAGCTCAATAAGGAGTATTGCAGAAACTCGTCTCCAAAGGCGAAAATCTAGTTTAGATCCTGAAATGCCAAACACAAAGTTCTATGCTATATATCTAGTTTTTAAAGTTGAAAACTAGCAATTAGGGCTTAGGGTACAATCACAAAACACTCCAAAGCACCAAATCTAGTTTTTCATAAAGTGGATATCATACATGTGGTTGCGAAACAAGAAAACTGGAACATCTCTATAGCGATGTCAGCCAATAGCGTTGAAAGAGCACTACAGGAACACAAAAGATTTTGGAAACCCCTTGAAACACCACTAATCCAGCAAGAGTAGTCTGCTTGGGAATTTATTGGACGTCCCCCACCCAAGAGACTATGTCACATAGGCACAAAACCTTGTCAAAGCACGAATTTACAACACACACCGACCAATGCATATGAATACAAGGGCCTCCCCTTTCACAATTCAACATTACAAACCCACAATTTCAACATCAATTCCACAATTCATAGATACATGCCCTCTCAATCTGTCTGCACACAATTTGCCACTAGACTGCCATAGCCATAACCCTACAGAGAACTAGTCGTAACCTAAAGAGCACAACTCTAGTTGGGGCACTTTAAATCTTGAGACAAAGATTCAAAAATGCTGGCAAGAATGTTGAAGACGTCCAAAATTAATCTGCACGTCGCTACATGAAAATTTGAGAGGAACAAAGAGCTGTCCGGACATGACTGCATGTAGAGTAAGCAAGGCAAGGGAAAAAACTGCAATAGAAACCCTCAAGGAGGCACAACGAGCTCAAGCCTACAACTTTTTGGAGTTTTGATGAACTTTTTAAAGTATGTACATGAGTTTAAGTTATATACAAATCTCCCTTCAAAAAACTCAATCATAGGCACTTAAAGTAACCCAACAGCTGTCACTAGACTAGTCGTTTAGCGACTTGTAGTGCATGTACATGTGCTTGCTAAATCAAGCTAACAAACCCACAGAACGAAAATCCACACACCCTTTTAAAATTGGACATCATGTCAATATGTACAAATTTACAAAAAATGAGGATCTCAAAATGCGTGCAACATAGTTTGCCAAACCCCTAGCCTGTTGCTAGAGCATTCATGCTCCACAGTACTATGCACAAGCTTATGTGCAAAGAAACCTCATGCAAAAAAAATCATAACAATATACCCTTTTCACGATCAAATGAAAAATTATTATCCCTTGCATCCATCATGCACACATAAGGGCATCCCTCAAATTTACAAGAACAATCACCAATCACTAGTGAGATCCAACCATCAAGGTTCATGTCATACAAATCAAAATACCATGGATCAGCATTCTCACCACCATGAGATGTGTCTCTCACATTAATTCAAGAAAAAACATCCACTGTATCTATTTCATCATGGGTGTCCCAAATTTCCAAACTACAATCCTCTCCAACATCCCACACATGCATATGAGATTTTCATAAGCTTCTTCACCCTTGACAATGCATGGCACACATTTACTTGCATCTCCTCATCATCCATCTCAACTTACAGATCATCAAAGCCCCAATTAAGACTACCATCACAGTCCACACCACTCAAACCAATCTATTGCTCACAAATACCATCATAACGAGTAGGAGACTCAATGCCACCAATAGCATCATCAACATCACAAACATCAATCTCAGCATCCCAAATGGGTACACATGCCCACAACTCATCTGGATACCACATCAACTCATACGATGGAGGAGTAAAAGCATCATCAAGAATGTCAACATGCATGTCATTTGAAACACAAGCAGGAGAACCGAAAAACATGTGATCTAAATACATAAAACTATGAAAGACCTCATCTTCACAAGAATTTGTATAGGAAACTGAATCAGTCATGGCATGGCTCTCCAAGGTATTTTTTTTCACAATATTACTTGCACATAACTCCTCATCAATATTTACATCATCAAGAGAGAGAACCTCTTCTTCACATCTAACTCAACCTCACCATTATTGCTACAATCATCACTAATGGCAGAGGATCTTGTGTGTGAAATGCATGAAGAAGTAGAAGACTTATTGACATCTTGCAGCCATATTTTTTTCTTCAAGAAATCAACAATTATCTTCACACCCATGCAAGAAACCTCAATGCCCAAAAATCCTAGAAGGGTACCAATGAAAAAGAACTTCTCTTCCTTTTCATCGAAATCATATCCTCAAGAACCTCTAGCTCCTATTTTAAGAGCGAAACCTCATGTAGGGCATGTCTAACTCTGCTATGTTGCTTAGCTTAAACTTACTGATCACATAATTCATCCTCAACATTAAATCACTAAAATTGACCATGGATGAACTTTTATGTATCACGAACACTGAAGGTAACTTGAAGCAACTCCTCAGTGGTGGGCACCAAAACACTGTTGGGAAAGAAGCAAACTAGAACACCTCTATAGTGTTGTCACCCAAGAGCATTGAAAGAAAACTACAAGAACACAAAAAGCTTTGGGAAACCCCTTTGAAACACCACTTATCCAACAAGAGTACTCCCCTTGGAAGTTTACTAGTCGTTGCCCACCCAAGAGAATATGTCACATAGGAGCAAAACCCTGTCGAAGCACGGATTTACAACACACGCCGACCAATACATATGATTACAAGGGCCTCTCATTTCACAATTGAACATCAAAAACCCACAAATTCAACATCAATTCCAAATTGATAGATACATGCCCTCCCAATCTGTTTGCACACAATTTGCCACTAGACTCCCACAACCATAACCGTGGAGAGAACTAGTTGTAACCTGAAGAGAACGACTCCAATTGGGGAACCTTAAATCTTGAGAGAAAGCTTGAAAAATTATTGGCAAGAAAGCTGAAGATGGCCAAATTCTAATCTGCATGCCCCTACATGCAAAATTGACACGAACAGAGAGCTCTCCCGACACAACTACACGTAGTAGGCAAGACGAGGGCAAAAACAGCAACTAAAACCATCAAGAAGGCACAACAAGCTCAAACCTACAATTTTTTGGAGTTTTGATGAAATTTTTAAAGTTAGTACATGAGTTTAAGTTATATAAAAGTCTCCCTTCAAAAAACTCACTCAATGGCACTTAAAGTAACCCGACAGCTGTCACCGACTAGCGACTTGCACTGCATGTATATGTGCTTGAGAAAGCAGGCTAAAAAAACCCACAAAAACATCCCACACACCCTTTTAACATCGTGTGTCACATCCATATGTACAAATATACAAAAAAAGGGATCTCAAAATGCGCACAATAACGTATTGTTAGGAAATAAGACGTAGCTAAATAGATAATTGAGTAGATTACTTAATGGAGAGAGACAGATTTACATACACGAGATTATAGAGTAGAGAGAGAGAGAGAGAGAGAGAGAGAGAGAGAGAGTACACACGATATACGTGGTTCACCCAATGTGGGCTATGTCCACGGGAAAGCAGCCACTCAATGGCTTTAGTACTTCAAAACAAGAAGTAATTTACAAAGGGATTATACCCTTAATGGAGCTCCCGCCTTGCTTCACTCTCACCACCTCACACTCACCTTGTTGTATCAACTTCACACTATGAAATGTGTGTAGAAATGGCCTCCTTTTATAGGCCAAAAGGGCTGCCCTCTCTTATGAGAGATAGCCATGTGTAGCCGCCCTTGTGCGAATAAGTCCAAATCGGACCCTCCAATCCGCCCATGTGTGGCCGCCCTTGAGAAGACAAGTCCGCTTTTGAATTCGGCCACTGGCCACCGGCCATTGACTTTCGACCACCGGCCACCGGCCATTGACTTCAGACCACCGGCCATCGGCCATTGACTACCGGCCACCGGCCAACCGACCGGTTGTTTTCCGACCACTTTCCGGCCGCCGTCCGGCCATAATATTCCGGCGAAAAAGAATATTCCGCCTTTAAAGTTGCCCCTGATTCTTGTCCGTGAAAATTTTGGTTTCCGGTGAGTGATTTTCCTTCACGCACGATGGCTTCTCCTCATAATGGGGGCCTTACAAATGTGCGCTTTTACCACAGAAAATTACAAGGGTAAATCAAGCTCCATACTTAACAATCTCCCACTTGGAGACTGATCTCCAAACCAAACCTGTGATTGCTTTCCATTCTGGCTTCTTATCCTTGAATGCCGATTGAAGATGAGCAAAAGCTCAACTTCTCCTTGTTGACCACCTTTGTAAACATGTCTGCAGGATTTTCACTTGTATGCACCTTTCCTAGATTTAGTTGTCCCTCTTCCAAAAGAGTGCGTATGAAGTGATATCTCACCTCAATGTGCTTTGTCCTTGAATGAAAGGCTGAGTTCTTCGCAAGATGGATAGCGCTTTGGCTATCATTGTACAAGACACAATTGTCTTGTTTGAATCCAAGCTCTTCCAAGAATCTGTGAAGCCACAGAATTTCTTTGCTTGCCTCCGTCATTGCTACATACTCTGCTTCCCTTGATTCTTGTTGCCCCTGATTCTTGTCCGTGAAAATTTTGGTTTCCGGTGAGTGATTTTCCTTCACGCACGATGGCTTCTCCTCATAATGGGGGCCTTACAAATGTGCGCTTTTACCACAGAAAATTACAAGGGTAAATCAGGCTCCATACTTAACACGTATGATGTCTCACAACCAACTTTTGCATAGGAACCTTCACATTTAAAATCACAAACATATTGTGCATACTCTAAACATGAAGCGTTCAAAGTTTCATAGGGTTTGGAGCTAGTCAGGGTGTCCAATGCCCAGAAACTACAAAGTCTAGGTCTAACTCAACAACTTGGCCTTAGACCTACCAAAAGTACTCCAATCCAAGTGAAACTTGACACAGGCACTGTGCTTCACATACACATCATGCTCATATCATCAAAGTTGAAATTCTTCATAGGAGAAATCATACGTGTATGATATCTTTTCACTCACATATAGATGCCAAACTCAACAGTTTTCATCATAAGCATGTCACCACATAACATGAAAGCCATATAATCAATTTGGACCAGTTTGAGCAAGTTTGTCGCCACTTAGATCGAAAAAAAAGGGCCTAAATACAATGTATGGTCCCAACCACACAAATCCATATCTAAATCAAAATGTAAGATGATAAGAGAGTTACCGATTACTTGGGGATCCTACGAGTCAAGTTTGAGCCGTAAATGTCAGAGTAGACATCATACGTAGATGATGTCTCCAGAAGCCAAAATGACCAGCTTGGGAGAATTTTTCACTTCCAATGCTTTTATCCCATTATCCCTAGCTCATAGATCAAGTTTCAACTCTTTATACCCATCCAAACCCAAGTTTTGAAACGCATATACTCTATACTTAATTTTTGGCTTCAAATAGATGAAAAAATTTCCAAGTCAAAGCCTGGAAACACATGAGTCTATGCCAAGCTAAATAGGGTAGAACTTGAGATGTACATGCTTTCTCTCAACTTGTAGGCATTCAGGATAGGTGTGCACTTCCACACATTATGCAGGCATATCGATTGGCACAATGGTGGATAATAGCTTTTGTCCTAAACCAGCATAGATGTTTTCAAGCTGGATCCTCACTTGCAGATGCTAGCCTAGTAAACATGCATGGATATGGCTTGTTACTATAGCCTAACCTAATCTAGCATAGAGTCTTCACATATAAGGGGAGGATCGAACTTAAGCTCGAGCCTTTTTTATAAGTTGAGAAAGTAGTGTGAAGAGTGCTTTAAACTTAGGGTAGAACTTGACTTGTACATGCTAGCTCTCACCTTGTAGGCATTCATAGGTGTAAAACTATACTATGCATGTGTATGGTTTGATACAACAGTTCATAATAGCTAGTCCTAAACCAGCATAGATTTTTGCAAGTGAGAAAATGAGGCTCGAACTTAGCTAGTCCTAAACCAACATAATTTTTTTCAAGTGAGCAAAGGAGGCTCAAAATTAAGTTGGAGCCTCACTTGAAAATGCTAGCCTAGTAAACATGCATGGATATGGCTTGGTACTATAGAATCTCCTAATCTAGCATAGAGTTGCCAAGATAGCAAGGGAGGATTGAAATTAAGGTCGGGCCTCTTACATAAGTTGGGAGAGTAGTTTCAAGGGAGCTTTAAATTTAGGGTAGACCTTGACTTTTACATGCTAGCTCTGAGCTTGTAGGCACTCATAGGTGTACACACTTCCACACACTATGCATGTGTGTGCTTGATACAATGGTGGATAATAGCTTGTCCTAAACAAGCATAGATGTTTTCAAGTGAGTAAAGGAGACTCAGACTTAAGTTGGAGCCTCACTTGCAAATGCTACCCTAGTAAACATGCATGGATATAGCTTTTTACCTTAGCCTCTCCTAATCTACAATAGAATCTGCAAGGTAGCAAGGGAGGATCAAACTTAAGCTTCAACCTCTTGCATAAGTTGGGAAAGTAGTTTCAAGAGTGCTATAAATTTAGGGTAGAGCTTGACTTGTACATGCTAGGTCTCAACTTGCAGTAGGCATTCTACACTTCTAGTATGCATGCATATGTCTTGATACAATGGTGGAAAATAGCTATTGCTTAACCAACATAGATGTTTTCAAGTGAGCAAAGGAGGCTTAAACGTAAGTTGGAGCCTCACTTAAAAATGCAAGCCTAGTGAACATGCATGGATAGGGCTTGGTACTATTTTGAGAGAAGCATGCATGGGAAAAGGAGACTATAACATAATCTAGAGTCTCATGTACAAATCTTGCTAGTTCTATGCACAAGGGTAGGTTTTAGCTTGTCTTGAAATGGCATAGAATTTTGAAGATAGCAAGGTAGGCTTGAACATAAGTGCAAGCCTCTTGTTTACATTGGGAAGCAGTTTGAAGAGTGAGTGACTTGAGTTTAAAGTTGAAATTGACTTAATCTTCCTAGCTACCAAAACCCTTACACCCAACTTATAAGCTCTCTTCTTAGTTGAGTTATAGGATGTCTAGAACTAGCTTAAATCTTTCAAGCAAGCAAGGCTAGTGGGTTTTAAGTTTGAGCCTTTTACATGGGTTAGGGAGTCACTCCCAAGTGTGGCTTGAATCTAGTTTAAACTTCACCAGCCCATGCTAGATACCAGAAATTTAAGACCTATATTGTAGGACCATTCGTAGTGGTGGACTTCCAAGTGAGGCTCAAACTTATGGCCGAGCCTCAAGTGTGAAAATACTTGCTAATACTAGGCAAAAGAGTCAGTTATAGAGGCCATCTTAAACTAGCATAAAGTTTCTAAGTAAGCAAGGTAAAGTGGACTTTAAGTTTGAGCCTCTTGATGGGATGAGAAGCCACATGCAAGAGTCATTGGATTCTAGTTTAAACTTGACTAGTTCATGTCAAATACCAACAATCCAAGACCCATCTTGTAGAAGATATCTTATTTGTGCACCTATAAGTGAGGCCCAAACTTAAGATTGCACATGATTTCTAGGAAAAAGGTGGGTTAACTTGAATCTCAGGTTACACTTGACAAGTCCATGCTAGTTACCTAGAATCTTACACCCATCTTTTAGTCTCCCTTAGTACTTGTGAAATTCCGAGCGAGGCTTGAATTAAGGTTAGGCCTCATGTCACATATGCTAGTTACCTAGAATCTTACACCCATCTTTCAGGCTCCCTTAATACTTGTGCAATTCCAAGTGAGTCTTGAGATTAAGGTCAAGCCTCAGGTACATATGCTTGCAATTCTAAGACAAAACAAAGACTATGGGCTAAGAGATCCATTCTTTTAGACTCCCTTAGTTGTGCTCTTTCAAGTTAAGTTGATACTTAAGGTCAAGCCTCAGGTATACACATGTTGCTAACACTTCTAATCCAAGTTGTGGGTTGTAGGTTGTCATAACCTAGCATAAAATCTATAAGCAAGTAAGAGATAGTCGCCTTTAAGGTCATACCTCCTACATGGGTTGAACAAGTAAGTACAAGTGTGACTTGAATCTAAGGTTAGACTTAACGAGTCCATGCTAGGTATCTAGAATTTTAGACCCATGTTTTAGGCAATCCTATTTATGTGCCTCCGAGTGAGGCTCAAACTTATGGCCGAGACTCAGGTGTACACATTCTTTGCTATCCTAAGAAAAAAGATGGATTATAGGTTTTCCTAAATCAGCATGTAGTGTTTTTAAAGTAGGTTAGCAATAGTGAATTTTAATTTCAAGACTCTTTCATGGGTTGGACAAATAGTTGCAAGTGTGGCTTGAATCTCAAGTGAAAACTGATGTGTCCATACTAGCAACTTGAGAATCTTAGTCCCATGCTTTAGGCTCCCTTATGTGTGCATTTCCAAGTGAGATTTGAATTTAAGGTAGATACTTAGGTGTACATGCTTGCTAATGCTATGAAAAAATATGGTTTAATGTGCTATGCTAAAAAAAACATACAATTGTCAAATAGGCCTGAGAAAGTGGAGTTTAAATTTGGGCCTCTTGCATGGATTGGAGATGCAACTGCTAACTGTGGCTTGAATATAAGGTTAAAATTAACCTTTCCATGCTAGCAATCAACATTCTTAGACCCATCATCTTGTAGGTTTCCTCACTTGTGCATTTTCAAGAGAGGCTCAAAGTTAAGGTCGATCTCCCCACTCTACACATGCTTGCTGTGCTACGCAAAAAGGTGGGTTGTAGGATTACCTAAATCAACATAAAGCTATTTAAAAATCAAGTAAGAGTGGACTTTATGTTTGAGAGTCTTGCATGGTTTGAATTAGCACTTGCAAGTGTCTCTTGAATCAGTGAACGTAGAGACGCATGTTTACACATACTTGAATCTAAGGTTAAACTTGACTTGTCCATGCTAGCTACCAACAATCTAACCCCCATCTTCTACATTCCATTAGTTTGTTATTTTCAAGCGAGGCTTCAAAGTAAGGCCTCAAGTCTAATGTGCTTGCTAACTCTAAGTAAAAAGTGGGTTGTGGGCTATCCTAAATCAGTAAAAAGATTCAAGTCAAGGGCAAGTGGACTTTAAGTTCAAGCATCTTGCATGGGCTGACAAGCACTTGTAAGTGTGACTTGAACTTAAGATTCAACTTGACCAGTGCATGCACATGCTATTAGAAATTTAAGACCCATGTTATAGGCTCTCTTAGTGGTACACTTTCAAGGGAGGCTTCAACTTAAGTCCAAGCCTCACACATGCTTGCTAATTTTAAAAGAAAAGTTAGGTTATAGCATTCCTTAACTAACATGAATTTTAAAGTAGGAAAGGAATAAAAACTATAGTTTCAAGCATCTTGCATTGGTTGGAAAAGCACTATGAAGTGTGGTTTGAATGAAACTCTACCAATCCATGCACATGCTACTAACAATCAAAAACTTAAGTTGTAGGTTTTCTTAGCCATGCGTTTTGAATTGAGGATTGAACATAAGAGAAAGCCTAATGTGTATATAGCCTTGCTAATTCTAGGCAAAAAGGTGGGTTGTAGGCTCTATTAGACTAACATAAACATTTTAAGTAGGTAGGGGAAATGGAATTTAAGTTTGAGCACCTTGCATGGGCTAGAAAGCAACAGTGATAGTGCAATGTATAGTGGACCAAACAACGAGGGATATTGTAAACTCCTTTGGAACCTCACCATTTGAAGAAGATAATTGATAATTGAAGGTGCAACGCATGATGTATTGAGTGAGCCTCTTGACTATCTATTCAAGGTGAGTTTTTACCTTTTGTATAATTGGAATGTAGTTGAAACTGAGCTTAAAAGTCCCATTTTAAAAAAAAAGTTTGGATTACTAATTTTTATACTAGAGTTACAACAGACTCGTTTGAGATCCCTTAAATTCCAACTATTGTTTGATAAAATAGTCACTACAATCTATAACGGATTCTCAGATAACAATCATGACTTGTCAATGACTATTATGCTTTTAATACATTACCTTGGTGTTTTTGAACACCACACTCATCTGAGATCCCCTCATTTCCAAAAACTTCTTTAACATATCAAGAAAGCCTAATAGGCATGACTAATATACTTGCAGCTCAAACAAAAGAAAGGACTCAGCCCACTTTTCAGCTCAAGTGAAGTGACTAAGGCTCGGGACTTCAATCTAAGCCAACTAGGATTGCTAGCTCAAGTGAGGCAAGTGAGCCTTTAGTTTATGAAATGATCCTCATTTCAATATCATATACATCACTAGCAAGTGAGGAACAAATGTAAATTTTAGATCACATCATCACGGAAGAGCCTCATATTCTATCCAAGTCAAATATTATCCCTATACAATCTTGAAGTTATATAAAGTGAGGCTCAAACTTAAATTTGATAGAATCAACAAATGATGGGGACGTTGATAAACCACTTTTGGTATGTAGTAAGTAGTGAGTATATGCATGGTCATATGTACAAAAGGATGTAAATACATGCATTTGGGAGGCTTGAAAAGTAGTTTCAGGTTTCAAAAATGATGTGATGCGTACAAATTGTAAATAGTCATGCTGCGAGCCAACGGTTGGGCACATGCACGTGTCTAGACAAGGTATCAAAGCCTTAGATATGGTTCCAAGTGGCTTATTTTTGTCATAGGGAATGGGTTTGTGATTTCTACAATGTAACTTATGCAAGCAACAAGTGTGGGCACTCTCATCGTGCTCGAGAAGTTCAAGACATGCAGTAATTGTCTATCATGGTGCCTGATCTGTGGTGATACGTGCACTGCCCTAGAAGTGCTCAAAAATGAAATGTGGGGATGTGGAAAAGTGATTTAGGTTTCAAGGGTACAAGATTTGGTGATTTTTGGAGTCCATTTGGGATTTTTCCCGCAAAAAATGCCCGCCGAGGGTCAAAATTGGCCAAAATCGGACCAAAAAAGGTGTGAAAAGGCTTCAAATTGCCACATCACTCACGGTGCGGTGATGTTCTAGGCTGAGGGAGAAATTTTGAAGAGAAATATCAACACTTTCACCCCTCTGTGTGTGGGAGGGAGCAGGGTTCCTACAGGTGCTCTATTGCAGTCCCGTCGCATTTGGGTCCTGTTTTCGAGTGTGTGGAGGAGTGAATGAGAGATTTCTTCGTTCAATTTTGCACTTGGCAGAGTCTATCAAAGTTCAGAGGTTTCCATGGATGTGTGTGTGCAAGGAATTGAGGGAAGAAGGTGCGGCTTTTTGCAAGACTTTGTGACCTTGTATCGGTGCCATTAGGGTTGGCGCTACTCCAAAGAGTCCAACAGAGTGGAGTTTGGTGAAGCTTAGCAATGGTTTGAGAGAGGCCTTTTGTGGATGGAGTTTTTGAGTTTTTGATGGTTTTTATTGTATATTTTGGTCACCATCGACTGTGATTTCAAGTGTTAATCAACTCGACTCACCTTGTAGTGTCTACGGGCAGGCAAAGGCTTGTAGGTCGAGGCGTTTGGAGTTTGAATTGAGCTTGTGGGTAGAATTTTCAGGGAGCTTTTGAGTGGTGGTGAGTTAGGTGAGGAATTTAAGTAAATTCCTAAGTTCGGAAAGCAGTGTCTTGCTAGTTTGCCAAAAGAAGGTCATTTGAGGTGAAGCGATGGAAGGTCGCCTATTGATTCGCGCGGCGCATGCGAGTGCTTCCAGTCCATTTTGACAACCCTAAAGCAAAAGTGGCAATAATATTTCCATGTCCTAAGGAGGAGTGGTTTGGCTACTACCCTTGTTGCTTTGGAGGGAAAGTAGAGGGTCTTCCTCCTCTCCCTGTACAACTCATCCTGAAGAAAATCTCCACCATGGGTGAGACCCAGTGGGCTGGAGACAAGTTACAGCTAAATGGAGTGGAGTTCATGCAGCACGCTGACTATGGTAATTACCTATACTTGCTCCTAGCTAAAAGGCTAGGAGTAGTCAAACGTGTTGCCATCACTCCATACGTGCTGAGCAACGAAGGAAAAGTGTGGATTTGCTGACTCATCAACACCGGCATGGTAAGAGTGTAAGTAAGTTCTCTACCCTCTGTGCATCATGGATAGCAGACCAACCGCCTTCCCATTTAGGTTTCTCCAACACATGCATGTGAATATTTATGTAGATAAGAAAATCTTTTACCAACTGAAGATTGTGTATCTTTTTGGTGTCTCGTTCTTGGAGAAATCCTTAGCTCCCCAAACCCTATTATTCTCCCCGTATTGGATTACCACCACTCTTTCAGTTTTTTCATTTTCATCTTGTTTTAAATCCATCCACCCAACCTTGTAAAAAGCCGCTATGAGCTGCTGAGTCATTTCTGATATATATGTATATATATGTGTTTATATATGTATATATATATGTGTGTATATATATGTATATCTATGTATATATATATACATACATACATACATATATATATATATATATATATATAAGGTTTGTAATTTACTGCTTATTGAGCTACTACCATGGAAAGTGTCTCTTTTCCCACATTCAGTGGAAAAAAGGGAGAAGACATTCCCACCAATTTTCTGGATGACTTTGATATCGCTTGTGTGGTTTTCAACAAGGATGACAATGCCTCACGGCTACAAATTTTTCCTCTACTAATGAAAGTAGAGGCCAAGTCTTGATACAAGGCTTTGTCCCAAGCTACCAAGAATGAATGGAATGTACTATGTGCTACCTTTGTGAAGAGGCTGGATGGAGATACAACCTCAGAAAAGTTATGGCAGTTGTTGACAAAGTTAAAGTAGGGAAGTCTGCTAGAGTATGCCACTTATGAATCCAAGTTTGTGGATTTGTTGGACCGATGGGTTGCCTCACTGGAGGAAGGTGAAGGAGCACCTAATTTCCTAAGGAAGGACCGTTTCATTGCTCGCCTGTGGGGTCGCTGCTTAAGGAGAAGGTGAAGGGGAGACTTCTTGCAATGTATGAGTTGGGAGTGGAAGTATCCCGCCTTAAAGACAAGAAGGTGCACATGCAAGCAAGATTTAATGGGTCAAAGGAATCTCAAGCTCAGTTCGACTAACCCCAATCACTGCAACACCCGCTCATCCCAACCACTAGAGGCATCAAAAGAGCAACAAGAGGTGTTGAGTCGTGTCACTACTCAACTTGATAGTTTATTCGTGCATCTGGTGCAGCAAGGGCATGCATGAGTCAAAAATACAGATCAAGGGAGAGGACAATGAAGGCAAAACCAAGAATACCACTACGACAACATGTGGGGAGGACAGCCATGGCATGTATTACTGCCCACATCCGAGAAGATAGAACTTCAATAGAGGAGGAAGACAAAATCAGATCTCCCCACCAGGGGCAAGACTACCACCACCCACGCAATCAGGTCCGATCCCACCGGTCCAAATCCTTCGACCACTTGTACAACAACCATGACCACCACAACCTCTCATTCCACCGCTACCTCCACCACCTACTGGAAACCAAGCAGTGAGTGTCATTAGCCTAGAAGCTAAACGGAAGGCAAAAGTAGAAGAACCGGTCCAAGAGAAGAACAAAGGAAAGGGAAAGGTAGAAGAAGTAGATGCTATGGGAGTGAAGCATGCCAGGCACGAAGAAGCCTCTCAAAGAGAGGAGAAGATGAAAGGAAAAGGCGAGTCTAGCAAGCAGGCATCTAAGCCTCAATAGAAGATCGACATTGTGGATTTTTCACTGGGTGAGTATGCTAAACCATATGACCTAGTTTAGGATGTATTGATGCAGGGTCCAAAGATAAGTTGGCCCCAATTGCTCCATCTTGCACCAAGGATGAGGAGACAATGGACGAAAATGGTAAGTACGCGAAAATCAAGACCAAGGATAGTTGGGGCTATCTCTGGGAGGAAACTTGATGACATCCTACCAACCATGGATGCACACATCAAGGGGCAACGTATATCAAACGTCTACATAGATGGTGGCACACATATATGCATCATGAGTGAGAAAATGATGCACAATCTAGGCCTAATGGTAAGTAGGCCGGAATCCTGCGGAGCTAAAATGGAAAATAACATCAGAGTGAAGTGCGTAGGTATTGTGAATGCAGTCAGAGTGAAGGCATTTTGTGTGTGTGTGTGTGTGTGTAGCCCGTTAAAGATACCTTCTCTAATTTACCACAATGTACTTCTCTTGCTACATATCTCATGTGTGGCCACACCTTTTTTTTGGCAAAACAAACAATTGGGAGCAATTTTATTATAAAGTCCTCGATAAATAGTCAAAGCAGCGTCAAGCTCATGCCTAGCCTTGAGGGAAAGAACCTAGTAACTTACTATCTAATGGTAAAAGTCCAAAGTTCTTTGGCAAGTCGGAGCACGAACACTATGCAGCTTATCACACACATGGGGCCTTATGCTAGTCAACTTCAACAAAGAATTAATATCGAACTTAATTTTGGTTGGACGGGGGGTGCCGAGAATACTATCCCTTTCAAGGCTCCGTTATTCTCCGGTGATATGTATTCTCTTCCCACCACCTTCATCCTTTTGGCCCTCTTCCATCTTGAGAACTTTAGAGCCGACGTAGTTGACTGTCATAAGCTTTGGTGTAGTTGTGTTGTGACACAGGAGAGCGAACTAGATTGATGAACAATAAAAATACAGAGTATGCACAAAATAGATAAAATAAAGAATATGTATGGACATAAGCTAATAATTACAAAAAAATCATATCTTGTATAACTTCCCAACCACCACCGAGCTATCTCAATCTCAATCTCAATCACACTCTCAATCTCAATCTCTCGATGCCAACAACGATCATAATCCAAATTGCATCACTCGTGCTCAATCTGTGGATCTCATAGTCACAAAGAGCATACTCATGTAGCCAATTCAACATGATAATCAAATTAGAAAACATAATTTTATACCATCATAAAAAAGTACAATCACTTCTTGATTGGATCAAACAAAAGAGATATTACATGTGTATATTTGTTTGAAAGCTAACATGTTGCTGCTTTTAGACTACCCTACTGCTAGCGATTTGTTTTTGTCATAACTTTGTCACATAAATTCAAAATATAGGCTTCCACGTACTGAAAAGGACGAGAACGGATTTGGTCTACTTGGCTTGAGAAGCAGAATTGCAAAAAAACCCATTTCTTTGGCTAAAATAGTAATTTTTTGGCCACAACTCATAAAAATCCTAGTTTGATGCCTCCACAATTTTTCAAACTTATTTTAAGCTTACCCACATATTTTAAGCTATAAAACATAAAAATAAAACATTGATATTGATGAAAACATCAATTCTGACTACATTTCTACTTTGTTGTCTGTAGCCAAACTATCTTTTATTCACTAATCTTAATTAATTGTGTATTTCATGTGTTATTTAAAAAGAAGAGAATATGTTTTCTCTTTCAACATCTTAATATTCTCTACCTAATGAATTACCCCACAATCTTTTAAACCGTTCAACAAAAAATATCGTCTATTACATTCTTTCTGCCTTTAAAAATTTCCATAAATAAGTTCTATTAGAGTGTTTGCTAGAAAGACCAACGAATTATCTTTGTAAGGGCGTTCAAGGATTTGAATTGTGAAGCTCTGTACATTAACAGTCATCTTTTGTGATTTGGTGACTTTATTGTCACAAGTCATAGCCTCTTTTTCCTCCCCTATTCTTGTCCCTTTGCAAGTGTTGTATCTTTCAATGAAATGAACTACTATCTATGAAGGTTATGTTGTACAAGTGGTGGATCTTTTCTTCACACCATGTTTCAATAGAAATTATCTTTCACAAGAGGTGGATCTTTAAACAAAACTCCCCATGCACAACCATTTATCTTGTATTTCCATGTTTCAATAGAGCCTAGCTTGGACAAGTGGTGGACCTTGAAACAAAATCTCCCCATGTGCAACATATATATGGTTTTTCCATGTTTTAATAAAACTTAGATTCGAGAAGTAGTGGAGCTTTCTATTGTCAATGTTTCAATAGATCCTAGCTTGGATGAGTGGTGGATCTTAGCTACTCTCCATGCTTCGATGGAGCTTAGCTTGGACAAGTGGTAGACCTTGGAACCAAAATCCCATGTAGAATAAAACCATCATGGGGTTTTCTTGTTTTTATGGTGTTTATCTTGGACAAATGGCACTACTAGAGGTTTTGTGCACTTGACATTTTTAGCGACGGAAATACATTGGGTTTTTATACTCCTCGACGCTGCTAAGATTGTCGCTAATAGTGTCGCTATGGAACCATCGATATAAGCATCATTATAGCAACGGTTGTTGCAAGCTTCCTATAGCAACGCTCATAACGACATTGTAGAGCCTTATATAGCGATGCTTATAGCGATGCCCGAGGGTAATTTTTTTTGGGTGGCACGGAATTGAATTCCCTGCCACCCATCAACCATATTGAATGTTTCAATAATAGAGTAAACCTAAAAGAATCCAAGATAAGCCCAGATTCACCTTTGGTAGAAATTGCAAGGTATAGACACAAAGTAGTCACCCACAAGTCAATATAACCATTAACTCCATCATGCATTGCAGAATAAAGATACAAAACTCACAAAAGTAAATCAGCGACAATTGTACACATCGTAGGCAAAATCACTTGATTGTTAAGCTTTGCAAATGTAATAGTTACAACACCATTGTCATTATTGAGAAAATACATGGTTTTCCAATAGTTACAAAAAGACGTATACACGTCATCTCATTATACATGCTATGACAAAAGGAAACTAATGCTATCTGGCTATGGCTAGACTGACATCGTCTAATTAGACATCTCATCATATCCAAGCAGCGTATCTGTTGGATTCTGCAAAAAAGAACAAAAAGACTTATTGTAAGTATAAACATATAATTTACAAAACAATCTATTTTCTTAGCTTATCATTAAAATACAATATATGTAAAAAGAATAAAGTGAAATACTAATCATACCATCGTGAGAACTCAGAATGCCCAGCAGGGCGTTTAAGCCCTTTCTGCATGCGTACTCACGCTTGTACGGTGTGGGGTCAGGTCCTGTCATCGACCACTGTTCAAAACATACAAAGAAATTCATTATGTCAGAATTTAAAAGTACAAATAGACGTAACTACCAAACATAAAGAGCAATGCAAAAAAACTTACAAAATTGGCCTCAAATGATGCCCAACCGCCGCTCCCCAAGTGGTGCGAGCGCCCTCCCTCTACTCGCACTTTGGCTGCCTCCTTTTGTTGCTTCCACTTGTCAGGATTCTCGTGTGTTGCTCGCTTTGCATTCTTCCAATCTTCTTTGGCCAGTCAATCTGGTCTGTTCCACCCATGATTTATTGCTTTTTGTACTTCAAAACACTTGTGCTTGCAGTATTCGTGCATTCAAACCTTCATCAGGTCTTCATTGAAGCACGCATCTTGACTTGACACAAGAAACTCGACATGCAGCATGTTGATGAATTTGTCTTTTAATTCACTTGGAACCTCACTCCAGGTGTTTAGTATGTAGTGTCTAAACACCTTAGAGCAAAGACCGCGCATGCGCAAGGTCACCTTCTTGCCTTCGTCATCCAAGATGATGCCTCCACTGATGTAGACCGAGTACGGTAAGCCATCTCGCCTATGATGCGTGAACCTGGGTGTCTCAGCAGGGGTCTCTGGCGATGTCTCGATGGGGGTACGGACATCACGTGTCTCCACTAGATTCTAAGTCCCGAAGTGAGGAGTGTCAACTAGGGTGACTCCTGGAGGAGTAGCTAGTGGTGTGTATCCATGATAGGCCGATAGCCGTGCAAACCCTGGCGTAGATGGAAATGTCATGGTTGGTGTGGGAGCGGGAAAAGAAGGGGAAGGTAAGGATCCTCGTCAAACATGAGGTGGTGTTGAGGAAGGATAGGAGTCTTTGGCTGATAGGTTAGTGTATGATCACTCGACACTTGACATGCCTTGCATGTTTTACACCAATGATGCACACCCCTGTTTAGACTAGGCCAAGAGAATCCTACCTGTAGAATCTTTCTATTGGTAATATCTAGAGAAAAATGGCCGCCGCAGACACCATCATGGAAACTTGAGATTACCTCTGTGATCTCAATGAAGATTGGCACTCGCCTAAGAATCTCATCCTTTTCCTTGCAATATCTTGTAGCCTTCCTGACAAGCCATTGTTTGTGGCCCTTGGTGTACCCTTCAGTGACACTCTCCTGCATCTAAGAAGCTGATGATATCAGGCGTATCATCTCTACCTTGAAAGAGGGGTCGTTTCAATTTTATTGCTCCTATGTGAACATCTTGTATTTTGTACTTGGCTACAACATATGCCTCTTGATTTTCTACCCTAGGACATGAAATAACTGCATTGCTTCAAACTTTCTTAAAAGATCCTTAACTTGGCATAATTGTCCAAGTAAAACCCGACTTCTACAAATCAAAGTGCCATTTATCTGCTTTATCAAAAGCATAGCATCGCCAAACACATTTAGGCGTTGAATCCCTTGTAAAACACATTATTCTAATCCAAAAGCTTAAGCCGCGTATTTTGCCTCATTATTGGAGTTTGAGTGTAACAACTGCTCAATAGAGAATAACTTCTCCTTTTGCTCATTGAGAATGATAATGCCAGTTTGCAGACTGGTCCACTATTCTTTTGTATGCTCCATCAAGGAAAAGAGAATTAGCTGCTCAAATACCTTACCTTCTGAAGGAAAGAGACCAATTTCTAAGCTATGCTGGGTGATGACAGAGATACTAGAGCTTGAATCTTTCTAGGGTCAGCCTCAATCCCTTTTTCTGAAATCACATCGCCAAGAAGAGTGACCTTGATTTCACCAATGTGACACTTATCCACGTTAAGTTGGCCACACAAGGTTTGCAACCTAGTCAGGCCATTGTAGACCTTGCTCAAATGGAGGGAGCAAGAATTGTAGATGCAAACATAATCTATGAAGACTCGTATTGACGTTCCTAAGTATGGCTAGCCTAGAAAAAATTTACACAGAGTTTGAATGTGGCCGGAGGGCTGGTGAGGCCAAACGGCGTCACTCTGTAAGAAAAACGCCTCCATGGTGTTATGAAAGTTGTCTTTTTTTGGTCTTCTTTTGCAATACTAATTTAAAGCAGCCTGAGTAGTAATGGGAGGGGAAAATGATTCCTCTTTGTTGCTGCATTAAGAGGTTTGTAGTCTACACAAATTCTCCACTTACCATTCTTCTTTGGCGTGACTACCAATGGAGAGACCCACTCTGAGTCTTCGACGGCGTAAATGAAACGTGCCCATAGAAAACGCCTTACCTCTTTGAGCAATGCTTCTTGTTGAGTTACCCCAAGCCTTTTGAGCTTTTGCATTACGGGCTTACTTCCTTCCTTGAGTCTTATGCGGTGTTGTACCACTGTGATGCCTGTGATCTTTTCATAACCATCAATGAACAATGTGGTGAAGTTACGTAGCATATAGACATATTCTTTCCTCTCCTCACCATTTAACTCACTGGAGAGCATCCGATGTTACCTACTTGTATCCACCAAGGGCTACATAGCTAATGTTTTAAATTGTGTTAATATTTTTGGGTCTTTGAGGATGACCCCCATTACTTCGATGCTACCATCGCTCTCTTCAGTTATTGTTGTCTCTTTTGCTGAGGTGGACAAATAGTCACTGGTGGACTTCTAATGCCTGCAAGATCATGTTGCATTTCTTCCCAGTCTTCATGTCGTAGAATATGGACTTGTCTTTAGCATCCTTCATCTAAATGATTCCGGTACTTCACTCTTGCTTAGCTTCCATAGCCATGAGCCAGGGTCTTCCAAGCATGATAGGGTAGCCTTCCCCTTTGTGTGGAATGACAAAAATGTCTACCTAAGCTGCTGTAAAATTGAAAATTTATTAGAATTCTAGAAAATGGATTCCACTAATCCAAAATAAAATCTTGATAGCGATACGACTGTAAATGAGGATTCAATTAATAGCTTGTAAAGAGCACTTTGCACCCACACTTGTGTCAATTGATAATTATTGACCTTGTGAAAATAATTGACTATTATTAATTTAGTAATAATTGTGAATGCTCATGATGGAACACATGATTCTTATGTTTTATCTTACATAGAGTTGATTAAAATAGAAGGGTGACAAAGCTCACCCCAAGACACATAAATGTTCTTTCTTCATTCATCGGAGAGAAAGAGGGGTATACAAAGGCGAGAATCAATTGTCTTCTAAGGAGATGAAGAGACTAAGGGAGATGGAGAGATTAAAGAAATAAAATTTATCCTTGTGGAGAGCAAAGCCATTCCAACCACTCACATCCTAACCAATAGGGCGAGAAGAAGACTCTACAAGTAGCGATAATTTATAATCAAGGAAAAAGAAGTAAGAAAGGATCACCTATGTGCCTCGTTTCGTGTAGGGAAAGGACCTCAAGTGTCCTTTCCCAAAAAATAATTGGTGCTAGTCACCACATGGTCACGATTATTTTCCGGGAAAGGACTCTTGAGTGTACTTTCCCGATTGTCAAAGGTCTAGGGGAAGGGGACCATTAGAGTTCACGATCGCGATGGGTGTTTGAGCTGCATGGTTGTAAGCTGCATTCTTCTCCTTTCTCCTAGGATTTGTGCAGGTTCTCCTAGGGTTTGTGCACGTTATATGTTTTGCTTAGGGTTTGTGTAGGTTCTCCTAGGGTTTGTGCACGTTCTATGTTTTGCTTAGGGTTTTTCTGTGCGTAGGGAAGAGTGTTGTGGCTTTGCCTAGGACAGGCATGGATTTTAGGGTTTTGAGAGGTGGTGTTTTGAGGGGTCGAGTTCCGCAAGAAGTTTGTTTGCTGGAAGACATCTTGAAAAACGAGTGTGGAACTTTTTGGAAGGTTTTTTGTGGGGTGAAACTCACTGTTAGTTCAGAGAGTATAGTGTCTTTTCGTTTGAAGGGAGGGCTTGGAATGAGTTTGCAACCGAGCTTCTGCCTTCTACCTGATGTTGATGAGGGTGCATCTGGGTGTCATGAAGTTGGAGGGCAGCTTGGGGGTGGTGCATTTCATGGGGGTAGTGGTTCTTGTTCACCTAATGAAGCTGCTGCAGATGGAGGAGGTTTTGGAGCAGTCGTAGAACTTGGAGCAGATGAAGGGATTGGGGCTTCTGCAATACATATAGAGAGTGGTATTTCTGCAATACGTGTTGGAGAAATTGGGGGCTCTTCAATAGATCTTGAATTTCGGGCTTCTGTAGAAAAACATATCGACAGATGTAGAGGTCTTGGGACAAATCTCGGATTTGTATCAGCTGATGGAGAAATTTGTCCTTCTGCAGAGCAGATGGAGGTTTTGGTTGTGCTACAAGACCTGCTAGTATTTCTTAACATTTCTTTGTGCATGCATGTTATTGTTAGGTGATTGTAGAATATGCATGTAAGTAGGTTTGCTTACGATTATTTAGGTCTGGATTTTTTTATGATCACAATGTCTGCATGTTGTTTTCTTTGTAATTTGTGTTTTCTGCTTTGTGTAGGTGTTGTGTTTTGTAGTATTGTTGAATGTTGTGATGTTGGTGGTCTACCTATGCTGGATGTGGAAGCTGACAGCAATACTCTGCGAGGTTTCCTTGTTAGTAATCGCGACCTTGAGGAGTTGTTGAGTGCTGGGGATAATGGGGCCACAAAACACAAGGATAATTGGGCACATAAGAAGTTTAATACATGGAGGAAAAAGTCTAGTGTGGATTGTGATACTCCTCTTGAGGAGCTGTATCTTCGTCAGCTGAATGAAATGATTGCTAGGTTTTTTGTTGTGGTATGTAAACAGGATGGTGGCTTATTTCCATCAGACACATTGATGGGAATGTTGCGGTGCTTTGGTAGAATGATAAAAAAGGACCAGGATTTGAGAGTTGTTGCTACTGGTATTGTTGAGGTGCTGTTTGAAATTGTACGGAATCCTATCTTTAAATCGACTCAGAATGCTATTATGGATGCAATGTGAAGGTCGGTTACTGCTGGAGTTTGCAGGGAGATGAAAAAAGCTTCAGTGATTAGTGTTAGTTTGCACTAGGAGATTCTTTAGGATGTTGATTTTAGTATCCAGCATGGTCGTGGCTGTCAAATGAGATTTGCTTACTTTTGCATGCTGCATTTCTCAATTAAGGGTGGTTTAGAGCTCTATAAGCTTGAGAGGATGATGTTCTCGCGTGGTAAAGATGAGCTTGGAGAATATGTTAGGTTGGTTTGTCAGTTTTAGGCTTATAGAAATAAGCTTTTTAGTTGGCACTTAGTGGTATTGAGTTTTTTTGTGCTTGCAGGTTTTGTGAGCGTGCTAGCAAAAACTATAAGGTTGACTTGATGCATTTTCAGCCGGAGCACTTTCGACCTACTGTTACTGTTCGTGATGATGTCCTTCTATTGACATTTGAATAGATGATGCATCACATGCCGTGTATTGTTGAGGGTGATAGGAATCTGCTGTTTTTGTTTTTGCAGCCAATTAACTCTCCTCACTCACAGGTTTAATAAGTTTTTCTGTCATACTTTTTGGTGTGCAATTTTTACATTTTTTTGAGTCAAATATCGATTACTAAATTTCTTGTAGGTTTGATATAGTCGTAACAGAGTGTTGGCGGTGAAGGTGTTGAGCAATATTGTGAAGTCAATTGGCAATAGGACAAGAGTTGGTGGAAATTTCAGTAATAAGAGCTTACGAAGCACCTGTGTGACTCAAATGAGTCTTCAACAAGTGGCTCGTGACGTTGGAACGATGGTGACATGACCTAAGCATCCTACGTCAGATGAGAAGTATGACCTCTCAAGTGAGGTACACATTGCTGTTGCGCAAGATATTCTGTATCAGCCTTTTGATGGGTGTGGAAGACTAAAGGCCTACCCACAGGTTTTGGAGGAAAAGTTCTCGAACTTCTGTCAGAATATTGAAGGTTGTGCCTTTGGTGTGTTATTGTAAGTTGACGATTGTTGGTGTTGGTAGTCTAATTCGTTATATGGTTTCTGTTATGTGGTTCAGGTCGTGGTGCTTCTGGAAAGAAGCAAGATGTTGCTGATGTTGGTGGACATGTTGTTGCTCTTGGTGGTGTTGGACACGTTTGTGTTGGTTCTGCTGGAGGGTTGCTGCTCTTGGTGGTGGTGGACATGTTTGTGTTGGTTCTGCCTGCAGGGTTATCGACAGGTTTTTTTGGTGGTTGCACTGCTTCTAGTGTTGATATGTCACTTGATGTTTGGTAGTTCTGGTTGTGGTTCTTGTGCTTCAGCTGGTAACATTGGTTCAGCTGGTAAAGGATGTTAAATTGGTACTGTTGGTTCAAATGGCAGTGAGGAAGTTGGTCTTGCTCCTAAAGGATGTTCAATTGGTATTGTTCATTCAGGTGGTGGTCATTTGAGCCAAGCGTGCCTTTTGTTCCCTATAGAATAGGGAAAGACATTCCTTTTGATCAGGGATTTTAATTACGCGATGATGCATTTTGTTAAATGTTAATTATTGTTGTTATTATCACTATTTTTTTCATGTTAATAACATATCTAATGTCATGACCTACGAAAACCGGTAGAAAACGTAGAACCGGCGGGACAACCAACAATCCCGGCAAGCCCGACGGGTTTAATATGAAACCCGGCGGGCCTGGCGGGACAAGAAAGAATCCCGCCGGGCCCGTTGTGTACCCCCTTCATATTTGGAAGCTCTATATAACCCTTTTATAGACATCACATCACATCACCTCTTCCTCTAAATTCAGTCATCCTTTAAAATTTAGAAGAAAAACTAAAGGTAAAAAAATGAATAGTCTTTAAAAAATATTAAAACTTAATGTAACTCTGATCATGGATCATTAGTTCTTTTTTGGACTAAACTGATTCTTGAAAGGAGGTAGAAAGGTGAATCTTTGGGTCGGTATCTCTACATTTGGAATGGACTGATCTCATGTTTGGTTGACCGTTATATTTGCTAAATTGATTAGAACTTCTATCATGGGTCATTAGTTTTTTTTTGGACTGAACTGATTCTTGAAAAGAGATAGAAAGGTGAATCTTTGGGTCGATATCTCTACTTTTGGGATGGACTGATCACATGTTTGATTCACCGTTGTATTTGCTTGCTATTCCGATTAGAGATCCAATCATGGGTCATTAGTTCTTTTTTGGACTGGACTGATTCATGAAAGGACGTAGAAAGGTGAATCTTTGGGTCGATATCTCTACTTTTGGGATGGAGTGATCACATGTTTGATTCACCGCTGTTTTTGCTTGTTATTCCGATTAGAGCTCCAATCATGGGTCATTAGTTCTTTTTTGGACTGTACTGATTCATGAAAGGAGGTAGGAAGCTGAATCTTTGGGTCGATATCTCTACTTTTGGGATGGACTGATCACATGTTTGATTCACCGCTGTATTTTCTTGCTATTTTGATTAGAGCTCCAAGCATGGGTCATTAGTTCTTTTTTGGACTAGACTGATTCATGAAAGGAGGTAGGAAGGTGAATCTTTGGGTCGATATCTCTACTTTTGGGATGGACTGATCACATATTTGATTCACCATTGTATTTGCTTGCTCATGTCTGAGTAGATTGAGGTTTATTCCCTTCAGGCTTCACTACTACGCTTGTGTGTGATATTGATTATAACACTAATGTTTGGTTTGAATAATACTTGAAAGAAGAGATAGCATACTGAGCTATGTTTATTGGTATTGCAGGCATCCAATAAGTATGTCTTCCACCGGGAATGTGAGAAGTGATGTTGGTGTCTCAATCCTGGCTTCCTTGAGGAGACCTCCTGCCTCGATGCCAGGTCCTGCTTCGCAGGGCACCACTTCGCAGGGCAAGCGAAAGGCAGGTGGAAAAAGTCCAGGACCCGAATGGAATTTTGCCACAAATTTAAATAAGTATCAAGATTGGAAATGTAACTTTTGTGGCGAAGAGAAATATGGAGGAGCACCAAGAATAAGGGATCATTTGCTAGGTGGCAATATTAGAATCCAAGGAGGAAAGTGCAAGGGCTTAGGTGCAGAAGAAGCAGCTATGCGCTTAAAAGCTTTAATTGGTAAGCTAATTTCCATGAGAAAAAGATCAAAACTCTCTACTTTAGACCATCACACCCCGGTATCGATAAGATCAAACCAGGACGAGGGATCATTGGGTGTAACGCCCACCATGGAAGCACTCAAAGCAGGGAACCAACTTCTCATATCGATGGAACTACACCTCCAAACCATGGATCTCCTGACTTACAGGTAGGATCGTCAAAAAGTAGACAGGTTAGCTTACAAACGAGCTTCAAAACGCTTGTCTTAGAAGAAGCACAACTTGCATTAGCTAAAGCCGTCTATTTCACTTGGGGATCATTGGCCATTGTCACACGTGATGCATGGAAGTCAGCTTGGAAACGCTATTAGGAAATTTCAGAGGTCATTTGGAGGGCCATATGAAGAGAGAGAAAAATAGAGCGCATCCAATGAGCACGAAGGCTACGTTACGTAGGAAAGTACGTGGAAAGACTCAAAAAATAGGAAAATAGCATAAAACTTTCACGAATCTAGGATTGTAGCATCGTAATTTCCTTCCTTTTATCGAGCTTTTAGGTGCTTGCATGTGGTCCCACTTCTGATATTCGGTCATTAACGTACTCGAGGGTGACCATTAAGCCCGCACAAGATATTGGAATTCTAAAACACTTTCCCTCCATTAGAATGCTTTCAAAGTGAATCTCCCTCCACTAAAGCTTTTCTCTGAGAGCTATGGCTTCCACGTCTTCTCGCCCAAGAAGCTCCAGGTGTTTACTGTCTCTCACACCAACAACCAACAACCAACAACTGCACTTTGCCTAGAAGGCCAAGTAGTAGCATATCATCAGATACAATATCAACTTCAATAAGTGCAGAGAACCAATGGGTTGGACAAAGGATAAACAAAGGTTCATGGGTCCTCATGCAACCAAGAAGACCCAAGAGGTCTAGTGGTATCAACGTTTACCGCTCAGCATGGAAGGCCAGAGTGTTGGATTTCAAAGTTGAAATCGGAAAAAGATCTGTAAAGGAAGTTCTTGTTCAGCATGTGTTTACCCATCCAGAGGTGATAGAAAACGGTGGAAATGTATCAGATATACATCAACCACGTTGCAATTGTAAGTACTCTTGACATGTGAACTTACTGAGACTCTCATTATAGCTTTTCTTATATATTTTGCAATGTTTCTCCCGCTTCTTATGAGCAATGTCTCCATTCTTCACAGCTCAATTACATTAGATTTGTCATTTTTACTTATTGATACTCTTAGTTTAACTCTTCTTATATATATTGCAGATGTTTATCCCTCTTCTTATGAGCAATGGGAGCCTGTGGAGTGCATAATAGGCCTCTTCCATGTTGTTCATGCCCACATTGGTTCTCTACAATATTCAGGGAGGAGCAGCAAAAGCCAGGCTGATGAGGAAATATTTTTTTATGACCACTTCTACCAACTCAACTCAGGGAATAAGAATGGTATGTTGGTGAAAGTGCCTCTACCAACCGATTGGAACACTGTGGACTGGCCACTTCCCGAGGAAACAATGGTGGAGGCAATGCAAAGTAAGCTCTACAAGGATGTACAGAGGTCTCTACATAGCTCTATTCCCACCAAACTGGTTAGAATTGCAAACTTTTGTCCTGTTGCACTCTTCATAGAGTTGTTTCATAGCTACAACATCCGTGTTACGAAAACTATGTTCATGTGCAAGTCATTTCAGCAGTCATCCTGTGACAAACTTCTTGACAGAGGATGGTATTTAAAGGAAGAGATTGGTTTACGGTGCGAGGTCACGCTTGATACTCTAGTTGTCAAGTACATGATTGCAAGCCAATCACTGTTACTCTCGTTTTGGTATATGCGATCACAAATGCTCAATGGTAAGTACATTCCAATGGACCAGGTTTCTGCAGATTTGGAAGATAATCCTGCTGTGGATGTGGAAGTGATTGATAAAGAGCATGGCCTACTGTTGGTGGTTACAATAAGGGAGCTATGCAGTCTTCAGCATTTGCGGCATGTGAAGGAGTACGAGCGGAAGTGCGACGCGAGAGAGAGAGTGCGATAAGAAGAGCACGACGATATGGTGAACTCGCTCTACTGTAATGTGTAGAGCATAGTGATTTCTTATTAGGTTTTAACAAAGGAATATGTGTACATACCTGGCGGCCCGCCCACTTACCTGGGCCACCACATTGGGCTTTATACCCCAACAACCTCCCACTTAAAGTCCAATGTGTTACTTTAAGTGTGAGAGAAGCTACTATACAAGCTAATATACAAGAGATGTAGAGAAGTGATGTACTACCCTACACCTAACTGCTTGCGAAAATGCGCAAAGCTCTCTGAGGGAAGTCCTTTTGTAAGTAGATCAAACAGGATTTTCTGTGGTGTGAACTTTGACAAGCTGAAGTTGCTTATCCTCGAGCATTTCCCTGATGAAATGATATTTCACATCCACATGCTTTGCCTTTGAGTGATAAACTGGATTGCGAGCCAATTGTATAGCACTTTGACTATCACAAAATAACACAGGCATCTCTTCTTTGATTCCCAAATATGTTACTAGTCGATTAAGCCAAATTGATTCTTTGCATACCTCTGATGCTACAACATATTCAGCCTCTGTAGTAGACTGAGTAACACAATCTTGTAATCTAGAACGCCATGATACTGCTCCACCAGCCAATGTAAAGACATACCCTGACGTAGACCTTCGGTTGTCTAAGTCACCTGCATAATCTGAGTCTGTAAAACCCTTTACACTTAGCTCCTGACTCCCATAGCATATACGCATACTCTTTGTAGCTTTCAGGTATCTCAATATTCCTTTCACTGCCTCCCAATGTTTCTTGCCTGGGTTTGACATGTATCGACTTACTACTCCCACTACAAATGCAATGTCTGGGCGAGTAGCAATCATTGCATACATCAAACTACCCACTGCAGACGCATATGGAATCTTATCCATTTCAGCCTGTTCTTCCTCAGACACAGGAAAATCTTGTTTGCTAAGTTTCACATATGGTGGCAATGGAACACTCAATGCCTTTCCCTTCTCCATATTGAAACGTTGCAAAACCTTGTCAATATACTCTGTTTGAGATAACCAAATCAACTTCTTTGATCTGTCTCTCTC
Organism: Adiantum capillus-veneris; assembly: GCF_014529385.1. NCBI lineage: Eukaryota > Viridiplantae > Streptophyta > Polypodiopsida > Polypodiales > Pteridaceae > Adiantum > Adiantum capillus-veneris. The sequence goes on from NC_140946.1 coordinate 102,247,203, forward strand.
AATGCGCATACCAAGTATATGACTTGCCTCACCCATGTCTTTCATGTCAAACGATTTTGCCATCTTTGACTTCAAAGCTGAAATTTCTTCCAAGTGCTTGCCAGCAATAACCATGTCATCCACATACAAAATAAGGATCAGCCAACTACCATCCTTAGCCTTCTTTGTATATAGACAATGATCGAACTCACTACGTTTGTAGCCTTGAGAAAGCATAAACTTGTGGAATTTATGGTACCATGCCCTCGGTGATTGTTTTAAGCCATAAAGACTCTTTAAAAATTGGCATACCCAATCTTCCTTGCCTTTCTCAACAAACCCTGCTGGCTGCTGCATGTAAATTTCCACATCTAAATCACCATGCAAGAACGCGCTCTTGACATCCATTTGGTGCAACACCAAATCTAATATGGCAACCAATGCAAGAAAGCATCTCAATGTAGTCATCTTGACCACCGGAGAGAAGACTTCCTCAAAGTCAATGCCTTGTTCTTGCTTAAAGCCCTTGGCAAGAAGCCTTGCTTTGTACTTTGGCTGACTATCATGAGAGGTGATCTTATACCTGTAAACCCATTTACAAGGTAGAGCCTTTTTGCCCTGTGGTAATTTAACTAGCTTCCATGTCTTGTTTTTATGCAGAGCTGTCATCTCTGACTGCATGGCCAATTGCCAATTCATGGAGTCCTTCATTTGCACTGCTTCCTTGTAACATGAAGGCTCATTGCAATCAGTCAACATGACATAGTTCATAGATGGAACAAACCTATCAGGAGTTTGCGCTACACGTCCAGATCTACGCACAATAGGTGGCTCAGGCTGAGCCACAACCTGTGGTTCCACTCTATCCTGTCCTTGCTCCTCTTGAGCCCTGACATTTTGTCTTGCACGTGCAGGTCCATCTTCTTGGAAGACAACTCTTCTAATCTCCTCAACCCTCTCTGGTTTAGAATGATATATGGATTCATTAAAGTGAACATCATTGCTGCGGACAACCTTTCTGGATTCGAGATCCCAAAGTCTGTACCCCATCTCACCAGAATTACCATAGCCTAGAAAGATGCACTTTCTACTCTTTGGCTCAAGTTTGTTCCTAAATTCCTTTGGAACGTGAGTATATGCCTCACAGCCAAAGACTCTGAGATGCTTGTATGAGGGCATTTTGCCTGACCATACCATCTCTGGCACTGAATCCTTCTGCAAAACCTTGCTAGGAGATCTATTTACAAGATGAACAGCTGTTGATACAGCTTCAGCCCAGAACCCATTTGGAAGCTGTGCATTAGACAACATACTTCTGACCTTCTCTTGTATGGTCCTATTCATCCTCTCAGCAACACCATTTTGAGGAGGATTGTAAGGAGCAGTAAGTTCACGTTTTATACCTTTTGACTCACAAAAGTCCTGAAAGGCCTTTGAAACATACTCTCCACCATTGTCAATGCGTAAGCATTTAAGCTTCTTGCCACTCTGATTCTCCACAAGTGTCACAAACGTTTTGAAAACACTAAACGCTTCATCCTTGTGCTTGAGAAAGTAAACCCATACTTTCCTCGAGTAATCATCTATAAATGTCATAAAGTAATAAGCTCCCCCTAGAGATAGGTTAGGCATAGGTCCACACAAATCACTATGAACAAGTGCCAACTGTGTATCTCTTCTACTTCTTCTATGCTTATGTGGCTGCTGTGTTTTCTTACCATACAGACAATGTTCACAGAATTCAAAATCATTAAATGAAAAGCCAGGCAAATAGCCAGAACTAGACAAGATTTCCATTCCCTTCTTGGACATATGTCCTAACCGGCTATGCCACAAAGAAACGTTCGGCTGCTCGGTTACATTGATTACATTTTTAGAGACATTTGATACATAAATCATGTAAAGTCCTCCAGACTTTACTCCATGTGCTACTGTCATAGAACCCTTGGATATCTTCCACATGTTCTGTCCAAAAGTGGTGACGTAGCCAGCATCATCAAGTAAACCTGTGCTGATCAAGCTCTTTGTAATTGTGGGAACATGTCTCACATTCTTCAACGTGAAAGAAGAGCCATTCTGAAACTTCAATTGAACATCTCCAACACCTAAGATCTCACATGTATGCCCATTGCCTAGCCAAACATGATCTTTAGTGGTCACATTGGAAGTAAACCACTCCTTGTTTGGAGACACATGAAGTGATGCCCCTGAGTCTATAATCCAGTCACTCAGTGCATTTCCATCAGATGCTGTAAGAAGAGCTGAGTCCATTGTATTCTTCAAGAAGTAGATGTCCCCTGACACTAGACTGTCATCCACTGCAACAGTGTTTGTCACATTTATTTCTTGAATCTTCACTGAGGACTTGTTCTTCTCATTATGGTCTTCAGCTTTCTCTTTGCCTTTTTCTGCTTTCCATTCTCTGCAGTCTCTTTTCATTCATTCTCTGCAGTCTCTTTTCATGTGACCCTTCTTGCCACAATGGTAGCATTCTATGTCACTCTTGCCTTTAGCACTGCGGGACTTGCTACGAGACTGATTCTTCTTTCCACCTTTGTACTTTTCTTTGGTCCTTCCCCTAACAACTAAGGCTATTCCTTTGCCTTTGTCCATTGTCTTTCTATTGGTTTCTTCAGTAAGCAGACTTCCTTCTACACCTGCTATGTTCAAACCATCTGGAGGTGCAGAATTACTCAAAGCTGTGCGAAAAGTGTCCCAACTTTCCGGCAATGTGATCAACAGGAACATAGCTCTAACAGGTTCATCAAACTTGACACCTTGAGCTGACAACTGAATATAGATTGTGTTGAATTCATTCAGATGATTGGACATAGGTGTCCCTTCTTTCATCTTCAAGTCAACAAGCTTCTTAAGCCAGTATACCTGTGAAGCTGCACTCTGCTTCTCATATATAAAGATCACTCAGCTTTAACCATGCTTGATAAGCTGACATCTCGTCTGCTACATTGCAGTAAACGCTTTCTGCCAAAGTCAGCATAATGGTAGAAAGTGCCAATTCATCCATTTCGTTCCATTCATCTTCGTCCATATCTTCTGGTTTTATCCCCTTGAGCTTTATAGGTTTTATCTCCTTCTTTTGTACCAACACGTGCCAAATCTGCTTCTTCCACAATGGGAAATTGGTTCCATCCAGCTTCTTGATATTGTAAAGAGCAGTGTCCTGTGATCCAGCCATAGCTACGCTTCACAATAGTTTACTTTTATGGGAAAAATTCGGCAGAGTTTCCCCTATAAACTGACCTCTGAACCAATATCAACCTGTCAAATGAACCAAGAAAGCTTTAGATTCTGCAGAAATTTTGGCAGAGTCTCCTTTGAAAAATGGCTATGGTGTACTAAAAACAGACCAAAAAACAGCTCAAAAACACTGTCTCTCTGACACTGTAAGCTGTGGGTAAACCTGTCCTGCACCTGTACTGTCTCTCAATGTCTTGTCACTGTCCTATAAGCATAGACTGCGACAATGCCTCAACGGCAGTAAAGCAAAGATGCAATCCCAACTGTCTAACTCACAGTCAATACATCCTAGCTGCCTATCTAAGGGTGCTCGAGGGATCGCTCCAAGACCTATATCACCGAAAGGATCTCAACATTCGAGAATCCCCCAGCTCAATAAAACCTCACTCGACCCTCAACAAAGGCTACAGTAAATCAGCCAGTACATAGAATTCCCACAAAGTCATACATCCACAAATTTCCCACTGTATGCTGTAACCGCTGCGGCGGTTGTTTGCTGCGTGACTCATAGCCAGCAAACCCTCAACAGACATACATCATCTCTGACAATACATCCCATGTGGAAGTACCTGCAATGTCAGGATGAAATCTGGAATATCAAGCAGCAAACACAAGCTACCTGATGAACTAGTGGTTGTCGCCTACAGTGTGTGTGTAGATGCGCCCGTGTCATATGTGACACGCCTCCAAGAACTGTGAGCCGTCCTTCGATGTGTAGACAGCCACAAATCAACACTCTGGGAGTGTTGATATCCTCAGCACCTGCAGTCGTAGGCCAAAAAACCCCAAATTTGCAGAGTCGGATCTGCACCCGCTGAGACCACGTAGTCGAAAATGGCCTGCGCAGATCGTTGTCGAAGCCGAACGGTGGCCGAGATGACCTCAGAATGAAATTTTGAGAACACCGAGCCCATCGGGCGTTCCCACAGGATTTGGGGCCGTGTCTTCGCCTGTCGAATTTCACTCCAATCTGAGCTGGTGACTCTAGCCTCCTGCAGTGCTGCCCCGAGCCTCGATCTGAGCTCTGATACCAGTTGAAGGAGTACGAGCGGAAGTGCAACGCGAGAGAGAGTGCGAGAAGAAGAGCACGACGATATGGCGAACTCGCTCTACTGTAATGTGTAGAGCATAGTGAGTTCTTATTAGGTTTTAACAAAAGAATATGTGTACATACCTGGCGGCCCGCCCACTTACTTGGGCGACCACATTGGGCTTTATACACCAACCGCATGACATAATTGAAGAGTCGATGGACAGGGACCTATCAGATTTTTCCTTTTTCCTAGCTGGCCGTAAGGTGATGCGGGGAAGGGAAAAAGATATTTTGTGCAAAGAGTTGGATGGTCGGGTTGAAGTAGTGTCAATGTAACAGATATTCTTGTGAACCCAAGTGTATACAAATACTTTCAATACATGAAGTTTATTGAACTCATTTGTCAATTGTGCCCTGTGAAAAAGTGTGCTTGAAATACATTTCTTTACCATGTCAAATCTCTCTCTCTCTCTCTCTCAATGTTAGACAAGACAAAGACATGATAGAAGAGTCATCTTAATTCATTAGAAAGTACAAACTCGTCCGTGAACAACGGACTGAGATAAAATTTCTGTAAGTATGGAATCAAAATGTCTTCAAGGTAAAAATCGAAGGAATGACCCTCGAAAGAAGGTGGTGAGATAGTTGTTCCCGACGGATTTAGTTCTCCCTTTTCAGGAGTATCATCAATCAGTAGTGTATTAGTTGCATCAAAGGGTACACCGATTTGGCTAAACAGTTTTTACAAAAGAGGTTAGTGTGGTTTTTTAGGGTGGTAGTGGCCCTCAACGGCAACGCATTTTCTTTGATCATACAAAAAGGCAAAATCTGACGTGTGAGCGCCGCATACACTACAAACTATTGTAACTAGTGGCGACAAGTTTTACCTTTGCATTGAAGACCATACGGAAACTCTGAAGCGCGGAAGAAGAAACTAAATAAATTCCTTGGTTCCTGGACGAACCACGACTCGACAAGTTCCCATCCAAAACGTTTGCAAATCCTCAAAGGGTTCTGTGTCACCGAGAGGCACGCGCATCAGCAGCAATCCATTGACGTCCAAGATAATCAACCTCTGTAAAATTTGACAAGTACATATAAGTAGTTAGAAGCTCAACATATTTTTCCATACTTGAATAGACATTACCGGAACAACTGTATCTACAGGTAGCAAGGGTCCATACTGGGTCTCTGTAGTGTTGATGTCGTTGTTGCTCTCCTCTGCTTTAGCTTCATCATTCACATCTTCATAGTCATCATTTAAATCTTCATTAGGGGTCTCCCCCATGGCTCTTTCTGCCTCATTCAAGGTTTCCTCCAAGTTCTTTTCCTCTCCCTCGGTTGACCGGCTTGCCTCATACATCCTTGCCTGATCCATATCAGTTTGCTCATCCCTAGGCCTGCTTTCCTCATCCATATCCTTTTGCTCACCTATAGGCCTTCTTTCCTCATCTTGGGTTTCATCCATAGGCTCTTTTGGCTCCTCCACTGGCTGACTTGGCTCTTTCATTGTCTCCTCTGGTTGTACACTAGCACCTTCCATATGCTCATTTGACCTTTCCTCATCCTCGGCTCTTTCATCTTCTGCTGATATGACCCCCTCGGCCTGTTTTGATTCCACTGTATCCGATGCAGGGGTTTGTCATGGTGGCACGTCATGTATTGTCATATCAATAGTGGGGTCATCCAAGCCGCTATCTTCAAGCTCTTTGGGGCTAGACATAGTAAGCAGGTGTTGTATTAAACTTACCCGGTATCTTTGCAAATAATCATGTGTAGTTTTTTAAAGCACTCTGCAAAATTGAAAGACCACATGGTGAGAATTCTTTTATAAACTAAACCAAAACGGACTGAATGCATTGCCAAATGGTTACCTTAGTCATGAAAGGTTTTAATGCAAAGTAGCTTTGCAGGACATATTCTGCATGGAGAAGACATCTCCAGCCGCAAGAATTTCCATCGTTTTGATTTGGGACAGGTACATCTTTGATTGGGGCCTTGTATAGTTCATACCTTCCACATAGCTTGCCATAGGCAAGCAACAACCTCTTTAGACAACTGCACAAAGCAGTGTCAAGATGTTAGCATGGGGCTTCAAATTTACATGGATATCTATAAGAAACACTTTCTGATACAAAACACTTACAGCCTAATTTCAGGGTGGGTTCCTTTTATTGAATTGAACACCCACACTGCTGGTTGGTCAACATCAAGGCATATGAGACTCCAGTGATGGTTGTTCTCATATGGAAAGATGATGAAAGTAACTTCCAGCATAGCACAGTGGAGAAACCAACTCTCAAAGGTCCCAGATGGACTGTTCTTTTGTCTAAAAATCACTGACATTTGTGGATCAAGAAGAAACACCTCTGTGTGAGTGTGCAGTGGGAGTTGACTTTTGATTAGGCCGCAGAGAGTTTATCTGAGTTAGCAAACCTATTATCTGAGTTTTCAAAGCTAGCAAGATAGTAACACTTACTTAAGACAAGCATAGATAATTGTGTTTGAAATCTGAGCATCTGGATTCTGCAATAAATTAATGTCCACTTTTTCCAGAGCTAGCTTTCTGGCTCCATCTACGAATGGTATCTCTGCAAGAAAATCATCCTTCATTGAAAGTAGAGTTTCTTGATTGCTTGCCTCTATGGACAGGGTCACATAGCATTCTGTTTGCCTCTGGGACTCCATTGCTACTTTTTCTTTCTCCTTAAGCTCTGCTTCCCTCATGTCCTCTGTTTGGCGAGCAATAGTCTCTGCCCTTGCCCTTGTATTCACATCAGGTGTGACATCTACAACTGTGAGTTGTGGCACTAGCTCAGGGGGGTATAACAAAATTTCCCTCATTTTCTTATCCCTGCAGACATTGGGGACCAGCAGTTAGTCATACCTCCACCTTATTCTTTTCAGTGTCTCACTATCTTTGTCCATTATAGTAACCCTATGGGCATGGGCTGCAACAATGGTGATGTCACTGAAGTACTCCAATAGGAAGTCCTCTATTGCTTCTTGTAGATCCATTAATGCCACCACCTTCCACCTTTTGGTGCCCCAGGTAGCTTCTTCACATATGGACCTCACAATCCTCTGAAAGGGAAGCTTTGGTATGCATAAATCTACACATTTCCGTGCCTTTCTGATTTCTCTGAAAAGTCCCATGCAGGTTTGTAACTTCTTCACCTTTGGACCTTTCAGAATTTTATTGGGTTTTCCAGGTCTTTTCTTTGGGGTTGCAGATCTGCTACTTGCCTTAGCTGCTAATCTTGGTCCCTTGCCTGCCTTCCTTGCAGTGGTTTTTGTTCTAGCCATTTCACTGTATACAAAAAGAGGAGTCTCTCTCTCTCTCTCTCTCTCTCTCTCTCTCTCTCTCTCTCTCTCTCTCTCTCTCTTTCTCCCTCTTCCTCTCCTTTCTATAGCTTAGCATATTTAAATAGAGAGAGAGTGAGAGACTCCCATTACTAAAGGCACGCGTGGAGCATGTTCTGACCTCAAAAAACACCTCCGCGCGCCGTTAGTATAAGGTAAAAGAAAGACTCACTCTCTCTCTCTCTTTCCCCCGCCTTACATCCTCTCTCTATAACACTCACACATACACTGGTCGATCCATAGTACTAACGGCGCGCATAGAGACATGCACACCGGTTATGCCTCTCTACGCGCGCCTTTAGTATATATATATATATATATATATATATATATATATATATATATATATATAGAGAGAGAGAGAGAGAGAGAGAGAGAGAGAGAGGCTCTGTGTGTGTGTGTGTGTGTGTCTGTATTTGTGTGTGTGTTTAAGTTATATTTGTGTGTGTGTGTGTGTGTTTGTGAGTGTGTGTGTGTCTCTGTATGTGTGTGTTTGTGTCTGTGTGTGTGTATGTTATATTTGTGTCTCTGTGTGTTTGTGTGTATGTTATATTTGTCTGTATCTGTGTGTGTATGTGAGTGTATGTTAGATTTGCGTGTCTCTGGGTTTGTGAGTGTGTGTGTCTTTGGTGTGTATGTTATATTGGTGTCTTTGTGTGTTTGTGTGTATGTCATATTTGTCTGTTTCTGTGTGTGTGTGTGTGTGTGTGTGTATGTGTGTGTGTGTGTATGTTTTATTTGTGTGTCTGTGTGTTTGTGAGTGTGTGTGTCTCTGTGTGTGTGTGTGTGTGTGTGTGTGTTGTGTTTGTGACTGTATGTGTGTGTTGTTTGTTAAGACAGAGCTAGATATGCAATATACTGTGACAGAAACAGAGAGAGAGAGATAGAGGCAAAGGCAGAGGGAAATTTCAGAAGCAAAGGGAGAGAGAGAGAGGGCCAAACCTCCTGAGGACGCAGACCTTCGTTATGTCGATGGGTCGTCTTGCTGTCGGAGACGCAGACGACGGCTCTTTCTCTCTCTCTCTCTCTCTCTCTCTCTCTCTCTCTCTCTCTCTCTCTCTCTCTCTCTCTCTTTCACGAGGTGTGGTTTTTCTCTCTCATGACCTCTATATATGACGTACAAAAGTATACGGTCTCAATAATGACCGCACGTGCGACAACATGCAATTATACTCTATTTTATAGTAACACGTGGGGCGCCGCCGTGTGTATCCGTTATAAGTGTGATTTTGAGAGAGAGAGAGAGAGAGAGAGAGAGAGAGAGAGAGAGAGAGAGAGAGAGAGAGAGAGAGAGAGTGAGTGAGTGAGAGAGCGAGAGAGAGAGAGAGAGCCTCATTACTGCCAGAGAGTGATAGAGAGAGAGAGTGATAGAGAGAGAGAGAGAGAGAGAGAGAACCATAGAAAGAGAGAAGGAGAGAGAGAGAGAGGGAGAGAGACAGAGTCAATTTGACAGAAAAAAAGAAATGGAGGAGACACCTCCCTTGGAGTTTCTGCAAACCCCACCAACAAAAGGTGATCTCTCACTCTTTCTCTCTGTATTTCCAACAGTTGGTACAAAGAAAAACCCATACTGTTCTTCAACACACACACACCTCAACACATACTTCCATAGATAGACACACACACACACACACACACACACACACACACACACACACACACACACACACACACACACACAGACATACACTCTCTCTCTCTCCCTCCCCTCTCTGTCCCCGTTACTAACGGCGCGCAGAGCGAACCAAACACTGGCTGCAGCTCTCTCCGCGCGCCTATAGTATAGTTATAACTCTCTCTCTCTCTTTCTCTCTCTCTCTCTCTCTCTCTCTCTCTCTCTCTCTCTCAATTGTACTTAAGGCGCGCGTAGAGAGTTGCAAAAAGTATGTTGTCATCCTTGCATGCCTTTAGTACAAAGAGACACACACACACACACACACACACACACACACACACAGTCTATGTTTATTTTTTAATGTTCTTTTGAGAGAGAGAGAGAAAGAGAGAAAGAGAGAGAGAGAGAGAGAGAGAGAGAGAGAGAGAGAGAGAGAGAGAGAGAGACTTGTCATGTTTCCTGATGAATAGGACTAAGGTCCAGTAGGTAGAAGAGGCTAAAACCAGACCCAGATCTTGTGCCAGGATTTCAACCTTTGCAGGCTCAGTTGCTTAATGTTTCTGCCAAAAGAACTGTTGACTTTTGTCAGGACATATCTGAAGAAGAGTCAATTGGTGAAGATCAATCAGAGAGGTCACCAGGCCAAGAGGATCCCTCACCCTACAAGGCTCCCTCACCCTATACAATACTTGTCAAGAAAAATACAAGAAAGAGGAATATAAACTTCTTAGATGATGCAGATGTGCCAGAAAGTAGTCCCTGTGCAACTAAAGGTAAAGCCAAAGAGGATGTGTCTTCTCTGGAAGACCCAGCTGCAACTGATGAGAGGTTGTTTGATTTTGCAGCATCTTGTGGTGCTGGGGACAAGTTTGATCTAGTTCATTCTATGTTTAACCCAAAGTTTGACATTGAAGACCTGTTAGCTCAGCACAATAATTTCTTGCAGTCCTACAGAGATAAGTTTGAAGTGATGGTGCACGTAGGGAGGGTTGTTCTGCCCACTATGACTCTTGTGCATTTAAATGACTGTGGTGGAAAGGGACAGGGACTGAAGAAGTATAGGGAATTACCACCTTCTTTCCGACATTCAGCCTGCCCTTTGCACCAAAAAGAGTGCAAACTCATTCAGGAAGCGTTTGGCTTTATGATTTACCTGAACAGCCTGTTTGGATTCCTCATGCAAAATCCTGATGAGGTGTTAGAGGAGCAGGATGCAGCACCAGATGAAGAATGCGAGGAGACAACTCATATACAAGAAGTCGAGGAGGTTGAAGATACAGTCGACCTTGAGGTTTAGGCAATTGAAGTACAAAGAAGTAAGATACTCTCTGTGAAAACCACAGAAATAAAAATTCCATTTGATGTCAGTAACTTCACTGAGAAGCATGCTCAGATGATGTTGCCTACTGTGCCTGACTTCAGGATTGGAGACAGGACCTATATCTTCTTACATGATTTGCAAAGCATCTTTTATTTAAGGGAGGATTTCTCCCTGGCTATTATTTCCAGAGTCCAAGAGGAGAGGAGTGTATTTGTTTTAGAGGATAGTAGTGATGATGAGGCAATGGAAACATCCAGCAATCCAATGGAATGCCTCTGAAGATGCTTTGAGAAAGCTGAAAAATACAAGGAGACACTACCTGATGAAGCCACCTTCCAAGCAATAAGACAAAGCCTAAGACCATCAACAAGTAACAAAGAAGTGGAGGATTGGTTTAACCATTCAGGTCAGGGGTCAACTACATCTGTAGACCTGTGGCAAGAAAAACTCTTTCTGCAGGATGAGAGCTTCATGGTAACTCTCTCTCTCTCTCTCTCTCTCTCTCTCTCTCTCTCTCTCTCTCTCTCTCTCTCTCTCTCTCTCTCTCTCTCTCTCTCTCTCTCTTTGTGTCACTTCTAACATGATATGTGCAGTCTTGGATTGCTGACAAGGATGACTTCCTTCGGCGGCGGACTCGAGAGTATCGTGTAAGGGATGCGACCCTAGCGTAGTACCTTTCAAAGCTTTGCGAGTCGCCGATAGTAGTTTTTCACAATTCCATGTCACAAGAGGGTTCAATAGCAACTTACACATTCAAGACACTATCACGCTTCTTGGGTGGACCCGTGCTGCCCAAAAGTGCAGATAAAGTCATTCTTGTGGACAAAGTGTTTGCTAGAGATTGTTTTGGTTACTGCCCGGGCTATACAGGTGGTCGGGCAGCGTATTACTACACCTACACAGCAATGGCACTAGCTCTTGGTAGACAAAACCCAGATGAAATTTTAGAGTATGGCAAACATCTCATGATTCGTTACAAGGGTGACGTGCCAAAAAACAAAATTGAACCTTCAAAATCTTGAAACACTTCAAGTAGCAATTGTATAAGATCATGTATTACATAAATTTTGTACAATGTCATCCACTCAGAGTATCTTTCTCCACTTGTGATTCACATACACCATTGTCTCTCTCCACCTTCGTTGACTTTCACGAGCTCCGGAGTTGTTGTATGCCATTGATCTTTTAACTTTTTGTTGTTGTAAATGTCTGATGGCTTGTGCCGTTGCTGAATTTGCCAAGACTTATTTTTCCTGCATTCGATGAATGATTCTACGATAGAACCATTCAAATAGTTCTCTCAAACTGTTAGCCTTGATTCGAGAGCCACCATGTCGTGTGTGCCTGAAATAAGCATTTTTCGCCATGTAATGAGACTTTTCCATCCCTTGGGTATTCCATATTGCCGGGTTCCCATACTTTTGTATTAAATATGGTAAATGATTGAAGATGATGTGCTGGATATGAAAATAGATTAGTTAGAATGTTTTACACTCACATATTTGCACATAAGAGAGAATGAAATACACGATAATACCATGTAGTGAGTAATCTGGGTGTCTGTCCATACTGTCTTGAATGATTTTTTCAGAAGGTTGAGATTCTCCTTGCACTTGTTCATATCACCTTGTGACCAGTCATCTTTGTCGCACATCAAAAATAGGATGTCTATTGATCGCCAAACCTCAGCCTTCGCGTTGCGAGTAGTTGGTTCTTGGTCTTTGACTGCAATATGTAGCTTTTTCCAGCTCTGATACTCTACCTTGCTAGCATAAGATGTGTTATATATTTTTCCATGTTTTGTTAGCTTTGGATATTTTGTACCTTGGGGTTTAGATAAAAACCTCCGTGCCTTCACCCCACCGATGGATGTTTTGCATGGGACATCCTTCTCAGCAGTTGATCTCTTTTCATCCCGCTGGATTTTCACATTACCACCATGAAGCCCCATAACCGACAGTACCATTTCTAAGCATTGCAAGGCTACTTGTCGTTTTGCCAAGTTCTTAATCTTCCAAGCAAACCCGATATATAAGTAGACCAATTTCTCCACAATTCTACAAAGGGCATGCATTGTACAAATGTGGACATTCACAAGTGGTATTTTCAAAACCGGTCGAAAAGCAGGATCCTCAATGTGACGTGTTGGAGCTTTTCTCCACCACTTTGGGTCCATGACCTTTGCAGGCTCCATGCAGAACAAACACGGCGACTTTGCCATTGCACCCATTCCACAATTATACATGCACTTAATGTTTTGAGGTCACCTACAAGATGCCACTGAACTTGAAAGTCTCCCCTTCCATCTAGACGTAGTACCTCTCCCTGGTTAGTCTGTTGATCAATCACCTCCGGAATATTAGTTCGATGGAACACCCAATATAGAATCTCATGATCTTCTTTCTTTACCTGCAACACAAAATAAATGAGACTTAGTAGATGTGAACATTTGAGCTTACCTGAGAATCTCGCTTACCTCAAACGCACCAAGCCACCATATGTTAGATTCTGATTGAACACTAAAATATAAAGGATCATCACTGCGACACTTTGAGAGGGCTCTATTCATTAAAGTAATAGTAACACGCTCTAGCTTTTTCTCTTTAACAAGCTCACACTCATCCAGTTTTAACACAAAATGTAATACCCCTCGTGACTCTTCGAATGTGATGTTGTAAAACTCCACCATTCTCTTCTGTAATGTCCGCAGGTCCATAAAAATATTATTGAACTCATCATATGCCATGTTTGCTCCATGGCCACTGTAAGTTTCTTCAACACACAATGAAATATGTGGTACAAGCTTCTCAACACACACAGAAAGAAATGTGTAAGAAGTGGACGCAAGCACCAACAAAAGAGGCTGCAGTAGCAGAGGCTCGTCTGATACGCCAATGGTGGCATAACGGTCATTTCATAAACCGTAACATTCCATACATGGATTCATGGCTTAGTTGGTGGGAAATTCGTATGCACATTGGGGTGGGATTATGACGTGCGTAGAAAGTAGCTCTGATGGACCAAACACTCCACACACAAACCTTGCGGAGAGCAAGCATGGTAGCTGGCTGGCAGGGGAGGGTTTTCGTAAAGGCATTTCATTATATGATGCATGTACAACTGACCTTGAAAATTCCACCTTACAAAGCACAAAGGCCATTTCTTAGCTCGCATATCTTTTTCTATGTCTCAACCTCCCTAATACCTCTCTCTCTCTCTCTCTCTCTCTCTCTCTCTCTCTCTCTCTCTCTCTCTCTCACACACACACACACACACACACACACACACACACACACACACACACACAGATGGAGATATGAAAAAGACGAAAGAGTCGACAAGGAGGAAGAGAGAATATTTTTAGGAATCTGCTCACTTGATTCCTAAAAAGCGCTCACCTAGAAATATCCCCCTGGAATACATGCTTAAGGCAAAATTTTGACCACATTAGGTCCTCTTTTCAGCCATGAGCTCTCCCTACATACCTTCCTCTCCCAACCATGATGTGGACTCTCTATTGCTACGTTCATTTTGGCTGTTTTTGAGCATCGACAGTCACTTATGAACTCCACTCACACCACGTGACATGCTCATTTGGTCCCATAGGTCATATTTGACCTCTGAGGAAGATAATAGAACTATCTATCTATCTATCTATCTATCTATCTCTCTCTCTCTCTCTCTCTCTCTCTCTCTCTCTCTCTCTCTCTCACACACACACACACACACACACACACACACAATATGGGTCGATCTCCCTTTGCTATCTCAGTGCCAGTGGGAGGGTCACGAGGCAGGCATAATCTCTCTCTCTCTCTCTCTCTCTCTCTCTCTCTCTCTCCAACTGCCCCCGTCTCGATCTTTCTTTATTGTCCTACATAATACAAAATAGGTCGTGCATAGGAGGCTCTTCATCATTGTATGGGAAGAAGGTGTCATACACAGGAGGTCGCATTGAGGAGCGTATCAATCATCATGAGTATGCGATAGAAGGGTGGGACAGAAGGCATGCACTGCATCGGCATTCTTTGTGTGTCTCTAGTTGGTGTGTTGGGAAGCATGCAAGAGTGGAGGCTAGGTAGAGCGCATGGAGGAAAGAGAGTTTCAAGAAAAGCGTAGAGATAGCTTTGATTTAGAATTGCAAGAGTCCCTTGGAATGTCTTGTGCAAATTAATGGGATTGAAGAATAGAATAGAAAAAAAATAGACCAAGTAAGCGGTGCACATTTCAAAAAAGAAAAAATTTAAGAATCTTTATACGATGCTGAAGGGGCAGTGCGAAGAGTTGAATGGGATTTGGAGCCAAAAAAAACCTTAAAAGTTGAGCCTTTGATAGTGTAGATAATCGGGACTTGCTGCATGCAAGGGGTTGTGACGGGATGAAATCTCTCTCTCTCTCTCTCTCTCTCTCTCTCTCTCTCTCTCTCTCTCTCTCTCTCTCTCTCTCTCTCTCTCTCTCAGTAGGTGTTTCGAGCATGGCAAATCCCAGGTTGAGGGGGGCTGCGCTTCTCTTTCGAGGAGGGTAGAGCCAAATGAAATACCACCAGTCATGGCGTATTGCTCAAATTGTGGACAAAAAGGTGGACATTTTTTTGAAGATTGTCCAAGAACTCTAGACAACAGGGACACATCAACCGCCAAGCAAGGCACATAGCAAATTGAAAATACGAATCTTGATGTAAGTGCATCTAACTTATCACTTTTAATGCAATCAAATGATTGCGCATTACCATTAAAAGCACCAGTAAAAACACTACAAGTTTAAAATCAGCCTACAGATGCATAGGTACCTGAAAAGCTTAAAACTAAATCTTTGAACAACAAATTCCTGCATGAATTTGGTCAAGGTGTCTAGATATCACTGAATGTTGAAAAGACTAATAGGTTTGCAAAAATTGATTCTACATCCATTGCCACGAGTGTGGAATCATCCACTAGTCTTAGGGACACGTCAAACAGATTGTTGTTAGCATTGTATGGCACACATAATTTCTATGCACACTATGTAGACCAAAAAGGAAAAACGTCCAAAAAGGATCAACCAATGTTTGAACGGCCCACATACCAGCTCATAGAAGTGCGTCCAGTGATAGATCATAAAAGATGGTTCATTTCAGAGGAACGAATCTATTATAGCCCATCCTCTCTAGAGCTGAAGGATATTACCTGAGTGAACCCATAAATCTGTTCAGAACCAAACTCTCCTCCATTCGAAATCAAGCTTCAATGTTGTGACCAAACGAGCATATACTCTGACCAAAACAATCATAGATATAGACAAGAGTCTAGCATCTATGATGCCTTAGGTCCTGAAATCACAGAAGCTCATATCGTAAGAGACCCATGGGATAGAAAATATCAGGGGAAAGAAAATGCTATCTACAGCTTGACTTGGGGGATAATTTGTCATGTTTCAAGGAGATACATAGGAAACTATGTAGAAGTTTTATAGATGCCATACATCAACAATGCTACCCAAAATGTACCTTTACAGTCCCAGAAGATGAGACTAAATGAGAGCCAAACAGTTTTGAAATACTCCAATAAAATAGGTTTTAGTGATCACCCTAGGAAGGGGGGGAGTTGTAAATCAATCAAGCTCAGCTTATGTACCAGGAAATGATACACAAGTTAGAATCCCTAGAACTTCTAGCCAATAGACAAGCCTTCAAGGAAGAAAACATTGAAAGACCATATGGTTGTTGGAAGTTTCCAATTGACTTAGATTCCATCAGAATTTGCAGACAAAGGCCTCTATGAAGATCATCAAAGACAGAAGTTTCAGCTGATCTCCACAAGTCAGAGTCAAAAGCCAACAAATCCAATAGTGTTCAAACAGTTACATGTGATCAAGCTCACGTATGCATATCAAGATGCACATGGTAATGAATATCAGCAAGATCATGACCTTGTACAAACCCTTATGGATGGTACGACTGAAGTCAAAGACTATCTGAAGAAGATGCAAAGCCTCAAGCTGCCAGAACATGTGACAAAAAAATTCAAAGTCAAAAAAATTTAAAGTTCAAAAAGCTACACAAAGGTCACCACCAAAATCTCCACAAAAGAGACAGATTCTGTCACAAAGTACAGTGGATCTTTTAAGATCAAAGGTTCAGATGCAGGTAGACAATGCTCATAAATTGCAAACAAAAAGTGCAACATTACAACCAATGGAGTCGACATCGATTGAAGAAAATGGTCAAAGCAAAGAAGTTGAAGATAAAGCTCGACCAAAGGACATTGGTACAATAGAAGCACTCAATACAGAAAGAAATCATGAGACAATCAAGTACAACATTGTTGGTGAAAACGAAGAAAGTTTTCAAGACAAGTAAAGATAGATTTCAACTAGACAAGAATCTCATGTCTTTTTGCACTTGGAAAAGATGTGGACAACCACAGTTGGAAGACGCTCCTGAATTTGTTGGCATATTTGGAAACGAACAAGCAGAATGTTGGGAAATCATCTCAACCGTCATTGAAGTGGGTTCACAGATCATCATAGCTTAGTTTCATGTGATCACCGCAAAAGATATGCCAAACAAAATCACAATGGAAATGCCAATGGCCCAGAAGATGTTCGGGGTACAGAATGTAAACAGGATGCAATCTTCAGAGCTAACCAAGAATGAAGACCAAGACTGGTCACCTGTGAATGAAAACAAAAGGTCCTCAAGCACAGTTAAAATGGAGACTGATATCAAAGGAGATCTTATTGAAAATGATTCATCTTCATCGAACAAAACTTCAAAAGAGTTTAAAGAAAATCAGGAAATAGCAAGTGCAAATCAAACAGAGCAAAGAGCAACCACGGAAGCTATTGAGCAGAGAGAATACCACCAAAGCCAGGAGCTAAGAAGAACGAGGTTACAAAAAATCGGGAAGAAATAGGAAGTCCAAAGATCCAGACATTGCCAGTTGAATCAGCTCATGAAAGACAAATTGGAAAGCAAGGTCTCAAGACACTTTCCATAGAGACACGGCTAGATCAAGATGAAACCATGGCAAAAGCAAGACAAAGATCTTCAATAGAACCAACAATGAGAATAGTTGTAGTTCTTAGCAGTACAAAAGAAGCAAGTGTTAGTACAATGCTCTATTGGATAATGAAGCAAAGTACATTATGGTTGCAGACAGCATTAAGAGTATTCTAGAGATCACTCCATGCAAACATGAGAGCAAAAAAGTGCTAGGTCTGCATACAAGTCAAGAAGAAATGGTTGCTATCCTTGGCATCCAAAATCATGAATAGCAGGTAAAGTTCCAGGTGAAGCCTTCAAAGGAAATCTTGTAAGTAAATGTCATAAGACCTATCCTCAGGCTTAAAGTCTGGTAAGCCCCTAAGTTTAAACTTACTAACTTGAAAATGAACTTTAGAACTTAGAACCAATCCAATCAATGCAAACTAACGTTTTTTGTGCCACATGGCCAAACATGAGCTATTGGTTTTCTTTTCCATAATTACATGTTAAAAAAAGTCATATTTTGGTAAAGATGCCTAAAGAAGGACTGTTTCCTGGCAGGGCTTTACCCCATCCTTCGAGAAAAGGTAAAAGGTAAATTCCCAGATACCTTTGATAAAGCTATGACTTATGCAAGGGAGAAGGATAGGAAGTTAAAATTCCAAGCTCAACTACAAGGGGGAATGGAGCCTCCACCGCTAGCTCAACCTACGGCAAGGGTAGTAGCAGGGACAGGAGCAACAGACCAAGAGTCCTCTCAAAAAGAAGTACTTCAACGAATCACCAATCAACTAGAGAGCCTGTCCATCAATTTGGTTCAAGGTGTAAGGGCTCCCCAGCCAGGAAATGAACGAAATAGACAAGAAGGACAAAGGCAAGCACGTGAGTACATTTGCTACAACTGTGGAGAGGTAGGTCACGGCATGTATTATTTCCCCCATCCACGACGCTATCAAGAAAATGGTAATCAAAGACAGCCTCCTCGCCAGTAAGTCACTCCTCCTCGATCTAGGCCACTAAATGGACAAAATGCACACGTGGCTCCACCAATCCAAATATTGAGACCCCCTCCTCCACCACCACAAGCACCAGCAGAGATCCCTCCACTACCATTGGGAGGGGAGGACATGGCTGTCTCTGTCATAAGTCTTGACAATGGTAAGGATAAAGGGAAAGAAAAAATGGAGGAAGCTGTTGCCATGCCAATAAAGAGAGTTAGGAGACAAAGAACTGATGAAATGGAAGCTTCAGAGCCGGGTAAAGGGAATGAGGGTTCCTCCCAAGTGATAGGAGACAAGAAAAGGAAGAGTAGGTCAAGGAGGCACATAGGAGTAGAAGACTTTCCACTTGGGGTAGGATCCATACCTTACGACCTGGTAGCAGATGTGAGTAAGCAAGGACCAAAGATTTCATGGGAGCAACTCCTCCACCTTTCCCCAAAGATGCGTAGAACGTGGTGTAAGATGGTCAGCACCAGGAGGGCTAAGGCAAAGTCAGTTGGGTCTATTAGTGCAAGAGGCATGAAGGATATCGTGCCAGTCATTGATGCAAAGATTAAGAGTCAGCGAGTCTCCAATGTGTACGTAGATGGTGGAGCCGAGATTTGTGTTATGACAGAGAAATTAATGCACAGGTTGGGTTTGGAAGTAAACGAGCAAACTTCCTTACAAGCTAAGATGGCAAATAATGTAAGGGTGGCTTATGTGGGAAAGATTAATGGAGTGAAGGTTTCAGCTTTTGGTGTTGCAATCTCATATGATGCTTATGTGATCCCAACTAAGGGGGAGGGCTATCCGCTAATCCTTGGAAGACCTTGGCTTATGGCTATGAAAGCTAGGTAAGATTGGGAGACAGGTTCCCTTGAGTTGCGACCAAATCATAAGGTAAGTGGCAAGCAACAAAAAATTGTGTATGACATGAAGCAGGGTAGACAACAAGACCTAGAGATGGAGACTTCTATGGATGAATGGAGCACAAGCAGTTGCTCTTCATCTGAGGATGAGTCATCTGAGGAGGATGCTAGCTCTTTGGAAGTCATGGGTATAATACTGCGAAACCCAGAAGGAGAAGGTGGTCAAGACTCTCTAAACAAGGAAGAAGCCACAGGCTTAGAGGAGATGCTAGCTAAGGACCTACTAGAAGAAGAGAGAGAACCCTATTTGCAGGTACTAAAGAAGCATGTTGGCCTCTTTATAACTAATTACGAGCACATTAAAGGAGTGACGGTAACCCAACACCATATCCAATTAAAGGAAGGTGCCGTCAACCTTGTTGGTGATGAGGTATTTGCACAGGTTGAAGCTCTAGTAGGTCATGTTTCTGAGTATAAAGAGATGGTTGTGGAGACCTTTACAGAGGGTTTGGATACAGGTTTGAAAAGTGATCAGGTTTGCTTGGCTATGCAGCAAGTGGAGGCAAATGGCAGGGTCTTGCTATGTTATGTGATGCTATGGATACATGTGTTATTGGAGGTTGCTTTACATATATTTTTGTGTCAATGGCGAGGTTTTTTTGAAGTGGACTATACCATGGAGGGTTCTGTAGCAGATGGTAGGATAGATGCTTATGATTCAGGTTTCTCAAGTGATGGCAAGTATGCTTATAGTGGACACGAAGGATTATGGATGCAGGGTGACGAAGCTCCGTGCTATAAAGAGCTGGAAGGGTGGCCTGTCTATTGGCCTACAAGTGCAAAGGAAGTCTTGGATATACATGTTTTACAGGTTGATGGCAATGAGCAATGCTTTACTTTTGATCCAGGTGGATTCTACACCATGCGTGGGGGAGCTTTGAGCTTTCCATTTGACCCTGGAGGGTGATGCAGTAGCAGATGCTTTTTTCTCTATCTCTATCATATCTATATAGCCACTATACTATCATTTTTCTTATACAGTCTATAGCTCTATGTTATATAATTCTCTCTATACAGTCATCTTTTACCTAAATAATACTATTATGGTTGAGCATGAATGCTCAACGAGGGGTTGGGCAAAGAAAAAAAAAAGAAAAAAAGAAAAAGAAAAAAAGAGAATGCTACCAGTGAAAGCGGATATTGACAATGGTTGGGGTATGGCTTTCAAGGGTCTAGGAGACCAGTTGTTAGTCATGGCTGGATACAATTATTCATCAGAAAGGACTAAACAGGGTGCACCAGCCAAGAAAGCAGTAACATGGCAAATTCAATTGGTACCAGGTGGGTAAGTATTCAAGAGAACCCTTTTGTAGCACAACCTACAGCTAGAGCCATCAGATACCTCTAGCTTAAGGGGGAGGTCTATATGATGCATGGTTTTAAGGACCCCTTCTGAAGATGCAATAAAGGAACAGTCAGTTGTTGAGGAGATGAGGATACTCTAGTCCAAGGGATCTCGAAAGAGAAGAAAAATCTACTTCACAAGCACCAAAGAGTAAAAAGTGCCATGGACAGAAGATACGTGGGAACGAGCTCTTATGCATGCCTACAACCTATATCTTACAGGATAGCCCATTCGAGGTGTGAATTTCTAGTGAAATTTACACGAGGATGTTCGTGTGGACTCACAGCACAGCATACTCCGTTTTCACTTTTTTACCGACAGTAAATATTTTTCACCTACATGGTAAATACAAATCACTTTTTACCTACAATAACTTTTTTTACCCATGGTAAATATTTTTTACTGCACCATAAGTATTTGGTGGGTAACAGTTCACTGTTACTAGAAGCAGTGATTGGGCATCAACAATGCAGTTACAGGAGGAGAAAAGGGGAAAATCTTATGGTAAAGGTGAGTCAACAGGGATAAAGACTTTTGAGTTGAAAAGAGACATGCTAATTTTTTCAAAGAACACATGTCAAAAGAAGCCATGGTTGAGGATTTTTTGAGAATTTGATATTCAGGAGGACCCAGCAGGTCCCCCCCTGACATGTGTAGAACCTCCAGTTTCAACAGCCACCTCACCTGCTCTTAAATGCTAGTCAAGGCCTTATCCCCATGTGTCACAATCAGAAAAATCAGCATTTATCCTCCCCTCTCACATCACTCTAGAGAATATCTTGATGGTGACATATCAAGTGACCTAAATCTGTTGACCACTTTAAGCAAAAAGTAACCCCAATCAACGGATTTAAGCATGTTTATCCCTAATCCTAAACCCTCTCAGAAACCTATATAAGGAGGCCTTCTCTCACTCAAAACCAACACTTCACCCACTTCACCAAGCAACGAAGCTATGACGACATTGCTCACAACGAGGAGCTATGGATGGAGCTCCACTCTCTCTCCCTCTCTCTCTCTCCCTCTAGTATGCTACATTACTAGCCCTAAAACCTAAATAAGGAGTCTTCTCTCATGCTCCATGGCCACCATCCTCTCTATCATTCTCTAAGGTATTGATGTGTTGCTAGTAGGATCACACCTACTTGCTGGGTTGATTGTTTTTGACAAGGGATTATGCCATCCTTGGCTTGCTTCTCTATATCCTTGTTATGTATAATCAAATGCCGTTGTATTGTTAAGCTGATGTCTTGTGTATATATATGCTACATAAGGTCCCTAAGCTTCGTTTCTATGTTTTTTGCCATATGTTTTGATGCCATCATAATGCCAGAAGTCTCACTTGCCTATGTGCACTATGTGTGAGGTCCCTAAACCTCTTAATTTAGGGTGCCCCCTTTGTTTTGTTCTTTGCTTGTTTGCATGAGGCGTGGTTTGTGGAGTGTGCACGAGTACAAAGGCCACTTGATTGCACTGCTCTTTTTCCCGCTATCATCTTGCATGAAAATATTTCTATATGAATAAAGAGTATGCAAGATGGTAATGGTGAGTCAATGTACGTAGCATACATAGGCAAATAACGGACACCTAGGTAAAAATATTTTAAAAAATACCAAAATAATTATAAAAAACACTGTATTTAGACCCTATATATAATGAAATATTTACACACAAATGAGCCATAATATATTTTAATTTTATAATAATTTTTTTTAGCTCAACTAGCCCAGTGACTAGGTAAATGAGGGTTTTAAAGGAGATATGGGAAAAAAACCCCTAACTCAAACATGCCTATGTACAGTGAAAGGGTGAGGATAACCATAGTGTTTGAGTGATTTGATAGGGTGAGGTAGCTCACTATAGAAATTTTGAATAGCCAAAAAATGGCTATCATTAGCCCCGCCAGGATGATGGTATATTTATGTACCATCATAAAGCATCTATTCCAAAGAGAGTGATTCAGAGTCCTTGACAAGATTTTCATTGTATGGCCCCTTCAAATTTTGGACAGATTCATGTAGCAAAACAAACATGAGATCTTTGGTAGAAGGCAACTCAAATAAGGCTTTAGCCAATACCCATTTACCTTCCTGGAGTGCTCTTTACCATTTAAGTCCATAAGCTGATAGTAGCTTGAACTGAAAGCCTTCTTGACTATGTATGGGCCCTAACATTTAGTTTCAAACTTGGCTTCAAAAATATTATTGAGTCGATTTTAGCAAGTTAAGACCAATATAAGCTGAATCTTCAGTTTTCTGTCTTTTGCTCATTGAAAGCCCAAATGAGCTCCAAATTATATGAAATTTTGGCTAGGGACTTCTGTTATGCTCTAGGACACTGAGGTATACTCAAATGTCCGTTTTGACCCAGATTTGGCCTATGAGACATTATACGCGTATAAAGTCTTTTGGCTCAGAATGACATTAAATTTTGTAAACAGGCTTAAAATATTGTTTCCAACCCTCCTATGTGGTCAAAAGGGAATTTTGACTTTTAGATCTTGGCATAAGACATTATATGCGTATAAAGTCTTGTGCTCACATTTTGACAAAATTTTGTATGTGAGCTCACAAAATTATCAGATGCTTGCAAGTGAAAGAAAAACAGCTGACAGACGTTATAAATGAACTTCTGACGAAAACCCTGTCAGCTCAAAAAATTCAAGTGCAATTGGATGTTGCAAATGATTCTTTGCAATACTCCGAACAATGATTAAATGATCAGGAAATCTTCTTACGGTAAATAAGAGAGAATCCAACCGTGGGCTCGATCAAAGGAACAAATGAGGTCTATAAAGCATTGGAAAAGAAGAACAAGGACCTCGATATGGAGTTAAAGCTTGAGCAATCTCATTCCAGGGACCTGGCTTTGATGCGGGTCCAGAGAGAAGAAGAGATCCTAAAAGAAATAGCTGAGCTCAAAAGAGTTAACCAGTTCTTGAGAGATGGAAAGCCGGAAACGCTCTCGGGGGATAATTGTGCGAAAGGTGAGCCAAGAAGGCACCGGGCCCCTTGCTGTGAGAGTTGTGGGGAAAAGAGATGCAACAGGCACAATTAACAAGACAAAGCTCAAAACAAACGGTACTCTGAATTCCAGTTTATCCACAATACTCATCATTAATCAATCGTTAATGGAGGCTTAATGCTCCTAACAAGATGAAACCTGGCTTAATCCAGGTGCTAACAAGAAAATTATCAATGACCTGCTTTGTATCGCCTTCTGCTTCTTCTCGGTAAGGCTCAGGAGTTTCTTCTTCCAATGGTCGTCTGATTTGGCTTCTGCTTCCTGATTTTAATGGATGTCTAGGTTAAGGTTTTGATGACTTAAGATGACTTAGTTTAGAGATTAGGCTCATCCGTGTTAAGGGCTTAAGGATTTGGTTTAGAGCGTTTGAGAAGCTTGGCTTAAATCTCGTGATCATCAAGGCTTAAGCTTGGCTTAATGAGATTGGAGATTATGGTCATCAAGGCTAAATATGGCTAGGATTGGCTTAAGGAGTTCAAATTAGGCTCGTCTAATGAACTTGAGGTTAGGCTCTACTCATGCTTTGAGATTAGGCTTTGCTTGAGCTTAAGAAAGATTGGCTCTAAGGATTCGAGAGAATAGGCCTGAGGAGAATAGGATCAGGTCACTTACGAGAGCTTAAGAGCTTTCTCTTGTGAGAGATTATGAGGTTAAGAGCCGATTAAAGATGGCTTAAGAGGTTTTTAAATGAGAGCTTAGGAGATTTCGATGCGCGCATTGGAACATTATGGGCAGATGCAAGATAAGACTTTAGAAAGGATAAATGAAAAGGTCAAAAGGAAGGGTATGAAGAAACATGACTTGGTTTTGTGCTACAACTGTAAACTGGACAAGACATTCCAAAAGAAGTTTCAAATTAAGTGGGAAGGCCCTTTTAAGGTAGTTGAGTGTTTTTCGAATGGTACATATCAGCTGGCTAACCTGGATGGGATTCTACATAACCTGGTTACGTGGGGCCCACATGTGTACACGTAGGACAGCATGTAAATAGTATATCGATTTTCATTACCAGCAATACCAATGTGTTTTTTCTACAATTATAAGGATTTGGTGGAGCGTAAAACTTCTCGAGGAAGATAACCGCAGGTCGACTCCATGAGGTAAGCAGGTGCGTCAAATGACATCTAGTGGCATCAAGAGGTCGAATGGGATCAATACTTGCACATGGATAAGTACGAACACATTGTGGCTGTTTTCTTGTGATAATTATGCAAAACTTTTATCATGAGAATTGTATTTGGGGGCCACTTCACATGATTGCGGGATGCATGATTGGGAAAATTTGAGTGCCATGTGTGCGGATGGATGTAGAAGGGTGACAAAAATGCACTACTTGACCATTTTTTGGCCTGTTCGGGGCCTCCGTGCCCGTTCGAGGTCAATCAAAAGGCCAAAGGTGCCCAAGGGATAAAGTGAAGTGTGGAAACTTGAAAGCCTGCAAAAAAGAGCAGCAAAATATGGAGAGAAGAGGAGGAACAATCGCAACTAATTTTTTTCCGTTTTTGGAGCCTGTTTTGGTCATAAACTGCTTATCCGAGGTCGGATTTGAGCACTTTGATATTGTAGACTGGGGTTTTTTGCCGCTCCAAATGCAATGGTGCTATCCATTTTGACAAATTTCTCTCTCTTTTTTTTTTTGTTTTTGTTGCATAAGTTTCTCTTGTGAGATGAGCGAAGTCTCTACTCCAATTTGTGATTGTATCTGCTATTTGCCCCATTGGTGTTGGCCTAAGCTCAATTGTATCTAAACATCAGAAATATTCCTCTTTTGAGCTGATTTTTTTTTGTATGTGCGTGTGCGTGTGTGTCTGTGTGTTGAGTGGGCAAATGAATAGTCTCTCTTGTTGGAGCTATATATGGCTCACTCTACTGAACTTGGTCTCACCTATATATTTGTATCTTGTCCTCAATATGAATCAGTCTTTGGGAGCGTATATGGTGTGTCTCTTGTCTCGTCTCTCTCTCTTTCTCTCTACATCTCAACATCTCAACATGGTATCAGAGCAGTAATGATCACGCGCCGATTCAATTCATGGTGACAACAGTATGTGTATGCGATTCGCATGTAAGATTCAAAATTGTTACAAATTTTATTTTTGAACCGTACAAAAGGTATTTTATTCCTTCAACAATCAAAGTTTATTGCAGATACTATTCAAAAATTTGGTATGGAATCTGCACATTCATCCAACACACCTTGTCTTGCGAGCTCTAGGAAGAATACTTCTGACAATGGCGGTCAACTTGTCACAAATCAACCTTATGCTAACTTGATTGGATGTCTTCAGTTTGTTGGCATGAACACTCGTCCTGATATTCTGTTTGCTGCTAACTATCTTGGACAACATCTTGCATGTCCTTCTCTTAAGCATTGGTCTGCTGCAAAGCATGTATTGAAATACTTGAAAGGCACTATAGATTTTGGTTTAGTCTATCGACGACAACTCACATCGGATTCTATGCAATCTCTTTCTCTTTTGGGTTACACAGATGCAGACTGGGCAAGCTCACATTTATCTATGCGATCTACTAGTGGAAATTGCTTCTTTATAAATGGTTGTCTTGTTTCTTGGACCAGCAAGAAACAACGTTGTGTTGCAGTTTCTACGACTGAATCAGAATATGTTGCGGCATCACTTGCAGCTCGTGAGTTGATTTGGCTTCGACAAATGCTGGTTGATATTGGTCACTCTCCTCTTTCTAGCACACCCTTGCGGTGTGACAACCAAAGTGCTATTAGTCTTGCAAAAGACTATGTTCAACATAATAAGTCAAAGCACATTGCTGTCCATTATCATTATGTCAGGTATGAAGTACGCAAGGGAACCATTATGGTTGAACACTGTCCAAGTGACCAGATGATTCCAGACATTTTGACCAAAGGCCTCAATGAGTCACGTTTCATCCTTTTGCGCTCGGAGCTTGGAGTTGCTTCGGCCTCACTCTTTCTAGATTAGCTTCTTTTCTATTGTAATAGCTTTGTACATATGACATTGTAATCTTTTAGGTACCATGCACTATGCACACTCCACATTTGCACCTTGTGATATCTAAGTCACTTGAATATTTGTACATAGATGCACAATTCACTTTCACATCATCACCACTGGTTCATATTTCACATTGTATAGGGGCTTGGGTTTTTCCCTTGAACTCCCCAAGGGTTTTTTCATCCAAAGCTAGAGACCTTGGTTTGAGTGGGGGTGTTGGAGCTATATATGGATCACTCTATTGAACTTGGTTTCACCTATATATTTGTATCTTGTCCTCAATATGAATAAGTCTTTGGGAGCGTATATGGTGTGTCTCTTGTCTCGTCTCTCTCTCTCTCTTTCTCTCTACATCTCAAAATCTCAACATCTCTCCTCTCACTCCATTGGTGTGTTCCCTCTCTCTACCAGGTGGGTTGTGTAAGCCAAGTGGTGCCCCATAATGCGTGTGTATGTATCATCCCAAGAGTATGTGTGGGGTGATTATAGAGGCATTGTGTGTGTTTCCATCCCGCTCACAATGCATATGAAGACATGCCAAAAATTACAAGTCACCGATTCTCAACATGTTTAGACCTAAAGTGTAGTGTCTCTTTCCATGAATGCAATGACATATAGTGAGGCGGTCCAGGGCGGCGGGCAACAGGAGAGGCGATCTCTAAACACCCCTCAAGGCTCCCGTGCTGCTCAATTGGGGTTGGGGCAACCACAAGCACAACACAACAACAAACCCACAGCCAAACCCAAACAAGATATGGGCACCACCTAGTTATGGTATGCGAACTAGGATGCAAGAGAGATTTTGTCACAACCAAGAAGATGTGCCACAAAACACACACAAGCAACCTCACAACAAGACACACCCAAAATGGACCACAGAGATCTAGAGAAAAGGGAAGAGAGAGAGGAATGGATCTTGCATAATATCTTATTTGTGACTTGCAAATGGAGATGGCTCGTTATGATGCTATCGCAGAACTTGTATAAAGCTAACTCAATGTTTAGTGAATGCTAAACATTGCCAACACACACACACTGTCTTAGGGTGTGGGAGACCTCTCACCACAATACCCTCTTACAATGGACACAAAATTGGCAATGGAAACACACTGAAACACTTTCTAAGCAAGATAAAAAACGATATAAACTCAAAATTCACAATTCACCTTGAATTCACCAGACCGTATGGCACAAGTGGAGGGACGAAGATCTGATCGCGTTGAATCACGCCTTCGATGCACCAAACCTCAATTTATTGATGAGATGGAGGAACATCTACAATAGTGGGTTTTGAGATTTTTGAATTCATGCTCTCTCACTTGCAATATGTAGCTTGAAAGTTTCTCTTATACCAAAAGCGAACATTAGAAAAGAAATAGACTCATTTTCGGGCCTTTCAACTCTAGTGAGAGAATGCTCCGTAGCCAATAGGAAGAAGGCTAACGTTACGTTGAAAAAGCATTTTTTCTCATTTTGAAAATGTCCATGAAAACCATTTTGGTAAAATTGTCACTATCATCAGAAAATTAAGGCGCTTGATAATGACATCTGGCACAAGCGCCGAGCGCCTTTTTATGACCCAATGTTGCTATCATATAAAGTGAAGTACTTGTACTTGTGCATCTCGCACAAGTATCAATCACCTTTTTATGAAGTACTCGCAATTTCAATTCGAACAGATTGTACTTGATAGTGATTGATAGGTACTATTTATGACTACGAAGGAGTCAGAACCAAGCAAATAGAGGCACTTGAGGGGTCTCTGGGACCTCTATTCCCTTGGCTCTGACCTTATGAGGCCCTAGGATTAAGATATAGCACTTTTTAAGCCCACGAATGCATCCAGAACGTCTAAAAACCATAGGATAGCTCTTTAAAACACTGAAATCTGACGTCTGTAGCCTCTATTCGCTTGGTATTGACCTCATGAGGCCCTAGGATTAAAATATAGCAGCCTCTATTCGCTTGGTACTGACCTCATGAGGCCCTAGCCTCTATTCGCTTGGTACTGACCTCATGAGGCCCTAGGCTTAAAATATAGCAGCCTCTATTCGCTTGGTACTGACCTCATGAGGAATATAGGAGCCTCTATTTGCTTGGTACTGAACTCATGAGGCCCTAGCCTCTATTCTCTTGGTACTGACCTCATGAGGCCCTAGGCTTAAAATATAGCAGCCTCTATTCGCTTGATACTGACCTCATGAGGCCCTAGGCTTAAAAATGCTATATCTTGAGCTAGAGACGTCAGATTTCAGTGTTTTAAAGAGCTATCCTATGGTTTTTGGACGTTCGGGATGCATCCGTGGGCTTAAAAGGTGATATATCTTAATCCTAGGGCCTCATAAGGTCAGAACCAAGAGAATAGAGGTCCCAGAGACCCCTGAAGCGCCTCTATTCGCTTGGTTCTGACTCCTTCATAGTCTTAAATAGTACCTATCAATCACTATCAAGTACAATCTGTTCGAATTTAAATTGCGAGTACTTCATAAAAAGGTGATTGATACTTGTGCCTCTATTCCGTGGCATTATTTTTGTATTTTGAAAACAACTCTTATATGTTTTCTCTCATCGCACATCACATCACTCATTAAGATTCACAGACATGGAATTTTGTGTACACTTAAGTTGGGCTCTCGAAAAGCATTTTGTACGAGCATACATTTAAGTGATTGAGCAAATTTTACATATGTACTATGAGAAATAGAATTCCAAAAAAAAACTTTTGCATTTTTCATAATTACGTCTCTCTATGCTGAGTTGGCGTTTCTTACAGGGCCCAAAATTGAGTCCAAGTTTCTCCTAATGGCTCACAAAGTGGTTGCTACGCCTAAGTCTCTCCTCATGCATAGAGTGTTGGGGTGCTATGTGAGATATTGGAGGTTGTTTTACAAGAAGGAGAGGGGCCTATTTATAGGTTGGAGACCCCTCATTGAGATTATTGGAAATCCTAATTTACAATCTAAGAAATCAAGATTATGATTTTTTTGAATATCAAAACATTGCGGGCCTTCTTTGTCTGCTTGAGTCATGGATGTGGGATCAAAAGAGAACATTATTAATGGTAGATAAGGTGAAAGTAAAGTTTTAAGTAAGGGGCGAGAGAGAGAGAGAGAGAGAGAGAGAGAGAGAGAGAGAGAGAGAGAGAGTTACTATGCACATGTCTTGAGGTAAGGTGTCTTTTATGGTGAGTTCAATGGCTATTTTGTGCTAATATGTTAGTGGTTAGTGTTAGTAATCACTAGAAGGTTAATGATATATCTACAATGGGTAGAATAGGGTGGATGGTTGAATGAAGTGAGGAAATCCTTGTGATGGTGAGGCTTGAAAAAGTTTTTGACTGACTGTGTAGGTCCTCAAAACTACTATCGATCTTCTTCTTCGTCTTCTCTTCTTTACGCCACTACCACCAAGGTTGATTATCGTGATGAAAATGGAAATTTGGTTGATGAGATCTCTTTATTTACAGAGGTTAAGCATGGTTTACATTCTGAATTTTATGTATATAGAGAAGGGGTAAGATGGAATTGTACCGTTGAAAGTAATAGAGAGAGGCATAGAGATGGTGTATGTACATGGAGAGCTCATATGAGAGCTATGGAAGTAAGAGGGGAAGTTATCGTGAAGAAGATGAGAGAAACCATGAAAGGTGCAGGTTTGAGTGAGGGATTGAGAGGAATGAATGTGTGTGTGTGTGTGTGGAAGTTTGGAAAGAGGTGAGAGAAGACTATGGGCTACTTGTGAGAAAAGTGGGCAGACTGGGGTCCACTCAAAAAATCCTAGCTCAGTGGTGGTTGCTCAAAAAATCACCAAAATGTTTGAGGTGATTATTCAGCTCTTGGTCCACATTTTCTTTTTTGACCACCACTCCAAATTCATAGTGGAGATGGATATAAAAAATCCCACCTCTCTCTCTCTCTGTCTCTCTCTCTCTCTCTCTCTCTCTCTCTCTCTTTGTCTCTCGTATGATGCCTACGATTACCGGCCTTGCCCTCTTTGAATTATCCGTCATGCTTTGATTTGCCTTCTTGGCCGCCCTCTCTCTCTCCATCTCTCTCACAACTCCTCTCTTACATGGGCTCCTAGGGGGGCACTAGCGACATGGCTAGTTCACCCTTCCTTAGCCTAATCCTTTGCTCCAAAAGGTTAGAGCCCCATCCGACCGTGGGAAACCACTCTTGTGTGGGACTGCCATGTCATCATTTCTATAGCATCACCGTACAACACTGTGATTTCCGTCATTCTCCACCAACTGTCAAAACCAGCCAGCGCCACCCCAATCACCACCTACCGCCGTGCTCTTGGAGTGCACGTCTCTCTAGAGTGGATCGAGAAAGCATTGGGCTTATGGCTGTAGACGGAGAAGTAGAAGAGGTGTGAACTGATGGAAACCCATTCAACAATTTAAAATGAATAAGACAATTTATTGATTCTTAGAGATATTTGTAAGAGAATATCACAGATCAAAACAGAGTTAAAGGCTTAAATCCAACTTAGAATAGATATAAACGCTTGATCGAGGCTGGCGAATAGAAGATGTTTCCGTTCATCGAATATATGGAACCTTTAAAACAAATTAGTTGCATTTCAATGTTGGTATGCCTGTCGAATTGAAATCCCTCATCCAGATAACCCAAACCCTGATGAAAACAGTTGCAATCTGTCATCCTGCTAATCCTTTCTCATACCCTTCTTCTTCTTCTTCGAATCCTTTTGTCTCCGTCAAAAAGTCCCTTGTTTTCTCTCTCTACCAAAACTCTTCCCCACAATGCCCCCTAAACCGTCCTTTAAGACATGTCCTCTCCTATTTTAGCCTCCCTCATCTTTATTTAGCTTTTTCATAGCATGTGTAGTTATCACGTTTCCCTATTTTTTGGACCCTAGATGCTATTATTAGCTCTACTTAACCTCCATGGGTCAACACTTATATGTTGGTACTAGTACTATTGGAACTCAAGAATGGCTCTTGAGACTCTTTGACACTGAAAAGTGGAACTATAAATACTAGATCTTGAGACTCTCTGACGTTGAACACTGGAACTACTAGTATTGGCTCTCGAGACTCGGTTGAGATAGTATGGCACTGTGGCAGTCGATACTTGCTCTCGAGACTGGCTCTTGAGAATCTTTGACATTGAACATCGGAAGTGCCTGTATTAGCTCTTGAGACTGGCTCTCGAGATACTTTGACACTGGCACTAGACACTAGCGTCTCGAGATACAGGCTCTCAAGACACCTGACTTGGAGACATTGGCTTCTCGAGATTGTCTCTCGAGACTCTGATGCTTGAGACACTCTGGCACTGGCACTAGCTTCTTGAGATATAGGCTCTCGAGACACCGGAACTGGAGACACTAGCTTCTCAAGACTCTCATGCTTGAGACAATCTGGCACTGGCACTTGACACTGGCTCTTGAGTTACTCCAACACTGGCAGTGGACACTAGCGCTCAAGAATCTCTGATGCAGAACACTCGAACTTCCACTACTTGCTCTCGAGAGTCTAACGCTCGAGATACTCTTGCATTGGCATTGGACACTGGCTCTGTAGAACCTCTAACGATGAACACTAGAGCTGCAGGTAATGGGACTGGTATTACTGTACATAATTTTGACAAAACCTCAAATTTGTATGCAAATTTTCATCTTTCACTCCATGCTTGCAAAGAGGCATGACATCCAGCCCCTCTAAACCGGCACATCCTCCAGTATGTGCAAATCTTTAGAATTTATCTATGGCGACTTTATCATCAGAAGATGCATATTCATCATTTAAATCTCTATCTTTAGACACAATGAAGTTTTCATCTCCAATTTGAAGCTTTGCATCCCTTTTCTTATATATTATGAGGCGTTTTCCCACAATTGGAATCTTTAACTTTGTACCATCCATTTCACATAATATATAGGTAGTATTAAGGAAAGCAAGCTTGACCACATAAGGCCAAAACCATTTTGCACATAGCTATATACTGATTACCGAGACTGTTATCATAAGTAAGAACCCAATCCCCTTCTTGAATAGCTCTTGATCTTAGCCTGTGCTTTTTGTCAAAATTATCCTTGTTCTTTAAACAAGCATCTCTCAGTTTTTCCCTTGTGTTCTTCACATCCTAGTTTCTCCTTTCCAATTGCTAAATTTGCAAAAATCCAGTAGATTTTCTCTGCTCATTTCCGTATCCTAGGGAAATATACTCCATGTAGCTATTGTCTCCTCAAGAGGCATAACAGGTTTTTCACCATACATGAACTATGATGGCAGGAACCCGTAACAATACTGTTTTGTGTGGTACGGTTAGCCCATAAAGCATATGGTAGTAACCAAGGCCAATCACCACTATTTCTTTTGCATGCTTTAGCCAGTGCTTTGATAATGGGGGGATGTCCCCTCTCACTTTTTCCATTGCCTTTCCGGTTATAAACCATTGGTTTGGTCTAGGCTAGGAAATGGTCTATGCCAGGCATAGGCGTAGGCAAGTGTAGTGGAGAAGGCTAGGGTATATGCCAAGATCCTAGGTAGCCAAAAGGTAGCTGAAGTGTCTGTTTAAAACGGTTTTTCAGGCCAAAAGTGCTACAAGATGGTCTAGATGGGATGGCAGATGGAGGTACACAAAATGCCAAGTCAGTGCTCTGGAAGGTAGTGTTCAGTGTGCTCTAGAAGTCAATCCAGATGGCTCGTCAAAAGGAGCCCCGATGTGCAAGATACTGAAGTTTAAAGATAGAGTGTGTAGCAGATCCCCAACGGACAGGGCATTTGGGAATATGTGTCCCAGATAGGTGTCAGTGGATACATGGGTAGCGCTCGAGTTGTGGAGCATGCCGGTCTTCTCGGATTTCCAATCGGAGCTCTAGTTAGCAAGTTATGGTCAATTGAAATTTTTTCGAGGACCAGTTATGAGCCCACTTGCCCGCAAGGCGGGATGCACCATCTGGCATTTTTTTTGGCCTCTCCAAGGTTCCCAGATATTTTGTGCATCATGTGGAGCTAGCACAAAACAACAACTTGTTAATCGGGTTCATGGTCAGCAAGATATGGCGAGTCAAAATTAGTGGCAGGTGCTAGGAAGGACAATGCAGGCAATTTCCTTGATTTTTGGACGGCCTCGGATAGTGAGCTCAAAATCGGCATAAGGCGGTAAGATTTTTCTGACCTGAGACCGGCACAGTGTGAATCCAACGGGCTTTGAGACTAAAGGAACGAACATTGGAGTAAAGTATGAAAAGTTTATGAAGTGTGTGTGTGTGTGTGTGGGGGGGGGGGGGGGGGGGGGGGGGGGGGGTTTTTCAAAAGGTTTTCCCAAAAACATTCTACCCATTGGCATCACAAAGGTGGGCTAGCTCCGTGGAGCTGTGGCCATCGCTGGCCCTTATGGATGCTGAGAGTTGACTTTGCCGAGCGGCGTGCAGCCTTGTGTGGATGGATATGGTGGCGCTTTTGCATAGTAAGCGGCACGTGGTGATGGCCCTGCCCGGTGGTGCACCCGAGTTGCAGGTGGTGACGTGGCCCCAGTCGAGATGGATGTGAAGCTGAAGGCGCTTAAGCAAGATTTCAAAGAAGAATTCAATCTATTTTTAGGTCATTTTGAAGAGTGATGGGTAGAATTAGCGACAACCATGCAATTGGCTAATGGAGACTACTTCAAGCTAGATAAGTTCATGGCGATTCTGCACCCTAAAGTGAGAGAAAAGGTCGATTCTGAGAGCCCCGAGAATTACAATGGTGCGATAGCGATTGCCCAATTACAGAGAAGAAAGATAAAGAAGAAAATTGAGGAGGGTGTGTCACGATGGCCCATGTTTAATCGTAGAGAGTCCGCGGGAGGCTATACACGAGGCAAATCATGGAAACCGAGGTGTAGCTGTTGTGCCACAAAATTGGGTGAACACGGTGCAAGATTTGTCCCCTCTTGGCTTAGTGTGATGGATAGAGGACAGCCAAGAGGAGCAAGGGGCAGGGCAAGGCCGCTGCCAATACAATTGCAGAGAAGAGGGGCACTATGCCCCCGATTTTCCTCAACCACAGAGAGAGAGAGGCGGTATCTACCTGCTGTTTGGCAGAGGTCGAGGTCAAGGGAAATTTAATGGCCCCAGAGAGCAATCGGTGGAGAATCCTGTGCAGCCAGTTTCTCCAAACAGAGGTGAAGTCCCAAGAGTGAACATTATCGGAGTGGATAAGCAGGATGTCGAGATTTTGGTCAATAAGAGAACCAGAGTTGAGAGAGAGACAGAAACATAGCGGGAAACCAGGGCCCGCAAAGGAAAAGAGACGCTGTACAAAGGTAGAGAGTAGCCCGAGCATAGAAAAAGAAGGAGGCATCACAAAATCAAGCAGGCAAATTTTCAATTAGCGCGTGGTTATCCCGAGTACAATCTGGTAAATGATGTTCATAATAAAAAAGAAAACATTACTTTTGGTGAGTTGCTAGCTTTAGATCCAAAGTTAAGGAGGCAATGGTCCACAAGTGTTAGCACCACGCTTCAAAGAGCTAAGGGGAATGTGCAAGCAGTGTGAAATATGTCTTTGAGGGTAAGTAACCCCACTGATGTTCTTCCACTGGTGGATGCGATTATAGAAAAGTGGATGCAAGTACAAGCCTACATAGACGGTGGAGTGCAGGTTGTGTCATGACAGAAGCAGCCATGAAAGAAACATGAGTCAATGTAGTAGTCAAGTCAAATGTGCGCATGAGGATGGCCAACCATACTAAGTCCAGATGTCTGGGTGTGGCTCAGGATGTGAAGGTTAAGGTGATGGGCATAGAGTGCCTGATAGAATTTTCTGTGATGAAGGCAAGAGATAATGCTTATCCAATCATTTTGGGTAGTCCATGGCTTTTGGCGATAAGAGCTAAGCAAGAATGGGAGAGCAAAGTGTTCACCTTGCCTGACAAGGAGAGGGGAAGGCAAATTGTGCTTGAATTGAAGACCAAGGAGAGCAGTTCTCATCCTATGGCAGTTAAAATGAAGGCGACACGACTAGCTACAAATACAAAATAGAGACGGGCTATGACGAAGGCTATACTAGCACAAAGGAAGAGGAGAGCGAGGACAACATGCTGAGGATAGATGCAGACTTATTCAAAGTCACCATAGATGACCCCCCACCTAAAGAAGAAGGTATGCACCCTCAAGCTCATGGTTTAAGCATAGAGGAGGTTTCAAGCATGCTAAGTGAAGATTTGACCAAGGGTGAAAAGGAGGGTCATGCTCAACTATGTGAGTCCTATCCAAACCTGTTTGCAATTGAGTACAAGCATTTGCAAGGTGTAAAAGAGGTAGAGCACAAGATTGTTCTTAAGGAGGGACATAGGCCTAAACCACATAAGCTGAGAAGACTAGGAGGCCCTTTGGCAGGGGATCAATAAGTTGTTGGATGCAGGCATCATATACCCTGTGAAAGAGTCAGAGTGGGTCTCACGAGTGGTCATAACCCCTAAGAAGAATAGAAAATGGAGAGTGTGTGTTGACTACAAGCCCCTCAATTCCGCGACCAAGAGGAATCACTATCCATTGCCATTTCAAGGAAAAATCCTAAACCAGGTGGCTGGACATGACAGATACTTGATTATGGATGGTTTCTTGGTGTACTTTCAGATAGGGATTTCACTCGAAGAATAATCGAAGACCACATTCATATCTCCCTGGAGTTGTTTCACCATTTGGATTGGTGAATGCATGTGCCACCTTTCAAGATTGGATGAATAGGGTATTTGGTCCATACCTGGGCCGATTTATCAGCGTCTTCATGGATGATATAGGTTGCTAGAGTTCAAGATTGGGCACCTATCGAAGCTGCAGTTATGCTTTCAAAGGCTTGATGAAGAAAGAGGTCAGTTGAACCCCAAGACGTGCAAGCTAGCACAGTCTCGAGTGCAGTTGTTAGATCATGTGGTGTCACCAAACCGTATAGAGGTTGATCCCGAAAATGTAAAGGTGTTGGTGTTGATGGAGCCGCCATCAGATGCTCAAGGTTTGGCTTCATTTGTTCATAAGCTGAAGTATCTATCATGTTTCTTTTGGATGTTGTGGCAATATGTGCATCCTCTTCAAAAGAGGGCTCAATAGGTGCATGGTTTTGAATGGGATAAAGAAGCTCAGTAGGCTTTTGATAGGGTCAAGGAGATTTTGTGTCAGTTGCCAGTGGTGTGTCCTCCAAATCGAGAGGACGACTTCTATGTGTCTATGACAGTGGGCACAGTTTCTATTGGGGCGGTTCTACTACAAAAGTTAGGGAGAAACTACAATCCGATACATTTTGAAAGCAGGGTGATTAGCCCAGGAGAGGCTACCTACATCGAAGCAGAGCAATGGGTGATGGCTCAGGTCATCACTTGCATGAAGTTCAAGGTGCATTTAATTGTGCGCAAGTTTTTTGTGTTGACAATCTATTGCTAGAGGCACTGCTACATTTGAAGCTAGGAAGGAGGATTATGAAGTGGGTGTTGGAGCTATAAGAGTTCAAGTTTGAGTTCAAGGTAGATCACACAAGCCAGTCTCACTTGGCAGACATTCTTGTCAGCAAGGTCATCGATTTGTCGGCCTATCCAAGTGGTGCGAGATGAGGCTAAGGAGGAGGCGGATTTGGAGGATGCTTTTACAATGTGGTTTGACGGAGCGCATCGAAGGGTAGTACAGAAGGCAGGAGGGGGTGTGGTGATACACGACCCACACGGAAAAGATATATTTTCAAAGGAATATGATCTAGAAGATTTCCACACCAATAATGAGGTGGAATATCTCACTTTGCATCTAGGTTTAAAGAAGTGTATAGAGTTTGGCATTTCAAGGTTGGTAGTGAAGGGAGATGCGTTGTTAGTCATCAAGCAGCTGTTAGGCCAATGGCAGGTAAAGTGAGATTCTTTGAAGCATTGGTTCTTTTCCATCAAGAAGATGATAAAATCTTTTGAAGAGGTCCAATTCAAACATGTGAGAAGAGAGCAGAACCAAGAGATGGATTAGTTAGCAAGTAGCACAGTACAGGTGCATGTTGCAGGTTTATATGTGGCCCCAACCACTTATGCAGGTAGGGAGACACTAAAGGAGATTGAAGGGTTTTTGAGTACAAGAAAATGTTCAGAGGGTTTGTCCAAGTTTCAGAAGAGAATAGTGGTGCAAAGGCCCGCAAAATTCACAATGGTAGGTGAGGATCTCATGAACTATGGGCGTGACTGAGTTCTTAGAAGGGTGTTGTACAAAGACGATATAGGAATGGTGATGGAACAATGCCACAAAGAAAGTGGACATCAAGGCAAGGACCAAGTTCTAATACAAGTGCTTAGAGCAGGCTTTTGGTGGACTTCCGTGGTGGTGAAGGACGCACATCACTGGTGCAAGATGTGCCACGAGTGTCAGACTGTAGGTGAAAGATGATTGGTAGTGGAGTCACAAGGCACCATCATTGCACAAATTACTTTTGAGAAATGGGGTTTGGATGCCATAGTTCCTCTACCAAAGTCTAGAGTGGTAAGAAGTATGTGGTGGTATCCATTGACTACCTTACAAGGTGAGTTGAGGCCAAGGCTGTGAAGGAAGTAAATGCTAATGTGGTGGCTCGCTTTGTGTCCAAAAACATCTATTGCCGGTTTGGTGTTCCCTGGGTGTTAGTTTTTGATAGGGGTGAGGGGTTTAGAAGCAAGCTCATGAATGCATTAGTGAAAAAGATAAAGACTCAACAAATCCTCGCCCTATCACCCCCAATGCAATGGTCTAGTCAAGAGTGCTAATGGGAAAATTGTCAAGATGTTAAGGAAGTACGTGTACAAGTAGGAAGCTCAGTGGGAGACAAATCTAGAGAAGTGTCTGTGGGCGTATAGAACATCCTATAAGGTTGCTTCAAATTTCACTCCATTCAAGATAGTCTATGGTAAGGAAGCTGTGTTGCCAGTGCATGCACAATTAGGCGCTTTGAAGGGGATGTGGCGTGCCAATGCCACTCAACAAGCGGTTCTACAGGATTGGATAGCCAATTTAGAGGCTTTGTAGATGGACGGAGAGGGAGCAACAGACTACTATGTGAAGGAGAGAGAGAAGTGGGTTGCCAAGTTCAATTAGAACCTGCCAGACAAGAGGATAGAAGAAGGAGACCTAGTCATGAAGTACGAAAGCTACCTGGATTTCACATTCCTGAAAAAGTTCAAGAAGAAGTGGACATGTCCATATAAAGTGCAAAAAGCCTTCCCGAAATGGAACCTATCAATTGGTAACAACAAATGGCAATCTTCTTAGGAATAGGGTGAACCGTGTGCGGCTCAAATTGTAGTACCCAAGGTGCATCAAATTGTAGTCAAGGGGGGTGGGTAACCCACCTAAAGCATGCGGTGTGGGAGATAAAGGAGATGAAGCTTTTGTACATAGCTTGTACATACAGTTATGGTTGTGAGTGCTTTTAATCATCAGGTTGGTGTGCCAGTTATAAAGTTTTGTACATATGCTTTTGGTCAAACATAAATGTTCGACGAGGGGGTTGGGCAATGATGGTGCAACAAAATTTGTTCTAAGCTAGGAAATGGTCTATGCCAGGAAGAGGAAACAGGCAAGTGAAGTGCAGAAGCCTAGGGCAGGTGCCAAGATCTTGGGTAGCCCAATGATAGCTCAACTGTATGTTTAAAATGTTTTTTTAGGCCAAAAGTATTGCGGGATGGTCCAGATGGGATGGAAGATGGAGGTGCCCAAAATGCCTAGTCAGTACTTTGGAATGTATTATTCAATGTGCTCTAGAAGCCAGTCCAGACGGCTCGCCAAATGGAGCCTCGATGTGGAAGATACTGAAGTTTAAAGATAGAGTTTGTAGCAGATCCCCGACGGACAGGTGGCCCAAGCAGGTGTCAGTGGATACATGTGTAGTGCTCAAGTTGTGGAGCATCTCGTCTTCTCGGATTACCAATCGGAGATCTGGTTAGCAAGTCATGGTCAATTGAAATTTTTCGGAGGGCTAGTTATGAGCCCACTTGCCCCCAAGGGGGGATGCGCCATCTGGCATTTTTTTTTTACCTCACCAAGGTTCCTGAAGATAGTATGCATCATGTGGAGCTAGCACAAATCAACACTCTTGTCAATCAGGTTCATGGTCAGCAAGATATAGCGAGTCGAAATTAGCGAAAGGTGCTAGGGAGGACAATGCAGGTAATTTCCTTGATTTTTGGACGGTGTCGGATAGCAAGCTCAAAAGAAGCTGAAGGTGGTAAGATTTTCCCGACCTGAGACCGGACCCGAGACCGGCACAGTGGGAGTCCGACAGGCTCTGCAACTCAGGGGACCGACTTTGGAGTAAAGTATGAAAATTTTATGAAGTGGGGAGGGAAAGTTTAGTAAGAATGTTTTTCAAAAGGTTTTTTTTTAAAGGCCATGAAGACTTACCCAAAGGGGGTCTGCTGCCACGTGGCAAAGAACAAATCCCACATGGGGAGCCGCAGGTCGCGAGTAAGGGATATATGATCCAAAGAAAGTCTTCCCATTGGCATCACAAAGGTGGGCAAGCTCCGTGGAGCTATGGCGATGGCGGGCCCTTATGGGTGCTGCGAGTTGACTCTGTTGGGCGGTGTGCAGCCTTGCGTGGATGGAGATGGTGGCGGTTTTGCGTAGTAAGCGGTGCACGGTGACGGCCCTGCCCAGTGGTGCACCCAAATAACAGCATATGGATGTGGTGATGTGGCCGCCTACCGACAAGGGCCCGATCCCACCACCCTTGGAGGGCCCTTTTTAAAGGCTATTGAGGGGAGAGGCATTAGCGACCTCGCTAATGCCCCCCTCCCCGAGACGTGAGATAAGGAGGCAGGTCCTGTGATGAAATGAGGTAGGCTGAGGCACAGTGGAGAGTCCCACTAGAGAGAGGGACAAAAAAATCCTGAGGGCCACCAGGCATACAAGGCCGAGCAAAGGCCAAGGCAAAAGCAAAGGTAAGGCCGGACCGAAAAAAGGTGACGAGGAAAGAGAAATAGAGGAAGAGGGGAAGCAGGTGTGAGCAAAAGGAGCAATGCAAAGTGGACATTCACAAAGAGGTAAAAATAATGAAGAACAAATAATAAAATAGCCCAGGGGAATAGCGACATCGCTAATGCCCCCCCAAAGTGCAAAAGAGAGAGAAGGAGAAAGCAGATAAAGCAAAACGGTGCCCCCTTCCCAAAGATACAAAATCAAGGTGCCAAATGGACCAATTAAAGTGTAAATTCCAAAATTAAATCCCCCCTATGAAGATCATTTTTGGATCAAATTAGTGGCTTTTTTGTGCCGTTTGAAGCCTGCAAAGCAGAGTTCTTTGACAAGCTAACCCCTTTGTAAATTTTTCTTAAAAATGGCCATAGTGATGGAAGTGCAAGCCAGTGTACATGTTTTTTGAAGTGCAATCAAGCCACCGTGACCCCCTCTTGCTGTTGTTTCCC
The DNA here is from genome assembly GCF_014529385.1 of Adiantum capillus-veneris. Lineage (NCBI taxonomy): Eukaryota > Viridiplantae > Streptophyta > Polypodiopsida > Polypodiales > Pteridaceae > Adiantum > Adiantum capillus-veneris. Next base: position 102,288,382 of record NC_140946.1, read on the forward strand.
CTTCCCCCCTTCTCTTTCTCCTGCTTTCATGTTTCCCCTCAGTGCCGACTGTGTGGATGTGTGTGCCCCCTCGGACCGACGGTGTTTTGTGTGAAAGAGTGAGATTGAGCAACTGTGAGTGTGTGTAAGGGTGAAGAGAGACCATGTCAGTAGGTGTGTGTTGTGTGGTGGGTTTGTGGAGTGTGAGAAGAGTGGAAATTGAGCATGCGGTGGTTTTCTAGTGTAAAATGTTTGTCTGAAGGTTTTTTCGAGAGGATAGGGGTGATGTGGATACCCTGAGCTACAGAGAGGCCCTTGTGTTTGTGCCGGGCATGTTCCCCCATTCCCCCTCTCTACTATAGTGATCGATAACTTGATACCTAGATGAGCAAGGAATTCTCTTGCCTCATAAGCATGAAGTTCTCCTCTATCTACAATAAGTTTTCCAATACATCCGTATTTGCATATTATATCTTCAAGTAAAAACTTGCATACCACACTTGTAGCTTTAGTTTGCAAATCCCTCCCTTCAACCTGGTTTGTCAAACCTTCCCTGGCAAGCACAATATACCTCATTTGCCATAATTTTGTAGGCCACATTGTAATCAAATTGACTACCCATTTGAAATGCATACACACTGGATATGTTGGATGTAACCCATCCCGGTGCTTTACATTTGAATACATTTGACACACATTACATGTTTCAATAAAGTGTAGCACATCTGTATACATTCCCTTTCACAAATATCGATCTTTGTTTTTAGTGAAAGTGGCCCAAACTCCACTGTGACCTGCCCACAATGACTCGTGGAACTCTTTAAGTACATGGAGTTGTGTTACCCTATCACAAACCACGCATCGAGGGGCTCCTCTTTACTTCTTTGGATGTCTCCATAGAAGCCCATCCTGTAAAAAATATCCATAAGCCTTCTTACGGTTTTGTTTAAACTCTTGAATGGTCCAATTATCTTGCTTCTTGAGTCTACTCAAATAGTTTCCAATTAGTAACCATTCACCATCATAATTTTCATCCACAAAGGACTGTAGTGGACAAACCATACTTTTACATTCTCCATTCATTTGTGTAGAGGTAAAAAAAATCAAGCCCACATATTCACATTTTGAAATCATAGTCTCCTCATCCTCAAATCTGACCCCGGACATGTCAGCTACCAAATTATCTTTGCCTGCAATGTGATGGAACTAAGGATCTAATGACTTAATATATGCAATTCAATGTAGCATATCTATGTCTAGTGTAGAAAAACTTGTGATCATCCCGAGTAATGGGAAGCAGTTTGTCTCCACTATTATAGAAGCATTAATAAAGTACTCATTATCACACCTTAGGAGGGTAGTTGCTACATCCCAGAGTCTCTTTTTCACTTGTGGATATGCTCTCTTCCAAGCACTTAATAATTTGGCACCAAATTTGATAGCATACCTTTTTCCCTCCTCATCATCTTGCCCAATAGCCCACCCAATACTTGTGGGACTCGTGTCAACCGTCACAATGATTGGCTTTCCACTTTTTTAGTTTGCTTTCCTTAATGTAGGAGACTCTTGTAACATCCTCTTTAGTTTTTGAATAGTCTTTGAGTGTTCTTCTTTCCAAGTGTGTCTTGGTCCCTTTCTGAGCAGTTGGTATATAACACCTCTGCAACATGTTAAAAATGCGATAACTAAATCAAGTAAAAAACACATGCACCTAAAAATGTTTTCACTTCTGTAATTGAATTGCATGTCTCTTTTATTCTTTGAATAGCATCCACTTTGACAGGGCTGGGTCTTCTACCAGATGGTCCACATAAGTGCCCTAGAATCAAGACTTCTTTTAGATGATATTATTAGCTCTATTTAAGCTCCACGACTTAACACTTATATGCTCGTACTGGTACTACTAGAACTTGAGACTAGCTCTTAAGACTCTTTGACACTGAACACTCAAACTACTAGTACTAGCTCTTGAGATTGACTCTCGAGACTCTTTGATGATAAACATTGGAACTGGTACTACTAGAACTTGAGACTAGCTCTTAAGACTCTTTGACACTGAACACTCAAACTACTAGTACTAGCTCTTGAGATTGACTCTCAAGACTCTTTGATGATAAACATTGGAACTCTGAGTACTGGCTCTTGAGACTCTTACATTCGAGATGCTCTGGCACTGGCACTGCTCTAAAGATTTGGCTCTCGAGAATCTTTGATGATGAACACTGGAACTGCTAGTACTCTCTCTCATGACTCGCTCTCGAGATACTATGACACTGGCTCTGGACACTCGATTCTTGAAATACATGCTCACAAGACATTGGAAATGGAGACACTAGATTCTTGAGACTGGCTCTCAAGACTCTGATGCTCGAGACACTCTAGCACTCGCACTGGCTTCTCAAGATATAGGCTCTTGAGACATCAAAAATTGGAGACACTGGCTTCTCGAGACTGGATCTCGAATGTCTGAAGCTCGAGACACTTTAGCAATGGCACTGGACGGTGGCTCTTGAGACTGGCTCTGAAGCTGAACATTGGAATTGCCAGTACTGGCTCTCGCGACTGGCTCTCATGATACTCTGACACTGGCACTAGACACTAGCTCTCTAGCTCTTGAGAATCTCTCACGCTGAACACTGGAACTGTTAGTACTCGCTCTCGAGAATCTGACGCTCGAGATACTCTAGCACTGGCTCTTGAGACTGGCTCTCAAGAATTTATGATGTTGAAAATTGGAGTTTCCAGTATTGGGACTGGTATTACTGTACATAAGTTTGTCAAATCTCAAATTTGTATACAAATTTTCATCTTTCACCCCATGCCTGCAAAGCGGCACGACAATGCATGCATCGCATGAAAGAGGGGCCTCCATAGCCATGAGAAGGGAGATCTCTCTCCCTAGCTTGACATCCCAACTAGCACCCCAATCTTGGACTTATACCCCATGCTATGGAGTCCACTTGCACATGTGGAGAAAGCACGTGCCACATGGCATTCCTAGCTCCATGTCCCTCCAAAGCTTCAAAACAAATCTCATTCTATGAAGGAAAAACCCATCTTAGGGTGCCAACTTGGTCAACCTCCCATCTTCTACCAAAAGCTCCATTTGCTAGAGTTCAAGCCACACTTTGCAAGCTTTGTGGTGTGCAAATCCCACAACTTTAAAAATTCATCAGGCTCACAAACCGAGGCCATAAAAAAAAAACACCTGGTACTTTTCCTTAGGAAACTACCCCCAGCTTTGTCTAGTGATAACTTGGCACTCGATAATCAGAATGGAGAGTTGTCACTTGCTAATCATTTACACATTTCACACAACCTTTTTGGACATGGTCGAGGAAAAAAAGATGCCACATGTAACGCCCTCCAATGCAACCACCCCGGCCCATAACTGGCCCTCAACAAATCTTCAAATGGCCATATCTTGCAATCTATAACTTTGATCCGCAATCCAAAAAGATAGGCATGAGTATCAACTCAAACACTATGTGATGTCTATCCACCACTAACATCCACATGGGCCACATGTTCCCATATGACTTTCCCATCTCAAATTTGCAACCACTTCCAGCTTTAATCTGCAATAAATTTCTCACCAAGGCTCTATTTGATGAGCCATTTGGACTGGTTCACCCAGCACTTCAAGCTCTATCTTTTTAAGTAGAAAACCAGCTCCTCATTCAATCTTCACCTATCATCCCAACTAGTACACTTTGAGATACTTTTACTATACAAAAGCCCACATAATGCATCCGTTTTTACTAATCTAATGCCATAAGCAGTTCTAACATAGATTATAGATTTCCCAAAGTTCATAGATACAAGCAGAACTTTGTTTTCATCTTGTGCCTACGAAGAGGCATGATAGCGCATCGACGTTTGTCTGAGGGGAGCGAGCGGGGGGGGGGGCAGAGTCCCCTATTTTAGAGTGGGCCACCCTAGAAGCACACAACAAGGATGCTGACGCACCCATGCTAGACACGCATGGGTCTCACTATAGAGTAAATTATAGCAGGGAAGTGGAATTTTGGATAGCACAAGGCATGGTGTTTTGATGCCATCTTCAAATTGTTATACACTCAACGTATAAGAATTATTTTGTAAAATTCAGATATCAGTGGCCCGATCATGCATGCTACATCTAGAACGCATTGCATGCTGGATTCCCAAACGTTCGTTGCATGCTCGATTCCCAAACGTTTGCAAAATGACATTTTTTGTCACAATGGTTGGAGGGCGACATTAAATTTGTTAAAAAAACAAGCAGTCCAATGTACGACGTGCCATGGACAACGAGGCTAGAGATCCAAACATGAGCTAATCATGAAGCAACATGGCAGATGCGGAGTGGGAGTGGGCCATGCAAGAAAAGGGTGAACAAGCTGCAACGGGCTCATCCTATAGAAAACACCGCAAAGCTTGGGATAGACAAACTCCCACACACTATAGTATGGGAGGTAGAGCAACATGGAAGGACAAATATGTATGTTTGATTAACTTTTTTCTCTCTCCTTTTCCATTTATTATTCCGCGATAATAGAAGCGGTTCTCAATTTTTTTGCTCTTTAACAAAACTTTCCTAGGTCTCATGTATAATACTTTTCAGTATCGATTGATTTATCAAACTCGGAGCCTTTGCTAAGATTTCGTAGTTGAGGTGAGTATGGTGCTGAGTTTCCATTGACAAATCTCATCCAACCCCTTTTGTTGCACTCATGATAGTCACATAATTATTAAGTGAACACCGAAGGCGAGGACCCATAGTCTCAAAGAACTTGCTATAGTGACTATTTCACCCACTTCGGTCCAGTAAGATGCCTATCAATGGAAGGAAAACTTGTTGCTCCTCAATAGTGGTCAGTTCCTATTGAGCCAATTGCATACGCTCCTGCAACCAAGAACTACGAGGGTGGTACTATTGCATCCACTACAAGGAAGCAATGACCCACCTGAGACTCTTCTTGTCCTCTTTTTGACCGCAGCCAAACAAGTTGTAGACTATTGGATGAAGAAGTGACTAAGATGATAAATTTCAACGGCCACTCTACTATCAAGCGTGACTTGAGTGCCCATACTCTCTCTCCAAAGAGCACCACCATGTGCTCCTTGAGATCTCTATCAAATAGAATCCTCTCAGGAATATGTGGCACTACACTCCCACTCCTCTACATGTCTCTCACAGTAATAACAATTGGCACATGATATGAAAAGGTAGTCCCTTACAAAATGTAAATAGATATTTCCATGTCATAGATGCAGCTACTAGCATAGAAGTGACCTATCCAAGATAGATTCACTTCCCCTACTCTGCGGTCAGATCAAGAGAAGGATAATCTATCTCATTGTTGCACAAAACTTGCATGGTACCAAACATCTAAAACCTTCAAGGTTATGCATGAACACTCCCAAGATGCCAACTTAGCTGCATTCAGAGTAGCATGGTTACCTCTAATCCTATATAAGGGGTCCTCCAACATGTTCAAGTCCCTCCTAACAAACCACTACTCTACATGAGACAAAGGACTCCACAATGTGTGACCAAAACTCAGCTTGTGCTTTTGCTTGCTTGGGTGCATATATATTTAAGAATGCCATGAGGCTTTCTTGAACTTGCATAGTAATCCATTAGGCCCTAACTAGCACAATAATACCTCTATCCATAATGTCATGCTGTAAACTCTAGAATAGTCATACATACACCTCTCTGGATGCCTCTTGGCCCAAAAGAACCTTACGAAAGGTCTCATAGCAACCACAAAAAATTTTCCCACATTGCCAAATGCAGCTAAAATGGTGCTCCTAAACTATAAGTATATAAATCATACTGATGGGAGAGCTATGAAGTATGGTGAAGCCTTGCATCCATGGCATGTAGGGAGAGTGCAAAAAACAGAGAACGAGAGAGAAGACAGAGTTGATACCATACAAAAACTCCCAATGCTATTTTTATATCATAACAAGATTACAATATAGATAGCTAAACTCACCATGCACACTAAAAAGAAATTGGGTCTTATTTGCATGCCTCAAGGGCATGCTCCTGCCGGATTGACACTTGAAAACCTAACAACTCCCACCTCCCCCCCCCGCCCTCAAGCCCAACCTAGACATGCAACTCATGAAACCTCGAGTTTTTGGTATACATTGCAATCGTGAATTTTAGGTTCTCTCACAACCAAGGATTTTGGTGTATCCATAACGTGGTGCTATGATAGTGAACCCCTCCTTCAACAGATAGGGTGTAGGTTTAAAAAATTAGCTACCAATAAGTGGAGTTTTTGGTTCAGTGCCAAAACTTTGGTTTAAGGTGTACCCAATAACCTCATGAGAAGCGTGCACAAAAATAGGATTTGAGAATAAAAACTGATAATTTGGGAGGTCTTACCACTCATGTGTGACAGTGTCTAGAGCCCGTACAATTTATTTTGACTAAAACCATGAAAAGAGTTTAACTAAAGAACATCATTGTCAACAGAATATATTGCAGGCTGGGTGTCTCCCTCAATTATATGAATTTTATTTTTACACTTTTTAAAGCATTTGTTTGACGGATGATTTGTTTTACCACAATGAACAGAAGAATTCTTCTTCAAACAATCTTTTGTCCGATGATTGTTAGGATGTTAAACCGATTTTGACATGTACAACGTAGCATTTATATGCATGGTCATATGTACAAAAAGATGTAAGTACATGCATTTGGGAGCTTTGCAAAGTGGTTTCAAGTTTGAAAAAAGATGCAACGTGTGCACATTGTAAATAGTCGTGCGTGTGTGCCGACAGTCAGATACATGTACTTGCTTGGATAGCGTATCCGGTCCTTGGATATGGTTATTCGTGGCCTCTTTTGTCTCTAGAGAATTTTTGTGAGCTTTCTAGAATGTAAATAATTCAAGTGACAAGTATTCTCATCCCGCTCGAGAAGTTTGGGACATGCAGTAACTGTCTATTTACGGTGCCTGATCTGCGATGATGCGTGCACCGCCCTAGAAGTGGTTAAAAATAGAATTTGGGGATGTGGAAAATTTCTTTGGGTATCAAGGATCAAGCGTACAAAATTTAGTGAATTTTGGAGTCCGTTTGGGTTTTTCCCGCGAAAAATGCCCGCCGGGGCTCAAAACTGGCCAAAATTGGGCCAAAAAAGGTGTGAAATGGCTTAAATTGCCACATCACTCAAGGTGGCGTGAGTGTTCCAGCTGAGGGATGACTTTTGAAGAGCAATATGATAACTTTAACCGCTTTGTGTGTGGGAGGAAGCAGGGTTCCTACAGGTGATCTAGTGCAGCCTCGTTGCATCCCGTCCTGTTTTCGAGTGTGTGGAGGAGTGAATGAGAGCTTTCTCTCTTCAATTTTGAACTTGTGAGAGTCTATAGAAGTTCTAAGGTTTCCATGGATGTGTGTGTGCAAGGAATTGAGGAAAGAAGGTGCGGCTTTCTGCAAGACTATGTGACCCTGTATCGGTGCCATTAGGGTTGGCGCTACTCCAAAGAGTCCAACAGAATGGAATTTGGTGAAGCTTTTGCAATGGTTTGAGAGTGGAATTTTGTGGCTGGAGTTTTTGGGTTTTTGATGGTTTTTCTTGTATATTTTGGTCACCATCAAGCGTGATTTCAAGTGTTGATCACCTCGACTCACCTTGTAGTGTCTGCGAGCAGGCAAGGGCTTGTAGGTTGAGGCATTTGGAGTTTGAAATGAGCTTGTGGGTAGAGTTTTCAGGGAGCTCTTGAGTGGTTGTGAGTGAAGTGAGGAACTCAAGTAAACTCCTTGTGTGGTGTTGAGTTTTCTGGGTGTGTGAGTGTGCGCACAGCGTCTTTTGCTCCATCATCCTTTTGCAATCCTGCTGGGGGAGTGGAAATTTTCCGGTTGTGCACCCTGGTAAAGCGGTTTTTCTGTGAAGCTCGAGCTTCATTGAAGAAAAGTGGTGGTTTGGTTGAGGTGCAAGGCTTCAAATTTTGTGGAGTCACTCATGCAAGGGAGAAGAAACTCCAAAGAGATGGCTTATAGTCGGCCAATGTTCACAGGGAAGGAGGATGTTAAGGACTGGATTGCGGACTTCGAATGGCATATGCTTGGTATGCACATTGTGAATGATGAAGCAAAGCTTCATGTATTTCCTCTTGCGCTCAAAGGAGACGCTCGGGAGTGGTTTGAAGGTTTAGAGGAAGACAAAAAGCGAACATGGGAGCAGGTGAAGCTGGCAATTTTTGATAGGTTTGGAAAGAAACTAACCGCAACAGAAGCAACGACAAAATTGAGAGGTTTACAGTAAGATGTTCATGCTAACTTTAAAGAGTTTATGCAACATTTCAAAGGAATTTGGGCGCAATTGGAGGCAGCATCCCAAGTACCTCCAGGGGATTTCTTTAAAGTGTGTCAGTTTATGGATTATCTCCATCCAAGTGTGAGGGAGAAGTTCGATCAAGAGGAGCCTACTACATTTGAAAGAGCTATGGAAATTGCCGAAGCCAAGAGTAAGAAGATGAAGAGAAGGTGGGAGCAAGGCTTGACACATACTGATCCAGTTGTGGTGCAACCAATGGTCTCTGTGACAAAGGATAATAGAGTGGAGCGAGTGGTTCAAGTTACGGCCCGGGTTTTGCATGATATTGCCGGCCAGTTGTAAGAATTAAGAATTAACATAATGAATAGAAACCAAAGAGAAGAGCGTCCAGCTTGGAGAGGTAGGGGACGAAGGCTACAAGGAAGATGCTACAATTGTGATGAAGAGGGTCACTACGCCCCTTATTGTCCTGAACCACCAAGAGAGAGAGGAGGGATATACCCCCTATATGGACGTGGTCAAGGGAGAACAAAAGAAAACCATCAAGAGCGGGCACTGAAAGCACCACCGCCGCAACAACAACCGCAACCGTTGCCTCGAAATGGAGAAGGTAGGGCTATTAACATCATTACCCTTGAGCATCAAGATGTGGATGTTTTGGCCAATAAGAGAGCTAGGCATGATAGGGAGAAAGAGACAGAAGAAGACAGGGAAACAAGAGCAAGGAAAGGAAAGGCTAAGGTAGAAGACAAACCAGAAAGTATCAAGAAGTGGCGAAGAAGGAAAATTGGTCCAAAGGACTACCTCCTTGGCCAAGGTGTTGAATACTATGATATTGTTGACGACATACAAAATCAAAAGGCAAATATATCTTCTTGGTCAGTTGGTGGTTTTGAACGCTAAATAATGGAGGTAGTGGACCAAGTGTGTGAGTATGGGACTCCCTTCCAAGAAGGAAAAGCGTCAAATCATGGTGTCATCTTTGAGGGTTGGTCACCCAGTGGATATGGTGCCAATAGTTGAAGCTGTGCTGGGAAAGAAGACGGAAGTGCAAGCATATGTGGATGGGTGCCCAGGTGTGTGTCATGACCGAGGCTATCATGAAAGAAGAAGGTGTTAAGATGTCAGTGCATGCTTCGATCCGTATGAGGATGGCCAACCACAAAAAGGCAAGGTGTCTTGGAATAGTTGAAAATGTGAAGATAAAAGTCTTGGGGATTGAGTGCCTGGTTGATTGCTACGTGATGCAAGCGGGTGAGAATGCATATCCAATCATTTTAGGGAGGCCATGGCTTATAACCCTTGGTGCTACGCAGGATTGGGGCACGGGCTTGATCATCATCCCCGACAAAGAGAAAGGAAGGAACATTGTCTAAAACATGAAGAAACACGACAGTCGTACACAACCCTAGTGGAGATGCAAGATACGTATTCGACAGAAACCACGTCATACAATAGTGATGCTTTGTCTACATCATCAGAAGAAAGTGTAGAGGAAGGCTTGATGAAATTATGTCCTGATCTTTGTGGGATAAGTGTTGAAAAGGAAGCATCGATGCATGATGTGAAGGTCAAGGAGGAGAAGGATAGTCCAAAAGCAATTGTAGAGCCTGCCAAAGTGAATGTAAGGAGCATGCTAGGAAAGGACTTGACATAAAAAGAAAAGAAGGAGTATGAAGACATGTTTACAGAGTCTCCAGAGCTATTTGCCACTGAATATACAGAGTTGCAAGAAACTAAAGGGTTCAATCATAGAATAAATCTAAAATAAGATGCCAAGCCAAAGGTTCAAAAGCTTAGGAGGTTGGGGTCATTCATGAGAAGGCACTTCATGAAGAGGTGACAAAGCTTTTGGAAGCAGGTTTCATCTTTCGAGTGGAGGAGTCCGAATGGGTCTCTCCAGTTGTCATTGTTCCCAAGAAGAACGAAAGATTTAGGATGTGTTGATTTCAAACCTTTGAATGCTGGCACAAAAAGGAATCATTACCCACTACGCTTTCTAGATGAAATCCTCAATCAGGTTGCAGGTCATGAAAGTTACTCAATCATGGATGGATTTTTTGGCTACTTTTAGATCTTGATAGCGATTGAAGATCGATTGAAGACAACCTTCATAACTCCTTGGGGTTGTTTTGCATACAAAAGAATGCCTTTTGGGCTAGTTAATGCATATGCTACCTTCCAAGGATGGATGAATAGAGTGTTTGGTCCCTACTTGAGTAAGTTCATTCGCGTTTTCATGAATGACATGGGGTGTTATACATCAAGGGTCACACCTTTGGAGAAGTTGAGGTTGAGTTTTGAAAGGCTTCAACAAGAGTGTCGGAAACTCAACCCAAAGAGGTGTAAGTTTTCTCATGCCAGAGTCCATTTGCTAGGACATGTGGTTTCCCAAAATGGAATAGAAGCTGACCCAGAGAAAGTCAAGGCTTTATTGCTTATGGATCTGCCCAACAACACAAAGGATTTGGCATCATTTGTGCATAAGGTCAGGTATTTGTCACATTTTTTTTGGATGCTATGTAAGTATGTGTATCCTCTCCAGAAATTGAGTCAAAGAGTTCAAGGGTTTAAATGGAATGAAGACATGCAGCAGGATTTTGATGGCATCAAGGAGGTATTGTGTGTTTTACCAATAGTGAGTCCTCTTGACTTGCGATCGATTTTCTATGTATCTATTAGTGTGGGGTCAGTAGATTTTGGGTCAGTTCTCTTACAAAAGCAAGGAAGGAACTTCAAGCCAGTCTAGTTTGAGAGAAAGATGAAGAATGTAAGCGAGTTCTCCTGCACAGAAATGGAACAGCGGGTATTTGCCTTGGTTCTTGCTTGTCATAGGTTTAAAACCTATCTATTGCCCCAAAAGTTATATGTGCTCATCACAACAAATCTTTTGCCGGATGTAGTACAACATTTGAAGCCTAGCAAGCGCATCTTAAAGTGGACTTTGGAGCTTCAAGAGTATGAGTTTGAGTTTAAAGTGGATCATTCTGTAAAAGCTCACTTGGCAGACATAGTGGTACATAAGGGAGGTGAGCTTCCATCTTACCCAAGGGTTGACAAGGATGATCATGAAGAGGAAATGGATATTAGAAATGCGTATACAATGATGTTTGATGGTGCATACAAGAAAGTTCTTCAAAAGGCAAGTGGTGGGGTAGTCATTAAGAACTCAAAAGGCAATGTAATCTTTTCTAGAGATTGCGATCTTGATGAGGCTGAAAGTAATAATTACGCCGAGTATCTCACGCTTTTCCTTGGGTTGAAGCAGTGTGTTGAGTTTGGACTAAAGAGGGTCAGTGCAAAAGGGGATACATTGCTAGTTATGAATCAGTTGCCTGGTTTGTGGAATGTTAAGAAAGACAATTTGAAGAAGTGGTTCTATGGAATCTAGAAACTTTTGCAAGAGTTTGAGAAAATACAGTTTAAGCATGTTCCTCATGGAGAATAAAGAAGCTAATGAGTTGGCTAGGGACAAGTTGGATGCCTTAGTAGCTCCTTTAAAGGTCAAGGAGGCCTTGTATGCAGGAAGGGAGTCATTGCAAGATGTAGAAGTATTTCTTAGTAAAGGCAATGTTCAGAGGGCATGTCAAAGGTTTGGCTTAAGAGAAAAGTTGCAAAAGCAAGAAACTACACATTGGTAGGTGAATATCTCATGCTTGATGGCAAGGATAGCATTTTGAGAAAAGTGCCATACAAAGAAGAGATAGTCTTGATTTTGGAGCACTGTCATGAAGAAACAAGCCGTAAAGGCAAGGATCAGGTTGTCTTTCGTGTTTTGAGAGCAGGTTACTATTGGCCCTCTATGATGAGAGATGCTTATTTTTGGTGCAAGTCATGCCATGAATGCCAGGTGTTTGCAAATCGGAAGCTTTTGGTTGAGCCTCAAAAAGCTATAATGTCTTTTGATGCATTTGCAAAATGTGGAGTAGATGTTGTAGGTCCAATGCCGAGGACCAACAATGGCAAAAGGTATATCCTTGTGGCTGTGGACTACTTGACAAAATGGGTGGAGTCAAGAGCATTAAAAGATGTAACAGCAAGAAGAGTGGCCTCTTTTCTATATGAACAAGTGTGTTGCAGGTTTGGAGCTCCTATGCTTATCATTTCTGATCATGGACCAGGGTTCAGGGGAAAACTTGTTGCTGCTCTCATGGAAAAATTGAAAATTCAGCATAGGCATTCTTCTCCTTACTACCCACAATGCAATGGGTTGGCTGAGAACTGCAATGGTCAAATTGTGAAGATGCTATCAAAGTATGCTAGAGAGCATCCTAAAGAGTGGGACTTGGACTTGGAATGTTGAGAGAGAAAGAGAGAGCACAGAAATAGAACCCCAAAGTGTGTAGAATACACACATGAGATGATGTATATATAGAGGGGACCTGGGTGCCATATATAGAGAAGCCATATATTGAGTAGCTTCACATATAAGCTCAACACCCCCGCTCAAATAAGGGTCCCTAACTGTGGATGAAAAATCCCTTGGGGGATCAAGGGAAAAACCCACAGCTCTATATACACCCACTGTTATATTATAAAAATCATTAAATATACAAATGTTCATGAGGAACTACATCACTCCTTTTACAATGAATATTTTATGAGGAGCTACATCACTCCTTTTACAACGAATGTTCTATGAGGAGTTACATTACTCCTATCCTATCAAATACAATAATGAATACAAAGGTTCAATAAAGAGGTGTAAAGGCTATCGATTAGCGCGCAATCAGAAGTGTCTCCATGAATCTGCTATGTAGCTTGTCATCACTATCGTATCACCAAACATATCTTCATGTTGTCATCAATATGACATCACCAAACATATCTTCATAAATCTTTTATTGTCACCAAGTTTGTCTTCATAAGATCAATTCTTTGATGAATCCTACATAGATCATAGACTCAAAAAAACATAGTCATGAAAATTATTAGCATCGTTAGTGAAATAATTTACCTACGTTCACAATGCCATAAGAGATGGTTTGCGATGCCACTCTTTTGAAGACATATATACGCACGAAAACATATGGTACATAGAGTATGAACGTAAAAGTACAAGATGCGTGATTACGTGATGCAAATGATATGTGTATATACTACATAAAACAACATTTATCAATGTAATGATCAATGAATATCATCAAAGTATTCACAAAACATCATCATTGTATCAATAAAAATGAATAAATCATCATGGTATCAACGAAAAGCATCATGATATCACCGAAAATAATCATTGTATCAACGAAACAACATCAAGGCATCACCGAGATAACCATGGTATCAACGAAACAACATCATGGTATCACCGAGAATAACCATGGTATCAACGAAACAACATCATGGTATCACCGAGAATAACCATGGTATCAACGAAACAGCATCATGGTATCAACAAAAATCACCATTAAATTAACGAAATATCATCATGGAATCACTGAGAATAACCATGGTATCAACGAAACATCATCATGGCATCACCGAGAATAACCATGGTACTAATGAAATATCATCATGGTACCATCAAAATCACTATGGTATCAATGAGAAATTGTCAATAAAACGACGAAACTATATCTCTAAAAGAATAATTATACGAGAATCAATGAACGAGTATATCATATAACAAAAGATCATGTACCAACAATAGCTCGATAGAATTTGGACGATCATCAACTGCTCGACTGAATCGGAACGATATGTAATGTAATGGAATTTGCCTATTCAATTTGAGAATAGCGGAATTTAATGAGAGTACTTTCAAGAAATGATTTTGTGAGCATAGCGGGTAGACATAATTGAAGATAGCAACATAATCATAGCAATTAGTTAACTTGGCATAGACAATACTTTTGCAAGAGAGAGAGTTTAGAGAACATGACAACAATTGAGGACCGGATTTATGTGGAGCCGGTCCCCCCTCCAATAGGCATTTGTATTATGATTTCTCCCATAAAGAGAGACTTGTTACAATACAGTCTTTGTGTTCCTTGTGACCTAGGTGATGACATGAAGATGGAAGGCTTCATGCACCACAAACATAACATAAACTTGAAGAAAGCTTTAACTATCCCAAGCCTCAGTCCCAAGACCTCAAACACCTTCGAAGGTGGAGAGAGCTAGCAGGGAGTGAGGGTAGGGAAGAGGAAGAAGAAACATTTCGTAGGAGAAAGAATTAGTTCCTCACTTATCATACTCTTGTTGCTAGCATACATAATAGCATAGTAATGAAGAAGAAGGAGATGGCAAGCTTAAGCATTGAAGCATGGCTCTTGGTTGGATTTGCACTCCATAGCCAAGAGTGTTGGTGTAGGCTCTCAACCTCTACTTGCTTGGAGAGGGAGCTCTTGCACTTTACATAGCACACAATCAGAGTGATTGTGAGTGTGTGTGGGTGAGTATACCCCTCAAGCAAGGCCCTAGCTAGCTTGGGTCGACCCCCCCTTGTAGCTCATGCTTGAAGCTCATTGGATCCCTCCAGGCCTAGCCAATCACAAGCAGGAGCCATTACAAGCAACATGGGTAGCCTTGGGACAAGTGTCCCCCTTTCCCCTTTGAGAGAGAGGACTTGATAATGAAAAATCAATTAGATAATTCAAGTAATTTATCATTGGACCCCTTTGAAGCTTAGCCAATAGGCTTCAAGCAACACATGAAGGTAACATGGGTAGGGGCCTGACATGTGTCCTTGCTGCCTCTTAAGGTTGGGGCTTCCCTTGTGTGTGTGAGTGGGTGTTCTCTCTCTAGCTCCTAGGAAAAGGGCTCGCCCCCCCTCTTGTAGGAATGATTTTGACTTTAGGTGATCAAGCACCTTACTCATCAAGCATGACAAAGCACTTGAACTAGGGGGTGTTCCCACAAGCATCTCAGGCAAGCTTCTCAAGGCACCTCAAGTACCTTAATCATGCAGCAAGTCAAGCACCTCAAGCATGGAGCCAGTCAAGCACCTCAAGCATCTTAATCAAGAACCTCAAGCATGACAAACACCTCAAGCACGACAAGCACCTCGAGCTTGGGCCGGGTTCCCACCTCAAGATCAGCCCTAGCTTACTTAAGGTCAAAGGACTTTTTACATACATTTATTGGAGGTCTTCAATGAAGCTAACCCTAAGGTCTTATGCTCCATTGGTTAGCCTTGCTCTTTGATAGACCATCTCCCTTTTGGGCCCCTTTACCATTGGCCCCGTGTTGAGATAGATCTATAAGCACACACCTATATCTTAACACTTGTTCCCGTTTATTCTCCCATATTAAGTGATCAATTTAATATGAGAAAATCATTTGGGTTAGTTAGATATTAGATTTTATGACATGTAACTAGCTTCTGCAGTAAAGTTATGTCAGTAACAAATATATGATTGATGAAGAAAAAATATAATTGAGAAGTTTTCAATTATGAGAAAAATCAAAAGAAAAAAGTAAAATTTTTCTTTTCAAACATATTCGTAGTCCAAGACGATAACCCAAAATCGGTGCAAAATTTAGAGAAACTTTCTTCTGCAAAGTTATAGACCACATTGATTACGATGGCTTAAGCAAATAGTTTCTCATCGATTCCGATGCCTGCAGCAGCTAGTTCCTTTTGCAAAGTTGTAGACCACATCGATTCCGATCCCTCTCGTGGGTAGTTTCTACAAATCGTTTTCAATTAGCAGAAAAATCAAAACATAAAACGAAACTTGCTTTTCACGTATGTATGCAGTCCGCGAAATCTGTGCAGAATTTGAAAAAACTTCCTTCTGCAAAGTTGTAGATCACATCGATCCCTGTCCCTTCAGCGGGTAGTTTCTGCAAAATCGTTTACAATTAGTAGAAAAATTAAAAAAAACAAGCGGAACATGCTTTTCAGGTATGTACGTAGTCCGCGAACGATAACTCAAAATCGGTGAAAAATTTGAATAAACTTCCTTCTGCAAAGTTGTAGACCACATCGATTCCGGTCTCTTTTGATGGGTAGTTTCTGCAAAATTGTTTTCAATTAGCAGAGAAATCAAAAACAAAAAGCGAAACATGCTTTTTAGAAATGTACGCAGTCCGCGAACGATAGCTCAAAATCCGTGAAGAATTTGAAAAAACTTCCTTTTGCAAAGTTGTAGACCACATCGATTCCGATCTCTTTAGCGAGTAGTTTCTGAAAAATTCATTTTCAATTAGCAGAGAAATCAAAAACAAAAACGTACTGCTCTGATACCATGTTGAGAGAGAAAGAGAGAGCACAGAAATAGAACCCCAAAGTGTGTAGAATAAACACATGAGATGATGTATATATAGAGGGGACCTGGGTGCCATATATAGAGAAGCCATATATTGAGTAGCTTCACATATAAGCTCAACATGAAAAAGTGTTTGTGGGCTCATAGAGCTGCGTATAGAGTGTTAACACAGTTTACACCATATGAACTTGTTCATGGAAAGGAAGCTCTTATGCCCACACAAGTGCAGTTGGATGCCTTGAAGTTGTTGTGTAGAATGCAAGGTGAGCATAATGACAAGCTACAAGAAAAAATTCTTTCTCTAGAGTTGTTGTGAATGAATAGAGAGAAAGCCAGTGATTATTATCTTCAACAATCAGAGACAAGGATGTGGAAAATGAATGAGAGGCTGCCAGAGAAAAATATCAAAGAGGGAGATCTGATGATGAAGTATGATTCTCGCTTGGATTTTACTTTTCAAAAGAAGTTCAGGGACAAATGGTTGGGTCCATACAGAGTGAATAATGTATTTCCTAATGGCACATATGAGTTGGAAAAATTGTCTGGTGAACGGTTGTGCTACAAAATAAATGGGTATCGATTGAAGAAATGTTTTGCAGTGGATGTGGTTTCAGATGCAAATAGTCTCTTGGTTGAGCATAAATGCTCTACCTAGAGGGTGGGAAATGATGATAGACCGCTTTTGATGTGTACAAAGTAGCGTTTATATGCATGGTCATATGTATAAAAAGATGTAAATACATGAATTTGGGAGCTTTGCAAAGTGGTTTCAAATTTGAAAAAAGATGCAACGTGTGCACATTGTAAATAGTCGTGCGTGTGTGCCGGCAGTCAGATACACGTACGTGCCTGGATAGCGTATCGGGGCCTTGGATATGGTTCTTGGTGGCCTCTCTTGGATCTACAGAATGTGTTTGAGATTTCTAGAATGTAAATAATTCAAGTGACAAGTATGGGTACTCTCATCCTGCTTGAGAAGTTTGGGACATGGCAGTAATTGTCTATTTACAGTGCCCGATCTGCGATGATGCGTGGACCGCCCTAGAAGTGGTTAAAAAACGAATGTGGGGATGTGGAAAATTTCTTTAGGTATCAAGGATCAAGCATGAAAATTTTGGTGAATTTTGGAGTCCGTTTGGGGTTTTTCCCGTGAAAAATGCCTGCCGGGGGTGAAAACTAGCCAAAACTAGGCCAAAAAAGGTGTGAAATGGCTTAAAACTTCCACATCACTCATGGTGGCGTGAGTTTTCCAGATGAGGGAGGACTTTTGAAGAGAAATATGAGCACTTTCAAAATATGAGCACTTTCACCTCTTTGTGTGTGGGAGGAAGCATGGTCTAGTGCAATCCCGTTGCGTTCTCGTCCTGTTTTCGAGTGTGTGGAGGAGTGAATGAGATATTTCTCTCTTCAATTTTGCACTTGGGAGAGTCTATGGACGTTATGAGGTATCCATGGATGTGTGTGTGTGTAAGGACCTGAGGGAAGAAGGTGCGGTTTTTCTGCAAGACTATGTGACCCTGTATCGGTGCCAACGGAGTGGAATTTGGTGAAGCTTTTGAAATGGTTTGAGGGTGGCCTTTTGTGGCTGGAGTTTTTGGTTTTTTTATGGTTTTTCTTGTATATTTTGGTCACCATCAATCGTGATTTCAAGTGTTGATCACCTTGACTCACCTTGTAGTGTCTATGGGCAGGCAAGGGCTTGTAGGTCGAGGCATTTTGAGTTTGAATTGAGCTTGTGGGTAGAGTTTTCAGGGAGCTCTTGAGTGGTTGTGAGTGAAGTGAGGAATTCAAGTAAATTCCTTGTGTGGTGTTGAGTTGTCTGGTTGTGTGAGTGTGGGCACGGCGTCTTTTTCTCCATCAACGACTACAAATGGCACAAGATTTGGTTCCACTCAATGGTCGTGATGAAGCTAAGGTAGCAACACAATTTGTGACTGCATAGACACTCAAAGTATCAGAAGAATTAACGGGGGACATTGCATTGGATATTGTATATGCAACTGGGAAAAATAGTAGAATTGGTACTAGGTACCCTTCGTTCTTTTTCCTGCAATGAATCGATGATACCATCCAAGGAGGACAGTGGATCTTTCTCCTTTAACACAATAACAATCTAATGAAATTTGTCAAGTCGACATTTTAACAAAACGGCTATGAGATCTTCTTCCGGTACATGGGATTCGACATAAACAAGTTGAGTTTTAATACTCTTTAGCCGCTTAACTAAATATGTCATATTTTCATCAGCACACATAGAAAGAGAGTACAATTCCATCTTTAGACTCATCATTGAATACTTGTCTTTAGCATGAAAAACCTTCTCTAATTGTATCTAGGTATCACTGGCAGATTGCATGTCATCTAGATAATGAATAAAATCATCTTCGAGAGATGTCAGAATTATACCTAATGCTTGCTCGTCTTTGCATTGTTGCTCGGCGGATAATGCTCTGGTAACTACAACGTATGTTCCAGATTCATCGATTGATAGCGGCTTGACGACATTCCATAAATTTTCGCGCATCAAATATCTCTTCACTTTAATTTTCCACGTACGAAAGCCAGATCCATTGAATTTGTTGACTTTTGATTCCATATTTGATATGCAAAGGATAGCTTGGTCCTATTTGCTATGTTTGCAAATAATGATCGTCGACCTTGGTTAATAGAATTTTCAATTTCTTTTTAACATATCAGTGGATCCATACCAAACCTTCAAGACTGCTTGGAAGAGTCGGCAAAAACTGAATTGCATTCCATAGCTAAAACTAAATTGCATTCGTAGCCGCTTAAACTTGAACACTGAGCATCGATCATCGAGCAAATAACTCGCAGGGTGGTGTAAATCCCTTTGGTTTAAGGGGTTACTAAAAATGGTCCATTTTAATAAGGTGTGAACACAAAGCAAAAACAAGCTCTCTGTGTAGCAGCACGGACAGCAGATGGCAGGCATGATTGATGCACTCACAGCGGATCGAGGAGGCTGAAGTTGAAGGCGCTCAAGAGTCAAAAGATGGTTAGAAAGCCACGGCCACCCGATTGCAGCTGTGTTTGATTTCTTTCATGCAGGCCGACATTGCTGTTGTTGTTCTCATCTTTGAAGCTTCTAGTGCAATCGACCCCTCTGACGTTGAGACTTAAATCCACCTAACCCTTCACATTCCATGAGAGAATACTCATGGGATAAGTGAGAGAAGACCGATGGTGCAATGGCATCCACTCACTGTCTTTGAGGTTGACTTGGATGGATATTCTTTTGCATCCAAGATACCTTGAGAAAGGTGTGTCTAAAATGTTTGTCCCAGCTAGGCCGGAGAAGAGCGTAGAGACCATAGAGCTACATCCTCTGTCCAAGAGTCCTGATGTAAATATATAGAGAGAAAGGGGAGCTCTGAGTGTTAGTAAAAGATTGAACCACAAGGTGTCTACATCTAGCTCTATATATAAGGCCCCTTGGGGCCCCATTTTCTTCACAATTACCTTCCCCTTCATAGTTTTCTAGGTATCCAAAGATTTGTCAAGACTTTAAGAGCCCTCACAAGGAAGACAAAAAATTATAGTTTAAATTTTATCTTAATCTCATAAGCTCTTTATCTTCCTTGTATTTAAGTTTTTATATAAAAATTTAAAATGATTTTTTTTTTCTTAAAAGTATGGTGATCTTGCTTTTCATGTTGGTATCGATCCTAATATTGGACTAGAAGTTTCCTTGTGAAACTCTAGACTAGCAAGCAATGTTTTACAACATGTGGATTGTGTTGACTTCGTGATCGGTGTTATTTTGGACTCAAAGTGTCATTATTGAACATGGCTAGTTATATTTGATTTATGTAAATGATTTTTGTACTTCTAAAAGTATACTAATCTTGATTTTCATGTCAGCATCCGTCTTAATATTGGACCGAAAATGTCATTGTGAAATGCTAGACCAGGAATAACTGTTTTACAATGTGTCAACTGTATTCACTTTGGCATCGGTTCTATTTTTAACTAGAAGTGTCATTGAAATGATTGATTATGTTCTCTTTATATAGTTTTACGCAAATGATTTTTATAGTTTTAAATTATGTGTTGGAGCTATATATGGCTCACTCTACTGAACTTGGTCTCACCTATATATTTGTATCGTGTCCTCAATATGAATCAATCTTTGGGAACGTATATGGTGTATCTCTTGTCTCGTCTCTCTCTCTCTTTCTCTCTACATCTCAACATGGTATCAAAGCGGTAACGATCACGCGCCGATTCAATTCATGGTGACAACAGTATGTGTATGCGATTCGCATGTAAGATTCAAAATTGTTACAAATTTTATTTTTGAGCGTTGATTCTTGTTAACTGTGGTTGTTTTGTGTTAAGAAGAATATGATTAGTGTTTTATGTGGCGTTTATTTCTAATCAATCTAATCGTTGATTACGTTTTCTTGTTCGTCTCCTCGAGCTCTTCGATTTGAGTTCTAGGTTTGCGTCAATCGGAGTTCGCGGCAGAAAGTTATGTTGTTTTTACTGCAATTGAGCTTGACGCAGCTTTCTTCGTCCTACTTCTTCGTGAAGCGTCCGCGATCGTTTTTCTTATTTTGGCGTTAGCTTTTTTTCGAGAAGATTTAGCTTTTTGCTATTCATATTGTGGCCATCAATCTTGCGTCTCACACCACTCTCCTTTACCCTACCTTTTTTGGGTGACATCTCTCACATCTTTGGACGTTCCTTGAGCATCCTTCTTACGTTTATTGTTGACAGAATGCAGTACTCATATCTCTCTCATTCTCAATTGCGGCCTTCACCATATATGGTGTGCAGATTTTGCGATCTTATCTTATACGTCTTCTCGCAACAAGATATGGCTATGAATATTCTCGTCAACGGCTTTCCTTTTGGCCAGTGTTCTGTTCCTCCTTTCCAAGGTCAAGGATTTCCAGGCTGGAAAGCAGAGATGTTGTTAATTCTTGAAGGCGACGAACTCTCCGATGTTGTTCTTGGAAATCGTGTTTGTCCGCCTCAGCCTGGTTATACGGATAATGATAACGTGCTTATCACTGAAGAACCTATATTTGAAGATTGGAATGTTACATATACGGATTGGCAACGACGTGATAAAGTAGCTCATCGGTATATTCTTTCTGCTCTTACTGATTCCCTTTTGCTTGATATGTATGAACTGCCTACTTCCCACGACGTATGGAAGTACCTTATTGCAAACTTTCAGAAGAAATCTGTTACAGAAATACTTTATTTGAGAGGGTTGCTTAACAAGTTACAATATGAAGTTGGTACTGCCATGACGGGACATATTGAATCTTTCAAATCTATTATTAATCAACTTGTTGCTGTCGGTGATCCTGTTCCACAAAAGCAACTGATTACACTTCTCCTTGATACGGTGAAGGACTCTTCTTATGATAACATTGTTACTATTGTTTCTAATAAAGATGGTCTTGATTTCGACCAAGCTTGCATGTCTTTAATTGAATACTCTCAACGTCAAGAACGTCGAAATGCTGGTCACGATACAACTATGATTTCACAAGAGGAGACTGAGTCACAACAGATGGAACGTGCTTTCTATGCTCGAAGGCGTCCATTTGAACGAGGAAACCGCAAAGGTGGCCGTTGCGGTAATATTTTCTCTCGTCTCAAATTTCCTAATAAGCAACGTTCTTACTGCAACAGAAATGGCCATACTGAAGATGATTGTTGGGCACTTCAATATGATGAAGAACTCAATATTACCACAAAACAACCACGTTTATCTAGAGACTCTTCTTCTTCTTCTTGTGAATATTGTGGACGATCTGATCATCCCACTCATATGTGCTATAAGTGTCGATTCGACACAGATCGGAATAGAGCATATGCTACTGAACATCGAAACAACATTGTACCAGAAACAAGATGCGTCCTATGTTCAGTTGCTCCAGACAGAATACTTCATGTACGTGATGGATCACTTTTTATTGTCGATTTTGGTGCTACAGGAAATATGACATATCAGTCTAAGTGGCTCCATAACTATCATCCATTGCCAGTTCAACGTGTTGTTTATCTTGCTGATGATACTACTTGTCAAGTAAAGGGTATTGGAGACTTATATCTTGGTACCTTATCTTCTTCCACTTGAATTTTGCGAGGAGTATTACATGTACCAGATCATCAACATAATCTTCTTTCAGTTGCTAGACTTGTGATCTTGGTTTGTTTGTTGGATTTGATCATACCAAATGCCGAATGGAGAAAGATGGACAGACTATAGCCACTGCTCCTCCAAACGGTAATTTGTTTGAACTCTCTCTCAACGATGCTGTAGCAAATATTGTCACTGCTCCAGGTGATCATGATTGCAAAGTATGGCATCACCGTTTTGTTCATGCTGATTTCTCAAAACTCCTTGATCTTCAACGTCGTGATCTTGTTCATGGCATGGGTCTTAAAGCCCATCCCCATATGGGAATTTGTGAATTTTGTGCTCTTGGAAAACAAAATCGTAAACCCTTTCCTCTTTCAAATACAACTCATTCTCATGACATATTGGATCTTGTTCATACTAATATATGTGGACCTCTACCTTCTTCAAGATCACAATATCGCTACTTCATTACTTTCATTGATGATTTCTCAAGGTATACGACTGTATTTCTACTTAGACAAAAATCTGAAGCTTTATCTCTTTTCAAACAATTCCACAAGGCTGCTGAACTTCAAACTATTCGTCGCCTTCAGAAGCTTCGTAGTGACAATGGAGGCGAATATTTTTCTCGAGAGTTTGTGAGTTACTGTGCTGACAGTGGAATTCATCATGAACACACTATTCCATATTCGCCTCAACAGAACGGTGTTGCTGAACGAAAGAATCGCACTATTCTTAATGCTGTAAGATGTATGCTGATTTATTATGGCTTTTCTCGTGTTTTCTGGGCTGAAGCTACTTTGACAGTAGCATTTATTCAGAATCATCTTCCTACTACTGCACCCACTGGTAAGATACCCATCACAGCATGGACAGGTGACATTACTTTTGTATCTCATTTTTGAACCTTTAAATGTATTGCTTATATTCATGTTCCCAAAGAAACACGAAAAAAGCTTGATGCTCCTGGTCTTAAAGTTATTTTTATTGGATATTCTGACACTTCCAAAGGCTACAAATTCTATGACCCTTCCTCCAAGAAAGTAATTGTGAATCGTGATGCCACTTTTAACGAGCAGCTTATGGGAGGCTCATGGTCCATGGATGATTCTGATGATACTAAATCATTGCTTCAGGCTTTTCCATTTATTTCAGAAGATGAAACTCTTCCTATAGAGCAACTTTCCTCTTCACAACCATCCATTCCAAATGTTGCCAATTATGATATTGATATTTTTGTTGATCTACCTATTGATTTTGAACATGACTCATGTCATGTTTATGATGACGATATTCGTGATAATGCTTTTTCTACTTCTGAAGATCCCGTTACTTATGATGAAGCTATCTCTTCACCACAAAAGGATCAATGGCAAGAGGCTATGGAAGCAGAGTACGATTCTCTTATCTCAAAAGGTACATGGATGCTAAGTGAATTACCTCCTGGTCGTACAACTATTAAATGTAAGTGGGTGTATAAGACAAAAGTAAAAGCAGATGGATCTTTTGACAAGTTCAAGGCGCATTTAGTTGCAAAAGGTTACTCCCAAGTAGCTGGTGTTGATTATCAAGAGACTTTTTCACTAGTTGTTCGCATTACAAGTGTTCGAGTTTTATTGGCATTTGCTGTTCAATTTGATTTAGAAGCTCATCAAATGGATGTGCGAACTGCTTTTCTTAATGGTGACTTGGAAGAGGAAATTTATATGGAATAACCTGAAAGGTTTGTTATTCCAGGTAAAGAAGACCTTGTTGCTCAACTCCATAAGGCACTATATGGTCTCAAACAAGCTTCGCGAGCCTGGTATACAAAATTTGATCTTTTTCTCACCTCTAAAGGATTCATCTCTTGCTCGTCAGACCCCAACTTATACATAAAACGCCAAGGTAGTAGTTTTGTGATTCTTGCTCTTTATGTGGATGATACCATCCTTGTTTCCAATGATTTGGGATTTCTTCAGCAAGTGAAAAAGTTATTGTCTTCTGCATTCGATATGGTGGATCTTGGAGACATTCACTCTTGTCTTGGCATTCAAATCCAGCGGAACCGTACAAAAGGTATTTTATTCCTTCGACAATCAAAGTTTATTGCAGATACTATTCAAAAATTTGGTATGGAATGTGCACATTCAGCCAACACACCTTGTCTTGCGGGCTCTACGAAGAATACTTATGACAATGGCGGTCAACTTGTCACAAATCAACCTTATGCTAACTTGATTGGATGTCTTCAGTTTGTTGGCATGAACACTCGTTGTGATATTCTGTTTGCTGCTAATTATCTTGGACAACATCTTGCATGTCCTTCTATTAAGCATTGGTCTGCTGCAAAGCGTGTATTGAAATACTTGAAAGGCACTACAGATTTTGGTTTAGTCTATCGACGACAACTCTCTTTTGGGTTACACAGATGCAGACTCGGCAAGCTCACATTTATCTATGCGATCTACTAGTGGAAATTGCTTCTTTATAAATGGCTGTCTTGTTTCTTGGACCAGCAAGAAACAACGTTGTGTTGCAGTTTCTACGACTGAGTCATAATATGTTGCGGCATCACTTGTAGCTCGTGAGTTGATTTGGATTTGACAAATGCTGGTTGATATTGGTCACTCTCCTCTTTCTAGCACACCCTTGCGGTGTGACAACCAAAGTGCTATTAGTCTTGCAAAAGACTATGTTCAACATAATAAGTCAAAGCACATTGCTGTCCATTATCATTATGTCAGGTATGAAGTACGCAAAGGAACCATTATGGTTGAACACTGTCCAAGTGACCAGATGATTGCAGACATTTTGACCAAAGGCCTCAATGAGTCATGTTTCATCCTCTTGCGCTCGGAGCTTGGAGTTACTTTGGCCTCACTCTTTCTAGATTAGATTGTTTGCTATTGTAATAGCTTTGTACATATGACATTATAATCTTTTAGGTACCATGTACTATGCACACTCCACATTTGCACCTTGTGATATCTAAGTCACTTGAATATTTGTACATAGATGCACAATTCACCTTCACATCATCACCGTTGGTTCATATTTCACATTGTATAGGGGCTTGGGTTTTTCCCTTGAACTCCCTAAGGGTTTTTTCATCCAAAGCTAGAGACCTTTGTTTGAGTGGGGGTGTTGGAGCTATATATGGCTCACTCTCCTGAACTTGGTCTCACCTATATATTTGTATCTTGTCCTCAATATGAATCAGTCTTTGGGAGCGTATATGGTGTGTCTCTTGTCTCGTGTCTCTCTCTCTTTCTCTCTACATCTCAACATTATGTTTGATCGAAAGTGTCCTTGTGAAACGCCTGACCATCATGCATTATTTTACAACGTGTCCATTGTTCTCACTTTGGAATTGGTTCTATTTTGGATAAGAAATGTCGTTATTGAACATGGTTGATTACGTTCAATTTATGTAGTTCTATGTATTGAATTTTTTTTATTTTTAAAAGTATGTTGATATTGCTTTCCATGTCAACATTGGTCCTAATATTGGACAATACGTGTCGTGAAGTGCTAGACTAGCAAGAATCGTTTTACAATGTGTCAATTGTGTTCACTTTGGAATTGTTTATTTTTTGTATAGAAAGGGTTTTTGTTGAACATGGTTGGTTACTTTTGATTTATAGGTACTTCTATCAGCATCAATTCTATTATTGGACTGTGAGTGTCGTTGTACAAGTTTATAGGATGCTTTCTATGCTTTATGTGTGATATATACATGCTTTTAAGCTAGTTCAATGTTTCTTTTAGCATCAACCCTACTCTTTAAGCTAGTTTTGTTGTTAGTTTCAATGCATTAAGAATATATTTATTTTAAAGTTTCAAGTTCCATTGTATTTAGAAGGCATAAAACATGTGATCATTGTAGCATAGATGGATCCTATGGAAACAAAGGAGTTAAAAACAAAGATCGAAACTTGGTTGGTTGCCTGTATGTGTGCCCTAGCGAAGGAGGAGATCACCTTTACATTGGAGAGTGAGACACATAGAGATTGTTTCTTTGATACCATAATTGAAGCATTTTGGGCACACTTCTCAGCTCTAGATGCAAAGGCTATATGTAGGCTAATGGATAGTATTGTGGGCAATATGTCATGATGGTTAATAGACTTGGGCGTTGATCCACCAACATACATGGATCTAGCCTAGCTATAACATTGGACTAATGTATGGCATGGAGAGAGGTCAAAGGCAAAAAGACTGTGCAATATTCATGCTCAAGATGTCCTTATCCATAAAGCTAGATCCATCTTTTTTTTAGTAGCGTCCTCTGAAGATGCAGTAGTAGGAAGGGTAGATGCAGAAGTTGGGAAAAACCACAAGTATTTTCTATACACCTCCTTAATGCCCCAGTGTGTCATTGGTGTTTACCTCACAGTGCAAGCTATCAAGCGTGGTTGATAGCTTGGGAAAGGATGCTACAAAGTTTTACCAGAGTGCATGTTGACGGCGGGTCAACAACACGACATAACTCAACAAAGCCTTATTCTCTAAAAGTTATGAAATGCTGCGGATTATGGCTAGAAACATTATTTGTAATAACTAGTGATGCATGGTTTTTAGGACCCCTTCTGAAGATGCAATAAAGGCACAGTCAGTTGTTGGGGAGATGAGGATACTCTAGTCCAAGGGATCTCGAAAGAGAAGAAAAATCTACTTCACAAGCACCAAAGAGTAAAAAGTGCCATGGACAGAAGATACGTGGGAACAAGCTCTTATGCATTCCTACAACCTATATCTTACAGAATAGCCCATTCTAGGTGTGAATTTATGGTGAAATTTACACGAGGATGTTCGTGTGGACTCACATCACAGCATACTCCGTTTTCACTTTTTTACCGACAGTAAATATTTTTTACCATAGTAAATATTTTTTACCTATAATAAATATTTTTCACCAACATGGTAAATACAAATCACTTTTTACCTACAGTAACTTTTTTTACCCATGGTAAATATTTTTTACTGCACCATAAGTATTTGGTAGGTAACAGTTCACTGTTACTAGAAGCTTTGATTGGGCATCAACAATGCAGTTACAGGAGGAGAAAAGGGGAAAATCTTATGGTAAAGGTGAGTCAACAGGGATAAAGACTTTTCAGCTGAAAAGAGACATGCTAATTTTTTCAAAGAACACATGTCAAAAGAAGCCATGGTTGAGGATTTTTTGAGAATTTGATATTCAGGAGGACCCAGCAGGTCCCTCCCCTGACATGTACAGAACCTCCAGTTTCAACAGCCACCTACCTGCTCTTAAATGCTAGTCAAGGCCTTATCCCCATGTGTCACAATCAGAAAAATCAGCATTTACCCTCCCCTCTCACATCACTCTAGAGAATATCTTGAGTGTGACATATCAGGTGACATCAATCTGTTGACCACCCTAAGCAAAAAGTAACCCCAGTAAGCAGATTTAAGCATGTTTATCCCTAATCATAAACCCTCTCAGAAACCTATATAAGGAGGCCTTCTCTCACTCAAAACAACACTTCACCCACTTCACCAAGCAATGAAGCTATGACGACATTGCTCACAACGAGGAGCTATGGATGGAGCTCTACTCCCTCTCCCTCTCTCTCTCCCTCTAGTATGCTATATTACTAGCCCTAAAACCTAAATAAGGAGTCTTCTCTCATGCTCCATGGCCACCATCCTCGCCATCATTCTCTAAGGTATTGATGTGTTGCTAGTAGGATCATACCTACTTGCTGGGTTGATTGTTTTTGACAATGGATTATGCCATCCTTGGCTTGCTTCTCTATATCCTTGTTATGTACGATCAGATGCCGTTGTATTGTTAAGCTGATGTCTTGTGTATATATATGCTATATAAGGTCCCTAAGCTTCGTTTCTATGTGTTTTTCCATATGTTTTGATGCCATCATAATGCCAGAAGTCTCACTTGCCTATGTGCACTATGTGTGAGGTCCCTAAACCTCTTAATTTAGGGTGGTGCCCCCTTTGTTTTGTTCTTTGCTTGTTTGCATGAGGCGTGGTTTGTGGAGTTTGCACAAGTACAAAGGCCACCCGATTGCACTACTCTTTTTCCCGCTATCATTTTGATGCCCCCACTGAGGAGGGCTACACAGACCTTCAGTCCACAAGCAATGAAGATGTGCAATCTACAACATGGACGAATGGCGCGAGGAGTTTGCAAATTGGAGAACAGAAGAGGAGGAGGCTTTAGAGGCCTTAAAAGCTTTCATCGAGGTCTTGTTACCAGGTTGCAGTGTCATTGAAATTCAAGAAGTAAGTTCTTCTACATGCCTTGTTCGTGATCGTCGCCAACGAAGGAGAGTGAGAAGAAGAGCTTGATATACCTCTCCTCTCACCTTATGAGTACTCTAGAAACCTCCAACGCACACGAGCTTGAAATATTCTACATCAACATACACGAAGGTACTGTAACACACATTAAGGGAAGAGAAAGCATCACCAGACCTCTATTTTCTGAGGAGCCGACTAAGAGGAGGAAGATCACCTCTACACCTAAGTGGCCTAAGGTCGCAGCGCGTGCTCAAGCGTAAGGTAACATTTGGCTTAATCTCATTAATAAGGGATTACATGAGCACTACAGGCAAGAAAAAGGCTAGTGAGCAACCAACTTCAACCTCCAACTTGCAACCACGACTCTCACCCCTAAATCCTCCTGAAGCAAAGAGGCGAAGGCTTGCCTACAAGATTGCCGCCCGTCTGCGAGTGCTCCTAGTGCACTTTGTGAATCCAGACACCACCAATCCCAAGCCAACCTCCTGTCCACGTGAAGATCACTTTGGATATTGTCCAAAGTGCTTTGGAGACCGGGTGAAAAGCCTCCCTGCCCTACCTTTGCTGCTAATTTTCAAGAAGTTATCTCAATCTAAGAAAACTATCTTAGTTGATGATGTGCTGCACATTAATGGTGTCACTTTCATTCGTCATGCTGATTATGGTAATAGCATCCAATTGTTGCTTGCTAAAAGGCTCAGCATTGTACAAAGTATTGCCATCACGCCTTACGTCTTCACAGATGCATCAGGAAGAGTCGAAGTGATCCGAGGTGCTGACCTTCTGTGGCTGATCAGGCTCATTGGTCCTAAGGTGGTGCAACTAAGCTAGGCTCTTGTGTGTAAGTATGGATGCCAATAATGAGAATGATGATCCCCGCATGTTTCCTTTCCATTTTGTGCGTCATATCCGTGTGAATATTTGTATTGATAGAAAAATCTTTTATCAGCAAAGAATAGCCCTGTTGTTTGGAACCGAGAGACTTGGGGAAATCTTGCGCTCTCCTCATCTTGTCATTCTACCCTTACTAGACTATTACCATTCCTTTGATGTGTCGATCTTCATCCTATTTTGAGCTAAGTTGTGCTAAAGCTCCAAATTGTAATTACCATACTCTATTTTAAAATAAATTGGAGCTGTTTGTGTAATTGTTTACTCTCTCACTTATGGCCTTCCCTAATTTTTATGGTAAGCCTGGGGAGGTTGCTCCAGACTTTTTGGATAATTTGGAAATGGCCTTTCTGGTATCGGGAAGGGATGACGAAGCTACTAAGTTAAGGGCCTTTCCTTTGGTCTTGAGGGAAGGTGCAAAATTATGGCATCAAACTTTGGCACCTGAAGAAAGAAGAGACTAGGAGTCCTTGAAGATGGCCTTCATCGAAGAATTTCGCCGCCATGAGCCTCCAAAGGAGATATGGAAACAGCTCTTAGAGATACGCCAAACATCACCCAATGACTATAGAAGCTATGAAGGAAAGTTTTCCAACCTGTGGGAGAAACGGTGTGCATCACTAGGTGAAGGAGAAAGGGCGCCAGAATGCCTAAAGAAGGACTGCTTCTTGGCAGGGCTTTACCCCATCCTTCGAGAAAAGGTAAAAGGTAAATTCCCAGATACCTTTGATAAAGCTATGACTTATGCAAGGGAGAAGGATAGGAAGTTAAAATTCCAAGCTCAACTACAAGGGGGAATGGAGCCTCCACCGCTATCTCAACCTACGGCAAGGGTAGTAGCAGGGACAGGAGCAACAGACCAAGAGTCCTCTCAACAAGAATTACTTCAACAAATCACGAATCAACTAGAGAGCCTGTCCATCAATCTGGTTCAAGGTGTAAGGGTTCCCCATCCAGGAAATGAACGAAATAGACAAGAAGGACAAACGCAAGCACGTGAGTACATTTGCTACAACTGTGGAGAGGTAGGTCACGGCATGTATTATTGCCCCCATCCACGACGCTATCAAGGAAATGGTAATCAAAGAAGACCTCCTCGCTAGCAAGTCACTCCTCCTCGAGCTAGGCCACTAAATGGACAAAATGCACACGTGGCTCCACCAATCCAAATATTGAGACCCCCTCCTCCACCACCACAAGCACTAGCAGAGATCCCTCCACTACCATCGGGAGGGGAGGATAGGGCCGTCTCTGTCATCAGTCTTGACAATGGTAAGGATAAAGGGAAAGAAAAAATGGAGGAAGCTATTGCCATGCCAATAAAGAGAGTTAGGAGACAAAGAACTGATGAAATGGAAGCTTCAGAGACGGATAAAGGGAACGAGGGTTCCTCCCAAGTGATAGGAGACAAGAAAAGGAAGAGTAGGTCTAGGAGGCACATAAGAGTAGAAGAATTTCCACTTGGGGTAGGATCCATACCTTACGACCTGGTAGCAGATGTGAGTAAGCAAGGACCGAAGATTTCATGGCAGCAACTCCTCCACCTTTCCCCAAAGATGCGTAGAACCTGGTTTAAGATGGTCAGCACCAGGAGGGCTAAGGCAAAGTCAGTTGGGACTATTAGTGCAAGAGGCATGAAGGATACCGTGCCAGTCATTGATGCAGAGATTAAGAGTCAGCGAGTCTCCAATGTGTACGTAGATGGTGGAGCCGAGATTTGTGTTATGACAGAGAAATTAATGCACATGTTGGGTCTGGAAGTAAACGAGCCAACTTCCTTACAAGCTAAGATGGCAAATAATGTAAGGGTGGCTTGTGTGGGAAAGGTTAATGGAGTGAAGGTTTCAGCTTTTGGTGTGGCAATCTCAATTGATGCTTATGTGATCCCAACTAAGGGGGAGGGCTATCCGCTAATCCTTGAAAGACCTTGGCTTATGGCTATGAAAGCTAGGCAAGATTGGGAGACAGGTTCCCTTGAGTTGCGACCAAATCATAAGGTAGGTGGCAAGCAACAAAAAATTGTGTATGACATGAAGCAGGGTAGACAACAAGACCTAGAGATGGAGACTTCTATGGATGAATGGAGTACAAGCAGCTGCTCTTCATCTGAGGATGAGTCATCTGAGGAGGATGCTAGCTCTTTGGAAGTCATGGGTATAATACTGCGAAACCCAGAAGGAGAAGGTGGTCAAGACTCTCTAAACAAGGAAGAAGCCATAGGCTTAGAGGAGATGCTAGCTAAGGACCTACTAGAAGAAGAGAGATAACCCTATTTGCAGGTACTAAAGAAGCATGCTGGCCTCTTTATAACTGATTACGAGCACATTAAAGGAGTTACGGTAACCCAACACCATATCCAATTAAAGGAAGGTGCCAAACAAGTGGTGCAAAGGCTAAGGAGATTAGGGCTAGTGCAACAAGATGCACTCTTAAAAGAAGTAAAAAGATTACTCAAGGCAGGATTTATCTACCCAGTGGAAGATTCTGAGTGGGTGTCTCCAGTTGTGGTAGCCCCAAAGAAAAATGGGAAGTGGAGGGTATGTGTGGATTACAAGCCTCTAAACGCAGCCACAAAAAGGGACCATTTTCATTTGCCTTTTCAAGATGAAATACTAAATGAAGTGGCTGGTCATGAAAGGTACACAGTGTGTGATGGGTACTCAGGCTACTTCCAAATCAGATTGCATATGAAGACCAAAGAAAGACTACCTTCATAACACCTTGGGGGTGTTTTGCTTATAGAGTTATGCCTTTTGGTTTAACTAATGCCCCAGCTACTTTCCAAAGGTTTATGAACTTGGTGTTTCAACCTTACTTTGGTAAGTCCATACGAGTCTTCATTGATGATTTTTGCATTTACAGCTCTAGAGAAGTACATCTGTCCAAGGTTGATGAAGGTTTCACCCGTCTAGCCCAATTGGGTGGGCAATTGAATAAAGACAAGTGCCACATAGGTGAGAGTAAGGTCACTCTACTAGGCCATGTTGTGTCTCAAGATGGTATTGAGGCTGACCCTGAAAAGGTAAAGACATTGTTAGCTTTACCTACTCCTTCAAACGTGAAGCAACTAGTCTCCTTCATTCAAAAGGTTCGCTACATGGGACGATTCATACATCTCCTTTCTCAGGCAATCTATCCTTTGCAGCAGCTCACTAAACACACTACATTGACATGGAGTGAGGAGGGTGAAAGGTGCTTTCAAGAAGTTAAAACCATTTTGAGCTGATTGCCTGTCGTCCTACAACCCACATGGGGTGAATTATTCTATGTAAATCCTAGTGTACGTCCAGAAGCTCTAGGAGCTGTCTTGATGCAAAAAGACCCAAAGACATCTCTCATGAGACCAGTCTACTTCTCTAGTAGAGTGATGACAGCTGCTGAAAAGGGTTTCAGCGCAATTGAGCAATTGTTGCTAGCTCTTAAGTTTGCAGTGGAGAAGTTTCGGGCTTACTTACTTCCGAGACAATTTGTGGTGATCACAACTGAGGAGGTTTTTCCATATGCCCTACAACACATGGAATTGTCTCAAAGAATAGCAAAGTGGGTGGTGCAGCTTCAAGAGTTTGACTACACACTACAAGTAGAGGATTCCACCCGTGCTTGTTTGGCAGATGTCCTCACACAAAGGTGTTATGAGAAGGCCAAGAAAGAGGCACCTAGTAAGGTACCGCCTATCCCGGAGCCTGAAGTTCTACTGGGAGTATTGTATTTTGATGGGGCTTACAAGAGGACCAAAGACAAGGCATCAGCACGCATAGTAATATTAGGTCCAGAGAAGGAGAAGATCTTTGCAAAAGGGTTTCATCTAAAAGAGGTTCATTCTAACAATGAAGCAGAGTACCATGCCCTTGTTTTAGGGTTGCAATGTTGTCTTTCTCAGGGCATCACAAAGCTGAATGTTTTTGGTGACTCCATGTTGATTGTTAAGCAAATGGTTGGTGTATGGGCCTGTAAAAATGACAAATTGTCTGTTAAGATGAGGGAAGCAAGGGCCTTGTTGAAGGGTTTTAAAGAAGTTCGAGTGCACTTTGTACCTAGAGATCAAAATCGAGAAGCAGATGCCTTAGCAGGTGAAGAACTACAAACTCTCATAGTAGGTGCTATCCTTGTGAAAAGTCCTTTATACTAGGGAAAGGAGGAGCTGCATGATTTACTTTACTTTCTTGAGCATTGTGAAGCACCCTCTGGTATGAGTAAAAGTGAACGTAGGTGGTTGGCAAAAAAGGCTACCAGCTATAGCTTAGTGAATGAGGACTTGTATTGTAGAGGGAAAGATGTTGTCTTAAGGAGAGTTCCTGCATCCCAAGAGATAAAGGATATTTTGTTTAGTTGTCATGAATGTGTGTGTGGTGGCCACTTTGCACAAGAGATTACTAGCAGAAAGATTTTACAAGCAGGGTTCACGTGGCCAAGCCTCCATCGAGATGTACAACATTGGTGCCGCACATGTGAGGTTTGCCAAAAAGCTGGACCAAGGCGTCTTACCCATGAAAATCAGTATCCAATCAAAACCTATGGGCCATTTGAAAAATGGGGGATAGATGCAATAGGGCCACTACCTTGCACTCAATCAGGGAAGGAATACATCATTATGGGGGTGGAGTACATGACTAGATGGGCAGAAGCTCGTCCCATAAAGCGCATCACAGCCAAGGACGTGAGTGATTTCATTTTTGAATGCCTTTGTTGCCGTTTTGGGGCACCTTTGGAGATTCTCTCGGATAGGGGACCGGGATTTCGAGCTTTACCTACTCCTTCAAACGTGAAGCAACTAGTCTCCTTCATTCAAAAGGTTCGCTACATGGGACGATTCATACATCTCCTTTCTCAGGCAATCTATCCTTTGCAGCAGCTCACTAAACACACTACATTGACATGGAGTGAGGAGGGTGAAAGGTGCTTTCAAGAAGTTAAAACCATTTTGAGCTGATTGCCTGTCGTCCTACAACCCACATGGGGTGAATTATTCTATGTAAATCCTAGTGTACGTCCAGAAGCTCTAGGAGCTGTCTTGATGCAAAAAGACCCAAAGACATCTCTCATGAGACCAGTCTACTTCTCTAGTAGAGTGATGACAGCTGCTGAAAAGGGTTTCAGCGCAATTGAGCAATTGTTGCTAGCTCTTAAGTTTGCAGTGGAGAAGTTTCGGGCTTACTTACTTCCGAGACAATTTGTGGTGATCACAACTGAGGAGGTTTTTCCATATGCCCTACAACACATGGAATTGTCTCAAAGAATAGCAAAGTGGGTGGTGCAGCTTCAAGAGTTTGACTACACACTACAAGTAGAGGATTCCACCCATGCTTGTTTGGCAGATGTCCTCACACAAAGGTGTTATGAGAAGGCCAAGAAAGAGGCACCTAGTAAGGTACCGCCTATCCCGGAGCCTGAAGTTCTACTGGGAGTATTGTATTTTGATGGGGCTTACAAGAGGACCAAAGACAAGGCATCAGCACGCATAGTAATATTAGGTCCAGAGAAGGAGAAGATCTTTGCAAAAGGGTTTCATCTAAAAGAGGTTCATTCTAACAATGAAGCAGAGTACCATGCCCTTGTTTTAGGGTTGCAATGTTGTCTTTCTCAGGGCATCACAAAGCTGAATGTTTTTGGTGACTCCATGTTGATTGTTAAGCAAATGGTTGGTGTATGGGCCTGTAAAAATGACAAATTGTCTGTTAAGATGAGGGAAGCAAGGGCCTTGTTGAAGGGTTTTAAAGAAGTTCGAGTGCACTTTGTACCTAGAGATCAAAATCGAGAAGCAGATGCCTTAGCAGGTGAAGAACTACAAACTCTCATAGTAGGTGCTATCCTTGTGAAAAGTCCTTTATACTAGGGAAAGGAGGAGCTGCATGATTTACTTTACTTTCTTGAGCATTGTGAAGCACCCTCTGGTATGAGTAAAAGTGAACGTAGGTGGTTGGCAAAAAAGGCTACCAGCTATAGCTTAGTGAATGAGGACTTGTATTGTAGAGGGAAAGATGTTGTCTTAAGGAGAGTTCCTGCATCCCAAGAGATAAAGGATATTTTGTTTAGTTGTCATGAATGTGTGTGTGGTGGCCACTTTGCACAAGAGATTACTAGCAGAAAGATTTTACAAGCAGGGTTCACGTGGCCAAGCCTCCATCGAGATGTACAACATTGGTGCCGCACATGTGAGGTTTGCCAAAAAGCTGGACCAAGGCGTCTTACCCATGAAAATCAGTATCCAATCAAAACCTATGGGCCATTTGAAAAATGGGGGATAGATGCAATAGGGCCACTACCTTGCACTCAATCAGGGAAGGAATACATCATTATGGGGGTGGAGTACATGACTAGATGGGCAGAAGCTCGTCCCATAAAGCGCATCACAGCCAAGGACGTGAGTGATTTCATTTTTGAATGCCTTTGTTGCCGTTTTGGGGCACCTTTGGAGATTCTCTCGGATAGGGGACCGGGATTTCGAGCTGATTTAGTCGGGCAATTGATGAGCAAGTTAAAAATCAAGCGCAGGCACTCTACACCATACTACCCTCAATGCAATGGTCTTGTGGAAAAGGTAAATGGTCTTATATGTAAAATTATCACTAAGCAAGTGCATTTACATCCTAAGGCATGGGACAAACACCTAGATGCAGCACTTTGGGCCTACAGAACATCCTTTAAAACATCCTTGGGGTATACACCTTTTCAATTGGTTTACGGGCAAGAGGCACTATTGCCTATAGAAGTGGAGCTAGCGAGCCTCCGAGTTCTAAAAGCACATCAAGAGGATAGTCAAGAGAAGCAGGTGGAAGGAAGAATCATCGATTTGGAGAGGTTAGGGCTAGATCGAGAGTCAGCAGTGAAGTACTATGCATCCTAGCCAGAGAAGAAACGAAAGAAGTTCAATCGCAACCTTGTCAAGAAAGGTATCAAGGAAGGTTCTTTAGTGCTCAGATACGACAATCGCTTTGATTGCAGGAAGGATGGTAAGTTCTTGCTTAAGTGGGAAGGCCCTTTTGTAGTGATACAGAGGTTCTCAAATGGTAGTTACCAACTAGGTGACCTAGATGGT
This sequence comes from Adiantum capillus-veneris, assembly GCF_014529385.1. Lineage (NCBI taxonomy): Eukaryota > Viridiplantae > Streptophyta > Polypodiopsida > Polypodiales > Pteridaceae > Adiantum > Adiantum capillus-veneris. The sequence continues at coordinate 102,325,176 of NC_140946.1, forward strand.
AAGGTACATCAGACCCCGGTAAATGGTTGGCGATTGAAGGCCTACCAATGTCGTCTTTCACAGCCATATGCTGGTGAAATCAATGCTAAGGATGGTTCAGAGGAGAGCTCATCATATTCGAGCTCCAACTAAGGTAACAATCATGTACATAGTCGTTTCAAAAAAAAAAAAAAAAGGAAAAAAAGAGAAGACAAAAAAAAAGGAGGAAAAAAAGAGAAGAAAAAAAGAAAAAAAGAGAATGCTACCAGTGAAAGTGGATATTGACAATGGATGGGGTATGGCTTTCAAGGGTCTAGGAGACCAGTTGTTAGTCATGGATGGATGCAATTATTCATCAGAAAGGACTAAACAGGGTGCATTAGCCAAGAAAGCAGTAACATGGCAAATTCAATTGGTACCAGGTGGGTAAGTATTCAAGAGAACCCTATTGTAGCACAACCTACAGCTAGAGGCATCAAATACCTCTAGTTTAAGGGGGAGGGCTATATGATGCATGGTTTGTAGGACCCCTTCTGAAGATGCAATAAAGGCACAGTCAGTTGTTGAGGAGATGAGGATACTCTAGTCCAAGGGATCTCGAAAGAGAAGAAAAATCTACTTCACAAGCACCAAAGAGTAAAAAGTGCCATGGACAGAAGATACGTGGGAACAAGCTCTTATGCATGCCTACAACCTATATCTTATAGAATAGCCCATTCTAGGTGTGAATTTCTGGTGAAATTTACACGAGGATGTTCGTGTGGACTCACAGCACAGCATACTCCGTTTTCACTTTTTTACCGACAGTAAATATTTTTTACCACAGTAAATATTTTTTACCTACATGGTAAATACAAATCACTTTTTACCTACAGTAACTTTTTTACCCATGGTAAATATTTTTTACTGCACCATAAGTATTTGGTAGGTAACAGTTCACTGTTACTAGAAGCAGTGATTGGGCATCAACAATGCAGTTACAGGAGGAGAAAAGGGGAAAATCTTATGATAAAGGTGAGTCAACAAGGATAAAGACTTTTGAGTTGAAAAGAGACATGCTGATTTTTTCAAAGAACACATGTCAAAAGAAGCCATGGTTGAGGATTTTTTGAGAATTTGATATTCAGGAGGACCCAGCAGGTCCCCCCCCTGACATGTGCAGAACCTCCTGTTTCAACAGCCACCTACCTGCTCTTAGATGCTGGTCAAGGCCTTATCCCCATGTGTCACAATCAGAAAAATCAGCATTTACCCTCCCCTCTCACATCACTCTAGAGAATATCTTGAGTGTGACATATCAGGTGACCTCAATCTGTTGACCACCCTAAGCAAAAAGTAACCCCAATCAGCGGATTTAAGCATGTTTATCCCTAATCCTAAAACCTCTCAGAAACCTATATAAGGAGGCCTTCTCTCACTCAAAACAACACTTCACCCACTTCAGCGAGCAATGAAGCTATGACGGCATTGCTCACAACGAGGAGCTATGGATGGAGCTCTACTCTCTCTCCCTCTCTCTCTCCCTCTAGTATGCTACATTACTAGCCCTAAAACCCAAATAAGGAGTCTTCTCTCATGCTCCATGGCCACCATCCTCACCATCATTCTCTAAGGTATTGATGTGTTGCTAGTAGGATCATACCTACTTGCTGGGTTGATTGTTTTTGACAATGGATTATGCCATCCTTGGCTTGCTTCTCTATATCCTTGTTATGTACGATCAGATGCCGTTGTATTGTTAAGCTGATGTCTTGTGTATATATATGCTATATAAGGTCCCTAAGCTTCGTTTCTATGTGTTTTTCCATATGTTTTGATGCCATCATAATGCCAGAAGTCTCACTTGCCTATGTGCACTATGTGTGAGGTCCCTAAACCTCTTAATTTAGGGTGGTGCCCCCTTTGTTTTGTTCTTTGCTTGTTTGCATGAGGCGTGGTTTGTGGAGTTTGCACGAGTACAAAGGCCACCCGATTGCACTGCTCTTTTTCCCGCTATCAACTAGGTAGTCTATTAGCAGAAGCCGCGGTGCAATGGCACTACCAGATTGTAAATACAAAGCCATTTGACCCCTCAAACTCTATTTTTGGTTAACCTAAGGTGACCTTAGTATATAAGGTACCTAGGTTATTTTTGTGAGGACACACAACTTTTATCATAATCAAGTTTTAAGCTACCATCGACTGTGTGTGCGAGAGGAAGAGAGAGAGCATGAGCTTCATCCTGATGCTACTCCCTGCTCATTCATCACATTGTAGATCCAACTCCACCATTGCGGTAGCCTTGGAAAGAGCTACACGACAACACCAAGCATTCCTCACATACGCACTCGTGCATCTACCAGCTATTTGTTGCTATAGGTATATCAAACGATGTTCGTTTTCTGCATGCAAGTAGTCACTAGAATCGTGTTGACATAAGCTATGCATAGGTACTCATAGATTTAAGTTTCCAACACTTTCAAAGTTTGACTCTATCTTCATACGCGTTTTCCACAAATGGGTTTCGAGCTAGGATCTTGAGTGTAGAGGCTTAGGGATAGATGTATCCCAGTAAGGGGATGATGTTCGTACGCTTCTTGTATGATTTGGTGGGTTTCCTTCCGTTTGTGTGTATGTGATCTAGGTGGTGTAGTTGCAAGAAGTGAGACTCTAGGTTGTGGTTTAGTTGGCCTTCCAGAGTGTTGTATGTGTAGGATGGTCTCAGCCTAACAAGATAACGAGATTTCCTCTGTGTGCCTATCTTGTCCTCCATGTCCTCGATTCACATTATGTTAATCTAGGTCAAGTGTTGCATGCACTATACAGGTGGTGTGTTTTTTTCCTGCAACATTGGCGGCTGCTGCGAATTCAAGGACTTAGGTAGGTATTCCTACTAACACTCGTGTGGTGGTTTATTTCTTTAGTTTTGGCTAAAGAAATCATTTTTCTTAAGTGGATCTAGAAGAGGTTATTCCGAGATCAAGTGGATATTCAGGAAGCGTGTGTCTTGCTGAGGGTCTACGACTAGGTAGATTTAGTTAGGATTTGTAGATTAGAGTAGTCATTGTGGTGGTTTAGTGATTTGTGAGGTGATAAAAGTGTCTTCTAGTCTGTGTGTGGCATTGAAGCGTTTTTCTACTCATAGATGCAAAACCCCATATGATTTGTAGGAGTAGCTTTACGTAAGTGATTTGAATTTGACTAGAGCTATTTATCATTGATCTATTTTCTAAAGTGCTTGTTTGCATTTGAAATGACGAAAAAGTCTGTCTTTGAGGTAAAAATGCAACAAAATAGCTTTTTGTTGATAATTTTGCATGACTGATATATGTTGAGCATATAAAAGGGCAAGTGCAAGGGTTCTGTGAAGAAAACTACAATTCTGTAAACTTGAACTTCATACACTTATGAAGTCTCAAGAGGCATCTGGAGACCAAATCTCAAAAATCTGACGACACTAGTGTGTTCAAAAGGTATCAATTACCCTAAGAACACCTTGAGTGGGGAGTTTTGGCATAGATTTTGGGACCAAAATCCAAAAAAAGATAGAGTGGTTTTGATTGAAAAAGAGCACTTTTGAGCTTTAAATTTTGATGTAAACACGAGATAAGGGAAACTTAGAATCGAAACAAATCTGAAATCTGAGACAATAGACTTTATACGCATATAAAGTCTCTAGCACCATCCTTAGACCAAATTTAAAAAATTGGACAGCACCAGAGTGTTCAGAAGGGGGGTTTTAACCTAAGTACACCTTGAAACCAAAGTTTTGGACAACTCTTGACACTCAAAAGACAAAAGACGGAGCTAGTATCGGAAAAAGAAAAAGAGAAACTTGTGATTCTGAGCTCAATTTTGCATGAAAATTGGTAAAATTCGTAGAAGCGATTGAAAACCAGTACTACAGACTTGGGGATTCTTGTGGATGAAAACTGTCCAAAAAATTATCGGTAGACATCATACGCATATGAAGTCTCAAGGGTCATTCTAGCAGTAATTTTCAAATTTTGAGATTATATCCGTGTTCTGCATGTTGTGTTGAGCACACCCATCAAATTTAATATCATTTGGGCTTATAGATTGAAAATTGGGAGGTTTTTACTCTTTCAAGGAATTCCTTGTAAAATTGATGATTTTGTGCAATTTTGACATCTAAAATTTGTTGTGACCACATATTCTTGTTCCAGACACTAAGGGGCCCCTTTGGTAGAAACATAACTAAAATCTGAGCAAAAGACTTTATACGCGTATGAAGTCTTAGAGACGAGATCAGGGGTCAAAAGTTGCAACTGAGTGTACCCTTGTGATATATAGCATCTAGAAAGTATATTGACCAAATCTCATCAAATTTGGATCACTTTTGGGCTTGCAAAGACCTTAAGACGCATCTATGCCATAACTTGCATAACTTGCCCAAAAAGTGTCAAAATTCAATTCTAAATAAAACTCGCTATGAGTTGCAAGTATAGTGAGCAACCTCTTGAGTAAAACTCACATCATTCTGACTAGTTAGACTTCATACGCGTATGAAGTTTAAAGGACACTTTTAGAGGCCAAAATTGAGATGTGAGCATACCAGGGTGTTAAGCACAACAAGACAAGCTTACTCACCAAATTTTGTCAAAATCTGAGCACATAGACTTCATACGTGTATGAAGTCTCAAGGCCAGATCTGATCGTGAAATTTCAATTTTGACCACATAGGGGGTTGGTAAATGATTTGATAAGATTGCTTGCAAAATTTCATCTCATTTATACATATACCTTTGCATTTAAAGAGTATCTTGCAGATACAAGACTGTAAAGGTGGAAAAGAGATGATTTTGTCCATTTTGACATCCAAATTTTTTTTTAATCACATAGTCTTGTTGCATGCATCAAGGAGTACCTTGGGTAGAAAGCTAAGTGAATTCTGAGCCGAAAGACTTTATACACGTAAAAAGTGTCACATGCCAAATTCGGGTCAAATCAAACATTTGATTATACCTCAGTGTCCTAGAGCATAAAAGAAGTCCCTAGCCAAAATTTCATAGAATTTGGAGCTCATTTGGGCTTGCAAAGAGCAAAAGACAGAAAGCTGCAGATTTAGGCTTGTATTGGTCTTAACTTGCTCAAAAGATGTCCAAATTGAATTTTGAAACTTGTTGAGAGTTTCTTCATTGATAAGGAATCAGTGGAACAAAAGTCACTTAATTTTGCCACAAAACATTTTTACCCATATAAAGTCTCAAGTGTCAAAATAAAGGTCAATTTCAAAAACTGAAACTTGCAGTGGCAGAGGACATCAAGGAGAGCTCACATACCAAATTTTATCACAATCTAGGCACATAGAATTTATAAGCGTATGATGTCTCTAGCCATATTTTAGAGGTGAAAACTCACATTGAGATTCTAAAAGTGTTAAGCACTATAAAGTAAGCCTAGTGACCAAGTTTCAACAAATTCGGATCACATTTAGTCAAGATACAAGAAAAATTCCTTGATCCTGAAACTATTTTGAGTGTTGTTTCAAGTGCAGCTTAACCAAATTGCTCTAGCTTTTGATAGACAATTCCAAATTGAGTTATAGCTAGGAAGAAAGCCTGCAGGAAATAGGACACAAGTTTCCTAAATCCAAACTTTTAGGGTACCCAAAACTAGTTTCCAAGGTCCAAAAGAGTCACAAATTCCTGACTTATGAGATACCTTATCAAGGGCAAAAAGGGCCAAAGGTGCTTTTTAAGGACTATCAAAGTAGAGAGTGGGCTTGACAGTAAGAAAGCTAAGATCATCAAGATGGAAAGCCAATCTACCAATCCTTTTGTAGATATGACCAGATGTATGGCAAGTCAGGCTAGAAGAACTGAAATGCCAATCTATCCACATTTTGACACAAACACGCATAATGCACTAGAAAGAGGTGGACATTTGGTCAATGAAGGACCACATATAATTCAACCAAACATGAGAATTCCAAAAAGGGAGCCACCTGGATTCCCTTCTAGAGCGATAATGAAAAATAAAATGATCATAGAAATGGCCTACATGCCTCCTCAAGTGAATCTCCGTAATGGACCATGGTTGTTCCAGATGCATCCAAAGAACATGACTTTCATAGAGGTGGAGTTACGGCACAACAAGACCATATGTACCATATTCAGTTCCTATAACTTACTCCTATCCAAATTAGAGCAGAACCTTGAGAAGAAATGATACTGAGAATGAGAGTGACACATCTTCTCAGAGGAGTGATTCACCAAGAACCCAACCCACAATAAATCCAGAGGTATCTAGTGAGAAAATGAATCTTAAAGAAGGATTAGCTCAGAGACTTGCTCCGTTAGTCAAATCTAACCTCCAGAAACCTCTATGGTGTGAAATTAAATGGTCAAGCCATACAAGCAAAGGGTGTTACTATAACCAAAGGTATGTACAATATATTCGAGTAGCACCTACTCCACCTAGATACACTACACAAAATATGCCAAGACCAGTAGGAGTTTCAAGGCCACTGCGTGTCTTAGGACAACAACCTCCACTGCCAGGTGCTAGAATGCCTATAGACATGAGATACAGATAGATGATAGAAGCATCTAATAAACAAGCGTTAGTACCAACTATAATGTATTATAATAACCAAAGTGGGTACCTCCCTTCGAAGCGATAGAAGATGAGAGAAACACATGGAGTGATGAGGCCGGTACAGCCTCCACCTCTTGTGTTTCGACCTGAAGAAAGAAGATACAAGATGGAAGAAAGAAAATTGCGGTTCATTGCTAGTAGATGTATAGCAACATCAAAGCGAGCTTAAAACCAAGAGGAACTGCAAGAAGAAGCTCCTCAACCACAGACAGATTGTCACAAAAGCTGTGGCAACCACTTGGTCAAACAATGTCCTCACATGGAGATCACACAGGTAAATGCCTACTGTCTTGACTATGGCGTCATTGATTGGATCCCTGACTGTCCAAAAACCCAAAAGTGTCCCAGTAATTGTTCAACTACCCAGTAGCTCAAAAAATAAAAACATAGTACTAGTTCAAGTAGTTACAAGAGTGCAAGCTCAAAAGGAAGCTTCTCGGAACCTAGAAAGAAAACAAAAACGATGCGAGTCTAGAGATAGGTGACCCTAAGACCGATGCACCTAGTCAAAAAACCAAGAGAAAATGGAACAACTAGAAAGCTAGAAAGGCTAAGATGAAAGCACGTAGGGAATGAGAACAAAAATCCATGACTGAGAAGCTCACCCAAGATGAAGAGAGGATAAGAGAACAAGAGGAAAGGGTTGAATCTTCTCTTGCGGAGGCATCTCAACCTCCAATAGAACCATCAACGGAACGTGAGCCAAAAAGTACTAGTTTGGGAGGATCAGTCTTGGTCCAGAAGATTAATGAGCATTTAGACGACCTCCTAAAAGACTATGAAACACGGCTCAAAAGCAACCAAACCCAAGAACAGATATGGATGACATATCCATATGAGGAACTAGAAAAAGGACAGGCTTGAAATGTGCAAAAAAATGATTCAAAAAGCCCAAACTTTACTAGAACCACTAGTTGAAAAACCTGAGCGTGTGATCCCTATTCTACCTACACCAGTAATCCCACCCAACCAGGAACAAAAAGAGTTATATTTTAGTCATGAGCACGGACCAAGTTCGAGGACTCCATGTTAGATCCATGAATAGTGTTGAATATCATGAATAACTCTTCCAAGGGATTTCACATACACATACCTGAGAGTTGTAAAGACATAGATGGTCTAAAAAAATTGTGGAAATAAGTCAGAGAGACCAATGAAGCGAGTGATCTAAGTAGACGAGTAAACCAAATGAGTGATGGAAGAGGATTATCTCTTCCAACAATAGAGGAAATTGAGATTGGGTCTCAAATGAACCTAGAACTAGAATCATATTGGAGAGACAAAGGATCTGTACGTCTATGGACAGTTAACAACCCCATTTTCTAAGAGCATTACCATCCTATACAGGAGAGTATGAGGCCAAGTCAGATGTTGTTGCAGTGCCATCACAGAGACTGTCTCCAAACAAGGTCATAGATTCAAAGGGGATGAAAGATATTCTATCTAGCCCAATCACTTGTACGATAATGTTAGCCAAGTTTCTTAGAATACAACTAAACATGTGGGCTACTATGGGAAAAATGAAATTTGGTGTTAAAAATCCAATGACTCAAATCATGAAAGGGATCAAAGAGATCAAAATGCCTCAGCTAAATACTAGACCAGTGCCTCTAAACAAGTTAGGCAAGTATTATGAGGGAGAAAATGGGAACACCACTCTTCCTCAATGGTGTAAAAACCATGGAAATCCTTGACAGTGGAGTGGGTGTTTCCATCGCAACAAAACAGGTCTGGAAAAAATGGGAAAAACCGGCTGTGAGGGCTACAAGGATGAAACTACAACTTGCAGACGGACACATGGAAAGACCCATAGGACTGCTAGAAAATGTGGTTGTTACTTCTTGTGGCATTGAATTTGAGCAAACCTTTTCTATTGTTGACTTTGGCAAGAGGAACAACTATGACATCATTCTAGGAAGACCATTCATGAGACAACTAAAAATGGTCCAAGATTGGGGTTATGACCATATCTACTTGAGAAATATGGAAACCACGACAAGGATAAACTTGAAGAACCATAGTTACAGGGATGTGACAAGAACACCTATGGAAGATTCTTTTGTTACTGTAGTAGAATTAGAAGTGCCAGCATGGTTGGGAAAGCCTAAAGAATTGTGGATATCTGGAGTTTCACAATTCCGAAGCTTAACATGAGAGGAAGGCATCCTAGAAAGGGTGATTGAAGATACAAATTATATCACGGAACCTTTTCTTGAGGAAGAATTAGAGTAACTTGAATGGGAACACATCTTGGATACCCTAGATGTGACTGCTATTCAAGACGATCCAGCAATGAATTTTTGTGATGAAAATGGCTATGATGTCGTTCCTTATTTTGCAGTGAGTGTGATCCACGAAAATAGATGAGTTTTATGAATCTGTAGAACACTTGGAGCCTCAAGAAGATGCTGACAAAAGGAGATCTGGACAACCTAGTAGGTGACGTGAAAAAAACTTTAACAAATGTGTGGTTTAATGATTGTCCAGATGAAAAACCTAGGAATCAATGTCACTACAAGAAGAAAATTCATCAAAAGTGGATTCCAAAATCCGTGGTGGAAAGACAACTGCAACAAGCACCCTCAAACGTGGATCCTACACATGAAGAAAAAACTCATCTATCTAAGAAGAACACATCCATGTCAATGAGCTACCAACACTCTAATCAAGTGGATACCAAAGTCATCCCAAAAACAAAAATCCAAGAGCAAACAGACAATAACTCTCCATAACTAGCCAAACCACAAAGAAAAAGGCCTAGAATGTAACTTGGTGGAGGATGCCAACGATAGTGATGATTCTTATGACATCCCCTACCATAAACTTAGGTCATCACGAAACAATGAAGGAAAAAAGAAAAGAACAACAGGTCATAGCCAAAAATTTCGGCCAAATCCGGGTACCAAAGAGCCAGATTGACCAAAAACAGGTATGGAACAAAAAGACAAAGATCTCTGATGAAAAATCACAAGATCTAATGCCAACAAAAAAATAGTCAAAGCCTACAAGAACATATAAGAAAATCCCAAAGTCGCAAGTTTCCACAACTCAGATTTGGAACTTAAGCACAAAGAGGTCACGAGTTCATTTGGATTCAAAAATGGTTAAATTGTCAACTTCGAAATTTTGAATCTCATCATCAACCAAATTGTACAAGAGATGAAGCAAAGACCAATCAAGACTTAAACAAAGACCATGTGGATCCCAAAGAAGTCTCTTCAAACACAAACGAAGCACGAACAAATATGGGTTCCCAAACAAGGAGCATCAACACAGCAGTTGGTAATCACAAAGAAGTGGGTCCCAAAGGTAACCAATAAAACTACTATCACTCCAGCGTCGCTTGAAATATTTCAATTCCTCCTACGGTTATAGTACAATTAGAAGAGAACCCACTATGAGGAACAATACCAAATACAACAACCAACCACAAGGCTAAAGTGGCTTCCAAAGAAGCATCAAACATATAAGTAAGCCTTTGAAAAATATCTACAACCTTCCATCAAGCCAATGGCACAGGAGCTTCAAGAAAAATTACCTTGCTTAGAATAGGAAGCCTCACCAGAAAATGCCAATAAGAAAATTGACTATACCCACATCTTGCACAACATAAATCTTTTCCGTGCATTGATTGTGTATGCATAATAGGGCTACATTACAAGGCCTGCATAGGCACAAATTTTGATTGCCAAAGCATAACACATACCCTTGGTGATACCCTGACATCGTCAAGGAGGACTCCAAATCAGAGGGGGGGAGGCATTTTAAATGCGGACCTAATAAATGTGTTGGAGCTATATATGGCTCACTCTACTGAACTTGGTCTCACCTATATATTTATATCTTGTCCTCAATATGAATCAGTCTTTGGGAGCGTATATGGTGTGTCTCCTGTCTCATCTCTCTCTCTTTCTCTCTACATCTCAACATGGTATCAGAGCGGTAATGATCACGTGCCGATTCAATTCATGGTGACACAACAGTATGTGTATGCGATTCGCATGTAAGATTCAAAATTGCTACAAATTGTACTTTTGAGCGTTGATTCTTGTTAATTGTGGTTGTTTTGTATTAAGAAAAATATGATTAGTGTTTTATGTGGTGTTTATTTCTAATCAATCTAATCATTGATTACGTTTTCTTGTTGATGACACCCTGAACTTCATCTCAATTTTTCTTGCTGTTCATCCAAAACTTGTTCGTCTCCTCGAGCTCTTCGATTTGAGTTCTAGGTTTGCGTCAATCGGAGTTCGCAGCAAAAAGTTATGCTATTTTTACTGCAATTGAGCTTGACGCAGCTTTCTTCGTCCTACTTCTTCGTGAAGAGTCCGCGATCGTTTTTCTTATTTTGGCGTTAACTTTTTTGAGAAGATTTAGCTTTTTGCTATTCGTATTCTGGCCGTCAATCTTGCGTCTCACGCTACTCTATTTTGAGGACTCGTTTATTATTAACGTCTCCTTTACCCTGCCTTTTTTGGGTGACGTCTCTAACATCTTTGGACGTTCCTTGAGTATCCTTCTTACGTTTATCGTTGACAGAACGCAGTACTCATATCTCTCTCATTCTCAATTGCGGCCTTCACCATATATGGTGTGCAGATTCTGCGATCTTATCTTATACGTCTTCTCGCAACAAGATATGGCTATGAATATTCTCGTCAATGGCTTTCCTTTTGGCCAGCGTTCTGTTCCTCCTTTCCAAGGTCAAGGATTTCCAGGCTGGAAAGCAAAGATGTTGTTAATTCTTGAAGGCGACGAACTCTCCGATGTTGTTCTTGGAAATCGTGTTTGTCCGCCTCAGCCTGTTGATACGGATAATGATAACGTGCTTATCACTGAAGGACCTATATTTGAAGATTGAAATGTTACATATACGGATTGGCAACGACGTGATAAAGTAGCTCATCTTTGGACGTTCCTTGAGTATCCTTCTTACGTTTATCGTTGACAGAATGCAATACTCATATCTCTCTCATTCTCAATTGCGGCCTTCACCATATATGGTGTGCAGATTCTGCGATCTTATCTTATACATCTTCTCGCAACAAGATATGGCTATGAATATTCTCCTCAACGGCTTTCCTTCTGGCCAGCGTTCTATTCCTCCTTTCCAAGGTCAAGGATTTCCACGCTGGAAAGCAAAGATGTTGTTAATTCTTGAAGGCGACGAACTCTCTGATGTTGTTCTTGGAAATCGTGTTTGTCCACCTCAGCCTATTGATACGGATAATCATAACGTGCTTATCACTGAAGGACCTATATTTGAAGATTGAAATGTTGCCTATAGGGATTGGCAACGACGTGATAAAGCAGCTCGTTGGTATATTCTTTTTACTCTTACTGATTCCCTTTTGCTTGATATGTATGAACTGCCTACTTCCCACGATGTATGGAAGTACCTTATTGCAAACTTTCAGAAGAAATCTGTTACAGAAATACTTTATTTGAGAGGGTTGCTTAACAAGTTACAATATGAAGTTGGTACTGCCATGACGGGACATATTGAATCTTTCAAATCTATTATTAATCAACTTGCTGCTTCCGGTGATCCTGTTCCACAAAAGCAACTGATTACACTTCTCCTTGATACAGTGAAGGACTCTTCTTATGATAACATTGTTACTATTCTCTCTAATAAAGATGGTCTTGATTTCGGCCAAGCTTGCATGTCTTTAATTAAATACTCTCAACGTCAAGAACGTCGGAATTTTGGTCATGATACAGCTATGATTTAACAAGAGGAGACTGAGTCACAAAAGATGGAACGTGCTTTTTATGCTCGAAGGCATCCATTTCAACGAGGAAACCGCAGAGGTGGCCGTCGCGGTAATATTTTCTCTCGTCTCAAATTTCCTAATAAGCAATGTTCTTACTGCAATAGAAATGGCCATACTCAAGATGATTGTTGGGCACGTCAATATGATGAAGAACAGAATATTTCCACAAAAAAACCACGTTTATCTATAGACTCTTCTTCTTCTTGTTGTGAATATTGTGGATGATCTAATCATCCCACTCATATGTGTTATAAGTGTCGATTCGACAGAGATCGGAATAGAGCATATGCTACTGAACATCGAAACAACATTGTACCAGAAACAAGCTGCGTCCTATGTTCAGTTGCTCCAGACAAAATACTTCATGTATGTGATGGATCACTTTTTATTGTCGATTCTGGTGCTACAGGAAAAATGACATATCAGTCTAAGTGGCTCCATAACTATCATTGACTGCCAGTTCAACGTGTTGTTTATCTTGCTGATGATACTACTTGTCAAGTAAAGGGTATTGGAGACTTATATCTTGGTACCTTATCTTCTTCCACTCCAATTTTGCGAGGAGTATTACATGTACTAGATCTTCAACGTAATCTTCTTTCAGTTGCTAGACTTGTTGATCTTGGTCTGTTTGTTGGATTTGATCATACCAAATGCCGAATTGAGAAAGATGGACAGACTATAGCCACTGCTCCTCGAAACGGTAATTTGTTTGAACTCTCTCTTAACAATGCTGTAGCAAATATTGTCATTGCTCCAGGTGATCATGATTGCAAAGTATGGAATCACCGTTTTGTTCATGCTGATTTCTCAAAATTCCTTGATCTTCAAATACAACTCATTCTCATGACATATTGGATCTTGTTCATACTAATATATGTGGACCTCTACCTTCTTCGAGATCACAATATCGCTACTTCATTACTTTCATTGATGATTTCTCAAGGTATACGACTGTATTTCTACTTAGACAAAAATCTGAAGCCTTATCTGTTTTCAAACAATTCCACAAGGTTGCAGAACTTCAAACTGGTCATCGCCTTAAGAAGCTTCGTAGTGACAATGGAGGCGAATATGTTTCTCGAGAGTTTGTGAGTTACTGTGCTGACAGTGGAATTCATCATGAACACACTATTCCATATTCGCCTCAACAGAACGGTGTTGCTGAACGAAAGAATCGCACTATTCTTAATGCTGTAAGATGTATGCTGATTTATTATGGCTTTTCTCGTGTTTTCTGGGCTGAAGCTACTTTGACAGTAGCATTTATTCAGAATCATCTTCCTACTACTGCACCCACTGGTAAGATACCCATCACAGCATGGACAGGTGACATTACTTTTGTATCTCATTTTCGAACCTTTAAATGTATTGCTTATATTCATGTTCCCAAAGAAACACGAAAAAATCTTGATGCTCCTGGTCTTAAAGTTATTTTTATTGGATATTCTGACACTTCCAAAGGCTACAAATTCTATGACCCTTCCTCCAAGAAAGTAATTGTGAATCGTGATGCCACTTTTAACGAGCAGCTTATGGGAGGCTCATGGTCCATGGATGATTCTGATGATACTAAATCATTGCTTCAGGCTTTTCCATTTCTTTCAGAAGATGAAACTCTTCCTATAGAGAAACTTTCCTCTTCACAACCATCCATTCCAAATGTTGCCAATGATGATAGTGATATTTTTGTTGATCTGCCTATTGATTTTGAACATGGCTCATGTCATGTTTATGATGATGATATTGCTGATAATGCTTTTTCTACTTCTGAAGATCCCGTTACTTATGATGAAGCTATCTCTTCACCACAAAAGGATCAATGGCAAGAGGCTATGGAAGCAGAGTATGATTCTCTTATCTCTAAAGGTACATGGATACTAACTGAATTACCTCCTGGTCGTACAGCTATTAAATGTGAGTGGGTGTATAAGACAAAAGTAAAAGCAGATGGATCTTTTGACAAGTTCAAGGCACGTTTAGTTGCAAAAGGTTACTCCCAAATAGCTGGTGTTGATTATCAAGAGACTTTTTCACCAGTTGTTCGCATTACAAGTGTTCGAGTTTTATTGGCATTTGCTGTTCAATTTGATTTAGAAGCTCATCAAATGGATGTGCGAACTGCTTTTCTTAATGGTGACTTGGAAGAGGAAATTTATATGGAACAACCAGAAGGTTTTGTTATTCGAGGTAAAGAAGACCTTGTTACTCAACTCCATAAGGCACTATATGGTCTCAAACAAGCTTCGCGAGCCTGGTATACAAAATTTGATCTTTTTCTCACCTCTAAAGGATTCATCTCTTGCTCGTCAGACCCCAACTTATACATAAAACGCCAAGGTAGCAGTTTTGTGATTCTTACTCTTTATGTGGATGATACCATCCTTGTTTCCAATGATTTGGGATTTCTTCAGCAAGTGAAAAATTTATTGTCTTCTGCATTTGATATGGTGGATCTTGGAGAGATTCACTCTTGTCTTGGCATTCAAATCCAACGGAACCGTAAAAAAGTTATTTTATTCCTTAGACAGTCAAAGTTTATTGCAGATACTATTCAAAAATTTGGTATGGAATCTGCACATTCAGCCAACACACCTTGTCTTGGGAGCTCTACGAAGAACACTTCTGACAATGGCTGTCAACTTGTCACAAATCAACCTTATGCTAACTTGACTGGATGTCTTCAGTTTGTTGGCATGAACACTCATCCTGATATTCTGTTTGTTGCTAATTATCTTGGACAACATCTTGCATGTCCTTCTCTTAAGCATTAGTTTGCTGCAAAGCGTGTATTGAAATACTTGAAAGGCACTACAGATTTTGGTTAAGTCTATCGACGACAACTCACATCGGATTCTATGAAATCTCTTTCTCTTTTGGGTTACACAGATGCAGACTGGGCAAGCTCACATTTATCTATACCATCTACTAGTGGAAATTGCTTCTTTATAAATGGTTGTCTTGTTTCTTGGACCAGCAAGAAACAACATTGTGTTGCAGTTTCTATGACTGAGTCAGAATATGTTGCGGTATCGCTTGCAGCTCGTGAGTTGATTCGGCTTCGACAAATGCTGGTTGATATTGGTCACTCTCCTCTTTCTAGCACACCCTTGCGGTGTGACAACCAAAGTGCTATTAGTCTTGCAAAAGACTATGTTCAACATAATAAGTCAAAGCACATTGCTATCCATTATCATTATGTCAGGTATGAAGTACACAAAGGAACCATTATGGTTGAACACTGTCCAAGTGACCAGATGATTGCAGACATTTTGACCAAAGGCCTCAATGAGTCACGTTTCATCCTCTTGCACTCGGAGCTTGGAGTTGCTTCGGCCTCACTCTTTCTAGATTAGCTTCTTTGATATTGTAATAGCTTTGTACATATGACATTGTAATCTTTTAGGTATCATGCACTATGCACACTCCACATTTTCACCTTGTGATATCTAAGTCACTTTAATATTTTTACATAGATGCACAATTCACTTTCACATCATCACCGCGCTGGTTCATATTTTCACATTGTATAGGGGCTTGGGTTTTTCCCTTGAACTCCCCAAGGGTTTTTTCATCCAAAGCTAGAGACCTTTGTTTAAGTGGGGGTGTTGGAGCTATATATGGCTCACCCTACTGAACTTGGTCTCACATATATACTTGTATCTTGTCCTCAATATGAATCAGTCTTTAGGAGCGTATATGGTGTGTCTCTTGTATCGTCTCTCTCTCTTTCTCTCTACATCTCAACAATATGAATATTATTAGAGGGAAAAGTTTTTGGAGTTGTTTTGATTTTTTTGTTTGATTGTGATGATTTCTTTACAAAACTCAGAATATAAGACCTCATAGTAGAGTTAGAAGAGGAGTACGAGACAAAATCCATATATGAGCCCCTAAGGACATGTGTACAGTGTACATAGATTTTAGATTTCTATTAATTTCATTTTTCTTTTTTAGTTGAGTTGATTTTTGGTCTTATTTTGATATTTTTGAGATTTTTTTTAAAAAAAAGAGGCAAGAAAAATCCATAATCCAGATGAAGAAAAGAGTAAAGAGATGTCGAGTCGTATAGAGAGCAAAGAAGGTCCAAGAAAATGACAACGCTTCATGAAGCATATCTCAAATTTCATACGCACAATGGGTATTGCACTGCCAGATGTAAGAAAGAATGTTGATCAGCCTTCAACAACAACATGAGGCTCAACATGACTGAGAATGGTCACAGAAATCTGGAATGGACTACAAGGACAAAGAAAGTTGGTGATCGACTAAACGAAAGCACCTATCAAGTGCAAAGTTGCCTATCAGCCACTTCATGCGACTACAAGTCCGTATACAGGGAGTAGATCTTTATACTGTAAATCTTCTATCTTGTATGTGACTTAATGAGGCCTAACAAACAAAAGTGACTAACAATACTGACAAGAACAGAAGGTGACAGATATGCCCATCAGTTTTTTCTGAGACTAAAATCCAAAAAATGAGCTTAGAAACTAAAATTCAAGTCCAAATCAAGCCAAACTTTGTCAGGAGGCTATACATAGAGGAAACAAACTAAGGGTTATTTATAATTTTTAAAAAAAAGAGTCTGACCCCTAGCCAAAGCTGTAATATTTTTCAAATTTGAAGCCATGATAGCCATCTATATACCTTGTACATCATATATATGATTTTTGGAGACAAGTGGATTATGATATTGGATAAATCCCTTTTGATGCAAGTTAGTAACGTGGGAAATTAAGTGGGGTTTGTCGGGCTTGAATTAAGTCATGTATAAGGTAGAAGTAGTATAATGATTTACAACACATAAAATCTAATAGTGGAAGTTGCAACTTTGATCACCTCTATGAAGGAACAAATAAGTCCCGAATGAAAAAGAAGCAGACACAAAAGTAATCAAGGGATTTCAAAATATTGTTCTTGATGAGGCAGATCAAATGCTAGACATGGGTCTTGAACCTCAAATAAAAAAAACTCTACCAGATTCGGCCTGACAAATAGACTTTGCATTGAAGTGCAACTTGGCCTAAAGAAGTTGGAGGTTTAGCCAAACAATTTCTACAAAATCCTTACAAAGTTATCATCGGCTCACAAGATCTGAAAGACAATCACTCAATTCTATAGATTGTTGAAGTTGTTTTTGAAAATAATAAATACTCAGAATTGACAAATTTTCTATAGCAAGCGATGGATGGAGCTTTCTCTATCCATGGTGATAAGAGTCAAGCAGAACAAGACATTTTCTTGAGAATATAGGCCAAATTTAATTTCGACTTGTCTCAGAGGCTTAAAACATGTCACAAAAACACTCACCATTGGAAAAATTACAAAAAGTGTTCTTTTTAGGCCAAAAGTAAATCACCACGGTTATTTACTTTTAGCTCAAAATTGACAAAGGTTGATTCCAAAGACTCTATGAATGATTACAAACATCTTTTGTGAAGGCTCATAGAGTTTGGACCACAAAACAAACCAGAAACTTGATAAAAATTGAAATCTATAATGATTTTTGAGAAATTGATTTTGACTTGATAAACCTTGATCAAATTTGGTGATACTTGTCCAAGAGACTTAGATTAAAGTGTTGAACATGTGTGCATGCTTAAATGATCAAAATTATGCTAAAATGTGGTAGATATAAATAATCATCATTATTTATTTTTGTCCAATTTTCAAACTTTATTGGGAATCCAAGCATACCACGAGTTTTATCATGTTGTATTGAGCACTCCCACCTAACTTGGTAAGATTTGGATCTATAAAGCAAAAATTATGGCCAGTTCTATAAAGTCAGTCTGCAGACACAAACCTATTAACAAATTGAGCAAGGGTTATCCAAACTTGGTGAAAATTTTCTAGGGAGCTTAATTTAAGTTTCTTTACCTATTTGTATCAACATTTTGACAAAAAGATACTAAAAAATTCCATAAGTAAATAATCGTGATTATGTATATTTACTCCAAAATTGATAATTTTTTCACAACTAAGTATACCACAAGGTGAAGAATATGAAGTAGACTACTCATATCAAATTTGGTGAAATTTGGATCACAAAAGTAAGACTTAAGCCAAATTTCAAAAAACTGAGTCTGCAGATACTAAATAGTTGATAACTTGGCCAAACCTTATTCAAACTTAGTGTAAATTTTCTAGATATTTAACAAGGTTTCTATATGGAACAAAAAAATCTAAAAAGTGAGAAAAACTGAGAGAAGTAAATAATCAAATTATTTACTTTTAATAAAATTCATCTTATTGTTGAACTGCCTAGACCAACAACATTCATGCTTTCATGGGACATTGTGGATATTACAAACGATTCATTTACATGTATGCTATAATTGCAAAACCCATGTATGGCATGATTACACTCTTTGTATGGACTGATGAGTGTGAAGAATCCTTCATGAATCTTAACACTAGGTTGGTAACCTAACAGGACATAAAAGTGTCCTTTCAGGGTTTTGAAAAAAACCTCCAAAACCATAGTAGATCCACTCATTTTGTAAAATCCTTTCATGAGGTTATAGTTCAAGGCCTACTAAACATGGAAAAAATAAGAAACTTGTAAAATTTCTCATCTTTTGGTCACACCAAGCCTCCAAAGTTGATGGAACAGTGAATTTTGATCAAAACAGTCATTTCTTACGTTTTGTTGCATAAAAATAAGATTAGGGATTTTTGTAGGACTTGAGATAAATTCCCTAGTTAAATTCAATGGGTTGGTGATCAGAACATATGATTGCTTCTCACACACTATTTTTTGTTTTGCCAAAATAAATAGGTACAAAAAAGGTTGAATTTTTACCATTCTGCAAACCTATCATCAAAGTTTCTATAGCCACGCTCAATACAAATAATATGTGCATGTTTTCTTAGTTCCCTATTGTCCTTTATGTTCATAAGGATCCATGGAGCATGTCAAAAGAATAATACATCTCTTACCAAGGGGAATCTTGGGGACAAAGATGAAGTGTTAAATACAGCAAACATGAAAAAACTGGGTTGAACAGTATGAGTTGTAGAATCCCATAGAAACTATTCAATATCTAGCCAAATTTGATCCTTATGACTAGATATGGTTACTACCTACAAAATGCATGTTGTTGTCACAGGAAACTAACAATATTGAAAAAGCTATACTTGATATACTAGAATGTTTCCTTTTCTTCCATAATTGAAAAAATCAACCATCGTTGTGTACTATGCAAAATAGGGTATTAGGTGCCCTAAAACTCAAGGAATGTTAGCTTTATGTTACAATATGCGACATAGAAAATCAAAATTGAGTTTGGATATCATGAAATCCACCAAAAAAATCATAGAAGAGCTAAAATTGGCTAAAAAACAGGATTTGACATTTTTTGTAATTTGGTCATAACTTACAACTTTAATATTTATTTCTCCCTAGAAGCATCAGGACATGTGGAGGAATACTAAAGATAGTTCTCTAGCATTATAGACCCCACAAACATGAATTCTAGAGTGGTATAGTTGCAAAAAGTTGAAAAAAACCAAAAACAGGACCCGTTTTTTCACACAGTTTAGGTTGTGAAATGTTGTGCAAGGACAATGTTAAAGATGGAATTGATATTCCAAAAAAATGTCGAGTTTTTTTCAGCTCATGAGACAACTTTCTAGATAGATAGCACCTCAAAATCCATTTTGAAACTCTTGACATAATTCAAGGAAAATGGTCACTTCACAGGACATAAAAGTGTCCCAGGACATAAAAGTGTCCCATTACCAACCTAGTGTTAAACAAGCTCTCACTTTAGCCCCAATATTGAAAGCACTAGATTCGAATAAGATATTCCATATACATATTGATGCTTCCAATTTTGCCATTGGGTGTATATTAGCTCAACCAGGAGACGAAAAATTTGATTTTTCCATTTCTTATGCTAGTAGATAGTTGATTGTGATAGAGTAAAACTATACAACCACCAAAAGAGAAGGATTAGGGATGATCTATGCCGTAAAAAAAGTATAGAAATTATCTATTATCCAACAAATTTGTGCTCTTTGTGGACCACCAAGATTTATTGTACTTGGTCAACAAACCATGCAACACAAGGAGAATAGTGTACTTGGTCAACAAGCCATGCCACACACTAAAAAGAAAATCATTTATCAAGGATTATTTCAGGAGAACCACCTAAAGCGGTAGACAAGGATTTACCAAATGCATATTTGTTCTTCGTGGAAATGATACCCCATTGGTCGAAAATAATGGTCTCATTGATGACCATAGCTCAAGTGGTTCTCAAATACCAATTCCTATTACACCAAGATTAATTGGGCAATTGTCTATGAATCAATTACTAGCTGGAAGGCTATACAAAAGAATCGAGATGGAATATTACTTTTGTGTATTAATCCTAAGAAGAAAAACCAATACCTGAGTGAAGCACACAATGTCATAGCCTTTCCAATGCACCAAGTATTGTAACGTGCCACGCAAAACTCGCGAATCTAGGGCTTTCTCGACCTCGTATTCATCACATTGTCCTTGAATCTCAACCGGAGGAGGTGGTTGTAGGGATCTTCCTGCAATGTTAGATGTGTGACTAGGTTCTAGGACTAAGACATGAAAGACCGGATGGATTTTCATGGATGAGGGCAATCGGAGTCGATAGGTGACTGGATTGACTTGACGGATAATTTTAAACGGCCCAAGCCTTTGATAATCAATATTTTGATAGGGATGAGATGAACGCAAATCACGCGGGAGGAGCCACACTTTATCCCATTCTTTGTATTTTGGATGCTGCATGCAATGGAGATCGGCACTTTCCTTATACTTGGATTTCAAGAGCTTCTTTGATATGAATTGTAAGTTCTTTGTGAATTGCAGATAATTATTGTGTAAGATGAATAGCAGTTGGATTCTTGACTTGATGGTGTTTGTGGATATCCTGTTTGGGATATTGACCATAATTAGCAAAGAATGGAATGTGACGGATGGATGCATGAAAACTATTGTTATAGGAGAATTCTGCTAGTAATAGAATCTCGACCCAATCATCTTGGTGATAATTGATAGTACAACCGGGATATTGTTCCAAAACTTGATTTACTCTCTCTGTCTGTCCACCGGGTGATTGGATGAGGAGAGGTTGATTTGTACCTTGAGTAGCTTGAATAAGCTTTTCCAAAAGCTAGAGATGAATTATGGGCATCGATCATAAACTATGTCATCCGGAAATCCGTGATAATGATAGACATGTTGTAGAAAGGGTTTGGTTGTACCTTTGTCGGTGATGGTTTTGGTGGTTTGAATGAAGTGCGCCTTTTTTGTAAACCGATCCACGACTACTAAAATGGAGTCAAATCCTTGTGACAAGGGTACCTCTACAATGAAACCCATGGAGATGGATGACCATGGTTTGCTTGGAATGGGCAAAGAATGGAGTAAACAATGAGGATGATGATAAGGGGCCTTTGATCTGTTGCAAGTGTCACAAGTGCCTACATACTCCTTGACAAGCTTCCACATTCGAGGCCACCAAAAGTCACGAGAGAGAATCTCAATTGTCTTATTGACCCCAAAATGCCCTGTTGATGGAAGATCATGTCGTTTGCTGAAGTACCTCCAAGCGTGTTGGTCCTGGCAGAATATAGAGAAGACCCTTATAGTAAATCAATCCATCAATTTCTTGAAAGTCCTTATAACCTCTTGTCCTTGTAGTTGTTGTCTAATATTCTGAGCAAGTGGGTCTAGCAATTTGCATCTTCACCTTAGAAAGAAAAGTAGAATCTTCATGGTGGCGTTTAGCTTAAGCTGCTCAGGTTTCAAAATCAGTGACTCTTGTTGATCAAATGCTACATCACTTTCTCTAGGTGCAAGGTAGGATCATCTTGATAAGGCATCTGGATTACCTTGTTGAAGGCGAGGTCTATGAAAGATAAGAAAATAAAACCTTGATAGGATACCACTCCACTTGGCTTGGCAAAAATTCAAGACGCGGGATGTCATGAAGTATTCCAAATTCTTGTGATCTGTATAGATAGTGGTCTTATGAGGAGGTCCCTTAAGTAGGTGACGCCAAGTGTCAAAGGAGTTGATGATTGCTAAGAGCTCTTTGTGATGGATTTCATAATTGATTTCTGCAATTAAGAACTTGCAAGAATGAAAAGCCACTGGATGTACTCAACCATCTTCTCCTACTTGGGATAGAATAGCGCCAAGGGCAAAATCTAAAGTGTGTGTTTCTAGGATGCAAGGCTTTGTAGGATCTACGTTGTGAACAAAATGGAAACACACACAACACCTCTATAAGATTCACCCAAAACACACTCTTGGAATGATACACACATACACTATGGGGCACCACTCGGCTTACACAACCCACCTGGCCGAGACAGGGAACACACTGATGGAGTGAGAGGAGAGAGACTATTCATTTTCCCACTCAACAGAGAGAGACACACACACACACACCCAAAAAACTCAGCTTAAAAGAGGAAGATTTATGATGATTAGATACAATTGAGCATGGGTCAACATCAATGGGGAAAATAGCCCACAGAATATTGATGAAATATGCCAGATACAATCACAAATTAGAGTAGAGACTTTGCTCACACGAGAAACTTACACGGCCAAACAACAAGAAAAATTGAGGAATTTGGCAAAATGGACAGTGCCATTGCATCCGGACTAGCCAAAAACCCCAGTCTACAATACCAAAGTGCTCAAATCGATGTACTATGTACACGCTGTCCTACCCGTACGCATGTGAGCCCCACGTAACCACCTGGCTCTAGAAAATGGGCAATTTTTTATTCGATGCACCATGCATGTGTATGTACATATATGCAATCACTTCTTCCAAAAAAATCCTAACATAATTTGCCCATCCCCTATCTTGCTAGATCATTCATGATCAGCAGCAACAAAAACAGATATGAGACTCGCCACGTCACATGTCTCCTCATCCCTCACATACATTACTTGTTCTGCAAATAGCACATCTTGCTTCACCATCATTAATCTAGTATGATATAATTTAAGACGCAATCCATTTACCCTTGACTTATGTAGCCCCTGCTTGTGATAGGTAACAGGCCTATTGCATCAATCCCCCATTTTTCAAACACATCGAATGCCATAATGGTATTTTGTAGCTTTGGCTTCAACACTCTCTTCCCAAATGCTTGATACCTATTGCAAGACCTACACCAATGGTGAACATTCATATGAAAACTAGGCCATACGTACCCCTCTTGCAAGATCTTATGCAAGGTGATCTTTAGAGCAAAATGTCCACCACATGCGCCTTCATGATTCTCTTCTAACACTCTATAAAGCTCCTCCCGCCAAGGTACACGTCTCAATAGGAGATCAACCCCTTTCATGCACAAGACATCACCAATCAAGTTGTACCTGGATGCTCTACACACAAAACCATACTTCTTACACTTTTGAATGTCCTTCGTAATGATTCTTGTTAGCAAAAACTCCTCTTCTTGAGCCAAACTTTCCCGACCATGATAAAGAGGTAAATGGGTCCTCAACACAAATAGCTCCCCAATCATGCTTTGAGCTTCTTCATGTGCTTCTCCATCTAGATCAAGTTCAATGTGCGTGATGCTCCATGCTGCGAACTTTTTTAGTAGGCCTTTAATTGTGAAACACATTTCTTTCAATGAGGTGTTCTTGCTCTTCCACACACCCAGCACTTGCTTCACAACTAACAAGTCATCACCCTTTATGCTCGACCTTCTAATCCCATGCTTTAAAAAAATGTGTAATCCAGCTTCCAAAGTAGCATATTCAGCCTCATTGTTACTATGTGCATCCAATTTGAACCCTCTCTGGATCGTAAAGTGTTATACCCCCTGAAGTTGCATCATGTCTCTTTCTGTATGAGCCATCCAAGAACAACACATGTGCATTGCTGATCTGTGGCACTTCTTCATCTACCCTTCTCACCATCTCTTCCTTAACAAGAAGGGGATTCTCCTTGTAAGTCAACAAAGGAGCTAGGGTAGCTCTTGTACTGTCATGTATTCCACTAAAAAAGAGAACTCAAACTCTTCCAGCTCAATTATCCATTTCTTGACCACATTTGACATGTTAGTGCCATTAATGAACTATGGAAAAAACTTGTAACTTGTTAAGAAAACAAAAGGTCATGGTAGAAAGTAATGAAAAAATCATCGACATGCAAATATTACACTGGCCATCACTAGCTCTACTTCGGAGAATTTTCTCTTTGCTACCAACTTCACTCAGCTTGCACAATACACTGGCCTCATATAATGGCTACCCTTCCCCTTTTTCAATATAATGGCTCCAATGGAATCATCCCCTACTGATGGATTTACATAAAACACTTACTCCCAATCAGGAGTCTGCATGGCTGACCATCCTCGTAACACCTGTTTCACCTCTTGAAACACTTCTTCCAACTTGACATCACATTGCAATGGATCATGTTTTGCCACTTGTTCTAATGGATAAAGGAGTTGTGAAGACAATGGAATAAACCATGCCATGTACTTCACTTTGTGTATAAAGGTTGCCAATTGCTTCGTACTCGTAGATGATGGAAGAAGAATACTAGACTTAACCTTGTCTCGATCAACCTCAATGCCATTTTCTGACACCATATGGCCCAGTAACTTCACCCTTGCCTGTGCTAGATGACATTTCTTTGGATTTAGTTCTTCTCCATATTCATCATATCGAGCCAATACCATCTGCAGTTTCTCATGGTATTTAGGCCTACTACTGTAGACACAAAAGTCTCCATAAAAGCTTTAACACAACTACCAATGTATGGTGCCAATATCCAATTTTCTCTCTCTTGATAGAAGGATGGTCCATTTGACAACCCAAATGGAAATACCTTGTAGCAATAACAACCCCATGGCATAATGAAAGTTGTCTTTGTTCGGTCTTTAAGATCCATCTTCAATTGAAAATATCCTGAAAAATCATCACACACGTTGTACCTCTCATGACCTGCTAGTAAATCCAAGATGTAGTCGATGAATGGAACACGATATGGGATCTTCTTAGTAGCTTCATTAAAGGGTTTAAAATCTACACAAATCCTCCACTTTCCATCCTTCTTTGGGTTGACTACTACTAAACTCACCCATTTTGTGGTCTCCACTGGGACTATGAGCCTCGCCTTCAATAACTTCGCCACGTCTTCCCACAAGGCTTCCATCTGCTCTTGACCCATCCTTCTTAGACTTTTCCGCACTAGCTTAGCACCTTCTTTCAGCTCTGTATGCATCTCTTTTCCTTTGAACCCTCTAATTTCTTCATATGAAGTAATTAACAAATTAGGAGAACTAGCCAGCATGTGCAAATATATCTCCTTCTCCATAGCTAAGAGGTCTCCACTGATCATTCATGTCATCGATTCCTGCTTCTTTGAAAATTCAACCTTGGTTTGCATCAGCCCTTTGATCACTTGATAAGGCCCTTGCCTTTCATCTTCAATCTCATTTGCAAATGCAACTAAACCAGACTCCTTGATTTCTTTGTCCCATCACAAGGAATGCAACATCAACATCCTCATCACTGTTGGTAGTACTATCACTATCCTCGTCAAACACTGTGGATTAGTCCTCATTAACTAGACTCATCCTCATCTTCATAAACCTCCTCCAAGACTTTCCTTGTGTCCATATTATATAGCTTCTTGACACTGTCTTTCCATAGAGGCTAATCGTACCACGTCTCCAATCTTGAACAGCTCCCATTGCACGTAACCATGGTCTGCTGCCCAATATAAATAGGGTATGATCCCAACCCCGTTGGCATCACATGAAAATCAACCACCACCTTTGCATCATACGCCTCCACTTGTAAGCTCTTTACAACACCCAAAGAAAGTTACTTTTTGATGGTTTGCCAATCTGATTCGAAAGCTTGACACGCCGGTCACAGTAAGACCCATCTTCTCAACGCATGAGTGTGTTATGACACATACTTGGGCTCCGCCATCAACATAACCTTGTCACAATTTTTTTCTTTTGTGCCACACATCTACTATTGGGCAAATGTCTGGTAGCTCATCCATCGCCAACACCTTCACTGAACCTCTCTTTGGTTCTTTTTCTATTGGGTAACCATCCTCTTCCACTGTCGCTTTAGCTTGGAACCATCTCTATAAGCTTCCCAAAAGTAACATCTGCTTTCCTTCTTGTCAGATCCTCTTTCTAGTCATAGCTTAATTGCCCATCCCCTAGTGGAAAATGTGAAACATGAAAGTTGCGAGCGACGAGCCCTTCTTTTCCTCTTGGCCTTGACATCCTCGTCTTCATGGCTCTTTCCCTTCTTCTTGCTAAGACCTGGGGTACTTCTTCCATGCGTATCTTGTGTCGTCCTCTTCCCAATAGGCATCACTAATGTATCCTCCAGCTTTGCTGCCTTCTCCAAGGTGACCACACTTATCACTGTTGTCTTTCCCTTTTCCTCTTGGGTTAATCCATCGATTCCTTCTTCTCCCTTAATTTCAATGCCATAATCATTTGACCTAGTTAGCACATGTCCTGGAAATGGATACATGTATCCACCCATCCTTGGTGGATTATCACATTGCGAGCTGATGTGACCCAACTCTCCAAAATTATAACATGTGGGCATCTGCCTCAAGACTCTACCATTGCTCTGTACAACACCATTCCTGGGTTTTTCTTCACCTTCTGGGGGCTGATTTTCAAACCTCCCCCAATCTCGATTATTTCCCACATTACCTAACATGTTTAGGCTGAGACTCTTCATTAAATCTACTACTTGCCTCGTGTCTTCCCTTAGCCCATCATCTTGCACTACTGTAGTGACTACTGCTGGCATAACCTGAGGAGTAACAGAAACCAATGGTTCATGATGAGCCCCTAGTATGCAACCTTGCAAAGAATCCATAGGCTGAAACTCAGACCTCCTGGGCAAAGACAGTACTCCTAGCTGACTTATTCTACTCATCTTCCACTCTTTGTTCCTCGCTACATCTAGTGCATCTTCATATGTTCTAGGCTTCTTTAGCTCCACTCTCCCACGTATATTCTATCAAAGACTAGCCAAGAATCTATCCTTCTTCATCATGCTGGGTGGGGATACCTGTGGTGCTAAGGCCTTGCACATATACTCCCATGCCATTGAAAACTTACATATGTATGCATCTACTGTCTCACCTTCTCTTTGCACCAAACCCTATAATTCTTGCCACATTTTGTCACGATCTTCTATCTTCACAAACTCCACTTCCAATCCATGCCTTGGATTGTCCCAACTTAATCTCATAGGTGGATCTGCTGCACACAAGTCCTTTTTATATGCTTTGGACCAAACTAGTGCATCACTCTTCAAACAAATTTGGAGAAGATGTAACATCTATGCAGGATCGTGAATCTGATTTCTAATGCAGGCAACCTCCATATTTTCCAAAAAGTCTTCCACATCTTCATGTCTTCTTCCATGAAATTCCGGATAAGAGAAATCCATGGCTACCCAAGTTTTAATGCGTTGAGAACCCCTTCTAGCACAGGTGCAAGAACCCAAACTTTTTATTGACCCAATCCCC
Organism: Adiantum capillus-veneris; assembly: GCF_014529385.1. Lineage (NCBI taxonomy): Eukaryota > Viridiplantae > Streptophyta > Polypodiopsida > Polypodiales > Pteridaceae > Adiantum > Adiantum capillus-veneris. The sequence goes on from NC_140946.1 coordinate 102,353,080, forward strand.
AGAAACTTCAATGGAGCTCAACTGTAGATATGGACAAACACATGCACATCAAATGAGTTTTCATAGTTAATCGTCAGAGTTACAACAGGCAAAGAGAATTCCAGTATCTCTCTTAATCTTCTTGGACCGAACATAAAGGTTATGCGCTGCTGGAAAAAAAATCGTCTTGGACACATGAACATTTATTTGGATTCTTTGTGTTAAATGAAAAGGAGTGAATTGAGGTCCATTATGATCATCCATTAAAGCCAACCGTGCAGCTCCCAAGAAGGCACACCTGACTTATCCTTTGGTTTTGCCAAAATTTTAGCAGCATAGCAGCACAAATGGCTTAAAAGACCAAAAAACCAACCATCACAACTTGGAAAAAATTTGACAGAGTTTCCCGAAAAGTAGAGTAATAAGAAACCAAAATATAGACTGTATATGTATGCATAACCTACCAACAATAGAACTTGAGAATTAAGTAGGAATCACTAGTACATAGCCTATGGAGAGGGCATAAAAAGGGTGCTCCAGCCACCTGTATCATCAACATCCTTCTCACATTTGAGAATCCCCTAGCTCAATAAAACCTCACGCTATCGATCCTCTCCCAAAAGCTCATGCAAATCTCGTATAGTCAAGTCTCATAAATGACTATCTTCTAGACCATGTCTCAGAAATGGTTGGGACTGCCAAATAAAACCAAGTATGGCTCCATAAAGTCTTACAGTGGTAGTATCCACAAGTAACATTCAATACTAGACAATGCGCTCAAACATGCACCAAATGATGCGTACCCACGGCAGCTGCAAGTGACTTCCAATTGCCAGTTTATCACTCTACTCCAGTTATCTACACCTGTGTGAATCACTTGTACCAGTAACATGTAACCTGTAATTTGTAATCTACAAGAGGTAATCCCAAATCCCGAATCTCGAAGCCGAAGGTACTCGAAGAAGATCCTTCATGGGGGCACCAAAAGAATGTGAGCCAAATGGAAACACACACGCCTCTATAAGCACCCGACACATACTCTTGGAATGATACACACACACACACACACACACACACTATGGGACACCACTCGGCTTAAACAACCCACCAGACCGAGACAGGGAACACGTCAATGGAGTGAGAGGAGAGAGACTATTTATTTTCCCACTCAGCATAGAGAGACATGCACACACACACCCCAAAACCTGTGCTCAAAAGATAGAGATTTATGATGATTAGATAGAATTGATCTTGGGCCAACACCAATGGTGCAAATAGCTCACACAACATGGATGAAATATTCCAGACACAATCACAAATTGCAGCAGAGACTTCGCTCACTCGAGAAACTTGCACAACCAAAATAGCAGGAAAAATTGAGAAATTTGGAAAAATGAACAGCACCATTGCGTCCGGAGCGGTGAAAAGCCCTAGTCTACAATATCAAAGTGCTCAAATCCGCCATCGGATGAGCAGTTTATGACCAAGATAGGCTCCAAAAAGAGCAAAAATTGAGTTGCTATTGTTCCTCCTCTTCTCTCCATGTTTTTTTGGTCTTTTTCTCAGGTTTTTCAGTGTCCACACTTCACTTTATCCATTGGGAACCTTTGGCCTTTTCATTGATCTCATGCGGACCCCGAACAGGCCAAAAGCTGGCCACGCAGTGCATTTTTGTCACCCTTCTACATCCATCCGCACACCTGGCACTCAACTTTTCCGAGTAATGCATCCCACAATCACATGAAGTGGCCCCCAAATATAGTCCTCATGATGATCTTTTTGCATAACTGATCACAAGAAAACACTCCCGTTGTGTCCTCGCTTACCACGTACAAGTATTGACCCCATTCGACCTCCTGACGCCACTGGATGCCACTTGACGCACTTGCTTACCTCATGGCGTCAACCTGTTGATAGATTCCTCAAGAAGTTTTATGCTATACCAAATCATCATTACTATAGAAAAACACTCTAGTACTGGTGACGATGAAAATTGATGTACTATGTACACACTATCCTTCATGTACACATGTGGGCCCCACTTAACCACTTGGCTCCGGAAAATGGGCAATCCTTTATTCGATGCACCATGCATGTGTATGTACATATGTGCAATCACTTCTTCCAAGAAACTCATAACAACATGAATTAGAACGGATGCGGTTGTGAAAGGTTGCTTGAGAGCTGAAATGCTTTTGCGGCCTCTAAGTCCAAGACAAACTTATTATGGCATGTCAACCTTGTAAATGTTGTAACCACCTTGGAGTATCTCTGTATAAAGATACGATAAAAATTTGCAAATATGAGGAAACATTGAAAATCTCTTACGAAGGTGGGTGTCTCCCAATCGAGGATGGTTTGAACCTTCTTTGGATCCATGGAGATTCCTTGTTCAGAAATTACGTAACCAAGAAATTCCACCTTAGATTGATGAAAAGAGCACTTCTCGAACTTTGCATATAACCCTAATGCACGAAGCTTTTCAAGCACTAATCATAGATGGTGCTTATGCTCTTCTTGATCCTTGGAAAATATCATGATATCATCCAAATATATTACCACAAAATAATCCAAATACTCCTGAAAAATATTTTCATTAAACGTTGAAAAGCAGTTGGGGCATTTGTGAGGCCAAACGGCATGACGGTATATTCAAAGTGGACATACCTTGTGCGAAAGGCTATATTCCATTCATCACCTTCTTTGATTCTGACTAGGTTGTAAGCACCACGAAGGTCTATTTTTGTAAATATTATTGCCTTGCCAAGGTGCTCCAGAAGCTCTAGGATCAAGGGAAGGGGATAGCAATTCTTGAGGGTGATCTTGTTCAGGACCCTATAATCCACGCACATACAAAGAGTATTGGAGTTCCTACTAGGGACTTTGAATGCATATGAACCCCTTAACAAGATTCTCATCAATATTTTTTTGTAATTCTATCAATTCATCTTTAGATAGCTTGTATATTGGGCCAAAAGGGGGTTGGGTTCCCTCTTGAAGCTCTATAGCACAATCATAGGGTCGATGCTCCGATAAGAGGTCTGCATTCTTCTTCTCAAAAACATCATTGGAATCTCAATATTGATGTGGAAATGCCTCCATGATTTTTGTTGTCTACGTGTTGATTGGTGTTGCAAATATAAGGAAAGTTGGATACTTTTTGGCTGCACCCCGGGGGATTCATCATGGTAAGTGAAGGGGAGGGGGGTTCTTTTACAAGTTACATAAGCGTATAAGTTAGGGGCATGTCCCCAATAATTTATCTCCCAAATTAGGGAAGGGGGTATCATTTTGTTTCTTTTTGAAGGGGGGGAGGGGCTTACCTGGGTTGATTAGTCATCGATGTGCACTAGAACTTGGATGATTTTAGGGAAGTTTTTTATCAGGTCACATATCAAATTTTGCATCAAGTCGATCATAGATAAGGGCTGATTTGCAGCAGGTCAAGGGTTGATTTACACTAGCTTTGGATGTGTCAAAATTGGACAAGTAGCTATAGTGCAAGCTGATTGAGAACATAGTTTGAAACTCAAAGTAAGACACATTGAGGGTACATCCACCAGTTATCAACATAAGTGACTCCTTAGTACGTTCCTAGTCATTATGCTACACAATTTTTGACTAGCTTTACTCAGTTAGATCATGTGAGACCTAAATTTTATATGTAAGATAGGGGTATGATAATTTTCTTTATTGATTGTCGTATAAGCATAGAAAGGGGGGTCATATTTCCTAATATTAGTTTTATATAGGGGTTTTATCAAAGTTTTTCGCTCGCAGGTGGCATCCGGTTCTGTATATAGAGTGAATCCCCCAGGGGCTGCACGGCATGAAGACCTTGTCTCCAAGATATACAGGCCTATTATGCCTTCCCTTCTTCTTTTGGGCTTTTCGTGGTTCAATTCTTCGAGCCCTCATATCATTATCAGGATTATGTAATTCAAGCCACGGTAGCCCAATAACAATTGGACTATTTGGGCTTTGTATAACATTGAACGCTATTCTTGAAACATGCTCCTTCAATGTTACTTCTATGGGGCTAGTTTCATACCTGACATCCCCTGAAGCAAGGGAACGAGCATCAATGACTTCTAGAGTTGCTCGATTGGACTTCTCCACAAGTGGTACGCCTTGTTCTTTTGCAAATTCTTTGTCCATGAAGCATGTTATTGCACCTGAATCTAGTAATGCTTCACAATCCATGTGCCTACCCGGCATATGGATCTTGACTGGCCCACATAAAACTTGAAGTGGAATTGGCAGGAAGAAAGAGACCTTTTTTTGCTTGTCTTTTCTCCAACCACTTGGTCTCTATTGGGGTTGGACGTCCATGTTTTCTGAAAAGGTTGAGGCCATTGCACCATGACCCTTCATCCTTCTCTTCCTTCGACACTATTGAACTATGTTCCCCTGCTCCCTGCAATACATACATAAGCCATTAATGCGTCGCCTTTGCTTCTCTTGGGCTGAGAGAGGTTGAAACCGTGATAAATCATTTGCATGGGATCAATGCTTGATTCATGGCCCTATTGAGGTGTGTAGCCATTATGTATCCCTTATGTTTGGGGTCACAATGGTGCCCCGAGATGCCTCTCTTGTCTCCTCTCAAATAGTTGATTATCACATTCTATTTCTTTAGAGATGAATGTTAGTGTGTGAACCATTGGCATAGTCAATAAAAGATCTTTTATGTCATCCTCTAATCCCCACCAAAATTGGCTAAGGAGATATTCTGCATTCCAAGTCAGATCACAAGTGAGTTGTTGAAATTTGGATGCATAGACAGATGCAGGTCTTGATCCTTGGCGGAGATTTTCAAGTTTGGTTTTAGTAACCCTTGCTCTATCAGTATCCCCAAAGGTTGCAAAGAACTCCCGCACAAGAGCTTCAAAGTCATGAAGGAGAGGAGATTCTTTTTCAAGTAAGGGAGTAAACCAAGAGAGAGCTGTACCCGAGAGGAGGGTCCGAATAAGTCCTACTTGAGAGGCATCATCTGGATAATTATCTCGTTGCATTCGAATGAAGAGAAGCACATGTTGGAGAAAAACTCTAAACTTTCATCTAGTCCCATCAAATTTTGCAGGCATGCGTACGTTCGGCTCCTTCTTGTGTTGTTAAGAATAGCTGGATCTTGTAGCTTGTGCTTGATGTGTGGTGGTATCTTGAAGCTCTTGAATTTGACGTTGAAGATCTTGCAACGTCAGTCCAAAGATTAGGGGTCTCCTTGCTTGAAGTTGAGGGTTACTCTCACGAAGTTCTTGTAACTAATCTTGGATGCTTTGCAATGCATTGATGACACCCCTATCCTTGGATCCATGATGGTTTAAGAAGATTAAGAGATGGTAGTCTTGCCAAACTTCTATGAGTGCGTACAGAGGTAGAAGAGAGCAAGAGGAGGCACTCACAATGTACAAGATCTTGGACTTGATGATAAGCTTAATATCATCAAGGGAGCGCGTATAGAGGTAGAAGAGACCAAGAGGAGGCACTCACAATGTACAAGATCTTTGACTTGATGATAAGCTTAATATTGATAATAAGACTTAATACTTTATTAAGAGAGCTAGATACAAGACTTGGATTACATGACTTGAGTATAGGACAAGGCTTGATTGCAAGGAAAAGACTTGAACATAAGAACTAGAAGAGGGACTTCCTCATAGAAGCCTCACAACTGGTGTTGGAAAGATTGGGGGGCTTGTGGCCGAGGACCCCTATTTATACTAGTGCTTGAAGAGGTTACTTAAGGAGGTTAGGAATTTCTAGGTTCTTCTTGAGGAGGTTAGAATATTCCAGAACCTTCTTGATCCTTCTAGATCCTTCTAGTTCTTCTAGAACCTTCTACATCCTTCTTCAACTTTCTAGAGATTTTCAAAAACTTCTAGATTTTGAGAGGCGGAAGCGGAAAATAGACCCTGTGGCCGAGACTATGCACAATGGACTCATCATGGGGGATACACAATAGGGGCACCACCTAGCAAGATATGCGGCTAGGACGCATACATATGCACAACGAAACATGCCATGGAAAACAATTTCAAGATCCACGCCCAAATGTGGAATGGGGTGGTCGGAGAATAAGGTGAGAGGAGTGGTGAATTAGTGAGAATGGGCTCGCTACTCGTGCATGTAGTAAGGAAGATAATGAGGTCGGGGAAACTTGCGAGTATGCTCACTTCTCATACAAGAGCTGGCGAATCCGCACACCTTAACATAAGCAGAAAAAAAATGGCAAGGAACAAGCATGTACCATACTCACAATGCGATGTATCCAAAGTGACACAAGGTATGGCACCAAGATGGAGTGTGTTGATTGCTTGCAAAAGATGAATACAATAGGTAGCGTAGGGCAAGAAGATGAGAAGGGAACAAGATCATAGGAGGCATAATGGAGAGATGGGAGTTGATGGCGAGGAATATCATGAGTGTGTCCACCCTTCTTCTTCTTGAAATTGTGTCTTCAACCCTTAATTACAAGTGATGTGGAGGTGTGGTGCTCATCTTTTGTGCATGGTGATGGTGATGGTGATGGTGATAGTTTTGTGATTATGTGATTAGGGTTCATGCTACAAGCACGTAGTACAAGAGTGTGTACGGATAGGTGTATGTGTGTGTGTGTGTATCTCCCCCCCCTAGTGAGCTCTCATGGTCTCCTTATATAGGGAAGGAGGGGAGGATTTAGCAATATTTCTAATTGAGGTGAGTGTCCATCTCTGGTGACTAGGAAAATGGGGTGCATGTGACTGTGGCTCCCATCTTGTCTCCTCATTATTTAAAATACCAGAGTCAATAGAGAGAGAAGAAGAGAGAATGTGGGTAGGATGTAGAGGATAGGAGATATTTACAATAGTCTAGCTTTGGCTAGACATAAACTTATTAGGGAGAGAAGAGAGTGGTAAGAAATTTATAAGAGAGGTTGTCGAAGGTGGATAGTTTTTGATGAGGATGGATCCTCCAAAAATGGTGATAGAATCACTCTAGACTTTCCAAGATCTCATGAAAAGAGCCTTGTCTCTAATCATGCTTGAAAACTTGTAGAACCATAGCCATTCTAGAGGGAAGAAAATTGGGGATGGCTTGTGTCACCATTACACGAGAAAACTGGGGTCCACCACAAAAATCATAGCTCCGCGTTCATAACTCCAAAAATTATGAAAAAAATTAAGCTTAAAGTTGAGATCACCAGCTACATCTTTTATGTTGAACGCTCCTTCAGATTCGGGGTTCTTCTCTACTTAAAAAATTCAGCTAAATAATGTATTATTTGTGGTTGCAAAGGTCTTTTGGTGGTCCCCTTTGAGTGGACTTCTCTCTTGCCTTCAAGTGTAAGCTCCTTCATGTGTATGAAAACATGACGTAGAAACATGGAGGTATTATTGAAATTTGAAAGTGGGGTTGAGGTTTGAAAATGAAAACCAGTGAATAAAATATTTGGTAGGGTCGAATAATATATATATATACATGAAAAATATATTAGAAAATACTAAATATATATAATGTAATTTAGAACATATATATATGTAATGTTTTAAGGTCAAAAGAGAGATCAAAAAAGAAATCTTACTTATTTATGCTAAATTGTGATTGATTAGCATAAGTCTTATTTATTTAATAAAGGCTAAAACGTTTGTAAAAAAGGGAAGAAAAATCAAAAGTAACTTATATAATAGGAAATATTTTGGTAAAAGGGCAAAGATATATGGGGGGTTCCCATGCAAGGAAAAGCTTGCCTCATTAGTCCTCCCCCTAAGGCTAGAGGTATTCATGCCTCTAGCTTTGTACTTCTGGAGCATGTTGAAATAGAGTAGGATTTCTCCCTTGTGGCTGGTAGATCCTTGTAGGGAATAATGGATCCCTTGGAAGCATGAGGATCCCCAAATTTCTTTTCGGTGTCCACCTGGGTCCCACACTAAGCGTAAATCCATTGTATGCTATAATGCCTTCTTCAAAAGATCACACTTATAATGATTCTTGAGTCCACAAGCTGCACAAGAATGAACTCTTGCATAAGTGATAGAAGGTATGGAAAGAACTTGATCAATCTTTGAAAGTATTCCAAAGCGGCACCATGCATGGCTTCCTCGTCCAGACACATAGCCTAAAGGGAGTAAGAAACCATAATCCTCATATCTTGCTTGTTGTCCTTTTTCATGCCAAATTGATAGAGACATGTTGCCCACATGGATAGATTTCATGGTTGATGCCTGTTGCACAAGAGATCCCACCATGTACAAAAGATAAACTGCAAACCACATTTTGAAAAATGACTCCATGTTACCACTGGTATGCAAAACCATTCTTCCTTGATTGGTGTGTCCTAGAGTGATTCCACTGGTTGCTGATGTCAATCCTTCCACTCTTGTCACAACCCAACTTAAAGAGCTTCCCAAAATAATGTTCACAACTAGAAAGGAAAACCTAAAGTGCCAGTAGACCTCAATTGCATTTCTCTGCATGAGTCTTTCTCTAGAAAGGACTTGCCAAGTGGTCGTCAATATAACTTTTGGTCGTCTTCCACCAGTCTCGTGCCATAGGGGTAGTTGAAGTGTATTCACCACTTTCACCTGTGGTTGCAAATTTGAAGGGTCCACCTTGTTGTGGTTGAATGTGAGGCCCATTACCTCAATGGAGCTATCACTTCCTTCACTCCCTGTTGAATCCTCCTCTAAAGTGGTTGAAGAGTCACCACTAGAAAACTCATCCATAGAGGTTTCTAGATCCATGTCGCATTGTTGACCTATCTTCATGTCGTAAAGTATTGGCCTCCCTTTTGCATCCTTCATCTAGATTATGTCGGTGTCCCAGTCTTGCTTAGCTCTCATAGCCATAATCCAAGGCCTCCCTAGAATGATAGGATAGCCCTCCCCTTTGTGTGGCATGACAAAGATGTCCACATATACCTCGGTGTTGAATGCCTTTATCCTAACTGCATCTATGACACCAACACATTGAACTTTTAAATTATTTTCTATTTTGGCTCGGCATGGTGCCGGCCGACTCACCTCTAAACCCAAACGGTGCATCATTTTTTCACTCATGACGCATATTTGTGCGCCACCATTGATGTAGATATTGGAGACGTGTTGCCCTTTGATGTAGGCATCCATCATTGGTAGTATGTCATCTAGATTCCTCCCAGAGATAGCCCCAACTATCTTTGGCTTTGGTCGTCTGGTGCTAACCATATTTGTCCATTGTCTCCTCACCCTAGGTTCTAGGTGGAGTAACTGGGGCCAGGTGATTCTTGGGCCCTGCACAGAAACATCTTGAACCAAATCATATGGTTTAGAACATTCACCCAAAGAGAAATCTACAATGTCAATTTTACATCGTGACTTGGACGGCTTTTTGCTAGATTCACCTTTAGTCTTCATCTTTTCTTCCTTTTGGGAAGATTCACCATGCCTAGAGCGTTTTACCCCTATGGCATCTACTCCTTTAACCTTGGTCTTATCCTCCTCCACTTTCTCCTTTCCTTTACCTTCAAGACTGATGACGCTTACTGTTTGATTTCCAACCAGTGGTGGGGGTAAGGGTGCAATGAGAGGTTGTGGTGGTGGTGGATGTGGTTGAATGGGTGGTTGTAGGATTTGCACGGGTGGTGCTTGTTGTGGTGCCCTCGGTGGTGGTGGTCTTGCTCTCGGTGGTGAGACCTGGTTTTGCCTGGCTCCTCTGTTGAAATTCTACCTCCTTGGGTGTGGACAGTAGTACATTCCATGACCATCCTCCCCACAATTGTAGCAGTGGTATTCTTGGTTTTGCCTTCGTTGTCCTCTCCCTTGCTCTTGGTTGCAATTGTGTGCATTCCCTTGTTGTATCAAATGGACTGAGAGATTCTCAAGTTGATTGGTGATTCGATTTAGCAGGTCTTGCTAATCTTCAATTGGTTCTTATGGTTGAATCCTCTGGGTGGCTGTTGTAGGTGGTGCTAGAGGTGGTCGGGTCCTAACGGCTTCCTCTTCATCGATATTCATGTCTTGTAGGTGCAACTTCTTGTCTTTAACGCGGGCCACTTCAACTGCTAGCTCATACATAGCAAGAAACCTTCCCTTCACCTTCTCTTTAAGAGTTGGCCATAACAGCGCCACAAACCGATCTTTTCTTAGGAAATCAGGTGCCCCCTCATCCTCTCTTAGCTATGCAACCCGTCACCCCCATAAATCTACAAACTTTGACTCATATGATGCGTATTCTAGCATACTGCCCTGCTTCAACTCTGTCAACAATTGCCATAGCTTCTCTAATGTTGTGCCCTCTCCAAAACGCTTGACAAAGGCTGCTCTTAATAAGTCCCACCATTCCTTGGTTGCTTGTGCCAAGGCACTGTACCATGATCTTGCCTCCACCTTCATTAGAAGTGGGAAGATGCGCAGGCGTGAAGCATCATCATCTCTGGCAGAGATGACACATGCTATTTCCAAGTTGTCTAGAAAGTCTGCAGCATCCTCACCCACCTTACCAGTAAAGGTTGGAAATTCTACACTTGCCATTGTGAGAGTGAGAAAATTAACTCGACTTAGAAATATATATATATATTTTTTAATAAATAGAGATTCAATACATGGGTGCTCGGTAGATGGAAAGCATACTATACAAGGATGAAAATAAATACATCAAAAGACTCTTCATGATTAATCATAGGGAGGATAAAGGGTAGAGAAGAGGTGTTTATCTCTTGTAGTCGTTCTCTACCAAACATGGTTGTAATGATCTGTTGATAAAACATCTTGCGGTCCAAGATTAATTTGATTGATTGAATTCGTTGTGGTGCATAAGTTTGGTTCCTTGCAAAAGGTTGATGCACTAGGTCCATCACATGATAATTCGGAAAGGCTCTCTTCTTTGTGGTGTAAGGTTATAGTCGGAGGTGTAGAGCTCTAGGACTGCCCCTCTAGCAAGTTCTTGGAAAAGCTTGAACTCTCTCTCTTTGAGCAACTTCACTTTCCTGCAAGATAGAGTGCCATCTAGTGTATACACAGGTGTGATGAGGTAGGTGGTGAGTCTTACCACTTGTATTAATCCAAGTTGGATGGATACATAGCAAGCTGTAAAGTCGTCATCATAGCCTTGATTCACAAGAAACACTCCTTGAAGGTGGAGGGTCTTGTCTTTCCGCCAAGAAAAACTAGTGTCAAAGACCTTGTCGATGACAAGCTCTGCCACTTCACTTGGTAGATGACGTAGAATCCATGCTACTGTTTCTAGTTCCTGGCTCATGAGATGAGAGTGAGGTATAGAAAGACTTTGAAGGATTCACCCTTTTGTTTTGGAGACGGGGTGATTGTCGGCACTGGAAAACCCTTGAATCTTTTGTTGCAAGGGAGAGGGAGGGACCACGCGTTCGTAGTAGCTTCCTCAAGTTGTGAAGGCTTGTTGTGGGCGTAGGTGGAATATGTGGCAAAGATGGGGACGTAGATGTAGAGAAGCCTTGTGCTACTTGAAAGCCTACATTTGTGAGAACGCCCGTGAGGATGTCGAGGGAGAAAATGATGGCCTTTTCTTCACTTTGGGTTGCACTCATGTCGAAGGTGCGGTTTTTGGCTACAATGTGAGCATGATGCAGCTTGTGCCTTGCTTTTACGCTTGCGGGGATGATGAGAAATGTAAACAATTTGAGTAGGGAAAGAGGGTCTTACCACTTCTTCTATGCTAACAATACAACACCCTGGCAAGAGTGTCTTGATGACTTGCGTCAAACCTTCTTGAAGCTCCTCCTCTTCAGTGGTCCAATTAGAGAATTCAAGAAGCCACTCGTCCATGAAGAGAAGTGAGCATGTCAGCCTTGTAAACTCAATGTCTAGAGTTCGATCCTCCGTAGGGGCATCAAATGAGAGGCGGAAGTGGAAAATAGACCCGGTGGCCTCTACACCAAGACTATGCTCAATGGCCTCATCATGGGGGATACACAATAGGGGCACCACCTAGCAAGATATGCGGCTAGGACGCATACATATGCACAACAAAACTTTCCATGGAAAACAATTTCAAGATCCACGCCCAAATGTGGAATGGGGTGGTCGGAGAATAAGGTGAGAGGAGTGGTGAATTAGTGAGAATGGGCTCTCTACTCGTGCATGTAGTAAGGAAGATAATGAGGTCGGGGAAACTTGCGAGTATGCTCACTTCTCATACAAGAGCTGGCGAATCCGCACACCTCAAGATAGAAGTAGCAAGATGATAGGAATACGAGAGGGAGAGAGAGTGTGTGTGTATGGTGGCGAATCCGCACACCTTAACATAAGCAGAAAAAAAATGGCAAGGAACAAGCATGTACCATACTCACAATGAGATGTATCCAAAGCGACACAAGGTATGGCACCAAGATGGAGTGTGTTGATTGCTTGCAAAAGATGAATACAATAGGTAGTGTAGGGCAAGAAGATGAGAAGGGAACAAGATCGTAGGAGGCATAATGGAGAGATGGGAGTTGATGGTGAGGAATATCATGAGTGTGTCCACCCTTCTTCTTCTTGAAATTGTGTCTTCAACCCTTAATTACAAATGATGTGGAGGTGTGGTGCTCATCTTTTGTGCATGGTGATGGTGATAGTGTTGTGATTATGTGATTAGGGTTCATGCTACAAGCATGTAGCGCAAGAGTGTGTATGGATAGGTGTTTGTGTGTGTGTGTGTGTGTATCTCCCCCCCCTAGTGAGCTCTCATGGTCTCCTTATATAGGGAAGTAGGGGAGGATTTAGCAATATTTCTAATTGAGGTGAGTGTCCCACTCTGGTGATTAGGAAAATGGGGTGCATGTGACTTTGGCTCCCATCTCCTCATTATTTAAAATATGAGAGTCAATAGAGAGAGAAGAAGAGAGAATGTGGGTAGGATGTAGAGGATAGGAGGTATTTACAATAGTCTAGCTTTGGCTAGACATAAGCTTATTAGGGAGAGAAGAGAGAGGTAAGAAATTTATAAGAGAGGTTGTCGAAGGTGGATAGTTGTTGATGAGGATGGATCCTCCAAAAATGGTGATAGAATCACTCTAGACTTGCCAAGACCTCATTAAAAGAGCCTTGTCTCTTGTAATCATGCTTGAAGACTTGTAGAACCATAGCCATTCTAGAGGGAAGAAAATTGGGGATGGCTTGTGTCACCATTACACGAGAAAACTGGGGTCCACCACAAAAATCATAGCTCCGCATTCATAACTGCAAAAATTATGAAAAAAATTAAGCTTAAAGTTGAGATCACGAGCTACATCTTTTATGTTGAACGCTCCTTCAGATTCGGGGTTCTTCTCTACTTAAAAAATTCAGCCAAATAATGTATTATTTGTGGCTGCAAAGGTCTTTTGGTGGTCCCCTTTGACTCGACTTCTCTCTTGACTTCAAGTGTAAGCTCCTTCATGTGTATGAAAACATGACGTAGAGTTTTGAAAAGATTAGCAATCATTTAGATGGAGGTCTTATTGAAATTTGAAAGTGGGGTTGAGGTTTGAAAATGAAAACTAGTGAATAAAATATTTGGTAGGGTGGAATAATATATATACATGAAAAATATATTAGAAAATACTAAATATATATAATGTAATTTAGAATATATATATTTAATGTTTTAAGGTCAAAAGAGAGATCAACAAAGGAAGCTTACTTATTTATGCTAAATTGTGATTGATTAGCATAAGTCTTATTTATTTAATAAAGGCTAAAACGTTTGTGAAAAAGGGAAGAAAAATCAAAAGTAACTTATATAATAGGAAATATTTTGGTAAAAGGGCAAAGATATATGGGGGGTTCCCATGCAAGGAAAAGCTTGCCTCAATTCTTTTGAAATCTACTCCATGCTTCTAGAATCTTCTTGATACTTTTTAGAACCTTCTAGAATCTTCTAGATTCTTCTAGAGCCTTCTGGTGATGATGTAAGCAATGACACAGGTGATGATGCAGGCAGGAATGACTCCCAAGCATCCATGACAACTTTTGCTACTAGACTACCAGTACCTGACTCTACCAAGTAAATAATACAATACTTATTACAAATAATGTTTCCAACCATAATCCGTAGCATTTCATAACTCTAAGAGAATAAGGATTTGTTGAGTTATATCGTGTTGTTTACCCGCCATCAACACTCCCCCCTTTCACGATCATGTCTCATCCCGGACATGACCTAGTTCTCGATGTCGATGCGATCTTTGTTGTTGCTTTGCTGTCAATAAGACAATATAGGTTGTAGCCTTTGCATGAGCTTGTTGTTTGTCCAATGTGATGTACATTCAGGAAAGTCATAATTGATGACAAACTTTATTTCTTTCACATCCATGCTTTGAGCATAATCATCTGTTTCTGGCATTATAGGTCTATTGCTAGATCTAAATTTAGAAAGAACAGTAAATAATCTGAGTTTTTGCAAATTCTTGAAAATTTATCTCAAATGCATCCTTAAGCTTAACCACTTGTTCATACAACTTTTGTGAGCATAATCTCCAACCCCAATTCAATGGTTGACAGTATGTTGGCACTGTTTCAAGCGTAGACCTAAAATGCTGCAACTTCACATAAACAACTCAAAGATGATTCTTTTGGAGTGAGCAATGTTTTGAGATCCCAGCTCGGATTCTGCTTATCCTACTCCTAGGATCTACTGCAATTGGGTTGTGAAAGCTTTCCACAAACACTTGTTTTCTTGTTTTTTATGGTTTCTTGAGCCTTGATCTTAAAAATTATATTGTCCATCAAACATTCTAAAAATCCTAACCTAATCCTACAAGGTACTTAGCAAGTACAATCTATTTCCAAGGTACCTCTAGACAACAAAAGACAACACTCTTAAGCTATGCGGTGTGAGAGGAATGGAAACGCACACAATGCCTCTATAATCACTCGGCACACACTCTTTAAATGATACACACACACACACACACACATACACTATGGGACACCACTCGACTTACACAACCCACCGAGCCGAGACAAGGAACACACCGATGGAGTGAGAGGAGAGAGACTATTAATTTTCCCACTCAATATAGAGACACACACTCACACACACACCCAAAAAATTTAGGAAGATTTATGATGATTAGATTCAGTTGTTCTTGGGCCAACATCAATGGGGAAAATAGCTCACACAATATGGATGAAATATGCTAGATACAATCGTAAATTGGAGCAAAGACTTCACTCACAGGAGAAACTTACACGCCATTGTGTCCGGAGTGGCCAAAAGCCCCAGTCTACAATATCAAAGTGCTCAAATCCGACCTCGAATGAGTAGTTTATGACCAAAACAAGCTCCAAAAATAGCAGAATTTGAGTTACGACTGTTCCTCTTTTTCTCTCCATGTTTTGCTGGTATTTTTCTCAGGTTTTTCAATTTCCACACTTCACTTTATCCCTTGGGTACCTTTTATCTTTTGATTGACCTCAAACGGTCCCCGAAAAAGCCAAAAGTTGGCCACGCAGTGCATTTTTGTTACCCTTCTACATCCATCCGCACACCTGGCACTCAAATTTTCCCAATAATTCATCCCACAATCACATGAAGTGGCTCCCAAGTATAGTCCTCATGATGAAATTTTTGCATCAATGATCACAAGAAAACACTCCCTTTGTGTCCTCGCTTACCACGTACAAGTATTGACCCCATTCGACCTCCTGACGCTATGAGCGGGTTGGAAATACACACAAATCCTCTATAATGACCCGACACACACTCTTGGGATGATACAAAAACTCACTATGGGGCACCACTCAGCTTACACAACCCACCTGGCCGAGACAGGGAACACACCGATGGAGTGAGAGGAGAGAGACTATCCATTTGCCCACTCCACACAGACACCCAAAAAACATAACACAAAAGAGGATAATTTCTGATGTTTAGATACAATCAAGCTTGGGCCAACACCAATGGGGCAAATAGCTCACACAGTATAGGTAAAATATGCTAGATACAATCACAAATTGGAGAAGAGGCTTCGCTCACAGGAGAAACTTACACAACCAAAATAGGAAAAAACAATGAGAAATTTGACAAAATGGATAGCGGCATCGCCTCTAGAATGGCCAAAACCCCAGTCTACAATGTCAAAGTGCTCAGATCCCCGACCTTGGATGAGAAATTTATGGCCAAAACAGGCTCCAAAAATAGCAAAAACTCACTTGCGGTTGTTCCTCCTCTTATCTCCATGTTTTTTCTGGTTTTCTCTAAGGTTTTTTAGTTCCCACACTTAGATTTATTACTTGGGAACCTTTGGACTTTTAGTTGATCTTAAACGGACCCCGAACATGCCGAAAGCTGGCCTCGCAGTGCATAGTTGTTACTCTGCTGCATCCATCCGCACACCTGGCACTCAACTTTTTCCAATAATGCATCCCTCCACCACGTGAAGTGGCCCCAAAATATGTTCCTCATGATGACCTTTTTGCATAATTATCACAAGAAAATACCCACGTTGTGTCCGTACTTATACACATTGTCCTACCTGTACACATGTGGACCCCACGTAACCACCTGGCTCTGGAAAATGGGCAATTATTTATTTGATGCACCATGCATGTGTATGTACATATGCACAATCACTTCTTCCAAAAAACTCCTGACATAATTTGCCCATCCCCTAGCCTGCTAGATCATTCATGATCAGCAGGCAGCAAAAAGAGATATTAGACTCGCCGCGTCACAGTTCTCCTCATCCCTCACATACATTACTTGTTCTACAGACAACTCATCTTGCTCCACCATTATTAGCCTAGCATGATATAATTTAAGAACCAATCCATTTACCCTTAACTTATGTAAAATCCCATCCAGGTTAGCCAACTGATATGTACCATTCGGAAAACACTCCACTACCTTGAAAGGGCCTTCCCACTTAATCTAAAACTTCTTTTGGAAGGTGTTGTCCAACTTACTATTGTAACGCAAAACCAAGTCATGCTTCTTGACACCCTTACTTTTGACCTTTTCATTTATCTTTTCTAAAGCCTTATCTTGCATCTGCCCATAATGTTCCAATGTGCTCATCCTATCCAGCTGAACCTCTTGTAGTTGTAAGAGCCTCTCTTAGAATGCATTACTAGGTGGCCCAAGCAGCTTCTCTAGCATCTTTACTACAAGCAGATCTACCTCCAGAGGCAATAGTGCTTCCCTTCCATATACCAACTGAAATGGAGTAAACCATGTACCTGTCTTCACCGGAGTACGGTAAGCCAATACTGCACTAGGTAATTCCAAATCTCGATTCTTTCCTTGGTGCTCTATCACATTCAAAATAATTTGTACCAACTCACCATTGAATCTTTCATTTAATCCATTACATTGGGGATAATAAGGAGTGGTATGCTGGTGCCTAATCTTCATCTTTGCGCATAAAAAGTCTAGCATCTTAGCTCCAAATCCTGGTCCCTTATTTGAAAGTAGCTCCAATGGCACCCCAAACTTGCAACATATTTCATCATACACAAATTTTGTCACATCCTTTGCAATGATTTGTTTTACTACTATAGCCTCTACCCAGCTAGAGAGATAGTCCACTGCAATCAAAATATAGCTTTTGCCCCTGCTTGTGATAGGTAGCGGGCCTATTGCATCAATCCCCCACTTTTCAAACACATCAAATGCCATATTGATTTTTTGTAGCTCTGGCTTCAACACTCTCTTCCCAAATGCTTGACACCTATTGCAAGACCTAAAACAATGGTGAACATCCCTGTGAAAACTAGGGCAAACATACCCCTCTTGAAAGGTCTTATGCAAGGTGGTATTTTGAGCAAAATGTCCACCACATGCACCTTCATCTCTTCCAACACTCTAGAGAGCTCCTCCTGCCAAGGTACACGTCTCAACACGAGATCAGCCCTTTTCATGTACAAGACATCACCAATCAATTTGTAACTGGATGCTCTACGCAAAAAACCATACTTCTTAGACTTCAGAATGTCCTTCCGAATGTTTCTTGCTAGAAAAAACTCTTCTTCTTGAGCCAAACTTTCCCGGCCATGATAAAGAGGTAAATTGGTCCTCAATACAAATAGCTCTCCAATCATGCTTTGAGCTGCTTCATGTGCCTGTCCATTTAGAGCACGTTCAATGTGTCTGATGCTCCATGCTTTGAGCTTTTAACATAGGCCTTTAATTCTGAAACACATTTTCTTAAATGAGGTGTTCTTGCTCTTCCACACACCCAACACTTGCTTCACAACTAACAAGTCATCACCTTTTATGCTCAACCTTCTAATCCCATGCTTCAAACAAATGTGTATCCGGCTTCCGATGTAGCATATTCAGCCTCCTTGTTACTATGAGCATCCAATTTGAACCCTCTCTCGCATTCTAGCTTCCCCTCTTGATCATACAGTGCTATACCCCCTGAAGCCACATCATGGCTCTTTCTATATGATCCATCAAAGAACAACACATGTGCACTGCTGATCTGTGGAACTTCTTCAACTACCCTTCTCACCACTTCTTCCTGAACAAGGAGGGGATTCTCCTTGAAAGAGAACTCAAACTCTTGCAGCTCAATCACCCATTTCTTGACCACATTTGACATGTTAGTGCCATTAATTAACTGTGGCAAAACGGCATAACTCATCACGAAAACAAAATTTCGTGCTAGCAAGTAGTGACGAAATCGTCGCGACAAGCAAATATTACACTGGCCATCACTAGATCTACTTCCAAGAATTTTCTTTCTGATACCAACTTCACTCGGCTTGCACATTACACTAGCCTCATATAATGGTTGCCCTTCCCCTTTTGCAATAGCATGGCTCCAATGGAATCATCCCCTACTGATGGATTCACATAAAACACTTGCTCCCAATCAGAAGCCTATGTAAGAACTAGGGGAACTAGACTCAGGGTCCTCCTCCCAACCCCCCATTATATGAGCGGGCTCCTAGCCCCTTTCCCTGGATGGATCCCCTATCCACATGGTCTAGCCCGACCCCTGGCCGAAGTCCATGACTGCCCTAGTCCTTAGGTTTGACCCTTGACCTGACATTACTTCCCCCTTAAGGAAGAGTTTTCGTCGTTGAAAACACAAGTAGTTCTATCTTCTTAAGAATAATGATGTTTTCTTCATTGACGTCTATACGTGGGCAAGTTGTCTGAATGTCCGATAATGGGTGTAGTGAGGAGGTTGAATGAAACCAAGAGCAACATCTTGATTTTCAACATTGTCATCCTTTTGCAAACACTTGTATCCAATTGGTAACTCAATTTGTAACTTACTTGAGTACTTGAAAAGAGTAACCACTAAGAGTTATCCAAAGACATCGCCAATTTTCAGTATAAGGCATAGGGTACTGGAACATGCTCATCACCAATCAGCCATGCCCTATATA
This sequence comes from Adiantum capillus-veneris, assembly GCF_014529385.1. Lineage (NCBI taxonomy): Eukaryota > Viridiplantae > Streptophyta > Polypodiopsida > Polypodiales > Pteridaceae > Adiantum > Adiantum capillus-veneris. Next base: position 102,372,357 of record NC_140946.1, read on the forward strand.
GACCCATGGCCTGCTAAATATAGGGACCCCTTGACTGCATGTCCATCCTAGCCCTTGGCCGTCCCGGGTCCTACCCTTGGCATGACATTTCTTCTGAAGGTACTGGAATAATGCAAGAAGTCCTTTGCGTAACTTTCCATGCAGTTGTGATCTAGATTTCCTACTTGAGTGAGTATCTTGAAAAGTTCATAGCTATTGAGGGATATAAAAGCGAGTGTCCTCACATCAGACTTTTGAATAGTTTGGAACACAAAGAACTCCATGTTCATCCCTAATGAAGGTTACTTTCCAACATACTTTGTCAGCACATACTTGACTTATGAAACTATTGAAACCATATCCAACCCCACCACAACAGGTGTTCAAAGTTGAAAAAACTTTACTTAAGAAAATTCTAGAATAGGGAGAGAATCACCCATTCAGAAATGCGTTATGCTAACGTATGCTCTTAGCAGATCCTTTAGAAAAAAATATTTGTAAGCTGCCCATCCAACGCTTGATGAATAGCAGTAGCTAGTAAGAGTGAGGTACTGGCCCCCAACCACTTACAGACAGTCTTCTACTATGACTCAACCCGTGAGTATCCAGTCATATACTTGATATGGAATGGAGGCAACCAACTAGGTTTAAAGCGGTTGGAATGGAGTAAACTTTTAGAGTTTAGACCAAGGAGCCACAAATACCCATACTGAGCCATTACCTTGTATGGCAGGGTATAAACTCATCATAACTCTGCAGTAGAAATTGCACTTGCAGTGCAAAAAGGTGCAGAGAGAATAAAGTCCATGAATTGGTATGCCCCTCCAAATAAATCAGTGTTAAACACTAGGGCCCATAAAACCTAGTGTGCATGAATTTTACAAAAATTTATCCAAACCGCAATTCCATGACGAGACTTTCCACGGTACGTACAAAGTCTTTCAACAAGAGTTGGACCATAATCGAACGTGAAAGCTCAGTCACACCTAGGTACCAACCATGAGACATTCTCTGTAATGTAGCATACTTGGCTATATGTATAAACGACCCTCAGTTAAAGTGGTTTCACAACACTTGTCAACGCAACAAGTCTTTACCGAGTACCCGACAATTTCTGGCCACACTGAAATTGTTCCTGATACTGTGTGCTCCAAATTGTCTAATGAACGGATGCGACCAGCATGTAGGGACTTTGTTACGACACATCATTAGAAATTAGGTGCCAGTGCCAGTCCCAGAGATGCATATTCTCTACATGTGGAATATGTCTTGAATAAGGATGTCTGTAAAAAAAACATGCCTCAAGTACGAGATGTACTTTTGTGTCGAGGTAACTACAAACACTCTGCGACGCGAGTGAGAGGGACCTTCATTATCAGTGCTCCACATTGGCTAAACTAAACTCCTTGAGTTCCTAGAGCATGTTGTATCCCATGTGACAACATGTCCCAAATCAAACCCGATAAGTGGGTTCATAACAGCATAATGTACAGTGGACACTACCACCCAAAATACTTTGTTCCAACATGCCCTTGGCATGGATCTAAAATGTTCAAGTGTATTTAAACGACTTGAAAAAACCAAGCAATGCATACTAAAAACTGGAATAACACCAAATCAATAGATGCGTACCTGGAGATTGAACTGAATGTTCACTTACCCATTGTCAGATACAGAGGAGCACGTCATCCACCTTTTGAGAAAACAAGCAACATTGTACTGGAAACCCTGGGTGTTGCCTTTGCAATCTAGACCTATTGATTGGAATCTACGTAGCTAAACCCCTTGGTAAGACTCGTTGTAGAAACTGCGCAACTAGCAGGTAACAGTAATCAACATAGTCAACCGTATACAAAATGATTGAAATAAACTTGAGAAGTTGAATTTGTCCACTACCGCGTGGTATATTGCGGACTTCTTTTCTTGAAAGGTGATTTAGCAGTCATCCTCCGGGTCGTACCCCAAAAGTGTGCTGCCATAGACACTCATAGTGCTATAGAGAGAGCAGGAGATCCACACTAGTGAAATACCTAGCACATACAGGGGCGAAAGCATGTTAAACTGTCGCGCTTTTTGTGCTAGTTAGCAGTTTCAAGTTAGCACGTCTTCGAAAAGTTGGGCATCCGGTAAATTTTTTACAAATAATATCAAAATTTATCGGAGGCTGTTCATTTGGATTCCTTGTTTCAAGTGCTTTCTATTGATATATCATATGTCATAGATCTTGGAGATGTAGCTCAAGTTATTGTACTAGTTAAAGTACGCCAAAATTGTGCTAGTTAGCATTGTTCGGGACATGAAAAAGCATGATAGGTTAACATGCTTTCACTAACAGAGAGTAATGCTGTCTCAACTAATTGCTGCATCTATACACCATGTTATAGATCTTCCTATACGAGTGGATTTCATTCAAAACTCAACTCCATCGTCGCACCAAAACATGTAGTACATACGAAATATCCAAAATATTTTTAATGGCAAGACTCTTGCTTGGCCAGTAACATCAATGGAAACTCCAAGGGATAGATCTCTTCAAGCTGGAGAACAATCACCCAAGAAATACCAGCCCTGGGTCTTACCTCAGGTCTTGTCAATGGCTCTTAGCCTGTGTGGCTCATAGCCTTTATGTGAATAAAAAATTAGTGTTCAATGGAGAAACGGATGAAGACGAATTGGAGTGGTGTCTAGACCACTTACTAGCGGAGAGTGAGTGCACCATGGTTGAGGCTGACTTACGAGCAACACATGTATCAAAATATTGTTAAAAATTTTTCATTATTCTTTGAGAGATAGAAGAGCATGTTGGGCTGAGGAATTGTCCTTATACAACTATGGCGTGTATAGTTGATTGCCATGCCCCTATGCATCTTATACCTAACGTGCAGCTTATCCTATAAACATGCAACGATTTTTTGGTAGAACTCTTAACGAGAGAGGGATTAGAAAAACAAGTCACAAACTAACCCACCTATCTTGTATGTGGTTGTGACGACACCAGTGTGACTTAATGATAACACGTTGCCTTTGAATTAAATCCGAGCGTTTAGGTTCTTTTAGTGGTGTTGTGTTTGGATAGCAATCAAAAACCATTCGTAATGAATATTGTCCTCAAGACAGAGTGATTGTGTGAGAACGTACTTGATACCACTTGGGTAGCATGCCTTGCATACAAAAGTGGAAGCCCGAAGCTACCATGACATTTGTAACCATAAACATTAACACCAAAAGTGCCTTGCATCGATTGGATTGGTAAACTTGGTTTCCACCGCTCTTGACTCCAAGTCAATGGTAACTCGATTTAGAAATCGTGTTGCACGTGAAATTGGTTAAGCATTTGGCGGTTCACAAAAAATCATGTTGTGACACATGTACCCTAATGCACATATATTGTATGCATCTTATATTGTTGTCCGCGGATCATATACGCCAAGATTATGAAACTGGTCGTACCAAAAATGATTATTGTATAAAAGAAATTGGTGCATAACACTACCTAATGCCAAAATATGGACAATACTCTGAAAAGCCACATGCACGTATGAAGACATATAACTATTGTGCCTTGCACAAAAACTGGAGTTTATGTTGAATCGCCAACTAATGCATCATGCTTACGTTGTCGGACATGTGGACACTGCTTTTTTTGATGCATTCCTAAGCAAATAAAGCATAATTTCTGACTTTTTGCATGTTGAAAGTCGGATTGTGAAAGTCGCTTCCTGACCACATTGATTGTGACCAGATTTGTTCCTACAACCAAATTATTTTGGACATGTTGGACCTCTTTGGTCATAGCTGAGGGATTGAGAACCCCTTGGGTTGCTGGCAAGTGGGAAGCTAATTCTTGTAGCCTTTTGTAAATTAATTGAGTGAGATTTTCCACTTGTGTAGCCAATATTTATACCCTTACAGCTAGATTGCAAAATCCGGCATCAAAAGTTTGCCAGTCTTGTCGAGTGACAAACTCCCGGGCCTCCGACAAGTTACTGTCATCCTCTAGAATATCAAACACACTCTCTAGAAGAGGAGATAAACTTCCGAGGTATGCATTATCTGTACCTGTGGTACTGTCCATGAGAATAGCCGGCCACACAACATCCACATGTGGAGGTGACTCCAAGTATTCGAAGTCAAACATGTGTTGATCATCAATTTCCGCAGTCATGGCGAAAACGTGGTGTGAGAACAAAAGAGAAAGAAATACCTTGGAGTACAAAAATCCGTGTAGCTATATCAAATGCATAAACTTGTAGCAGAGTCCGGTGATTAGCCTTGCTAATTACACCTACGGTTGTATAGAAGGTGAACTCCAAATTGCCAATGAAATTGAAGGTGTTGCGAAATTGGAGCGTCCCAAAGAACTTGCTCGCATCGTGTGCAGTCCAGCAAGTTGCAAGTCATCGAATGTTTACTTGATGAACGATCGTGCAAATGTTTGTCTGCAACTTGTAATCCGAAATTTTTGGTTTTTAAACCCTAATTCGAAACGACGTTATAGTAGTTTGCGAGAACTAAGTGAATAATTATGCCTTCAATGGAATTGAATGCCGAATTTGAATCCGGATTGTAAATCCAAAGCAACCGTGAAATCAACAACAATTAATTTGCAGCCGAGGATACACTTCAAACCACCAATCAATTCATAGTGTCCGAAAACTGGGTTTGCATCTTATGCAATCGCCAACCCGGTTGAAAATTGAGAGCTATCAAAATTGCAAAATCTGGCTCTATGGAGCTCTGAAAAAAGGCTTAAATTTACAGACGTGCCAAACCGTGTATGCCTGAAGGTAACAATGTATGTCGAGATGTCGCTTGTATGGGGACGTATGCCGAGGTGGGCCTGCACCCTTCTTTAGATACTTTGCCCAAGGCCATTGGCCTTAGGAAACTTTGTGTGAAAAGGAGAATGAAGCCGGCGATGGCGAGCTGTTGCAAAGCCGCCGAGCGAGAACGCAGTGGTCGCAACAGATCTTCATGTGTAGAGCGGCTTCACGCCTCACCTTCTCCTCTCATGCACATGCAACATGAAAAAAATACCACGCCCTTTCTTCTAAACTTAGCTCTGATACCAGTGTAAGAACTAGGGGAACTAGACTCGAGATCCTCCTCCCAACCCCCCATTATATAGGCAGGCTCCTAGCCCCTTACCCTAGACGGTGGATCCCCTGTCCACATGGTCTGGCCCGGCCCCTGGCCGAAGTCATGAGAGAAGTCTCCTGACAATAGGATGCACTTCATTAAAAAAAAAGTTTAAAGATGTTTCAAGATATCCCACAATATTCCATCAAGTTTAAATTTTAAAAATTACACATTGCCAAATACTTGGTAGATGCTATTTAGAATACTTAACTAGTACACTTAAAATGTCCTCCTTCTCTTGAGATTTTGAGTCCTTTGAGACATATAACATTGCATTACATAGTGAGTCTCAGGATCACGATGGAACATTACAAAATTTCTTATGGTATAGTCTCTCTTGTCTTTAGCATACAACCATCCACATAACCATGGAACAATTTCATCTTTTAAAAAACTCTGAAGCAATTGAGTAGGTTGGTTCCAAAACTTTGGAAAAATCATATAAGTTCCTTGCATATTCCACATCACTCGATATGGACTATCATCAAATATTATAGTGTTTCCCCCATCTAAATAATCAAATAGCTTCCATATGGTCAAAAGATTTTTGTGATAGGCTCTTTTGTAACTGATCATGAAATTTGAATTTTGGCAGCACCGGTTATCCATAATCATCTTGAATTTGTGACTTTGTGTAGGAAAATAGGTCTTGATTATGTGTTGAGCTTTTTGTAAATGATGGCAGCTCCAAATCCAAACCTCAAAGAACTCAAAGCAAAATCTTAAGAAATACTCTGCATCTGGACGCACCGCATACACCTCATTGTTATCTTCTACAATGCACATGTACTTGGTACAATGAAGCTCAAATGTTGCAAGAAGCACACCCTCTAAATCCAAGATAAGCGTTCTTTTGTCCTGTTTGAAAGATGTTGGTAGATAATGAAACCATTACTCTTGGTTTGAATGTGACATTTGATGTAATATGAAAGTGAGCTCCTCTATTTTGTGATAGTCTAATAGAAAAACATTTTTTCTTAGAAGCCCTGAAATGATTTTAAAAAAAAAGTTAATATAGAGATCTTAAGTGTGTTGAAGACCTTAGGGACATACGGTGCTAATTTGTGGTTACGCTTAGTAAGTCCTATGCAAGAACACATGCAAACTATGACCCTATGGACTTAGATTCATAGGGTGTTGAGACCATAAAGTGAAATTCCCCCAAGGTTATAGAGAAAGATTTGACCTTATGAGCATGTAGATTGTCCTTGATGGAATAGTGAACTCAAATTTCAAAGAAAACAACTATAAAAGCTTTTAAGAAAAAGAGCATTTGGCACATGAAACTCGGAAGTTACTTATAGTATTGAAAGACAATTTAAAAAACTATTAATCATTTACATCTTCATATATCTTGAAACCCTAAGCACTCTAACAAAATCTGTGAGTACATAAAGATCTTTGTAAATGACAAAATGTTACAAAACATTGCTCCATCATTTCTTGATATAGGGCTATTTGAGATCATACTGAATTTTTAGATGATTTATATAATTCCTGGCTTCATGTACTTTGATCACAGGCTCCTTGTATCCCAATTTTTGGGTAAGCATGATTGCCCCTGTACCTTTCAAGGCTGATAATGATTTGATATTCTTTAAGACCCTTACTTTTTCTCGATCACGTGCTGAAAGTTTCTTGTCTTGACTTCGAGTGGACATTCCACTAGTGCTAAATGTTGTAACTTTCTCATCTTGTGTGAAGAGGACGAGAAACTTCTGGTAGCCTTCCCGTGGAGTAGGTTTTTCCTAGAAAAATTAGATTTCTCTCCTCCCACTCTACAACAACCTTGTGTATATGGTTATAAAGCTCATGACCTTGAGCAATGGGTGCTTGTCCATATAAATGAGACCATGTAAATGTGCGAATGTCATTAACATGATTGAGAGCTTTGATATATGTTAGCATCTCCCCAAGGAGGATATTATCCTCCTCATCATCATCGACATTAAATGATGGTGGAAAAATACAATTCAATGCAGGATTCACACATCCCTTTAATGGTTCATCATCTACAAGAAGCAATCTTCTTGCATCAAGCCCAAATTTTGATGATGCAATAGCCAACGGTTTGAAAAGTGCTTCCACTCCTGGATTATCTAAGCGAGTGATCCTTGATTCTACGCATGGTTGACATTGGCTTTGTCCCCAGATCATAAAGAATGCAAATTTTTCTTTAGCTTCTTTTTATAAAACCTTGACGATGTCCAAACATGCATGTCATTAGGAGCTGACCATATCCCTACATTGAAATTGCTAAATAGATCTTTAAAAACTCAATGCATCCTGGACGAAGAACAATATGCTCATGTCCAAACTTTAAGGTCTTCATTTTCTTGGACTTTTGCCAACATCTCCTCAGGAACAATCCACACAAGCTCACTATTATAGTCAGCATTCGTTTGCTGGTGGATGGAAGGTCTCACTCACCATGCACTTTGATTTCCAAATCCTGGGGTGCTAAAATATTTGTGTTGGATTCTCCTTCTGGCGTTGCACATGTTCTAGAACTTCCATTTCCTTCTACTTCCATTGTGGTGTCATGCAATCCAATTCCCAAATCTTAGGCTACTAGAATATTTTCATTGGACTCTTCTTCTTCCCTTGCACGTGTTATGGAACTTTCACTGTCTTCTTCCATTGGATTATTCTTTAAATTTATCTCCAGTCGTTGTAGCAGTTGACCTTCAAAGCCTTGTAGATTCTTGTCATCTTCGCTAGAAACTCTTTGTTTGACATGGAGATTGATAGAATCTTTCTCAGTAGGGTCAATGGCATTAGCATCCTCTATACCAACAATCTCGAGTAAAACTTTGTCAGCCGCAATCTCTTGTTAAAGGACTGTAAGTTTAAAGAACACCTAATTTTAGATTCCAAAGTATCTACATTTTGATAACTCTTTTTTTTCACATCTCTTAGAAAAAGATTAATCGCAAATAGCAAATTTACTAACTGACAACACATCTACAATGAATTTATTTTTATGCTCCTTATTGTCTAGAGATTCCTAATCTTTATCTAGCTACATTAGTTCTTTGTCCATGATGGTGGCGCCGAGAAGTATACTTGGAGAAACATTTATGCCTTTAAGCTCTAGAGCAGAAGTATCATTTTCTATTGCCATGATCATCTTGCATTGGATGATTTCCTTAACTAAGTTTCTTATGGCCTTCAGGCCATACGGTTCTCTTTGTAGATATCTCTATGACTTTAAGATAATCCAAAATATGTCTGTTTATGGCCTCAAGGAAATAGGGTTAGGATTGTTGGGAGGTCTCAACATATAAATAGATATATGGCTTCAAAGCCATATGGTACTTTATTTATGTGTCACCCTATGGCCCTAAGGCCATGGGTTGTCATAGGGCCACAAGATGCCCTCTATGAGCACTAGTAAGAAACCATATATGCTTTATGTTGGAACCCTATGACCTGAGGGCCACAAGGTCTGCCTTTTATGCTAGTAAGAAACCCTTTATGCTACATGTTATCACTCTATGGCGTTTGGGCCATAGGGTGCCCTATGTGCTAGTAACAAGTCCTCTATGCTCTATGTTTGCACCCTATGGACCTAGGGACACAAAGTACCCTCTATGATAGTAAGAAATCCTCTATTGTCTATGTCTGCACCCTATGGACCTAGGGCCACAAGGTAGTCTCTATGCTATTAAGAAATCCTCTATGCTCAATATTGAAACCCTATGGCCCCATGGCCATAGGATGTCCTCTATGCTAGTAAGAAAAACCCTCTACGCTCTATGTTGGCACCCTATGGAGACTTGAGGGCCACAAGGTACCCTTTATAATGCTACTAAGAAACCTTGTATGCTCTAGGGAGGCACCAAATAGCCCCTAGGCCACAAGGTTCCCTCTATGCTAAAAAGAAAACCTCTACGGTCTACATTGGAAACCTGCAGTCCTTGGGCCATAGGGTGCATCAAATGGATCCTAGGCCACATGGTGCCCTCTATGCTAGAAAGGAAACCTATGTGCTCTACATTTACACTCTATGGCCCCAAGGCCATAGGGTTCCCCTTACGCCTAGTATGAAACCATTGAAACTCTATATTAGCATCCAAAGACCATAGGCCCAAGATGAGCTCTTTGTTAGTAAGAAACCATCTAAACTCTATGTGGGTAGCCAAAGGCCATAGGATAGCCACGGAACCCTTTAGGAGCATTCCCCACAAAGACCACCTTATGGCCCCATGGTGATTTAGTGGCCTAGGTGCCCTTCTTAAGACTCTTTTAGTTTTGTATCATATGGCCCCAGGGAAATAAGCTATCCTCTATGCTATCAAAAAACCGTTTAAGTTCTTTGTTGGAATCATATGGCCCTAAGTCCATAGGGTGCTCTCTATGCTAGCAAGAAACCCTCCATGCTATATGTTTGCACCCTATGGCACCAAGGACACAGGGTGTCCTCCATGATAGTAAGAAACCCTCTATGCTCTAAGTTTACACCTCATGTGTCTATGTTGACACCCTATGGCCCTGGGGCAATAGGGTTCTCCCTAGGGCCACAAGGTGCCTTTCAACCTAGGAAGAGACCCTTTATTCCCTAAATTGGTACTCTTTGGCCTCAGGGTCATAGGGTGCCTTCTATGCTAGTAGGATACATTATATGGTCTAGGTTTCCACTCTATTTTGTAGGGCTAAAATGTTTGCTCTATGAAGAAACCATGTATACTATATGTTGGCAGTGTATGGCCCTAGGGATAGAAGGAAATCCTAGGGCTATAGGGTCTCCTCTATGCTACTATCATATGGTCCAAGGGCCAGATAGTGACCAAGGTATCATTTGTGTCCCAAGGGTAGCAAGGTGCTAATAAAAAGCCCTCTATGCTCTATGTTGGCACCCTATGGCCCCAAGGCCATAGGGCGATCTTTATGCTAGCAAAATTCCCTCTATGCACTATGTTTACGTGTATACTTATAAGAAGCCATTTATGCACTATGTTGGCATCTTATGACCCTAGATCCATAAGATGTCCTCTATGGTAAAAGAGAAATTGTACATGGGATATGATGGCATCCTATGGTCCTAGGGCCATAGGGTGTCTTCTATGCTAGCAAAATGTGTAAGTTAATACTCCAAAATTGAAAGAGCTTTTAAGAAAAAAAAAAACCTTCTACTTCCATTGTGGTGTCATGCAATCCAATTCCCAACTATTGGGCTACTAGAATATTCTCATTAGATTCTTCTTCTTCCCTTGCACATGTTCACGAACTTTCACTGTCTTATTCCATTGGATTACTCTTTAAATTTATCTCTAGTCGTTGTAGCAGTTGACCTTAAAAGACTTGTAGATTCTTGTCATCTTCGTCAGAAACTCTTTGGTTGATATGGAGATTGATAGAATCTTTCTCAGTAGGGTCAATGGCATTAGCATCCTCTATACCAACAATCTCGAGTAAAACTTTGTCAGCCACAATATCTTGTTGAAGGACTGCAAGTTTAAAGAACACCTAATTTTAGATTCCAAAGTATCTACATTTTGATAACTCATTTTTGTCACACTCTTAGAAAAAACTAATCGCAAATAGAAAATTTACTAAACTAACAACACATGTACAATGAATTTTTTTTTATGCTCCTAAGTGTCTAGAGATTCCTAATCTTTATCTAGCTACATTAGTTCTTTGTCCATGATGGTGGCGCTTAGAAGTATACTTGGAGAAACATTTATGCCATTAAGCTCTAGAGAAGAAGTCTCATTTTCTATTGCCATGATCTTCTTGCATTGAATGATTTCCTTGACTAGGTTTCTTATGGCCTTCAAGCCATACAGTTCTCTTTGTAGATATATCTATGACTTTAAGATAATCCAAAATATGTCTCTTTATGGCCTCAAGGCCATAGGGTTAGGATTGTTGGGAGGTCTCAACATATAAATAGATATATGGCTTCAAAGACATATGGTACTTTTTTTATGTGTCACCCTATGGCCCTAAGGCCATGGGTTGTCATAGGGCCACAAGATGCCCTCTATGAGCACTAGTAAGAAACCATATATGATTTATGTTGGCACCCTATGACCCGAGGGCCACAAGGTCCGCCTCTTATGCTAGTAAAACACCCTTTATGCTACATGTTGTCACTTTCTGGCCTTTGGTCCATAGGGTGCCCTCTATGCTAGTAACAAATCCTCTATGCTCTATGTTTGCACCCTATGGACCTAGGGCCACAAGGTACCCTGTATGATAGTAATAAATTCTCTATTTTGTATGTTTGCACCCTATGGACCTAGGGCCACAAGGTAGCCTCTATGCCAGTAAGAAATCCTCTATGCTCAATATTGAGACCCTATGGCCCCAAGGCCATAGGATGTCCTCTATGCTAGTAAGAAAAACCCTCTACGCTCTATGTTGGCACCCTATGGAGATTTGAGGGCCACAAGGTACCCTTTATAATGCTACTAAGAAACCTTGTCTATATTCGCAACCTACAGTCCTCGGGCCATAGGGTGCATCAGATGGCTCCTAGGCCACATGGTGCCCTCTATGCTAGAAAGGAAACCTATGTGCTCTACATTTACACTCTATGGCCCCAAGGCCATAGGGTTCCCCTTACGCCTAGTATGAAACCATTGAAACTCTATATTAGCATCCAAAGACCATAGGCCCAAGATGAGCTCTATGTTAGTAAGAAACCATCTAAACTCTATGTGGGTAGCCAAAGGCCATAGGATAGCCAAGGAACCCTTTAGGAGCATTCCCCACAAAGACCACCTTATGGCCCCATGGTGATTTAGTGGCCTAGGTGCCCTTCTTAAGACTCTTTTATTTTTGTATCATATGGCCCCAGGGAAATAAGCTATCCTCTATGCTATCAAAAAACCGTTTATGCTCTTTGTTGGAATCATATGGCCCCAAGTCCATAGGGTGCTCTCTATGCTAGCAAGAAACCCTCCATGCTATATGTTTTCACCCTATGGCACCAAGGACACAGGGTGTCCTCCATGATAGTAAGAGACCCTCTATGCTCTAAGTTTACACCCCATTTGACTATGTTGACACCCTATGGCCCTAGGGCCATAGGGTGCTCCCTAGTGCCACAAGGTGCCCTTCAACCTAGGAAGAGACCCTTTATGCCCTAAATTTGTACTCTTTGGCCTCAGGGTCATAGGGTGCCTTCTATGCTAGTAGGATACATTATATGGTCTAGGTTTCCACTCTACAGTGTAGGGCTAAAAGGTTTGCATTATGAAGAAACCATCTATACTATATATTGGCAGTGTATGGCCCTAGGGATAGAAGGAAACCCTAGGGCTATAGGGTGTCCTATATGCTACTATCATATGGTCCAAGGGCTAGATAGTAACCAAGGTATCATGTGTGTTAGAATTCTCTACTATATATACAAAAACCACGTTATGGCACTATGGCGTCCCAAGGGCAACAAGATTCTAATAAAAAGCCCTCTATGCCCTATGTTGGCACCCTATGGTCCCAAGGCCATAGCGTGGTCTTTATGCTAGTAAAATTCCATCTATGCACTATGTTTACGTGTATACTTATAAGAAGCCATTTATGCACTATGTTGGCGTCTTATGACCCTAGATCCATAAGATGTCCTCTATGGTAAAAGAGAAATTGTACATGGGATATGATGGAATCCTATGGTCCTAGGGCCATAGGGTGTCCTCTATGCTAGCAAAATGTGTAAGTTAATACTACAATAAATATGCAACACGATATACAAAATTGAATCATTATCATACATCATACATTTGTTGCTTTGCCACACAGTTGAAGGGGTCTTTGCCTTCAAATATCATCATAACATTCAAACATTTAAATCAAATTTGCAAGTACTTTAATTCACAAATGCATTGATTTGTTGGTGGATGGAAGGTCCGGCTCACCATGCACTTTGATTTACAAATCCTGAGGAGCAAAAGTATTTGTGCTGGATTCTCCTTATGTCATTGCACATGTTTTGGAACTTGTATTGCCTTCTTATTCCAATTTACAAACTTAAACAATGTTTATACATTATATAATCATTTCTTTTCAAAAAACCTTGATACAATGTTCCGATTGCTACATGACAAGCTAAAAAATTCTACTAGTCCTAGCTTCCCTCTATTGAAAAAAATTCAAGATATAGATTCCAATTCTCTGCATCATCTAGAAGAGAAACAAAATCATAGTTTGGAACAAAATACTCGCACTTTATATCTTTGAATAAAATCTTATTACAATCAAAGAATCTTGTTAAAATCTTGTTCCCTCTATTGAAAAAAATTCAAGATATAGATTCTAATTCTCTGCATCATCTAGAAGAGAAACAAAATCATAGTTTGGAACAAAATACTCGCACTTTATATCTTTGAATAAAATCTTGTTACAATCAAAGAACTAGATCTTCACATAATCCAAAGGACAAATGCTTCAATAACCATTTATACTCGATGTTACTATCTAAGCAAATAATTGGCATTTACAACAAATGTTGAATATGTGTTTAATCTAGTTAGTTGCAATACAAAGATAATTATTTCAAAGCGACTATGTTTAATCTAGTTAGTTGCAATACAAAGATAATTATCTCAAATGCTTACACCATCAATTCACAATAGAAGAACTTACACCCAATAAAAAATGATCATACATCAATTGTTCAAACTCTCATTTTGGAGTTTAATGCTTTTTAGTTTTTTCTAGCTTATTTCATTCTCAATAGAATATTAAACCTTAATCACAAGATAAGAAATATTTTTTCGTAATGTATATGGACACAAGATATAAGGCCAACGAAAAATGTTCTTGAAACACTTAAAGAGTCTTTAGGTGACCTAGAATAACCAACCTATGGTCTAAAGGCCATAGGGTGTCATGTGATGTTTTATAAGATGTGTCCATAAGAGCTAGGTGATTTGCATCCATGGGGTGATTTAAGTGCCCCTGTGGAGATTCTATGTCACCACCCTATGGCCCTAAGGCCTTAGGGTATCCCAAATGCTCTTTGGATAACTTATGTTTCCTTCTAGAATGGCCCAAATACTCATGTGTCCGTCTAGAGACTTTATGTAATCTCTCTATATACATAAGATTGTAGGATAGCTGTGTTGACACCCTATGGCCTTAAGGTTGTAGACTAGCCCAAATGCTTATGTGCCCTTTTAAAGACTCTATGTAATCACCCTATATCAGTAGGATTGTAGGGTAGCCAAATGATTTTGGAGGATTCTGTGTTGACACCCTATGGGCCTAAGGCTAAAGAGTAACCCAGATTCTTATGTGCCCTTTTAGAGACTCGGTGTAGTCACCCTACATCTGTAAGGTTGTAGGGTATCCCATTTTCTTTTGGGGGATTCTATGGCCCTAGGGCCATAGGGTGTCATGTCTAAAAAGAACTCTATGATCCTCAAGTCATAGTGTATTCTTCCCAAAACTCATATGATCAATTAACTTTAAAGTATTACATAATATATATCTTATGACCATATGTAAATGTAGAATTCTATTTACCAAAACATGTTAGCTTTTTCAGAAATTGCCTTCTCTAGGGAAGCAGCATGCTGATACTTGACTAAGCCGGCAATTAAAAACTCTGATGGTTGATGTGCTACCCCACATACTCCATCAATTACTTTACCAAATTGGGCAGCACTCCAACCACTAGATGTAAGACTTTTGTGTGTTGTGTCTATGATGCAAACACCAACACGAATTTTAGAGCTATTCTCAATGCAGAGAAACTCAATGCCTTCCAAATTCTTTCCAACACACTTGATTGTCCATGGTAAAATGAATTGCAAATTAGAAGTGCCATTATTTTGTGCAATCATCCAGTGTACATATCCCCTAGTGATCTCAGGAATTGGCTCTTTCTCCTTTCCTTTTTGTAGTAGGAGATTTAGCCATTGCGTACAACTCGTGAAGAGAGATTTGTAAATCTCATCTATAATGTTATAATGATACTTACATTTATCCCATGAATTAAGTGCTATTGTTGATGGATCTTTCTCTTTAAATGCCATCAACATTTGAGGCTCAAAAACCTTGGTCTTCTTTAAGACCGTTGCACGTGCAGTGAGGTCGAGCTTGGCCGCTTTACATGGTTGCTTCACTAAGGAGATCTTCTCATCTGCCAGCTCTTGTTGTAGTAGCTTGACATCATTATCTTCTAAACCAGCTAGGCATCTAGAGGTTGTTATGCTTGGTTGTCTCCCATGAGCAGTTGAAGTCTGATGCTTCTCCAAGATGTCTATCCACTGATCATAGATTTCATCATCGTACATGACCATGTGTGCTTCTGTGTTGGCAAATGATTTATGGTTGAACACGATGTTCGCCACATTTACAAAGGCCTTCAAAATAAAGAAAAGAAAATTAACTTTATTTCAAGACATATTTGTAACAAAAACAAGCATAGGGAAGTGGAACTTACATCCCAACCTGCTCGACTCGGATGACCGACAGGAACACCTACCTTGGGTTTTGTTGGTTTAGAATATGCAAGCCATTGACTATGGCCATGCTTCAAGACCTCCATATAAGGCTGGTGTTTCATTGCTGTTATTCTCTCGATGTTCTCCATTTTGGAAATTCAAATAGCAACCTCTTTCGGAGCGTCTACCACTATCCTTGCAGTTCTAAACTTGTAGAACTCTTTTCTCAAAGCATACTTAGTGCTATTGTTTAAGAAAAAAAGCTCTAGCTGCTATGATGGAATGCTGACCAGCTAGAATCCAGTAGTGGTATGTTGAAATCTTGTCTCCATGCACTTCAGCTGTTTGCAAAGTTATTTTTGTAATTGGGTTATACGGCATCAAGTTTGCTGCACTGGAGACTGGCCTAGAGTGCCCTGCAAATTGCTTCAAGAGATATTTCACATATACATCTGACAATGGTCTGCATCTATAGCCATCTGGTGCAAGGTTGCATTGCTCAACTAGGATCAATTGGGTAAATTGTACACCAAATTTAAAATAGTGGTCAATTCCGACGTATACATCTAGCCCACTCTTAGAAGTTTTGGCAACTTCTTTATCAAGATCTTTTTCTTTGGGTTGTATAATAGAGTCCAACACAACTAAGGATGCTGATTCCACAACCACTTCCACAAAGGGGGTTCCAACTATTAGGGTTTCAAGTCCACTAGAATCTCCTGCTTCTTGAGTCTGTAAGGGTATAACTGAAAGATTTTCTTCGGCCACATTTCCACTATTTTCTCGAAGTGAGGGAGTCTGACTCTCCTTGAGCATCTTAGATTGATTTGTTGTACCTGTGTCTTCATTCTTTCGCTTCTTATTCTTCTTTGTGCTTATCAATTTACCTAAATATTGATTGACTTTCTTAAATCCCTCAATATATAAGTCTATAAAGTTCTCACTTGGAGTGTCGTCTTGAAGCTCCACCCACCCTGCTTTTGTCATTGTCACTCCTTCATGATCAACCTTCACCAATTTTTGAGCAAAGGCCATA
Organism: Adiantum capillus-veneris; assembly: GCF_014529385.1. NCBI lineage: Eukaryota > Viridiplantae > Streptophyta > Polypodiopsida > Polypodiales > Pteridaceae > Adiantum > Adiantum capillus-veneris. Next base: position 102,388,911 of record NC_140946.1, read on the forward strand.
GGCTCCAACAAGTAGGAGTCACCATTGAGTAGTTTTACTCCACGGCATGGAGACATTTCAAGATCTAAACAATCTTTCTTTATATCCTTGACAATGCCACAGTCCTTGAAGGGCAATTTATCTTTATCTTGAAAGAACAAGTGGACTTTCTCATCACTTCCACCATTTGGTAAGTGAAAATCTAGATACCAAGAACTTGGTGTTGAGCTTGTTGCATCAACTGACTTTGAATTTCTCTTCTGAGACATTTTCTCTAAAAAGAATGACACATATTTAGACAAGATGGATATTATTACATCCATATGGACCTAGGGCCATAGAGTCACCTCTATGTTAAACCATGTGGTCCTAGAGCCAAAAGGTGCCAACAAAATGGTTCTACAAGTGTACCTAGGCCACTCTATGGTAGTGTGATCACATGTTCCCTTATGAAATTAGAGGACCCTCAAAGAAGTATCCCTTGAATGGCCTAAATACCCCTTTAGAGCCTTTACACCAACACCATATGGCATCATGTGGCGTGAAGGCCATAGGGTCCCCTGCATGCTAGTAAGAACCTCTCTATGCTCTACATTGGCATCTTATGGCCCCAAGGCCACAAGGTGGCCATAATGTTTTAAAGAAATGATTCATGAGGGTTTTCTGGTAACCTATGATCCCAGGGCCATATGGTGCTCTCCATGCAAGTAAAAACCACTATTTGCTCTATATTGAGGAGACCTTGTGGGATGAAGTCCATAGGGTCCGGTCTATGCTAGTAAGAACCTCTGTTTACACTATAATGGAACCCTGTGGCTTGAAGGTCATAGGGTTCCCTCTATGATACTAAGAATATCTTTGTTCTCTATGCTCTATCGTCTATGCTCTATGATCTATATTGACTTCCTATGTCCCCAAGACCACAAGGTGCCCTCATAGTTTCCAAAAACACCTCATTGTTTTGCTATGGCCCTAGGGCCATAGCTCTCTATGCCGATATAAAGCACCATGCTCTATATTAGCTCCCTAAGGCCTAAAGGCCATAGGGTTGGCCTCAAGGGCCCAAGGGTGCTTTGTATGCGAATAAAAAATACTATTCGCTCTATATTGAGAAGACCTTGTGGGCTGAAGGCCATAGGAAACCTTCTATGATGGATTTCTGACAACCAATCCCCCTAGGTCAGGATGTTCTATATGCTAGTAAAAACACTATTTTCTCGATATTGGCACCATGTGACTTGAAAGCCATATGGTCCCCTGTATTCTAGTAAGAGCCTCTCCATGCTCTATATTGGCACCCTTTGGCTTGAAGGACATAGGGTCTGATATTTGCTAGTAAGAACTGATCTATGCTCTATATTGGCACCCTATGGCCTGAAGGCCATAGGGTCCCCTGTATGCTATTAAGAACCTCTCTATGCTCTACACATCCGATGACCCCAAGGCCACAAGCTACCCTCTATGTTTTGAAGAAACCCTTTAGGAGGGTTTTCTGGAAACCTATGGACCCAAGGCCATAGGGTTCTCTCTATGCCATTGAGCAATCGTCATTGTTTTAGTACCCTATTGCCCGAGGTATAAAGCACTATTTGGTCTCTCTATTCTAGTAAGAACTGATCTTTGTTCTATATTGGCACCCTTTGTCTTGAAGGCCATAGGGTCCGCTCTGTGCTAGTAAGAACCGATGGATTCTCTATATTGGCACCCTAATTCAGGCCGTAGGGTCCCTTGTATGTTAGTAAGAACCTCTTTATGCTCTACACATACTATGACCCCAAGGGCACAAGGTGCCCTCTATGTTTTGAAGAAACCCGTCATGATGGTTTTTTGGCAACCTATGGACCCAGCGCCATAGGGTGCTCTCTATGCTAGTAAAAACACTATTTGCTCTATATTGAGGAGACTTTGTGGGCTGAAGGCCATAGGTTCCCCTCTATGCTAGTGAGAACCTCTATTTTCTCTACGTTGACACCCTGTGGCCTGAAGGCCATAGGGTTCCTTGTATACTAGTAAGAAGCTCTCTATGCTCTATGCTCTATGCTCTATATTGACATCCTATGGCCCCAAGGACACAAGGTGCCCTCATTGTTTCGAAAAAACCCTCAATGTTGTTTTGGAACGCTATGGCCACATGGATAAAGCATTATTTGGTCTCTCTATGTTAGTAAGAACCGATCTATGCTCTATATTGGCACCCTATGGCCTGAAGGCCATAGGGTCCCCCCTATGCTAGTAAGTAACTCTCTATGTTCTACACATCCTATATGTTTTGAAGAAACCCTTCATGAGGGTTTTTTGGCAACCTATGGACCCAGGGCCATAGGATTCTGTCTATGCCATTGACGAGACCTTGTGGGCTGAAGGCCATAGGGTCCCCTCTATGCTAGTAAGAACCTCTGTTTTCTCTACGTTAACACTGTGTAGCCTGAAGGCCATAGGGTTCCCTCTATGATAGTAAGAAGCTCTCTATGCTCTATGCTCTATATTGACATCCTATGGCCCCAAGGCCACAAGGTGCCCTCATAGTTTTGTAAAAACCCTCATTGTTTTGGCACATTATGCTCCCATGTATAAAGCACTATTTGGTCTCTCTATGCTAGCAAGAACCGATCTATGCTCTATATTGGGACCCTATGGCGTTCAGGCCATAGGGTTCTATGTATGCTAGTAAGAACCTCTCTATGCTCTACACATCTTATGACCCTAAGGGCACAAGGTGCCTTGTATATTTTAAAGAAACCCTTCATGAGGGTTTTTTTGTCAACCTACGGACCCAGGTCCATAGGGTGCTCTCTATGCCAGTAAAAAACACTATTGCTCTATATTTATGAGACCTTGTGGGCTGAAGGCCATAGGGTCCCCTCTATGCTAGAACCTCTGTTTTCTCTATATTGACACCCTCTGGCTTGAAGGCCATAGGGTTCCCTCTATGGTAGTAAGAAGCTCTCGATGCTCTATGCTCTATGCTCTAAATTGACATCCTATGGCCCCAAGGCCACAAGGTGCCCTCATTGTTTTGACACCTTAAGGTCCCATGTATAAAGCACTATTTGGTCTCTCTATGCTAGTAAGAACCGATCTATGCTCCATATTAGGACCATGTGGCCTTTAGGCCATAGAGTCCCCTGTATTCTAGTAAGAACCTCTCTATGCTCTACACATCTTATGACCCTAAGGGCACAAGGTGCCCTGTATGTTTTACAGAAACCATTCATGACAGGTTTTTGGCAACGTATGGACCCAGGTACATAGGGTGCTCTCTATGCCAGTAAAAAACACTATGTTCTCTATATTGAGGAGACCTTGTGGGCTGAAGGCCATAGGGTCCCCTCTATGCTAGTAAGAACCTCTGTTATCTCTATATTGACACCCTGTGGCCTGAAGGCCATATGGTTCCCTCTATGGTAGTAAGAAGCTCTCTATGCTCTACATAGAGATCCTATGGCTTGAAGGCCACAAGGTGCCCTCGTTGTTTCAGTTGGAAAGTAGGGCACCTTGTGACCCTAGGTAACATAGGGATACCTATGGACCTTGAGACTGTAGATTATCACCCTATGGCTCTTGGACCACAAGGTCTTTAGATGGAACGGAGGGCATCCAAGGGCCCGAGGGTAGCCTACGTACATAGGGTACACCATGGTGCATATTAACGGGCACCATGGCAGCCCCATGCACCTAGGGCTCTAGGGCCATAGGATATCCAAAAGGAACATAGGGAATCATATGGCCCTTGCGATTGTACATTGCCACCCTATGGCACTTGGGCCATAGGGTCTTCAGATGGAACGTAGGGCACCTTGTGACCCTAGGGAACATAGGCAATCCTATAGCCCTTCAGATTGTAGATTGTCACCCTATGGCCCTTGGGCCACAAGGTCTGTAGATGGGACGTAGGGCACCCTGTGATCCTATGGATATAGCGCCATAGGATCTCGAAAAAAAACATATGGAACCCTATGACCCTTGGGCCACAAGGTCTCAAGATGGAACATAGGGCACCTTTTGATCGTATGGCCATAGGTGCCTTATGTTCCTTTTGGAGATTCTATGGTGCTAGGGCCATAGAGGATCTTCAAAAGGAACATAGGGAACCATATGGCCCTTGAGATTGTACATTGCCATCCTATGGCCCTAGGGCCATAGTATCTCTTGATGGGACATAGGGCACCCTGTGATCCTATGTCCGTAGGGCCATATGTTCATTTTGGAGATCCTATGGCCCGAGGACCATAGGTTCTCCAAAAAGAACATAGAGAACCCTGTGATCCTATGTCCGTAGGGCCTTATGTTCATTTTGGAGATCTTATGGCTCGCGGACCATAGGATCTTCAAAAGGAACATAGGGAACCCTATGGTCCTTGAGATTGTACATTCCCACACTATGGCCCTTGGGCCACAAGATCTCCAATAGGTCACCCTTTGATCCTATGGCCCTCGGTTCTTTACGTTGCTTTTGGAGATTCTATGACCCTAGTGCCACCCTATCTCCAAAAGGAACATAGGGAACCCTATGGCCCTTGAGATTGTACATTGCCACCCTAAGGTCCTTGGGCCACAAGGTCTCTAGATCGGACATAGAGCACCATGTGATCCTATGGCCATAGTGCCATATATATGTTTTGGAGATCCTATGGCCATAGGGCCATAGGATCTTCAATAGGAACATAGGGAACCCTATGACCCTTGAGATTGTACATTGGCACCCTATGGCCAGATGGGAGATTACTCACCCTATAGTACAATGTGAGACCACCCTATGGCCTTATGGTAATAGGGTGCCTTAGGGCCATATGTTACTCTTTAGTATGAGGTGAAACTCTATGTAGCCACACCCTGTTTTCCCTTCTAAAGATTCGATGTCTAGTTTTATTTTAGTGCCTATAAATGAATTTAAAGAAACTATATTACGCCATATCTTACAAACACATATAGTGTACACTTTCTTTCCCACCTTTTTGCCTCTCTTTTTTTTTCCCATCCTCCTGCAACCGAACAACAGCGCGCTCTACTCGTCCTCTTACAACGTGTGCCCAACTCCCCACAACCCAATTACAGGTATTCATAGTTTTAGCATTTTCTGTAGTTATTGTCTTTTGTATTTGCAGGTTTATAATTTTTTTTTGTAACTAGAGATTTTTGTAGTTAGAGTTTTAAAATTTTACAGTTTAGGTCACTTATGAAGAGTTTTCTGTTTTACAGATTTAGGTCCCTAATAAGAGTTTTTCGTTTTACAAATTTAGGTCCCTAATTAGTGGCTTCTGTTTTATATTTTTTGGTCTCTAATTAGAGTATTCTGTATTACAGTTTTGGATCTCTAATTAGAGTATTCTGTATTACAGTTTTGGATCTCTACAATTTTACAGTTTTGGAGAGTAAGTAATGATTTTTGTTTATTGTTTTAGAGAGAGATGATTCACAACTTAGGTAAAACGTAATTAGATTAAGAACAATTAAAACCTAATTAAGCAAAAAGATTAGGGTTTCTACAGGTTACCTCTGAGTAAATCTGTGTTTGATGAAAACCGGCTGCAGTAGCAGCAAGCAGTCACTTAGGTGTGTTGAGGCCGCGACGATGATGGTAACAGATCTCTGTGTAGGAGGTCGCGACAACAGTCCTTCGGTTGAAGGTTGTGGTGATGTCTTTGAGTAGATCTGTGTGCGTGTCGCAACGATGGCGTAGAACTGTATGCGTAGGGAGAGAGGGAGAGAGAGACAGAGAAAGACAAGCTCTGTGCAGGTTTCTGTGTAGGTTTTGAGCAAGAAACGAGAGAGAGAAAGAGAGCAACAGCGCGGAAAAAATTGTGGTAGAGAGAGAAAGAGAGAGATAAGGTTACTTTGGTAAGGTTAGAAATTCAAAATTCGAATTTTGAATGTAGGGGCTGTTCTCACGTATTTGCAGTCGAGATTACTAGAGTTTTAGGCCTTGTGCGAAAATGAGACATAGCTTGTCGGCTCCGAAATTGAATGAGCTTTTCAAAAAAAAAAAAAGAGTTGGTGCAAGGCTTTGTCAATGTCCATATCTTTGTAGTACGAGTAGAACGACATCCATGAAGCAAAATTTGACTCCAGAATCAAAATCTGCATAGTAAAAAATACACTAAAAATAGCTAAATTTTTAAAAAATTATCCCAAAAATTGTGCGCTATTTTTTTGTCCGATATCAATAAGTGTATTTGAAAACCCATTATGTATTTATTTATTTATTATTTTTTAATTATTTTTTTAATTTATGCCACTTGCGGATATCCCTTGAATGGCCAAAATTACTATGAAGACACCTCAGCCACCCCTAGGCTCACACCATAGGACGGCAATGTTGGAGGTCAAGGATCAAAGCGTGCACTCAGTTCCATTTGAAAATCCTATGTCCTAGGGTTTTTTTCTTCTATCTTGTGAGATCCTTGTGGCCCTACGGTGGCAATGTAAAAGCTTGTGGACCTAGGGCCATAGGGTGGCAATGTATAAGCTCAAGAGCCATCAGTTACCCTATATTCCATTTGGAAATCCTATGGCCCTAGGGTTTAGGGATGACAATGGATAAGCTCCAATACATAGCCCTATGTTCCAGTTGGAGATCCTATGGCCCTAGGTTCACGACAATGTATAAGCTCAAGAGCCATACGTTGCCCTACTTTCTAGTTGGAGATCCTATGGCCCTAGGGTCATGGGGTGGCAATATCTAAGCTCAAGGGCCATAGGGTGCCACATGTCCCATATGGAGATCCTACGGCCCTAGGGCCATGGGGTGGCAATGTATAAGCTCAATGCCCATACATTGCCTATGTTCCATTCGGAAATCCTATGGCCCTAGGGTAATGGGGTGGAAATGTATAAGCTCAAGGGCCATACATTGCCTATGTTCCATTTAGAAATCCTATGGCCCTAGGGTAATGGGGTGGCAATGTATAAGCTCAAGGTCCATAGGGTGCCACATGTCCCATATAGAGATCCTATGGCCCTAGGGCCATGGGGCTGCATTGATATCTTGGCCACCCTTGAACCCGCACCCTTGATCTTAGGGGGCTTAGGGGGCTTAGGTTCTCTCATTGTATGTTGTGAGATCTTGTGGCCCTAGGGCCATAGGGTGGAAATGTATAAGCTCAAGGGCCATACATTGCCTATGTTCCATTTGGAAATCCTATGGCCCTAGGGTCATGGGGTGGAAATGTATAAGCTCAATGGCCATAGGGTGCCACATGTTCCATATAGAGATCCTATGGCCCTAGGGCCATGGGGCTGCATTCATATCATGGCCACCTTTGACATCTTGGCCATAGGTTTCCTTTTTGTATGTTTTGAAGTCTTGTGGCCCTAGGGCCATAGGGTGTCAATGCTCACACCCTTGGGCTTAGGGCCATAGGTTGTCTTTTTGTATGTTTTGAAGTCTTGTGGCCCTAGGGCCATAGGGTGTCAATGCTCACACCCTTGGGCTTAGGGCCATAGGTTGTCTTTTTGTATGTTTTGAAGTCTTGTGGCCCTAGGGCCATAGGGTGTCAATGCTAAAACCCTAGGGCTTAGGACCATAGGTTTTCTTTTTGTATGTTTTGAAGTCTTGTGGCCCTAGGGCCATAGGGTGTCAATGTATAAGCTCAACGGCCATACGTTGCCCTATGTTCCATTTGGAAATCCTATAGCCCTAGGGTCATGGGGTTGCAATGTATAAGCTCAAGGGCCATACATTGTCGTATGTTTCATATGCCGATCCTATGGCCCTAGGATCATGGGGTTGCAGTGTATAAGCTCAAGGGCCATACGTTGCCCTATGGTCCATTTGGAAATCCTATAGCCCTAGGGTCATGGGGTTGCAATGTATAAGCTCAAGGGCCATAGATTGTCGTATGTTTCATGTGCCGATCCTATGGCCCTAGGGTCATGGGGTTGCAATGTATAAGCTCAAGGGCCATACGTTGCCCTATGTTCCATTTGGAATCCTATAGCCCCAGGGTCATGGGGTGCCATAGGATGTATATATACTTGACATGAAAATGCCTATGGTCTTAAGGCCATAGGATGTATATATACTTGACATGAAACTCCGTGAGGTGATCTTGAGGACAACCCTATGGCCTTCAGGCCTTAGGGAGATAATATAGATAAAATATGATTTATATCGGCATAGAGAGCTATGGCCCTGGGGCCATAGCAAAACAATGAGGATTTTTTGGAAACAATGAGGGCGCCTTGTGGTCTAGGGGCCATAGGAAGTCAATATAGATGATAGAGCATAGACGATAGAGCATAGAGCACAAAGATATTCTTAGTACCATAGAGGGAACCCTATGACCTTCAAGCCACAGGGTGTTTCTCATTAAACACCCACATACATACTTGTTATGCTTTATGCTACGTAAATCAATATACTCTGCAAGTGGTTTGTTTAACAATTATTCTTGCAAATCTTCTTGCAGGTATGGCTAATTTCAATCATGGTGATAGAGTGTGCATGTTTGTAGCCACACAAAAGGTTGCCATTGGGACTGTATTTGAAATAAATCCAAGTGCATATTGTTTTGGCATGCTTATTGGGCAAGGCAATGTATCAGTGTCAATTGATTTGTGTTTTGAAAAGAAAGCACTCATCCCTTTTCCAACAATGGATGCATTGACAGTGGGAGATGCTTTTCATAGTTTTGTGAAATGGAGTAGTGGGTTGCTGCAGCATATAAATGAGATGCAGTAAAAAGGGGCTTCTATGCATGAGGCTGACAAAGAAGAAGGAGCATTGGATGCACAATGTAATGGAATGAGCTACAGAGAGGTTTGGAAGGATAAGAGGTTTCAACTTTGGGATGAAAGCAAAACACATGTAGTAGCCGAAGGGGTTGTCATGTATGTGTGTCCGTTTGACTCTGTAAACTTTGGTGAGCTAGGTGAAGATAACATTGGTATTGGTATCGAAACATCCTATGCAGATGAGGCTACTATTTCTGCAAAAGCTAGTGTATGCATCATTAATCTAGTTCGTTGGCCTATCAAGAGAGTGACAACTATGGATGGAAAAGAATTGTTATGCTATGAGGGTCTACATGCTATGCATGTGTTACAAGACACATGCATTGAATCAGCTTATTTGGTAGAGCCTATTTCAAAAAAGAGGAAATATTTCTTTGTAAATAGGAAGCCAAAAATGTCAATAAAAGCTTCTAAGAGATCCAATCAAGCATCTCTAGCATCTGTCCAACTTGTTTCAACCATAGATTGTTGTTCCAAAAGGTGTTGTCAATATGCCAATCGAGATAAGGTCATGGCTATGCGCAATGAATTTTGGGGACAGAGTTTGCAAAATAGAACAAACTATGTGTATGATACAATGTTGACTGCATGGCGTGAGAACAAAACAACTACAAAGACATGCTATGTGTTTTCTTTTAATGGCACTGAGGTTTGCAGTAGATCTTGGTACGAAATTCATGGAATTCCAAAAACTTCATTTTATCGTTACTATGAACATTTTGAGAATGGGGTAGACGCTCAGTGCATGGTAATGATGGTGTCATAAGAAAAGGAAGAGACCATACAGAAATGGGAAGGGCATTGATGCGCTCTTTTGTTGATGAAAACTCGGAGAGAATGCCACATAAGAGTACAACCATGGAAGATGGTACTAGGGAAACTTTTCTTGCAATACCAAACACGTGCAAGCAAGTAGACATTTTACATGATGTCAATAAAACACTTGACAGTATGAGTCCCAAGCCAATGTCTAGCACGACATTCAATAGGATTTGGAATACACAGTTTGCTAATGTGACATTGTCAAAAAAAAGTGATTTCTCCAAATGTGTTGTGTGTAGTCGGATAAAGTCTCAACTAGAGTCAACAAAGGATGACGAGATGATTGCACGTTTGAAGGATGAACGTCGAATTTCACATGTTGCAACAACAAAGTTGTAGGAATGTGTACTACACCTGGCGTAAGTTCTCCCAGTTGCAAAAGGATAAGTATTTATGCATTATACATGATAATATGGATTAAAAAAAGACAGCAATACCTAGGTTGTGTGTGAACTCAGAAGATTATGTGAATGCATATCAATTGCAAGTATCATTAACAGGTATGATAACAGATGGGCATGGTCATGGAATGTATGGTCACTTCTCACTTAATGGTCTATGGCTACAGCTAGATAATTGTGCAGGAGAGAATAAAAATTGATATTTGTTTGCATAGTTATCCTTGTTAGTAGCAAAAGGAGTTTTCAAAACCGTGCATTTGGGATTCTTAATGGTGGGTCATACACATGAGGACATAGATGCAATGTTTAGTAGGTTCTCAAAAAGATTGAAAACAGGAATGACATTCACTTTTCTACATCTGATGGAACATTTTCAAAACTGTGAAAGCTCAGCTCCAACACCATTTTTGATGACACAAGTTCCCGACTTTAAATCCTTTGTGCAAGGGTACATGTGTGACGGACAAGATGCTCTAGTTGGACACTCTAAGCCACTTCAATTTCGTTTCTATATGCAAGGTGAAGTCCCAGTAATGTAGTACAAAATTCATCCCAAATCACCCAATTGGATGCCAAAGGAGTCGGGAATTGAGTTGTGGGAAAAAGATGACCAGGGAAAACCAAAATTACCAACAGGCTGTCTAGATGTGGTACCTATAGCAGACTATGTGAGAGATAGTCCGCTTGTTATTCAAGGGATTAAGTCATATCTTGAATTTTGGAAAAGATGTTCTCTATTAAAGGGAAAGGACCATGACTCCACAAAATACATGGAGCCTGTTATCACTTATTGGCAAAACATAATCAATGAGCTTGAAAAACCAACCAATAAACACATTGGTGAATATACAACATTTTGGCGAAAGACTATAGGGAGTCATCGAATGCAAGAGATAGAGGAAGACAGAGATGAGTTTCAAGGATATGAAGAATTGAATGATCACTATGTTGGTCTTCAAAGTGCAAGGCCACAAGAGGCCTTTAGGCCTCAAATTGATGTAAGAAAAGGGGATCTTGTTCTTGTGAGACCCGCAGATCCTGAATATCCGATATGGCTAAAGTGGCAGTGTTAAACGTTGATGTAGACAAATCATCTCCTAACTACAAAAAAGTTCTTATTCAGTATTGGGCACCAAAACATCGAAAAAGAAATCCCGCAATCCAAGAACAATATGAGGATTGCTGGAAGAAGAGTTGGTGCTGCAATCTTGCTGACCCAAAGCGCTGGGAGTGTGTTGATACAATTGTATGGTCATGGACTCCAAGGGGTGGAAGAATTGCGGAAACAATCAAGATTCCATCAAATGTCATGGAGAAGGCACAGGCTAGCTTAATAAGAGAAATTGAATAGCATTTCATATCTTGCTCATTGTTTTATTTCCCCAGCTTATGTATGATTTTATGAAGTATTTTTAAACACCCACATAAAAATAAAAATTCTAAAAGGTGTTTCTCAACACCACCATTTTCTTGGGAATCTATCTCTTTTATGAAGTGTTTTGAAACACCCACATAAAAATAAAAATTTTAAAAGGTGTTTCTCAACACCACCATTTTCTTGAGAATCTATCTCTTTTATGAAGTGTTTTGAAACACCCACATAAAAATAAAAAATTTAAAAAGTGTTTCTCAACACCACCATTTTCTTGAGAATCTATCTCTTTGTCACATTCCCAAATTTAATGGGAAATAGGAATCCATAGGCATTGAAATTAGTCCCAAAGTTGTGAGATTTTCCCATTTCATCTAAAATGGTGTTATTTGACCCTTGTCTTGACAGCCTGCATGACCGATAGTCCCCCCTAACACTTCTTCCACCTCTTGAAACACTTCTTCACACTTGTCATCCCATTGCAATGGATCATGCTTTGCTACTTGTTGTAATGGATAAAAAAGCTGTGAAGACAATGGAATAAACCGTGCCATGTACTTTACTTTGTGTATAAAAGTTTCCAATTTCTTTATACGCGTAGGTGATGGAAGAAGAATAATAGACTTAACCTTGTCTAGATCAGACTCAATGCCATTTTCTGACACCATATGGCACAGTAACTTCACCCTTGGCTGTGCTAGATGACATTTCTTTGGATTTAGTTGTCCTCCACATTCATCATATTGAGCCAATACAATTTGCAGCTTCTCATGGTGTTCAGCTCTACTGCTGTAGACACACAAGTCGTCCATAAAAGCTTTAACACAACTACCAATGAATGGTTTCAATACCCAATTTGATCTCTCTTGATAGAAAGATGGTCCATTTGACAACCCAAATGGCAATACCGTGTAGCAATAACAGCCCGATGGCGTAATGAAAGTTGTCTTTGTTCGGCCTTTAAAGAGCAATTTTCAATTGAAAATAGCGTGAAAAACCATCATACACATTGTACCTCTCATAACCTGCCACTAAATCCAAGATCTGATCGATGAATGGAAGAGGATATGGGTTCTTTTTAGTGGATGCATTTAAGGGCTTAAAATCTACACAAATCCTCCACTTTCCATCCTTCTTTGGGTTGACTACTACTGGACTCACCCATTCTTTGGGCTGACTACTACTGGACTCACCCATTCCGTGGTCTCCAGAGGGACTATGAACCCTGACTATAATAACTTGTCCACCTCTTCCCTCAAGGCTTCCACTTGCTCTTGACCCATCCTTCTTAGCATTTGCCCCACTGGCTTAGCACCTTCTTTGAGCTCTATATGCATCTCTTCTCCTTTGAACCCTTTAATCTCTTCATATGAAGTAATGAACAAATCGGGAAAACTAGCCATCATGTGCAAATATATCTCCTTCTCCATAGCTGAGAGATCTCCGCTGATCATTTGTGTCATCAATTCCTGCTTCTTTGACAATTCAACCTTGGTTTGCATCAACCCTTCAATCACTTCTTAAGGCCATTCACTTTCATCTTCAACCTCATTTGAAAATGCAGACTCATGAATTTCTTTGTCCATCAAAATAAATGCAACATGAACATCCTTATGACTACTGGTAGTACTATTATTGTCCTCATCAGTCCTCACTCTGGAATAATCTTCATCACTAGACTCATCCTCATCTTCATAAAGTTCCTTGATTCCTTTCCTTGTGTCCATATTATATAGCTTCTTGGCACTTGTCTTTCCATAGAGGATAATCGTACCACGTCGCCAATCTTGAATAGCTCTCACATCACGTAACCATGGTCTCCTCAGTATAATAGGATATGCTCCCAACCCCGCTGGCAGCACATGAAAATCAGCCACTGATTCTGCATCATACGCTTCCACTTCTAAGATATTTACAAACCCCAAACATTTTACTTTCTGATGGTTTGCAAATCTAATCCGGAAGCCTTACACCCCAGTCACACTGTAAGACCCATCTTCTCAAAGCATAAGTGTTTTATGACATATATTTGGGCTCCACCATCCACATAACCTTGTCCTAGAGTTCTTCTTTTGTCCCACACATATACTATTGGAAAAATGTCTAGTAGCTCATCCATCGCTAACACCTTCACTGAATCTCTCTCTAGCTCTTTATGCATTGGGTTAACCATCCTCTTCCACTGTCACTTTAGCTTAGGCACCATCTCTATAAGCTGCCCAAAAGTAACATCTGCCTTCCTGCTTGTCAGATCCTCCTTCAAATCATAGCTTAATTGCCCATTCCCTAGTGGAAAATTTGAAACATGAAACTTGCGACGAACGCTCCTTTTCCTCTTGGCCTTGACATCCTCGCCTTCATGGCTCTTTCCCTTCTTCTTACTAGGACCTGGGGCACTTCTTCCTTCTTTGTCCTCTGTGGTCCTCTTTCCAATAGGCATCACTAATGTATCCTCTAGATTTCATGCCTTGTCCAAGGTAACCACACTTATCACTTTTGTCTTTCCCTTTTTCTCTTAGGTTAATCCACTGGTTTCTTCTTCTCCCTTAATTTCAATGTCATAATCATTTGACCTAGTTAGCACCTGTCTTGGCAATGGATACATGTCTCCCCCCATCCTTGGTGGCTTATCACATTGTGGGATGATGGGTCCCAACTCTCTACAATTATAACATGTGGGCGTCTGTCTCCAGAACCTACCATTGCATTGTCCAACACCATTCCTAGGTTTTTCTTCACCTCCTAGCTGATTTCAAACCTCCACCGACCTCGATTATTTCCCACTTGACCTAGCATGTTTAGGCTGAGATTCTTCATTAAATCTACCACTTGCCTCATGTCTTGCCTTAGCCCATCATCTTGCACTATTGTAGTGACCACTGCTAGCATAACGTGCGGAGTAACAGAAACCATTGGTTCATGATGAACCCCTGGCATGCGACCTTGCAAAGAATCCATAGGCTGAAATTTAGACCTCATGGGCAAAGATTCTACTCCTAGTTGACTCATTCTTCTCAGCTTCCACTCTTTGCTCCTTGCTACCTCTAGTGCATCTTCATATGTCCTAGGCTTCTTTAGCTCCATTCTCCAATGTATATTCTCCCAAAGACCAGCCAAAGAACCTGTCCTTCTTCATCATGTCAGGTGGAGGTACTTGTGGTGTTAAGGGCTTGCACATCCTCTCCCATGCCATTGAAAACCTACGTATGTAAGCATCTATTGGCTCACCTTCCCTTTGCACCAAACCCTGTACTTCTTGCCACACTTTGTCAGGATCTTCTTTCTTCACAAACTCCACTTCCAATCCATGACTTAGATTGTCCCAACTCAATCTTATAGGTGGATCTAACGCACACAACTCCTCTTCAAATTCTTTGGACCAAACGCGTGCATCACTCTTCAAACAGATTTGGAGAAGACATAACATCTGTGCCGGGTCATGAATCTATTTGCTAATGCAGGCAACCTCCATCTTTTCCAAAACATCTTCCACATCTTCATCACTTCTTCCATGAAATTCTGGATAAGAGAAAGCCATGGCTACCTAGGTTATGATGCTTGGAGAACCCCTTCAAACACACATGCAAGAACCCAAAACTTTTGACTGACTCAATCCCTACAAACTTCAATGGAGATTGTCTAGATAAGGACAAACACATGCACATGAAATGAGTTTTCATAGTTAATCATCGGGATTACAGCAGGCAAAGGGCATTCGAGTATCTCTCTTAATCTTCTTGGCCCAAACATAATGACTATGCTCTACTGGGAAAAAAACTTCCTAGACACATGAACATTCATCTGGATTCTTTGTGTGAAATGAAAAGGAGTGAATTGAGGTCCGTTTTGATCATCCATTAAAGCCAACCATGAAGCTCCCAAGAAGGCACACTTGACTTATCCTTTGATTTTGCCAGAATTTCAGCAGCATAACAGCATAAATGACTCAAAAGACCAAAAAACCAGCCATCACAACTTGGAAAAATTTTGGCAGAGTTTCCCCACAAGTAGAGTTGTAAGAACCCAAAATATAGACTATATATGTATTCATAACCTGCCAATAATAGAACCCGAGCATCAAGTAGCAATCACTAGTACATAGCCTATGGCGAGGTCACAAAAAGGGTGCTCTAGACACCTATATGAGCGCAAAGATCTCGCATTTGATAATCCCCCATCTCAATAAAACCTCACACTATCGACCCTCTCACGAAAGCTTATGCAAATCTCGTATAGTCAAGTCTCAGAAATGACTATTTTCCGGACCAAGTCTTAAAAATGGTTGGGACTACCAAAAAAAACCAAGCATGGCTCCACAAAGTCATACAATGGAACTTTCCAAAACTAACATACAATACCAACAGACAATCTGCTCAAATAGGTGCCAAATGATGCATACCCACGACAACTGCAAGTGACTCCCACTTGCCAGTGTTTCACTCTACTCCAGCTACCTGTACCTGTGTGAATCACCTGAGCCTGTAACATGTAACCTGGAACCTGTAACCTGTAACCTATAATCTGCAATTTGCAACCCGTAATCGCGAAACTGAAGGTACTCAAAGAAGATCCTCCATGGGGGTGCCAAAAGAATGTGAGAGGGTTGGAAACACACACAACACCTCTATAATGACCCAACACACACTCTTGGGATGATACAAACACTCACTATGGGACACCACTTGGCTTACACAACCCACCTGGCCGAGACAGGTGGATTGGGAACACACCGATGGAGTGAGAGGAGAGAGACTATCCATTTTCCCACTCCACACAGAGACACACAAACACACA
This sequence comes from Adiantum capillus-veneris, assembly GCF_014529385.1. Lineage (NCBI taxonomy): Eukaryota > Viridiplantae > Streptophyta > Polypodiopsida > Polypodiales > Pteridaceae > Adiantum > Adiantum capillus-veneris. The sequence continues at coordinate 102,405,012 of NC_140946.1, forward strand.
CACGCACACACCCAAAAAACTCAACTCCAAAGTGGAGAATTTCTTATGTTTAGATACAATTGAGCTTGAGCCAACGCCAATGGGGAAAATAGCTCACACAGTATAGGTAAAATATGCCAGATACAATCACAAATTGGAGAAGAGGCTTCACTCATAGGAGAAACTTACACAGCCAAAACAATAGAAAAACAATCAGGAATTTGTCAAAATGGACAGATCCATCACGTTCGGAACGGCCCAAAAACCCAGTCCACAATGTCAAAGTGCTCAAATCTTGACGTGCAGATCTTGACCCCATTTGACCTCATGACATGAGATAAGTAGGTGCATCATATGGCATCCAGTGGCGTCATGAGGTCAAATGGGGTCAAGATCTGCACGTGGACATCCAGGTTAGCCAATTGATATGTACCATTAGGAAAACACTCCACTACCTTGAAAGGGACTTCCCACTTAATTTGAAACTTCTTTTGGAATGTCTTGTCCAGCTTACTATTGTAGCGCAAAACCAAGTCATGTTTCTTCCTACCCTTACTTTTGACCTTTTCATTTATCTCTTCTAAAGCCTTATCTGGCATCTTCCCATAATGTTCCAATGTGCTCATCCTATCCAGCTGAATTTCTTGTCTTTGAATGCATCACTAGGTGTCCCAAGCAACTTCTCTAGCATCTTGACCGCAGGCAACTCTACTTCCACAGGCAATAGTGATTCCTTTCCATATAACAAATGAAATGGAGTAAATCATGTACATGTCTTTACCGAAGTACGATAAGCCCATAATGCACTAGGAAATTCCAAATCCAATTCTTTTTGTTGGTGCTCTATCACTTTCAAAAGAATTTGTACCAGCTCACCATTGAATCTTTCATTTAAGCCCTCACATTGTGGGTAACAAGGAGTGGTATGAGGGTGCCTAATCTTTATCTTAGCGCATAAGAAGTCTAGTACTTTAGCTCTAATCCTGGCCCCTTATCCGAAAGTAGCTCTAGTGGCACCTCAAAGTTGCAACATATTTCATCGTACACAAATTTTGCCACATACTTTACAGAGATTTTCTTTACCTCTATAGCCTCTGTCCATCTGGAGAGATAGTCCACTAAAGTCAAAATATAGCTTTGGCCCTGCATGTGATAGGTAAGAGGCCTATTGCATCAATCCCCCACTTTTCAAACACATCAAATGCCATAATGGTTTTTGGTAGATCTGGCTTCAACACTCTCTTCTCAAATGCTTCACACCTATTGCAAGACCCACACCAATGGTGAACATCCTTGTGCAAACTAGGCCATACATACCCCTCTTGCAAGATATTATGCCAGGTGATCTTTTAGAGAAAAATGTCTGCCACATGCGCCTTCATGATTCTCTTCCAACACTCTATAAAGCTCCTCCTGCCTAGGTACACATCTTGGCACGAGATCAGCCCCTTTCATGTAAAAGACATCACCAATCAATCTGTACCTGGATGCTCTGCACACAAAAACATATTTCTTAGACTTCTGAATGTCCTTCAGAATGATTCCTGTTAGCAAAAACTCCTCTTCTTGAGCCAAACTTTTCCGACCATGATAAAGAGGTAAATTGGTCCTCACACAAATAGCTCCCCAATCATGCTTTGAGTTGCTTCATGTGCTTCTCCATTTAGAGCACGTTCAATGTGCCCCTCTCATAACCTGCCACCACTGAATCCAAGATCTAATCGATGAATGGAAGAGGATATGGGCTCTTCTTAGTGCCTGCATTTAAGGGTTTCAAATCTACACAAATCCTCCACTTTCCATCCTTCTTTCGGCTGACTACTACTAGACTCACCCATTCTTTGGTCTCCCACTGGGACTATGAATCCCGCCTTCAATAGCTTCTCCACCTCTTTGCGCAAGGCTTCCATCTGCTCTTGACCCATCCTTCTTAGCCTTTCCCGCACTAGCCTAGCACCTTCTTTCAGCTCTATATGAATCTGTTCTCCTTTGAACCCTCTAATTTCTTCATATGAAGTAATGAACAAATCAAAAAAACTAGCCAGCATGTGCAAATATATCTCCTTCTCCATAGTTGAGAGGTCTCCACTAATCATTTGTGTCATCAATTTGTGCTTCTTTGACAATTCAGCCTTGGTTTGCATCAGCCCTTCGATCACTTCATAAGGCCCTTCACTTTCATCTTCAATCTCATTTGCAAATGCAACTAAACGAGACTCCTGGATTTCTTTGTCCCATCAGAAGAAATGCAACATTAACATCCTCATCACTCCTGGTAGTACTATCACTATCCTCGTCAAACATTGTGGAATAGTCCTCATCAGAAGAATCATCCTCATCTTCATAAACCTTCTCCAATACTTTCTTTGTGTCCATATTGTATAGCTTCTTGACACCTCTCTTTCCATATAGGCTAATCGTACCACATCTTCAATCTTGAACAGCTCCCACTGCACGTAACCATGGTCTGCCTAGTATAATAGGGTATGCTCCCAACCCCGTTGGAATCACATGAAAATCAACCACCACCTTTGCATCATACGGCTCCACTTCTAAGCTCTTTACAACACCCAAACATTTTACTTTTTGATGGTTTGCTAATCTGATCCGAAAGCCTGACACCCTGGTCACGGTAATACCCATCTTGTCAATGCATGAGTGTGTTATGACACATACTTGGGCTCTATCATCAACATAACCTTGTCCCAAATTTGTTCTTTTGTGCCACACATGTGACTATTGGGAAAATGTCTAGTAGTCATCCATCGCCAACACATTCACTGAACCTTTCTCTAGTTCTTTCTCCATTGGATTAACCATCCTCTTCCACTGTCGCTTTATCTTGAGCACCATATCTATAAGCTGTCCAAAAGTAACATCTACTTTCCTGCTTGTCACATCCTCCTTCAAGTCATAGCTTAATTTCCCATCCCCTATTGGAAAATCTTCAACATGAAACTTGTGGCGAGCTCTTCTTTTCCTCTTAGCCTTGACATCCTCGTCTTCATGGCTCTTTCCCTTCTTCTTGCTAGGACCTGGGACACTTCTTCCTTCCTTATTTTGTGTGGTCCTCTTCCCAATAGGCATCACTAATGTATCCTCCAGATTTGTTGCCTTCTCCAAGGTGAACACACTTCTCACTTTTTTCTTTCTCTTTCCCACTTGGGTTAATCCACTACTTCCTTCTTTTACCTTAATTTCAATGTCATAATTATTTGACCTAGTTAGCACCTGCCTTGGCAATGGATACATGTCTCCAACCATCCTAGGTGGCTAATCACATTGCGGGCTGATGTGGCCCAACTCTCCGCAATTATAGCACATGGCCGTCTACCTCCAGACTCTACCATTGCTTTGTCCAACACCATTCCTGGGTTTTTCTTTACCTCCTGGCTGATTTTCAAACCTCCCCCGACCTCCATTATTTCCCACATTACCTAGCATGTTTAGGTTGAGATTATTCATTAAATCTACCACTTGCCTCATGTCTTGCCTTAGCCCATCATCTTTGTCCTGCTATAATGACCGCTACTTGCATAACCTGAGGAGTAATAGAAACCAGTGGTTCATGATGGATCCCTGGTATGCGACCTTCCAAAGAATCCATACCCTGAAACTCAAACCTCCTAGGCAAAGACTCTACATCTAGCTGACTCATTCTTCTCAGCTTCCACTCTTTGTTCCTTGCTACATATATTTCATCTTCATATGTTCTAGGCTTCTTTATCTCCACTCTCCAATGTATATTCTCCCAAAGACCAGGCCAAGAACCTCTCCTTCTTCATCATGTCGGGTGGGGGTACTTGTTGTGCTAAGGCCTTGCACATCCACTCCCATGCCATCAAAAATTTACGTGTGTACGTATCTACTGGCTCACCTTCCCTTTGCACTAAACCCTGTACTTCTTGCAACATTGTCAGTATCTTCTGTCTTCACAAACTCAACTTCCAATCCATGCCTTATATTGTCCCAACTTAATATCACAGGTGGATCTGCCGCACGCAACTCCTGTCAAATGCTTTGGACCAAACTCATGCATCACTCTTTAAACAAATTTGGATAAGACGTAACATATGTGCCAGATCGTGAATCTGATTGCTAATGCAGGCAACCTCCATCTTTTCTAAGAATTAATCCACATCTTCATCACTTCTTCCATGAAATTCCGGAAAAGAGAAATCCATGGCTACCCAAGTTTTAATGCATTCCGAACCCTTTCTAGCACAGGTGCAAGAACTCAAACTTTTTACTGACCCAATCCCTAGAAATTTCAGTGGAGCTCAACTTTAGATAAGGACAAACACATGCACAGTAAATGAGTTTTCATAGTTAATCATTGGCATTACAACAGGCAAAAGGGCATTCCAGTATCTCTCTGAATCTTTTTGGCCCGAACATAAAGACTATACGCTGTTGGAAAAAATCTTCTTGGACACATAAAATTTATTTGTATTCTTTGTGTTAAATTTAAAGGAGTGAATTGAGGTCCGTTTTGATCATTTATTCAAGCCAACCATGCAGTTCCCAAGAAGGCACACTTGACTTATCCTCTAAGTTTGCCAGAATTTCAACAGAATAACAGCATAAATGGCTTAACACTAGGTTGGTAACCTAACAGGACATAAAAGTGTCCGTTCAGGGTTTTGAAAAAAACCTCCAAAACCATAGTAGATCCACTCATTTTGTAAAATCCTTTCATGAGGTTATAGTTCAAGGCCTACTAAACATGGGAAAAAATAAGAAACTTATAAAATTTCTCATCTTTTGGTCACACCAAGCCTCCAAAGTTGATGGACCAGTGAATTTTCATCAAAACAGTCATTTCTTACGTTTTGTTGCATAAAAATAAGATTAGGGATTTTTGTAGGACTTGAGATAAATTCCCCAGCTAACTTCAATGGGTTGCTGATCAGAACATATGATTGCTTCTTACTCACTATTTTTTGTTTTGCCAAAATAAATAGGTACAAAAAAGTTGAATGTTTACCATTCTGCAAACCTATCATCAAAGTTTCTATACCCACGCTCAATAAAAATAATATATGCATGTTTTCTTAGTTCCCTATTGTCCTTTATGTTCATAAGGAGCCATGGAGCATGTCAAAAGAATAATACATCTCTTACCAAGGGGAATCTTGGGGACAAAGATGAAGTGTTAAATACAGCAAACATGAAAAAACTGGGTTGAACATTATGAGTTGTAGAATCCCATAGAAACTATTCAATATCTAGCCAAATTTGATCCTTATGACTAGATATGGTTACTACCTACAAAATGCATGTAGTTGTCACAAGAAACTAACAATATTGAAAAAGCTATACTTGATATACTAGAATGTTTCGTTTTCTTCCATAATTGAAAAAATCAACCATCGTTGTGTACTATGCAAAATAGGGTATTAGGTGCCCCAAAACTCAAGGAATGTTAGCTTTATGTTACAATATGCGACATAGAAAATAAAAAATGAATTTGGATATCATGAAATCCACCAAAAAAATCATAGAAGAGCTAAAATTGGCTAAAAAACAGGATTTGACAATTTTTGTAATTTGGTTATAACTTACAACTTTAATATTTATTTCTCCCTAGAAGCATCAGGACATGTTGAGGACTACTAAAGATAGTTCTCTAGCATCATAGACCTCACAAACATGAATTCTAGAGTGGTATAGTTGCAAAAAGTTGAAAAAAGCCAAAAACAGGACCCGTTTTTTCACACAGTTTAGGTTGTGAAATGTTGTGCAAGGACAATGTTAAAGATGGAATTGATATTCCAAAAAAATGCCGAGTTTTTTTCAGCTCATGAGACAACTTTCTAGATAGATAGCACCTCAAAATCCATTTTGAAACTCTTGACATAATTCAAGGAAAATGGTCACTTCACAAGACATAAAAGTGTCCCATTACCAACCTAGTGTTAAAAGATAAAAAAACCAGCCATCACAACTTGGAAACATTTTGACAGAGTTTCCCAAGAATTAAAGCAATAAGAACCCAAAATATAGATTGTATATGTATGCATAACCTGCGAACAATAGAACTCGAGCATCAAGTAGGAATCACTAGTACATAGCCTATGGCGAGGTCACAAAAACGGTGCTCCAGCCACCTGTATCACTGAAAGGATCTCACATTTGAGAATCCCCCAACTCAATAAAACCTCACGCTATCGACCCTCTCAAAAAAGCTCATGCAGATCGCATATAGTCAAGTCTCAGACATGACTATCTTCCAGACCAAGTCTCAAAAATGGTTGGAACTGCCAAATAAAAGGTGTACAATGGTAGTATTCACAAGTAACGTACAATACCAGACAATGCGCTCAAACAGTTACTAAATGATGCATACCCACGACAACTGCAAGTGACTTCCACTTGCAAGTATATCACTCTAATCTAGCTATCTATACCTGTGTGAATCACCTGTACCTGTACATGTACCTCTAACCTATAACCTATAATCTGTAATCTGCAACTTGTAATCCCGAATCTTGAATCTCGAAGCTGAAGGTACTCAAAGAAGATCCTCCGTGCGGGCGCCAAAAGAATGTGAGTGGAATGGAAACACACACAATGCCTCTATAATCACCCGACACACACTCTTGGAATGATACACACACACACACACACACTATGGGACACCACTCAGCTTACACAACCCACCTGGCCAAGACAGGGAGCACACCGATGGAGTGAGAGGAGAGACACTATTCATTTTCCCACTCAACAGAGACATACACACACACACCCAAAAAATTCATCTCAAAAGAGGAAGATTTATGATGATTAAACACAATTGAGCTTGGTCCAACATCAATGGGGCAAATAGCTCACACAATATGGATAAAAATATGCCAGATACAATCACAAATTTGGAGCGGAGACTTTGCTTACAGGAGAAACTTACAAATCCAAAACAATAGGAAACATTGAGGAATCTGGAAAAATAGACAGCACCTTTGTGTCTAGAATGGCCAAAAACCCTAGTCTACAATATCAAAGTGCTCAAATCCGACCCGGATGAGCAGTTTATAACCAAAACAGGCTCCAAAAACAGCAAAAAGTGAGTTGCGGTTGTTCTCCTCTTCTCTCCATGTTTTCCTGGTATTTGTCTTAGGTTTTTTCAGTGTCCACACTTCACTTTATTCCTTGGGCACCTTTGGCCTTTTTATTGACCTCAAATGGACCCCAAACAGGCCAAAAACTGGCTACGCAGTGAATTTTTGTCACCCTTCTACATCCATCCGCACACCTAGTAGTCAACTTTTCCCAATAATGTATCCCAAAATCACGTGAAGTGGCTCCCAAATATAGTCCTCATGATGACCTTTTTGCATAATTGATCACAAAAAAACACTCCCTTTGTGTCCTCGACCCCATTCGACCTCTTGACGCGGTTGAAAGTGGTGTTTTTTAGCCGACGAAGCGGTTGGCTGATGGTCGAGATTTTTGATGGCCGAGTTTGAAGCTGACAGAGATGGTGGAGCCAAATTTTGGCCCCATATTTACGAGAATCGAAGATCCCGAGGGTTGGTTAGCTGATTTCGAATTATGGTTGCTGTCGATGCGTATGTCGATGGATGCAAAAAGGTTACAGACGGTGCCGTTGTTGATGCGAGGACAAGCCAAGGTGTGCTTCGATGGCTTAGAGAGTAGTGATCGAGAATCATGGAAAATGTTGTAGAATCAATTTCTGGAGCAGTTTCCAGAGGTGATTATGGCAGAAAAAGCCGGTGCAAGGCTGAAGGCGGTACACCAGGATAAAAGTACAGATTTCTCTATTTTCATTGAGCAGTTTGAAGCTTGCTGGAAACAATTAGAGATTGCTACTAGGGTCAAAAGCAAAAAATCTTTGAAGCTGTCAAAGCTATTAGAGTGCTTGCATCCAAGGATTAGAGAAAAGGTCGAAGATGGTGCAGATACCTATGAAGACATGATCTATCTGGCAAAGATAAAGAGCAGAAAGGTGAAGTGGAAGTTGGAGTTGGGAGTGTTAAAGCCAGCAAATTATATGCCTGCTGTTGCGGAGGTAGCGAAGTGCTCTTGGGTCCAACCAAAGGTGATTCTAGTTGTGCAAAATGCAAGGCCTGTGGAGGTAAGACGTACTATTGGTTATGCCCCTTAGAGGTTTCTAGTTTGTGATGTGTATGTGCCGAGAGTGGAAGATCTTGTCAATGAGGAGAAGCTCCATGTCGAGGTGAACCAAGATGCAAAAGCGGTAGCAGATGTGGAGGTTCCTGTATGGATTGAAGAGGTAAAGCATGTTCCTATTAGTTTGCATGAAAAGGTAGCAGAATGCAATCGAGATGCAGATACCGAGGGTTCGGAAGCTGATGAAGAAAGTTTGCAAAGTGGTGAAGATGGTCGAGATTTTGTGGAGCAGCAAGTGGATGCAGATGCTGATATGGAGTCAGTATATGATGCCGATGCGGATGATGATACAAGCTCGATTAGCTGGGAGACAAGTGAGGAGGATAGAGTGAATGAGTATACATCCCATGACGAGGAGACGGAATTTGATGAACCCGAACTAGTAAAGGTAAAGCTACCCTCTTATATGTTTGATGATTTGGTAATAGCACATGTGCAAGAAGAGTAGGGAACAGAGCAAGCCGAGATAATTGATGAAAGCAAAAAGGTACGGTCTAGACCTACACATGATGATATGCAAGTCAAGGTAGTGTGTGGTGCCATGCTAATGGCTATGATGATGAAAGTAGCAGAGGAATGTGCCATGGTGGTGCAACATGTGCTGAATTTTTCCAAGAGAGATAAAGCGATTGTGTCTATGGAGGAACTTGAGATGGATGCGGTAGAAAACGAGTTTCTCTCTTCCATAGAGGAGCATGATGCAGCGATAGAAGAGGTGCTTGAAGAACAGGTAATTGAAGCTGACCAAGCAGTAGTGTTGATTGACCTTGAAGGGACGGTTGACCAGGAAGGGCTCGATGATGCTGGAATAGAGTGTGTGGCCAAAGAGGAGGTTGCGATGCCAAAGACGAAGGAGATTCTGATGCAGCAGACATGTCCAATGGTAGAGAAAGGAGAATCTCAAGCAGTGGATTTGCTTCCAGTGAAGGTATGTAAGCTATGGTTGATGCATATGGTGGTAGGTACATCTCTATGGAGGCTGGTTTGACAGGTTCAGAGTTCCATGCTCAAGGCTTTCACTTTATTTGGTTGGGAGAGAGGGTCAAACGTGTGTTGTAGCTTGGTGTCAGATACTTGTTTTTTTTATGATAATATGCTTGGTGCTGCTTGGTATGGAGTAGACAGGTTGCAAAGGAGTGCATGGAGTGCAGAAGATTGGCTATGGACAATCTACACACATGGTGGTCTAGGTGCTTGGGTAGGGCACTATTGGAGATTGCTGCAGATGGATGACATTGAAAAGAGCCAGGTGTTTGATCCAGGTGGAATATATGTGATGCAGGGGGTGGGGGCAACCCACTTCAAGGTTTGGCAATAGGGTGCAATAAAACAATATACATATGGTTTTAGTTTTCTCGTAGTGTGTGTCAGGTTTTCCAACTTATAGTGAAATAAAGCTCTTTTGTGGTTGAGCATAAATGATCAACAGGGGTGGGCAATGATGGTGCAGAATTGTGTCGACTCTAGAAGGTGGCATGGGTAGATGTATGCAGGCAAACAAAAGCATGGCAGAGGACTGGAGCAGGTAGGAAAATCATGGGATGGCAGGTAGCAGCGGGGAGAGTATGCATCATGCCGCTTATAGGCCAAGAAAGTTTCCATAAGGGGCTAACTGGGGTAGCAGGTGAAGGAGATGCAAAGTGCAGCCTTTGGGTCTAGGAATGAAGAGCTTGAAGTGCTGAAGGAGCAAGTCCAAACGGCTCATCAAACCGAGCTACGGAGCCCAAGGTATTGAAGGTTGAAGCTTTAGTGGTTTGCAGATTCTTGCCAAAAAGGGCAGTGGGAGACAGATGGTCCAAGTGTAAATTGAAGTACAGATGTGTAGAGCTCAATTCATAGAGCCTACCCGTCTTTTCGGATTACGGATCGGAGCCATGGTTTGCAAGATACGATCATTTGAAGTTTTTTCGGGGGCCGGGTCTGAAGCCCACTTGGCCGCATTGGATAATGTGCTATCTGGCATCTTTTGAGCCTCAACAAAGTTCTAGAACAGGGTGGGCATCATACGGCGCTAGCACGAAGTGACTGCATGTCAAACGGAGTCCGGAGCGGAAAGATACGGCTGTCTAAAGTTTCGGTGCCTTTGCCCAAAGTTGGTTGCAGATTATTTTTTCCTTTTTTGAAATCCTTGGTCTGAGGGCTAGGAGAGTCATGAAGTGTGGAAAAGTTGCAAGAAGACGGAGTCGGTTTAATGAGGTTTTTGTCGGGTTCGACAGCTCTGCAAATGGACCATCAGGGGCCGGTTGGCAAGCAGGCAAAGTTGGGAGAAGACAAAAGGTTTTTTTTTTTTTAAATGGTGGTTTTTCTTATTTTCAAGGCCTTGAGGCAGGAGCTCTGTGGTGATGCCATGTGACTGGAGGGAAATAGCCCACATGCGTAGAGAATGGGCATGGGGATGCACTATATAGGGAAAAGCATGGGCTCTCCATTGTACACAAGAGGGGGAAGAGAGGGGAGCTCTCCTCCAATGGAGATGGCGTGCGTGGGCTGGCGCTGCGCGCGGTGCTGTAGTGGTGTATGTCGCCGGTTTTGGCACGAGTCAGTGGTGAAGGGAGATAGCGCGCTTGCAGGTGGCCGCGTGGTGGTGAGTTTCGATGATGACATGGCAGGCGGTAAGGGACGGTGCCCGTTCACGCAAAGGGCCAAAATTTTTGAGGAGAAAGGGTTGTACCCCCCCCCCCCCAATAGCGACATAGCTATTGCCTCGACAGGGGAGGGGTCTCGCTGTAAAGATGAGCCGACAAGGGCACTCAAAGGCACCAAGAGGCAAGCCAAGCGGCCAAAGGAAAGGGACAAAGGACAAATGTGCACACCATGGGATGCTTTCCAAAAATAAACTATGCCAAGTGTTGGAAATGCAATCAAATACTAAAAGAAGCTCTAAGTGAAGGCCACGGGAGGAGAAACTCATCCTTTTTTCTTTTTTGGGCCTCCTAGAGGCACCTCTATAAAAGGTTGTAAATGCAAAAATTTGAGGGTCATTGGACCAATGTTGGCTTTTTTGCCTGTGTGTGTGAGTGGAAGCTTGAAGCTTGTGTGTTGTTAAGCTTGCCATTGAAGCTGCATACTTGGTTGTACTACTCCCCATGCAATAATACCACTCATTTGCCCCAATCTCTTGTGTTGCTTCTCCCCACTCCCCTCCTCTTCTCTCGCTCTTCGTGTATTGGCCATTGCTTGCAGAGGGTTTACCTGCAGCTCAAAAGGTGCTATCGAGAGGGCAGATTAGGAGTGTCTTGTGAGTCAGAAAGGGTGAGTTGAGCAGTGTGGGTGCATTTGTGTTGTGGGTGTTTTTTTGCAAGGTTTGAGGTAGTTGTTTGGTATGCTAAAGTGGAGTTGTTAGTGCAAATTAGCCAATTTGAAGCTATTATTTGAGAGGTTAGGGGTGCTGTGGAATCCCTGGGCTATAGAGAGGCAGGTATTTTGTGTGCTGGGTGTGTTCCCTATTCCCCCTCTCCAACGCCACGTGATGCCACTTGACGCACCTGCTTACCTCATGGTGTCGGCCCGCTGATAGATTCCTAGAGAAGTTTCACGCTCTACCAACTCCTCATTATTATAGAAAACCACACTGATACTCATGACAATGAAAATCGATGTACTATGTACACGTTGTCCTACATGTAAACATGTGGGACCCATGTAACCACCTGGCTCTGGAAATGGGAAATCCTTTGTTCGATGCACCATGCATGTGTATGTACATATGTGCAATCACTGCTTCCAAAAAACTCCTAACAGTGTGAATTAGAATGGGTGTAGTCGTGAAAGCTTGCTTGAGAGTCTGAAATGCTTTTGCGGCCTCTGAGTCCCAGACAAACTTATTATGGCATGCCAACCTTGTGAGTGTTGTAACCAGCTTGGAGTATTCCTTTATAAAGATATAATAAAAATTTGCAAATCTGAGGAAACATTGAACATCTCTTACCGAGGTGGGTGTCTCCCAATCTAGGATGGTTTGAACCTTCTTTGGATCCATGGAGATTCCCTCTTTAAAAATTAAATAACCAAGAAATTCCACCTTAGATTGATGAAAAGAGCACTTCTCCAACTTTGCATATAACCCTGATGCACGACGCTTTTCAAGCACTAGTCATACATGGTGCTCATACTCTCTTTGATCCTTCAAAAGATATCGTTCATTAAATTTTGAAAAACAGCCAGGGCATTTGTGAGGCCAAACGGCATGACGGTATTTTCAAAGTGACCTCACCAGCGAGATGGTCAAGGAAGCGTGGCCGACTATGTCTGCATGTTGTATCTGCAAGGGTAGATTGAACTTGTACAAGTTTGTTGTGCCAAAAACATTTCACGCATGTCAATGCCATATACCTTGCATGTAGTGGGAGTACTCTAAACCACCCGGATCATCCCTTGTGGTTTGCAAAGATGCTACACGTCCAATATGGTCAAAATGGGCCATTGGAATTCAACAACAAAGCCCCCAATAAGACCACACTAGATATCCAAAGTGAGATTATCACAATATCACAACAAGATCTAAGATATGCATTGGCCGACGCCACTCTGCAAACACATGAAATTGTGGAGGAATTGCAAACATAGCTTCATACCTCCACACAAACAACGGGGGAAGGTGACTCAAGCCATACCAAAGAGCTATAGAGAAATATCAAGCTCCTCAGTTGTGGCCTCCGTGAAATGGAGGAACGAGCTCAACAACAAACAATCGTGACTATGATCGAGCACCATTACACATTGCAACCACCTCCAACTTACACTTTGGATGTAATGGGCCCTTGCCACATGTATCATTTTGGCCTTTCTCATGCAAAACAAGGTAAATAAAAAAGAGTGCCACATTTGCAAGGCTCCAACTGATGAGCTTATATATTCCATGTTCAAAATGGAGAAAGACTATCAACGCTTATTGGAGGAAACTGCAAGGAAGAGAGACTCTTTCTTGGATAATATGAATTTATCTTTGAAAACAACTTAACTCGGAGTGGAATCTAGTGACGCTTTGATCATTGTATATGCCTCCCTTGCAATGAATATCGAAGCCTTGTAAAACGTGCTGTGACTTTCTGAATGTTGCTAAATTGATCTCTGAAGATTTTGATAGTTTGTCTTGCTGTATAAAGTAATGTTATGAATTCAAAGTGTATAAAGTCTCCCGTTGAAAATGCAAACAAAATTTGTGTATATGTGGTCTCAGCCACCTATGATGGTCATGAGACCTTAAAAGAGGTCAAATACTTTTTGTGCACGGATTAGTGCTCCGAAAGATTGTCCAAGCTACAAAAGAAGCGGAGGATAGTGCAAAAGTCCCACACATTTACATTGATAGGAAGGATCTTATGAGTTATGGACGAGATGAAGTGTTGCAATAGGTACCTATTAAGGAATAAATGGGTATGATGATGCATCCATGTCATGTGAGGAAAGTGGATATCACAGGAAAGACCAGGTTTTGTTTTGAATCTTGAGAGCAGGTTTTTGGTGGCCGTCCATAGTACGTGATGTATACTATTGGTGCAAAACCTGCCACGAATGTCAAACTATGGGTGAGAGGAGGCTGATAGCCGAGTCTCAAGGGTCTATCATCTCCCATAATGCTTTTGAGAAGTGGGGCCTAGACGTCATTGGTCCACTCTCGAAGTTGACAAGTGGGAAAAAATACATTCTAGTGGAGATTGATTGCCTTACATGGTGGGCCAAAGCCAAAACTATGAAGAAGGTAAATGCTCATAAGGTAGCTCAATTTGTTTTTGATAGCATCTATTGTTGTTTTAGAGTGTGATGGGTGCTAATGTCAAATAGAGGACAGGATTTAGGAGTAAACTTATGAAGGCTTTAGCGGAGAAGTTGGACATTCAGCACTGGTTTTTTTCACCTTATCATCCTCAATGCAATGGTTTGGTAGAACGTGCAAATGGTCAAATCATAAAGATGCTGACAAAGTATGTTTACAAGAAAGAGGTGGAGTGGCAAGTGAATCTCAAAAAAAAAATTGTGAGCGTACAGGACGTCCTACAAGGTGGCGACCAATTTTACTCCATTCAAGATTGTTTATGATAAGGAGGTGGTGTTGCCATTGCATATGCAATTGTGTGCTTTAAAGGGGGTGTGGAGAGTCAATTCCACACATCACAAGATGCTATAGGATAAAATTGTTAGTCTCCAAGCTTTACAGATGAATAGCGAGGCAACAACAGATTATTAAGCAACAGAAGAAGCAAATTGCTAAGTTTAATTATAGTTTTTTTTATGAAAGAATAGAAGAAGGTGATCTCCTGAGATGAAGTATTAGATCTATCTAGATTTTACTTTCCAATATAAGTTCAAGAAGAAATGAATTGGTCCATATAGGGTACATAAAACATTCCCAAATGAGATCTAACAATTGGTGAGATCAAATGGAAAGATGCTTAAGAACAAGGTGAATGGGAGACAGCTCAATCTACACTTTGATAGGCAGTTAATGCCTAATGTGAACCAGATTTTAAGGAGGAGGGTTGGGCAACCCATCTGAGGAAACGTAGGAGTAGCGGACATGCAGTATTGTACATATTGCACATAATGTATATATGGTTGTACCTTTTTCAATATGCTTGAGTGCTAGCAAAGTGTTGCAGGTTTCAAGTTTTGTAAACATTATTTTGGTTGAAAAATAATTTTCAACACGGGGTGGTCAATGATGGTGAAACCAAACTTGGTTCGAGCGAGTAAGAAAACTATGCAAGGCTATGGATGCCTACAGATGTGGGACCCTCTAAATCGGGTATAAAAAGCTTCGACAAGAAAGGGCCAGTAGAAATAGATTCTTAAAGCACTTTTTTTGGGCAGGGAGGCCTCCTAGGTGGGCTAAGTGGGATGGTAGTTCAAAGTGTTCGAAGTATGGAAAATTTTTCCAGGAATGTCATGCTCAAGACGTTTTAGAATCCTTCCTAGACAGTTCATCAAATGAGGCCACAATGTGAAAAATAGATCAGTTTAAAGTTGGAAGGTCTTGCATATTCATGATGTGCAGGGCAAATGAGTATAGGTGGCCCAAGAAGGAACATGCAATCAAGCATGAGAAACTTGAGTTGCGGAGCATGATGGTCATCTTCAATCGTCAACAATCGAAGCTCTAGGAGGAAAATTATGGCCATTCAAAAATTTGTAAGGGGCCAGTCGTGTGCATGTCTCGTTGTATAGGGGAATGTGCCAACTGAGGTTTTTGGAGCCTCGCTAGGTTTTATATGTGAAACATGCAGCAAGTGAGCACCATACAAGTTTACGACTCGTTGATGAACAAGTTCTGAAATTGGCGACGAGACCGCCAGTCCAAGGAGGTTCGATATTTTTTTTCCATTTCAGTAGTCTTGATTGGAGAGTTCTTGACATTTACTCAAGAATCGAGTCGTCAAGTAGGATTTTACGGCTCGGAGAAGAGGATCTCGAAGTGCAACTTGCCATGCATGGGAGGGGGGTTTATGGCACTCATCTAGAAACATAAGGGCTTGTGTGTGAAAGGCAAAAAAGAAGTTGACTTCATTGAAACAATTGAAAGAGGCAATGATGGCATCATCATTTCTCATATGAAAAGGTGTAAAAGACTTAGGGAAAGAAAAAAAGAAAAGAAAAGGGAAAGAGGAGGAGGGCGTCGTCGAGGACTAAGAAGGGGAAGAAGAGAGGGAAGAAAAGAAAAAGAAGAAGACAAGAAGGAGGAAAGGAAAAAGATAAAGAGGGAGAGAAAGAAATAAAGTAAAAAGAATAAACGGGGGTGTGTCGCATTTTTCCCCACAAGAAGTTCTTGAAGGGTGCTCAAGGGAGTCTAAGGAGCGGTGTTTCTTTTTTGCCAAGGAAGGAGCTCAACAAGGATCTTTTGATTGGGACTTTGAGAGTAGAAGCTAAAGCTATGGATTGTTTTTTGAAGCCAACGAGGGTGCCACTATGGAGTCCTATTACCGCGTTCTTATAGAGGAGAGCCATACATTGCCTGATGCAATCCTGCTGAGCCGAATTGTAGGAAATATTTCTATGGTGTTTGAAAACCATTTTTGTTGTTGTAATTGAAGAAAACCCTACAAAATTTCAGTCTTGTCTCTTTCCCTTGGCCCCCTTTCTTGTCTTTGCTCTATTCTCGCAATCTGGTGCTGGTTGGAGAAGTGTGTGCCTCCCTGGATCTATTGTGTGAATGTGAGGAACAAAGCCTGAGAGAGGTTTGTGCTAGGTGGAAGTTGTAAACCGTCAAATTTGATGTGGGTAAAGTTTGTGTGTGTATGATCGTGTGTAGGAGGTGGTCTACTAGTGGGAAAGAGGATTTTGAAGGTGAATCTCAATGGATTGGGGTCTATGTTTACCATGAGATGTATAGAAGCAAGTTGTTTGTGTTGTGGGAGTGTACCCCCTTTTCAATGTGATGTTGGTATCCTAGATTAGGCCTACGGACTCCATGAAACCTTATGATCATAGGAAAACCAAATCCTCAAAGCTTTGTATCCACTCTATGGGATGGGGATCTTAGCTTGAGCATTCTCCACTTGTACATGATCAATGAAGGACAAGTAAGCATGCATGGCCCCATGTCACATGTCCAACCCCTCCATGTAAGCAAGAGTCCTATATTTAGTGAGAGCCAAAAGATATTTTTAATGTAAACTATTTGAGTCCTAAAGAGGATACATTCAAATTGGAAGTATATCCCTAAGGATGAGGGTATATATCTCACTAGTGATCCATCTATGCTTTCATTTATCCATATGTACCTTGATACTTGTAAGGTTTCCATCCCAAATAGTGTAAACATGATCTGGTAGTATCCTCTCCCAAGAAGCTTTGAGTTGATGATGTTTTCCACCTTTGCTAGGAGATGGGCCTATAGGAGGTCACACACCTCATGCGTACTGGGTTAATTTGCTAACAATCTTGTAGATAATAGACGTGACATGAAGGCCCTCCACCTTTGTTGCGAGGCTTTCTTCCTTTGCTAGTGACAAAGCAAGTTGGATGGTGGGCTTGTTGGGTCATGGTATCAAAATTCAATGAGAATTATGTTTTGAGATTTGCACGATGGTTATGGTTTGCAAGTAGTGATATGGTTATGTTTTGTGGATCTCGTCATGGTCAATATTCTCTCACACAACTATGGACGTTTTAGGCAAAACTAAGGTGGAGTTTGGTTATTGTTGCACTCCTTTGAGCATAGAGGGCTAGTTTTGGTGTTGCAGTACATGCAACACTAGATGCTAAACCTCAATGTTTTTTGTTTTGCAATTTTTTGCATTGGTAAGAGCTTCGGTATGAGCGTCAATATGGATGTTGGAATTCAAGTATTGTATTCCAACACATATACCAATGACCTACATATCGATGCCTATATTGATGTGATGGTATCAAGTACAGGTTTTTTAAACTAGTTTATTTCCAAGCGTATAGCCATCGATTTTGATTGGACATGTTGTAGTGTCTTCAAATGCTCATAACCATTTGGACTTTTATTGCCAAACCAAAAAGAGTGTCATGCACCTTAAGATGAGCATTGTAGTCCCATGCACTCGCTTTAGCATCTGCAATTGCCAAATCCAATGTGTGTATGCAACCCCCTCTAAACTTCAACGTGCCATATCTTGCAATCCATGGCTCCATTCTGTGGATTGGCACGTAGAGCATCTCAAGATTGACATTCCAAGGCAAAATTACAGCACTTTCAACCCCTTTCCTTGCCACCTTAGTCGACTAATTTTGGAGTCTTCTTGGCCTACAAAACCACATTAAGCATGCATTTTTGCTATCACCTACCTACCAAGTTCCTTCACACCTACTTTAGCTCTTTTCCATGCACCCATAAACGCCAATATATTTGAATGTTCTAACAGAGAATGTGTGTGCAATGAAAGTTTTAATCCTTATAGATCTAGCTCTATTATCAATTGAGTTGCAGGAGCAGTTAGTAAATTGTTTCCCTCATAACAAGAGGGTGGTCAAGTTAAGACGAAAGGTCCTTCTATTTTCCTCTTATTGCTAGGCACTAAGGAAGACCACACATTCATCCAAATAGTGTGTGCCCTAAGATTGGTAAATAGAGTGAAATTTGGTGTTTTGCGAGTGCATTTCAAGTTTTTGCTCATCTCCGTCTTATTAATAGTTTTTCTTTCCCTTTCAACAAAATAGATAGGGAGCTATTTAAAGCTTGTCTTAATAAAGAGAGCGCAGAGAAGATTGTAAACTTGTATAAATTCTCGTCCTTTTCTACTTTCTATGACACTTAGTTCATAGAGACATTGTAGATCTCTTTATGCTTATGAATGGTTTAACCATAATCCTAAGGAGTTTTTGTCTAGGAATTTTGTAGCACAAGTGGAGTCTTTAAATCTTGCAAACTTGATTGGATTTGATGAGGATGCTCTTTATGAAATTGTGAGAAGGTTACCTCACTCTTTCTACATGGAACTCAAAAGAAAGGAGCTCCTAGTGGAATGCTACTTTCTCACAGCCTTCAACGAACATGAAGATCTAGTTTTTATGCAAACAGTTTGTGCCTTGGGAATTGTAGAGAAAGTGCAATTCATCACTTGGGACGTGGTTGCTCTTTTGGATCTAGAAAATTAAGTTCTCGAGATTTCCATTTATCACCTTAGCTTTGAAGAATTTCAACCCTTCTTAGAGCTCATCAATAGTCTACCTTTTTGTTTTGATCAAACAAATCAAGACCTTGTTGAAGCTTGGATAGCTGAAGAAGAAAACCTAGAGTGGTACTTTATTACTTCTTCATTTGCAGACGAGTGGTTTTGAACCTCTTATTGTATCCCTTGTTGTAACTTGTGTTGTAATCTTTCATAATAGTGGAAATCCAATGACAAATGTCCGGATATCCTCTTTGCTTTGGAGTGTCTGGAGAGGATGCATAATTATTTTTAGCTAGTTTCAAGATGTCTTGCTGTACCAAGAGGATAGTAATTGATCAAGAATGTGTAGAAATGTTTGAGGTAGTCCTTACGAAATATGCTAGCACTTGGTTTGACTCTTTGCCTGAGGAAGTTAAGGGGAATTACATGGAAGATGTGAATCGTTTCAAGAGATACTTATTTGATCCCCAAAACACTCAAAAACTATCGCAAGACATTGTTTCTCATAAGTGAAAAGACTTAGATGACTATTACTTGTACAAGCAAGATTTTCTATGTCTTTGGGCTCTATGGATACAAAATGTTGGTAGCCTTGGTGATGGTGTAGAATTTCTAAAGAAGGAGAGGTTCATAGCCGAACTCTTCCTTGGTCTTAAGGTCAAGGTGGAGGAGGATGCACCTGCCACCTATGATGCAACTAAAAATAAAACTTCCATGAAGTATAGGAAACTCAAGTGCATAAGGGCAGAGGTTCCAATAGAGGGTCTTATACCCAAAGTTAAGTCACAAGAATTGACATCTAGAGAGCTTCCTGAGGTAACGGTTGAAGTGACTAAGAAGCTAAATGAATCTTTAAGTAGTCTATCAATTCACCTTGCACAAGCTATAGGTCCAAAGGGACAAGCCAAGAAGTCAGAAGAGCGAGATCCACGACCTAAGAGAGTCTTGGAATGTTGGAATTGTGGAGAGTCTGGACATGGGATGTATAATTGTCCTTGGCCTCGTGGGGATCTAGGGAGACCTAACTTGAATTACCTAGTGATGAATGCAAGTGAAGGAACTGGTCAACAACCATGTCTTCTACAAAGGCCAAATGGAGCAAGGTCACCTCCAAGAGGAGTGGAAGGAGTCCCACCTTTGCCAGATCCAAATATGCATGCGGTAGAGGTGTCAAATGCAAAAGAGAATTACATGAAAGCAAATGGCATCAATCGTGTCCATGGTAAAGGTAAGGAGAAAGAAGCAGTCCCATCACAAAGTGACCATGGACGAGTAAAAAAGGCAAATGAGACCAAGGAAGCTAAGAGGAGTCGATGGTGTATCAACCTCCAAGACTTCCCTCTTGGACATGGTATGGCTCCATACAACTTGCTGGAAGACATGAGATATAAGGGTCCTAATATATTATGGCCTCAGTTTCTTGCATTATGTCCACAAGTTAGGAGGGATTTAACAAAGGTAGTTAGCACTAGGAGAAAGGTAAAAGAGAGTGTGCTTGTTGTAAAAATTTCACAAGCTAAAATGAATGAGGATATTACACCTTTTCTAGATTGTAGCATCAAAGGAAGATTGGTTAGGAAAGGTCTAGTGGATGGGGGTGCATAAATTTACATCAAGACAGAAGGACTTATGCAAAGACTAGGCATGCACATCCATGAGACACCTAAAATCAAAGTAAATATGGCAAACAATATCAAAGCTAGGTGTGTAGGCATTTATAAAAATGTTTTTGTAGAGGCCTTTGGCATTAAAAAAATAGTGGATTTCTATGTCATGTCTACCAAAGGAAATGGTTACCCATTTATCATGGGAAGACCATGGCTAATGAAAATGCAAACTTTGCAAGATGGGGAGAGTGGAAAGATAATTTTCAGGAATGATAATCATAAGAAGGTTTTGACATGAAGGAGAAACACCAAGAGAAGCTCCATGAATAATCATCACGACGTGAGATGGAGGAAGGTTGGACCGATAGAACTTCAGAAGAAGAAAGTAGTGGTAGCATTACTGAAGAGGAGTCTTCCATTGAAGTCATGGAGATAAGGTTTAAGCCAAACAACCAAGAGACCTCTTGTCAAGGTTTGGAGGAGGTAGGTTTCCAAGAGAATCAAAATGTGCAACATGAAGGGATGATAGAAGGTATGCTATCAATAACACTTACAAAGGAAGAAAGAGAGGAGTTCAAATGTGCTCTAAGGAAGTTTCCTAGGCTTTGTGCTAAAGACTACAACAAAGTGCGTGGAGTAGATGTTGTTCAACACAAGATTGAGTTAAAGTTTGAGGCCACACCTAAAGCTCAAAAGATGCAAAGGCTAGGAGTTATCAAGAAGTAGGCTCTACTCAAGGAGGTAAGAAATCTTCTAGTAGTAGCAGGTTTCATTTATTGAGTGGAGAATTCAAAGTGGGTCTCTTCTGTTACTGTCTCTCCCAAGAAGAATGGTAAGTGGAGGGTGTGTGTGAATTGTAGTCCACTAAATGAGGAAACAAAAAGAGATCATTTTCCCCTCCCTTTTTAGGATGAGATACTAAATGAAGTAGTTGGTCACGAGAAGTACATTCTGCGTTATGGATACATAAAGCTACTTTCAAATAGGTATCACATTAGAGGATCGATTAAAAGCAACCTTCATCACTCCACGGGGCTGTTATGCTTTCAGAGTCATACCATTTGGCCTAAAAAATGCTCCTCTAACTTTCCAACACTTCATGAACATGGTGTTTCAAGAATTTTTTGAAAAGTCCATTAGGGTTTTTATTGATGATTTTTGCACGTATAGCTCAAAATCATTGTACCTACCAAAGGTAGAATAAGGTTTGAAAGAACTTTACGACGTGGGAGGTCAGCTCAATTTCGACAAATGTCACATAGGTGAGGAGAAGTGATATTACTCGGTCACAAAGTTTCCTATAAAGGCATCGAAGTGGATCTTTCAAACGAAAAGGATCTTATTGAGTTACCATCACCCGAGAATCTCAAAGAGGTCATCTCATTCATTCAAAAAGGGAAGTATATGTCCCGCTTCATGCATTTAGCCTCGCAGTTACTTCACTCTTTACAAAAGTTGAGTTTTTTTTGTCTAATGATCTTGAATAATATTTCTATAACATTAAAGTCATTCTATTATAACTTCACTCATGCCTCCTTGTCAAGAGTACACATTCTTTGTTATCTATAGTGTTGGGAAGGAAACAATCGGTGGTGATTTATTATAACAAGATCCTCAGAGTACCAGGATGTGACCCATGTACTTTGCTAGTAGGGTCATGAAATCCTTGGAGAGAAGCTACACAGAGGTAGAACTCATGATGGTTTCTCTCATGTTTGCTGTGAGAAAGTTTAGATCCTACTTGCTATCAAAACCTTTTGTAATTCTCACTACAAAAAATTTGTTCTCTTGGGTATCATCTCAAATGAATCTTAGTACTAGGATCTCAAAGTAGATTATGGATTTGCAAGAATTCCAATACTTTTTCAAGGTAGAAGATAGTGTGTGTGCACACTTGGCACGGATTCTCACTTATAGGGTTCATGAGAAGGAGATTAAGGTACCTGAAGTAAAGACCCTACCATTGCTACCACCTAAAAGTTTCCCTAATGCATTTACCTTGTTCTTTGATGAAGCTTTTTGATGAGCCGTAGGAAAATCAAGGGGAGGGCTAGCGTTTTTTAACCCAAGAGGAGAGGTGTTCATGAAATAGAAGGTCAATCTACTAGGTTCAACTAGCAAAAAAGAAGCAGAATATGACACACTACTTCATGGTTTAAAGACGTGCATTGGCCAAGGTATACAATGTCTCAAAGTAAAAAGGGATGCACTTCTCATTGTGAAGCAAATTTTAGGCATTTGGGCATGCATGCCATCCGTAGGTTATTCAATCAATTTGATGAGATGCACTTATATCATATTCCTAGGAAACAAAATGAGGATGCTGATTTACTTGCACAACAAGCAATTTCATGTGTTGAGAAATAAGCGCATGTCATCATGGTAGTGAGGCGGTCCGGGGCGGGCAACAAGAGAGGCGACCTCTAAACACCCCTCAAGGCTCCCGTGCTGCTCAATTGGGGCTGGGGCAACCACAAGCACAACACAACAACAAACCCACAGCCAAACCCAAACAAGATAGGGGCACCACCTAGTTATGGTATGCGAACTAGGACGCAAGAGAGATTTTGGCACAACCAAGAAGATGCACCACACAACACACACAAGCAACCTCACACCAAGACACACATGAAATGGACCAGAGAGAGCTAGAGCAAAGGGAAGAGAGAGAGGGAAGGATCTTGCGTAATACCTTATTTGTGACTTGCAAATGGAGATGGTTCGTTATGATGCTATCGTAGAACTTGTACAAAACTCACTCAATGCTTAGTGATTGCTAATCATTGCCAAAACACACACACACTGTCTTAGGGTGTGGGAGACCTCTCACCACAATACCCTCTTACAATGGACACAAAACTGGCAATGAAAAACACACTAAAACACTTTCTAAAATCAAGATCAACCGATAAAACTCAAAATACACAAGTCACCTTGAATTCACCAAACCGTATTGCACAAATGGAAGGACGAAGATTTAAACGTCGAATCACGCCTTTGATGCACCAAACCTCAATTTATTGATGATGAAGGAGCATGTACCATAGTGGTTTTGAGATTTGTGGAACTCACGCTCTCTCACTTGCAATGTGTAGCTTGAAGGCTTCTCTCACACCAAGAGTGAAGCTCACAAGTGGTTGCTACACCTAAGTCTCTCCTCACGCATAGAGTGTTGGGGTGCTATGTGCGATGTTGGAGGTTGTTTTACAAGAAGGAGAGGGGCCTATTTATAGGTTGGAGACCCCTCATTAAGATTATTGGAAATCCTAATTTACAAGCTAACAAATCAGGATTATGATTTTTTTGAATATCAAAACATTGTGGGCCTTCTTTGTCTGCTTGAGTCATGGGTGTGGGCTCAAAAGAGAGCATTATTGATGGTAGATAAGGTGAAAGTAAGTTTTAAGGAAGGGGAGAGAGAGAGAGAGAGAGAGAGAGAGAGAGAGAGAGTTACTATACATGTCTTGAGGTGAGGTGTCTTTTATGGTTAGGTCAATGCTATTTTGTGTTAGTATGTTAGTCGTTAGTAATCACTAGAAAGTTAATGTTACATTTACAATGGGTAGAGTGAGTTGATTTGATGAAGGAAGAGGGGTGAATTAAAAGAGAATCATTGAAATGGTGAAGCTTTGAAGAAGCTTGAACTCACCCTTGTGTAGATTGTGGAAAAAATGACCGCTGGTCTTCTTCTTCTTCTTCGCTTCTTTACGCCGCCGCCACGGTTGACCACCACAATGAAAAGAGGATTTGTTGATGAAAAATCCTCAATTTTCAAAAGTTATCATGGTTAAGATGCTGAATTTTAGATATTTTAGGAGAGGTAAATGAAATTGTAACATAGAAGCAATAGAGAGAGACATGGAGAGGGTGTACGTATGTAGAGGTTCATAAAAGAACTATAGGGATGAGAGAGAAGGGTAATGGTGAAGAGGGTGGGAGAAGCCATGGAAATTGCAGGTTTGAGTGAGGGAAGGAGAGGGAGGGATGTGTAAGAGTGAGTAGGTGTGTGGAAGGGTGAGAGAAGACTAAGGGCTACTTGTGAGAAAAGTGGGCAGACTGGGGTCCACTCAAAAAATCATAGCTCACTGCTGGTAGCTCCAAAAATCATGAAAAAATTTGAGGTGATTATTCAAAGCGTGGGCTACATTTTCTCTTTTGACCACCACTCCAAGTTGCCCTTGACCCATGCATGGAGGAGGATTATTGGTGAAATAAGAAATATATACATGGTGGGACTAGTGTATGGACTATTCATGGACTTTAGCTCAATGAGCACATGGTGTTAGAATAATGAGTAAAAATAATAATAAAAATATGGAGGAGTTATGGATATGGAAAGATATTGGAATCATATGATATGGTCCCTCCTTGAATTATTTTGGGTGAAAGAGGAAAAGGTATGCAAGTAAATAATATAATAAAAGTAACCAATGAGTAGAAATCAATTTTTTGTTTTCACGAGGGTGAGGGTGAAAATGTGGGAGTGATTTGTATAAAAGAAAAATATGAGGTTCGAGTATGTACATATTGGAAAAAAATATAATTATGGTGTAAGAGGATGAAAGAAGGTGTACACAGGTTTAATAAAACACACACCTAAGTAGAAATATTTAAATAAAATATCAAAATAATTATAAAAAATCCCTATATTTAGGCCATATATACAATGAAATATTTACACACAAAGAGGCCATAATATACTTTTATTTTTTATTTTTTTTTATTTTTTTGGCTCAACTAGCCCAGTGACTAGCTAGCTGAGGGTTTTTAAGAAGATATGGGAAAAGCCCCCTAACTCACACACGCCTATGTACAATGAAATGGTAGGGATAGCCATAGCGTTTGGGTGAATTTGGTAGGGTGGAGTTACTTAGTATAGCAATTATGGAGAGCCAAAAAACGGCTATCATTAGCCCTCCCCCAGGATGATGGTATATTCATGTACCATCATAGAGCATCTTTTCCAAAGAGAGTGCTTCAGAGTCCTTGACGAGATCTTCATTGTTTGGCCCCTCAGAATTTTGGCTAGAGTTACACTCATGCTTCATGTAACAATACTTACATAAGATAGCGGCCTTTGGACAGATCTTTGGTAGATCCTTTGGTAGAAGGCGACTCAAATAGGGCTTCAAGCGATACCCGTTTACCTTCCTGGAGTGCTCTTTACCATTCAAGTCCATAAGCTGATAGTAACTAGAATTGAAAGCCTTCTTGACTATGTATGGCCCTTGCCATCTAGTTTCAAACTTGGCATCAAAACGATTATCAAGTCGATTGTCATACCTTAGCACAAGCTCTCCTTCCTTGATGCCTTTGTCCTTCAGTTTCTTGTCGTGCGTTTCTTTCGCTTGTGTGGCTTTCCTCTTGTAGCACTCATATGCTGCTTCTCTTTTCCACTCAAGCTCCACTAACATAAGAAGTCGATCCATCCATACCTCTTGATCATCTTGTGCTCCTTTGCCATGAAGTCGCATTGTTGGAATGTTGAGTTCGATAGGCTGCAAAGCCTCTTGACCATAGACCAAGTGAAATGGTGTGAACTCCGTGGCTTCCCTATATGTGGTTCGATATGCCCACAAGGCACCATCCAAGAAGTCATCCCATAATTTTGTCTTGTTTTGCACCATCTTTCTAATGATTCCTGCAATGACACCATTAGCCTTCTCCACCAAACCATTTGATTGTGGGTAGTATGGTGTGCTATGACGATGTAGAATGTGAAGCTCTTCACAAACTTCTGTGAGCAAGCCCTTCCTAAACCCTGGACCATTATCAAAAACAATCTCCAAAGGTGTGCCAAATCTGCAACAAATGTGAGTGTACACAAACTTGCTAACTGTCCTCTCATTCACTCTTGCCACACTTTGAGCTTCCACCCACCTAGTCATATAGTCTACAGCCACTAGAATGTAGAGTTTACCATTTTTTGTCCTAGGCAGAGGACCCATAGCATCAATGCCCCACTTTTCAAAGGGTCCATTTGCAAGCACTATTTGCCTTGGGCCATGCACCAACCTTCTATTTCCATTTATCTGACAATTGTGACAGCTTTTACACCAATGTTGAACATCCACATGCAAGCTTGGCCAAACATACCCCGCAAGCAAAATCTTCTTCACAGTTGATTCTTGGGAAAAATGACCACCACATGCCTCTTCATGCAAACCTTTTAGAATGGCTGGAATTTCCTCGATAGTTGGTACTCGTCTGCACACTTGATCCTTCCCTTTTTGATAGAGGGAGCCTTCTAGGAAGAGATAAAAACTTGCCTTCTTCATGAGTCTCCTCTTCTGAGCCTTCGTGAAGTCTTGTGGAAACTCACCCTCCAAAATGTAGCCGATAATGGGAGCCAATGACTCCAATCCCTGGTATCTCGGTTGCTTGACAGCTGCTGCCACCATGATGACCTGCACTTCTCTCTCAACACATGTAACTGCTTGTTGTGCAAGTAAATCGGCATCTTCATTTTGTTTCCTCGGAATATGATATAGTTGCACTTCTTCAAACTGATTAAACATCCTACGAATGGCATGAACTTTTGTCCTTAAGCTTTCATTATTGCATGCCCAAATGCCTAAAATCTGTTTAACAATGAGAAGTGCATCTCCTTTTACCATGAGACGTTTTATCCCTTGGCCAATGCACATCTTCAAACCATGAAGTAGTGTGTCGTATTCTGCTTCATTGTTGCTAGTTGAACCTGGTAGATTGACCTTCTCTTTCGTGACCACCTCTCCACTTGGATTGAGCAACACTAGCCCTCCCCCTGCTTTCCCTGTGGCTCGTCGAAAAGCTCCATCAAAGAACAAGGTAAAAGCATTGGGAATACTTTTTGGTGGTGGCAATGGTAGGGTCTTTACTTGAGGCACCTTAATTTCCTTCTCATGTACCCTATAAGTGAGAATCCCTGCCAATTGTGCACGCACACTATCTTCTACCTTGAAAGAGTATTGGAACTCTTGCAACTCCATAATCCACTTTGAGATCCTAGTACTAAGATTCATTTGAGATGACACCCAAGGGAACAAATTTTCTGCAGTGAGAATTACAAAAGGTTTTGGTAGTAGGTAGGATCTAAACTTTCTCACCGCAAACATGAGAGAAAGCATCATGAGTTCTGCTTCTGTGTAGTCTCTCTCCAAAGCATTCATGACCCTACTAGCAAAGTAGATGGGTCGCATCCTTGTACTGTGGGGATCTTGTTGTAGCAACACAGCACCAATTGTTTCCCTTCCAACACTAGAGCTAACAAAGAATGTGTACTCCCAACAAGGAGGCATGAGTGTTGGTAGCTCTGACAAAATGACTTTAATGTTACAAAAATACTCTTCAAGCTCATCAGACCATGCAAATTCTACTTGTTGTGTCAACTTTTGCAAAGGATGAAGCAACTCCGAGGCTAAGTGAATGAAGCGTGACATATACTTCACCTTCTGAATGAAAGAGATGACCTCCTTAAGACTCTTCGGTGATGGGAGCTCAATAAGAGCCTTTGCCTTTGAAGGATCCACCTCAATGCCTTTATAGGAAACCTTGTGACCGAGCAAGATCACTTCATCCTCACCTATGTGGCACTTGTCGGGGTTGAGTTGACCTCCCATGTCGTAGAGCTTCTTTAAACCTTCTTCTACCCTTTGTAGATGCAATGATTCTGAGCTATAAATGCAAAAATCATCAATGAACACCCTAATTGACTTTCCAAAGAATGCTTGAAACACCATGTTCATGAAACGTTGGAATGTTGCAGGAGCATTTGTCAGACCAAATGGCATGACTCTAAAAGCATAACAACCTCAAGGAGTGATAAAGGTTGTTTTCAATTGATCTTCCAATGCGATACCTATTTGAAAGTAGCCTGAGTAGCCATCACACACAGTGTACTTCTCATGACCAGCTACCTCATTTAGTATCTCATCCTGAAATGGGAGGGGAAAGTGATCTCTTTTTGTTGCCTCATTGAGTGGACGGTAATCCACACACACCCTCCACTTTCCGTTTTTCTTAGGAGTGACAACAACAGGAGAGACCCACTCTGAATTCTCCACTGGATAAATGAAACCTGCTGCTAGAAGCTTTCTTACCTCCTTGAGTAGAGCCTGCTCCTTTATAACTCCTAGCCTTCGTAGCTTCTGAGCTTTAGGTGTGGCCTCAGGCTTTAACTCAATCTTGTGTTGAACAACATCTACCCCACGCACGTTGGTGTAGTCTTTAGCGAAAAGCCTAGGAAACTTCCTTAGCACACATTTGAACTCCTCTCTTTCATCCTTTGTAAGTGTTGTTGATAGCATACCTTCCAGCATCCCTTCATCTTGAACACCTTCGTTCTCTTGAGGACCTACCTCCTCCAAGCCTTGACAAGAGGTCTCTTGGTTGCTTGGCTTAAACCTTACCCCCATGACTTCGATGGAAGACTCCTCTTCAGTAATGCTGCTGCTACTTTCTTCTTCTGAAGTGCTATCGGTCCAACCTGCTTCTGTCTCACTTTGAGATGATTCTTCATGGAGCTCCTCTTGGCGTTGCTCCTTCATGTCAAAGACAACCTTCTTATGATTGTCATTCCTGCAAATTAATTTCCCACTCTCCCAATCCTGCAAAGCTCGCATTTTCATTAGCCATGGTCTTCCTAGGATAAATGGATAACCACTTCCCTTGGTAGACATGACATAGAAATCCACCGCTTTCTTAATGCCAAAGGCCTCTACAAAGACATTTTTACAAATGCCTACACACCTAGCCTTGCTATTGTTTGCCATCTTGACTTTGATTTCAGGTGTCTCATGGATGTGCATGCCTAGTCTTTGCATGAGTCCCTCTGTCATGATGCAAATTTGTGCACCCCCATCCACTAGACCTTTCCTAACCAATCTTCCTTTGATGTAACAGTCTAGCACTAGTGTAATGTCCTCATTCATTTCAGCTTGTGCAATTTTTACAACAGGCACACTCTCTTTTACCTTTCTCCTAGTGCTAACTGCCTTTGTTAAATCCCTCCTAACTTGTGGGCATAATGCAAGAAACTGAGGCCATGAGATATCAGGACCCTTACCTCTCATGTCTTCCAACAAGTTGTACGGAGCCATACCCTGTCCAAGAGGGAAGTCTTGGAGGTTGATACGACGTCGAGTCCTCTTGGTTTCCTTGGTTTCCTTTGCCTTCTTGCCTTGTCCATGGTCACTCTATGATGTGACTCCTTTCTCTTTACCTTTTCGTCGGCCACGCTTAATGCCATTGGCTTCCATGTCAACCTCATTTGAATTTGTCACCTCTACCACATGCACATTTGGATCTGGCAAAGGTGGAACTCCTTCTACCCCTTGTGGAGGTGGTCTTGGTCCATTTGGCCTTTGTAGAAGCCTTGGTTGTTGACCAGCTCCTTCTCCTGCATTCATCACTGGGTAATTCAAGTTAGGTCTCCCTGGATCTCCACGGGGCCAAGGACAATTATACATCCCATGTCCAGACTCTCCGCAATTCCAACATTGCAAGACTCTCCTAGGTCGTGGGTCTCGCTCTTCAGACTTCTTTGCTTGTCCCTTTGGACCTACGGCTTGTGCAAGGTGAATTGACAGGCTTCTTAAGGATTCATTTAACTTCTCAATCACTTCCGCCGTTACCTCAGGAAGCTCCTTACATGTTGATGCTTGTGACTTACCTTTGGGTCTATGACCTTCTATTGGAACCTCCCCCCTTAAGCACTTGAGTTTCCTATATTTCTCAGCAGCCCTAGTTTCAACTGCATCAAAGGTAGCAGGTGCACCCGCCTCAACTTTTACCTTAAGGTCAGGAAAGAGTCCGGCTATGAACCTCTCCTTCTTTAGAAATTCTGCACCATCACCAGGGTTAGCAACATTTCGTATCCATAGAGCCCAAAGACGTAGGAACTCTTGCTTGTACAAGTAGTAGTCATCTAAGTCTTTTTGCTTATGAGAAACAATGTCTTGCCATAATTTCTGAGTGTTTTGGGGATCAAAGAAGTATTTCTTGAAACGATTCAAAACTTCCGTATAATTCCCTTTAAATTCCTCAGGCAAAGAGTCAAACCAAGTGCTAGCATCTTTCCTAAGGACCACCTCAAACATTTCTACATGTTCTTGATCAGTTACTATCCTCTTGATACGGCAAGACATCTTGAAATTCGCTAGAAATAATTCTGCATCCTCTCCAGGCTCTCCAAAGAAAAGAGGATATCCAGACATTTGGCGTCATTGAATTGATTTCAAAGTGACGCGTTTTTTTTTTTTCTTTAAAAGATTTACACAATAATATTTTCTAAATTGCAATCTATTCTACAACAAAATAAAAATATTCACATCAAATGACCTATGATAATCAATAAGAGGTAGAATGACAGGGTTTGGTGATGCGAGAATTTCTCCTACTCTTTGGGCACCAAACATGAACACCATACGTTGTTGAAAATGGATTTTCCTACTAATTGCAATGTTTATTCTAATGTGTGGAGTGAAATGAAAGGGGAAAATCTCTATTCTTGGGCCATTATCCATTGTCTATGCATGACCTTATGCTTAAAACAAAACAAAAATATAGACGTCCAAACTAAGGTCGTACCTAATGAGAGGCAAAATAAAAGGATTTACTGATGTGTTTATCTCTGCCAACCTAAGAGAACCTAAAATTCTACGAATTACACGTTGAAATTGCAACTTAGTACTAACAATTATGTGTACCTTTTGCCTTGCAATGGGAATGAAAGGATCATACAAATTCTCGTGATTCATGCAAGCTACTTGATTATGCTAAAGGTTGAGCCTACGCAAAACATACACAAGCCGTCCTCCGTGGGGGCACCAAAATTGAGGCGGTCCGGGGCGGGCAACAAGAGAGGCGACCTCTAAACACCCCTCAAGGCTCCCGTGCTGCTCAATTGGGGCTGGGGCAACCACAAGCACAACACAACAACAAACCCACAGCCAAACCCAAACAAGATAGGGGCACCACCTAGTTATGGTATGCGAACTAGGACGCAAGAGAGATTTTGGCACAACCAAGAAGATGCACCACACAACACACACAAGCAACCTCACACCAAGACACACATGAAATGGACCAGAGAGAGCTAGAGCAAAGGGAAGAGAGAGAGGGAAGGATCTTGCGTAATACCTTATTTGTGACTTGCAAATGGAGATGGTTCGTTATGATGCTATCGTAGAACTTGTACAAAACTCACTCAATGCTTAGTGATTGCTAATCATTGCCAAAACACACACACATTGTCTTAGGGTGTGGGAGACCTCTCACCACAATACCCTCTTACAATGGACACAAAACTGGCAATGAAAAACACACTAAAACACTTTCTAAAATCAAGATCAACCGATAAAACTCAAAATACACAAGTCACCTTGAATTCACCAAACCGTATTGCACAAATGGAAGGACGAAGATTTAAACGTCGAATCACGCCTTTGATGCACCAAACCTCAATTTATTGATGATGAAGGAGCATGTACCATAGTGGTTTTGAGATTTGTGGAACTCACGCTCTCTCACTTGCAATGTGTAGCTTGAAGGCTTCTCTCACACCAAGAGTGAAGCTCACAAGTGGTTGCTACACCTAAGTCTCTCCTCACGCATAGAGTGTTGGGGTGCTATGTGAGATGTTGGAGGTTGTTTTACAAGAAGAAGAGGGGCCTATTTATAGGTTGGAGACCCCTCATTAAGATTATTGGAAATCCTAATTTACAAGCTAACAAATCAGGATTATGATTTTTTTGAATATCAAAACATTGCGGGCCTTCTTTGTCTGCTTGAGTCATGGGTGTGGGCTCAAAAGAGAGCATTATTGATGGTAGATAAGGTGAAAGTAAGTTTTAAGAAAGGGGAGAGAGAGAGAGAGAGAGAGAGAGAGAGAGAGAGAGAGAGAGAGAGAGAGTTACTATACATGTCTTGAGGTGAGGTGTCTTTTATGGTTAGGTCAATGCTATTTTGTGTTAGTATGTTAGTCGTTAGTAATCACTAGAAAGTTAATGTTACATTTACAATGGGTAGAGTGAGTTGATTTGATGAAGGAAGAGGGGTGAATTAAAAGAGAATCATTGAGATGGTGAAGCTTTGAAGAAGCTTGAACTCACCCTTGTGTAGATTGTGGAAAAAATGACCGCTGGTCTTCTTCTTCTTCTTCGCTTCTTTACGCCGCCGCCACGGTTGACCACCACGATGAAAAGAGGATTTGTTGATGAAAAATCCTCAATTTGCAGAAGTTATCATGGTTAAGATGCTGAATTTTAGATATTTTAGGAGAGGTAAATGAAATTGTAACATAGAAGCAATAGAGAGAGACATGGAGAGGGTGTATGTATGTAGAGGTTCATAAAAGAACTATAGGGATGAGAGAGAAGGGTAATGGTGAAGAGGGTGGGAGAAGCCATGGAAATTGCAGGTTTGAGTGAGGGAAGGAGAGGGAGGGATGTGTAAGAGTGAGTAGGTGTGTGGAAGGGTGAGAGAAGACTAAGGGCTACTTGTGAGAAAAGTGGG
The DNA here is from genome assembly GCF_014529385.1 of Adiantum capillus-veneris. Taxonomy (NCBI): domain Eukaryota; kingdom Viridiplantae; phylum Streptophyta; class Polypodiopsida; order Polypodiales; family Pteridaceae; genus Adiantum; species Adiantum capillus-veneris. Next base: position 102,437,821 of record NC_140946.1, read on the forward strand.
CAGACTGGGGTCCACTCAAAAAATCATAGCTCACTGCTGGTAGCTCCAAAAATCATGAAAAAATTTGAGGTGATTATTCAGAGCGTGGGCTACATTTTCTCTTTTGACCACGGCTCCAAATTCGGAGTGGAGATAGGTGCCAAAACTCTCACCAAAAAGCTTGTTTTTTATGCCTGCAAAAGTCTTTTAGTGGCCCCCTCCTTTGTTGAATTTGTACAATGCATCCAAGAGTGAGCCCCTCCTTTGTCATATTATAATACAAAGCATTCAAGTTGCCCTTGACCCATGCATGGAGGAGGATTATTGGTGAAATAAGAAATATATACATGGTGGGACTAGTGTATGGACTATTCATGGACTTTAGCTCAATGAGCACATGGTGTTAGAATAATGAGTAAAAATAATAATAAAAATATAGAGGAGTTATGGATATGGAAAGATATTGGAATCATATGATATGGTCCCTCCTTGAATTATTTTGGGTGAAAGAGGAAAAGGTATGCAAGTAAATAATATAATAAAAGTAACCAATGAGTAGAAATCAATTTTTTGTTTTCACGAGGGTGAGGGTGAAAATGTGGGAGTGATTTGTATAAAAGAAAAATATGAGGTTAGAGTATGTACATATTGGCAAAAAATATAATTATGGTGTAAGAGGATGAAAGAAGGTGTACATAGGTTTAATAAAACACACACCTAAGTAAAAATATTTAAATAAAATATCAAAATAATTATAAAAAATCCCTATATTTAGGCCATATATACAATGAAATATTTACACACAAAGAGGCCATAATATACTTTTATTTTTTATTTTTTTTTATTTTTTTGGCTCAACTAGCCCAGTGACTAGCTAGCTGAGGGTTTTTAAGAAGATATAGGAAAAGCCCCCTAACTCACACACGCCTATGTACAATGAAATGGTAGGGATAGCCATAGCGTTTGGGTGAATTTGGTAGGGTGGAGTAACTTATTATAGCAATTATGGAGAGCCAAAAAACGGCTATCAGTAGCAGCTGCTGTGAAGCAACTGATGTACTAGGGATTGGAGTCATTGCCTCCCTTTATTGGCTACATTTTGGAGGGAGAGTTTCGACAAGACTTCACAAAAGCTCATAAGAGGAGGCTCATGAAGAAGAAAAGCATGTATTTTTTCCTAGAAGGCTTCCTCTATCAAAGAGGGAAGGATCAAGTGTGCATAAGAGTACCAACTATATAGGAAATTGCAGTCATTTTAAAAGGTTTGCATGAAGAGGCATGTGGTGGTCATTTTGAGCAAGAGTTAAATGTGAAGAAGGCTTTGTTTGCGGAGTATGTTTTACCAAGTCTGCATGTGGATGTCCAACATTGGTGTAAAAGTTGGCACAATTGTCATTGGTATATGGTCCAAGGAAAATTGTGCTTGCAAATGGACCCTTTAAAAAGTGGGGCATTGATGCTATGGGTCCTCTGCCTATAACAAAAAAATGCCAAACTCTACATTCTAGTGGTTGTAGACTATATGACTAGGTGGGTGGAAGCACAAAGTGTAGAAAAGGTAGTTGAAAGGACAGTGAGAAAATTTTTCTACACTCACATTTGTTGTAGATTTGGCACACCTTTGGAGATTGTTTCTTATAATGGTCCGGGGTTTAGAAAGGGCTTGCTCACAAATTTGTTTGAATAACTTCACATTCTACATCGTCACAATACACTCTAATATCCCCAGTCAAATGGTTTGGTTGGGAAGGCTAATGGTGTCATTGCAGGCATCATTAGAAAGATGGTGAAAAACAAGATAAAGTTGTGGGATGACTTCTTGGATGGTTCCTTGTAGGCATATCAAACCACATATAGGGAAGTCACGGAGTTCACGCCATTTCACTTGGTCTATGGTAAAGAGGCTTTGCAGCCTATTGAACTCATTTCAACAATGCGGCTTCATAGTAGAGGTGCACAAGATGATCAAGAGGTATGGATGGATCGACTTCTTACATTACTGGAGCTTGAGTGGAAAAGAGAAGTAGTCTATGAGTGCTACAAGAGGAAAGCTACACAAGCGAAGGAGAAGCTTGACAAGAAAGTGAAGGACAAAGGAATCAATGAAGGAGATCTTGTGCTAAAGTATGTCCAAATTGAATTTTGAAACTTGCTAAGAGTTTCTTGAGTGATAAGGAATCAATGGAACAAAAGTCACCTCAATTTTCCACATAAGACTTTATACACGTATAATGTCTCAAGTGTAAAAATAAAGGTTCCATTCACAAACTAAAACTTGCATTGGATAGAGGACATCAAGGAAAACTCCCAAACCAGATTTTTTCAAAATTTGAGCACAGAGACATTATACGTGTATGATGTCTCAAGTGCCAAAGTAGAGGTCAAAAGTTACATTTGAGATCACAGAAGTGTTTGCCAGCATAAAAGAAGCCTAGCGACCAAGTTTCAACAAATTTGGATCACATTTGGTCGATACAAGAAAAAATCATTGGTCTTGAAATTGTTTTGAGTGCTGTTTCAAGTGGAGTTCACCAAAAATCCTCTAACTTTTGATAGACAAGTCCAAATTGAGTCTGGTATAGCCAGGATAAAAGTTTTTTGTTTTAGAGCTGAATTTGCCCACAGTTTCTAAATCCAAACTTTTAGGGTGCCCAGAACCAGTATCTAGAGGCTAGAAGAAACCCAAACTTGACTTTTGAAGACCTGATCAAGTGCCAAAGATATTTTTAAGGACTATATTGAGAGTATTGAGTGGGCCTGACATTAAGAAAGCTAAGATCATAAGGATGGAAAACCATCTACCAATCTTTTTGTAGATATGACCAACAGTATGGCAAGCCAATCTCGAAGTGTTGAAATGCCAATCTATCTACATTTTGACACAAACCCACACAGTGCACTAGAATGAGATGGATATTTGGTCAATGAAAGACCACACATATCTCCACCAAGCACAAGAATTTTTACAAGAATTTCAAAGAGAGAGCTACATGGATTCTCTTCTAGAGCGATAACAAGATGAAATGATCACAGATATGGAAAGCATGCCTCCTCAAGTGAATCTGCCTAATGAACATGACTTTTATAGAGATGGAATTACGGTCACAACATGACCATATGTACCATCACAACCCCCTATAACTTACTCCTATCCAAATCAGGGTAGAACCTTGAGACGATATGATACTGAGAGTGAGAGTGACATCTTCTCAGAGGAGTGATTCACCAAGAACCTAACCCACAATAAATCTAGAGATATCTAGTGACAAAATGAAGTTTATAGAAGGATTAGCTCAGAGACTTGCTCCTCTAGTCAAATTTGACCTCCAAGAACCTCTATGGTGCAAAATTCAGAGAAAATGGACAAACCATACGAGAGAAGAGTGTTACTATGGCATGGAATATGCTAGGGAGAGGTATGTACAACCTATTCTAGTAGCACCTACTCCACCCAGGTATGTTACGAGTAATACTCCAGGACCAGTAGGAGTTTCAAGGCCATGTCATGTCTTAGGACAACAACCTCTACTGGCAGGTGGTGCTAGAATGCTTACATACATGAGATATACACAGATGATGGAACCATCTAACAAACAAGTATAAGTACCATTTACAATGTATTATAACAACCAAAGGGGGTCACAAGGGGGTGCTACTCTTCAAAGAGACAGAAGATGAGAGAAACACATGGAATAGTGAGGTCAATACAACCTCCATTTCTTGCATTTCAACCTAAATAAAGAATATACGAGATGGAAGAAAGGACATTGTGGTTCATTGCTAATAGAAGCTTAGCAAGATCAAATCCTGCCTATAGCCAAAAAGAATTACAGGAAGAAGCTCCTCAACTAGAGGCAGATTGTCACAAAAGCCATGACAACCACTTGGTCAGACAATGTCCTCAGATGGATATCTCTCAAGTGAATTCCTATTGTCTTTATTGTGGTGTCATTCACTTGATCCCCGAATATCCAAAAACCCAAACCAAGTTAGAAAGATCACAGCAAATGTCTCAAGAATTTTTCAGCTACCCAGTAGCTCAAAAAATGAAAATATTGTACCAGTTCAAGTAGTTACGAGATCACAAGCTCAAAAGGAAGCTGCTAAGAACCCAAAGACAAAGAAAATGAAAACTGATGCGAGTCTAGAGACAAGTGAGCCAAAGACCCACGCACCTAGTGAGGAAACCAACAGCAAACAGAATATCTAAAAATCTAGAAAGGCTAGGATGAAAGCACATAGGGAACAAGAGCAAGAATCCATAGGTGAGAAGCTTACCCAAACTAAAGAGAAGATAAGACGACATGAGGAAAGTGTTGCACCTTCTCTTGTCCAGACATCTCAACCTCTAGAAGAAACATCCACATATGAGAAATAGAGGAGTTCTAGTTCGGGAGGACCAGTGCTGGTTGATAAGGTTAATGAGCCATTAGAAGCCCTCCTAAAATCCTATGAAACATGGCTCAATGACAACCAAACCGAAGAACAGATATGGATGAAATATCCACACACATAACTAGAAAATGATAGGCTTAAAATGTGGAAGAAAAATTCAAAACTCCCAAGCTTTATTAGAACCACAAGCTAAAAAATCTGAGGGTGTGATCATTGTCCCACCTACACCAATAATCCCACCAAACTAGGCACAAAAAGAGCCACATTCTAGTAATGATCATGGACAAAAGCTCAAGAGCCCATCATTAGACCCAAGGATAGTGTTGAATACCACGGATTACTCTTCTAATGGATTTCACATAACTATATCTGACAGCTGTAAAGAAATAGATGGTCTTGATGAATTGTGAAAACAAGTCAGAGAAGCCAATGAAGCGAGTGAGCTAAGCAGACGAGTACACCAAATGGGTGATGGAAGAGGAGTTTTTTTTCACCAATATAGGCAGTTGTTTCTGGTTCTCAAATGAATCTAGAAATGGAATCATATTGGGGAAACAAAGGATCTGTAGAGTCTATGGATAGTCAACCCCATTCACTAAGAACACTTACTATCCTATACAGGAGAATACGAGGCAAAGTCAGATGTTGTTGCAGTCCCATCATAGAGACTGTCTCCCAAAAAGTTCATCAATTTGAAAGGGCTGATAGATATTCTATCTACCCTAGTCACTTGTACAATAACGTTGGCCGAGTTTCTTATAATACGACCAAACATGTGGGCTACAACGGGAAAATACCTAGAGAAATTTGGTGTTAAGAAACCAATGACTCAGATTAAGGAAGGGATCAAAGAGCTAGAGCTTTACGGCCCTTCAAGTCCGTTTGAGTAGTAAACCATTTGATCATCTCATGGTCATAAACTAGTTCAAACTCGGCACCATATAAATAGTGTCTCCAATTTGGTAAAGCGTGAGTTATGGCATAGAGCTCTCTCTCATAGAAATGATAATTTTGTTGAGGTCTATCTAATTTTTTACTTTCAAAGGCTATAGGTCTTCTCTCTTGGAGAAGTACCACACCAATTGCTTTATCAGTAGCATCAGTCTCTACCACAAACGGCTTAAGTGGGTTGACGATTGCTAGGATGGGAGCAGTGACTATACCTACCTTGAGCTGTTCAAAACTGTGTGTTTGGGCTTATTTTCAAGAAAAGGTCTTACCTTTTTCTTTAAGTTGATCCATCATAGGAAAAGCAAGTTTGGAATAATCACGGATATACTGTCGATAAAGCCCAATCGTGTCTAAAAACATTTGAAGCTCCTCAAGTGTGTTGGAATGTGTCCATCGAAGAATGGAAGTGACCTTGTCAGTGTCCATTTTGATGCCAGAATAAGAGATTAGATGACCAAGATAATGTATCTCTGTTTTAGAGAAATGGCACTTGCTTTGCTTAGCATACAACATGTGAGCTCATAGCTGTTCGAACACTAATCGTAAGTGTCCTATGTGTTCATCTTCAATCTTACTGTAAATGGGAATGTCATCAAGGAAAACTACAACAAATTTTCCAAGATAGAGATGTAAGACATTATCTATGAGTGTCATAAATGTAGCTAGAGCATTGGTTAGTCCAAAAGGCATAATCAAAAATTCAAAATGCCCAAACCGTGTTTTAAAGGAAGTTTTGGAGATATCTTGCAAAAAGGTACGCACCTAGTGGTATCCTGAACGAAGATCTATCTTTATATAGTATCTTTCCCCATGGAGTTAATCAAACAACTCATCCACTCCAGGTAGAGGATACTTGTTCTTGATGGTTATCGCATTTAATCCGCAATAATCTACAAACATGCGCATAGTACTATCTTTCTTTTTTACCAATAGAATTGGTGATTCCTAAGGCAAAGTGCTAGGTCTAATGAAACCACAAGCGAGGTAGTCAGCCTAATGATGCTCAACCTCCTTGGATTCTTTAGCACTCATATGATAAGGTGTTTTACTCACCGGTTTAGTGCCTGGCAAGACATCTATGCCATGTTTCACATCACGTGTAGGGGGGTAAGCCGGGTGGTAAATCAATTGAGAACACATCACTATACTCCGTGAGTAAGTAAGTCATCTTTTTTTGTGCAAAAGGAAAATGTAAACTAGAGTTATGCTAGGATGTAGAATCTTGTAATTCTTGTAATGTTTGTTTTACAACAGTTGCACATTGCTCTATAGAATTAAAATTGATAGCACTTTGCTCGTTAGATTTTTTAACACTTTCCTTATCATTAGAATTCTTTGCACTTTGCATATGTTAGAAGTTGGCACACCCTATGGAAAATGACTGCTCGACGGATTATTATTTTTGTAATCATTCATTTATTGAGAAAACCCGACATTTCACCTTTGTAAATATTGGGGCTTACAGAAGTTTCCAGATTGTATCCCAGTTTTGACATTTAGATTGAGTAGATGGTTAAAATGGAACATTAGGGTTTGAGAATTGTAAGGTATTTATACTACTTTTTGACCTTAATGAAAAAACCTTTTTTCATTTTAAAAAGTTTGAAGTCTGCCAGTGAGCGTACTGTGTACGAGAGAGAGTGAGAGCTTCATCTTGACGCTACGCGTGCACCGGTGGTCAAAATCGAGTGCGAAGAAGTGCAATGTGTTGCCCCCGATGAGAGCTACGTGCCAATACCTACATTGGGCGCATACAGTCTGGTTTTGCGAGCTCCAACTACGAGCTTTATCTAGTGATTCGATGAGCATATGTTGTCCGATTTTGCATTGCAGCATATCCATGTGTTCGCATTGAGTAGAGCTACACATTAGGTACTTTAGATTTCGAAAACGAAGACCTGCAAATTTCGTCCAGACATCCTACGTGATTTTTTATCGTGTGTTTTGGGTTGGGGTTTTGGTTCTTAGACCCTAGGGAGAGCGACCTATTGGTGTTATTAGGGTCTCCTCCAAGTTCTATGGTGTTTCAAGATTGTTTGATGGGTATTTGGCTCTAGAAAGCGTTGTAGGAAGTTTCCTCTTATGCACTCTTGAAGGTTGTAGCTTAGACATTGGGTAGAGACCTCTGTAGGAATTAGTTAGGAGTCGGTCGAGTGTAGGTTGACACCCTATGCTTGCTTCCACGCGCCTGCGGGTGGAGCTTCGTCCTTAGGTGACAAATCTTGTTAGGTGAGTTCTCACTGTGCTGATGTCCATCGCGGTGTATCCGTCCAACATTGGCGCCGCTCCCGGGGACAAAAACCTTAGGTAGGTGACCGAGACTAGTCCTTGAGGATAGGGATTCTTTGGCTTGCTAAGAGTCTTGTTTTACATTTAGATAGGATCAGAGGGTGGAAGACTCTCTAGGTCTTAGAGGGAGTCTAGGGAGCGTGTGTCTCGCCTAGATCCTTCCACTTAGGTAGATTTAGGTAGTTTTAGTTGAGTTGTGTTGTAAAGAGTAGAAGTATGAGTGGTAGAAGAGGTGAAAGAGATAGCTTGAGAGTGCGGATAGGCCTGGAAGCAACCAAAACACCATTATGACCATTTCACATGAAGAGTAGGAGTAGAGTAAGTAGGACATCATGATTCAGGATCTAGAGCACTTCATGCATGTATACTTGCTTGTTAGATTCATCCCAAGGTTATAAAAGACGCAAAACTATGTTTGAAAGCTGAAGTGAAGTCTAAACGTTGCTGTGAGTATTTCTGATAGAGCAGCAAAGCTTCAAGAGCATTTTTGTCATGAAAATTTTTAATTTTAATCCAGGAGACATCCTACGCATAGGATGTCTACAAGCGAATTTGGTGGGAATTTTGGAATTTTGAGTTAACCAGTGTGTTCAGAAGGTAGGTTTTACCCTATTTTCACCTGGAAAGTGGAAATTTGAGCATATCTTGACAGGATAAGGACAGATAGACTGAAATTGCCAAACATCCTACCCAAATTGTGCCAAAGCATTATTTTAAGACCAAAACCATAGGATAGCTGCATGAGCATGATTAGCATGATATATTGAGTGTCTGAGAGAGGTTTCATCCCATTTGGGTGAGAAAATTGGGTTCTAAGCAGACTTCAGCACTTTTGACTGAAAAAGGCTAGAACAGCTAAAATTGGGGACTTTTGAAATCCAAACCAAAATCTAAGCATACCACTGGGTTGCTGACATTAAAGGGAAGCTGTGGGTCAAGTCTAGGGTCAAACAGACCAAAAAGACATCCTACACGTAGGATGTCATCTGTGTGATTTTGCACTTCAAATCTAGATTTGAGCATACCAAAGTGATTAGCACCTAGGATGTCATATGTGTGATTTTGCACTTCAAATCTAGATTTGAGCATACCAAAGTGATCAGCACCTTAAAAGAGTGTGTGCTATGAATTTGAGTCCATTCTGAGCAAAAAGCCATGCTACACGTAGAATGCCTAAAGAAAGAAATTGAAGCCAAATACTGACTGTGGGCATATCAAGGTGTTGTATAGCCTGAGGCAAGCCTCCTAGTCAATTTTGGTCCAAATTGGGGGTGATTTGACTGATTAGACCAACAACAAGCTGTTGAAACAGATTACTGATCCATTGACCAGCTTATAGGTGTCCAAATTAGAAAGTAAAAATAGCTGTGAACTCAAGACATCAAGGGAAATCCATAGTGCAAGAATCGAGGCAAAATAGAGCAGGAGACATTCTACGCGTAGGATGTCTACTGGGGCTTAGTAAAGAGAAAATTTGGCTGAGCTTATACAGTGACGTTCCATTTAGCTTAAGGGTTCCAAAACTTCTTTCAAAAGTGAATTTGGACCTTGTTTGACCTTTTGACGGAGCAAAGACAAAATTAAGACTTTTCATGTAACTTGACCAACATCAAAGGTAAGTACAATTTCAGATTAGCAGACCTAATCCAGAACATGAGCAGTGTATAAAATAAAGTAGTGGTTGAGGTTAACTCTCCAATTATATCAATCATTACTAAAATCACCTCTAGCGGTTAGATGCTTTGATTTGATTGCCGAAATAAAACGCTTGTGTACAAGTATATTCAACAGCAAAACAAGAAGTTGTACAGAGACTGATCCTTTTCCAGGTGAGTGTTTGGATTTGTAATAAACTCCGTGGCTAAGTTTGATGAATTTAAGATCAGGAAGATACATTTTTAGAGACCAAAAGGTGGCAGGTGACCAAGGTATCTTAGTGTCCACCGAGGAGAGTGTAAATCAGGCAAGGCTAGATCCCCTAGCACCAATTATTGAGGAGGGTAGTGATACTGACACTTCATCAGAAAAATCCTTCTTCATGATGGGTAGTCAACAGCCAGGAGGTTTCACCTATGACAGACCAATGCCAGGAGGAAGCACCTCCCTAAATCCTTTGAATGATTCCAAGTTCACTGTGATCTTCTTAGAAGGAACAAACTGGAGGGGAGCCTTAGTTTATTCTGACTATCGAGGACGCAAGTGTATTTGTACTGAAAAAAGACCGGCTTAGAGACTGGAGATAATTCAAGTCTGTGATGATGGAGATAGATTCCGAGACGAAAAGGGGAATCACTATCTGATAGTTAGTAACCCTGAAGATTACAACAGATATGGAGATAACGTGGTGAAGGGAAAAATGGTTTCAGAAACTCAAGAACCGGCTCCAAACATTGATTGACCTTGATCTCTTTTTATGTATGATAAGAAAACAACCAGGGTTTCAACTTATAATGAGAATGTGGGAATTTACGAGCATCAGAGCGAGGGAATAGTCTCTTACTTGCGCTGCAAAAAATAATACCCAAACGAGTTAAGCAAAAATAAGGTTCTTTACTTATTCTCTTATGAAATTGCTATGGGGAAGGATATCGTTTTTGTTGATAGGTACGGGCGAGAATACCAACGTATTCTCCCAGAGAAGGTAGAAAAGGCAACAGTTCTAGGAGCATCAACATATGCCCCTGATGAATCGCCAAGAGCCATCTACACCCCTAGCAAGTTGACAAATCCCTTTTCAGAAGAGTATGACGCGACCTCACATTATATCCGCGACTGCAGACATTCAACAACCTAAACGAACCAGCAACTCAACCATTATTGTAGGCATGGCTTCGACAAAGTGGAATATTAGAGCAAGACCAAAACCGAGATGGTTATCAAGTTGCATGAGGGCTAAGGGATTTACAAGAACCACCACTCTATTCAAGGTATCAAGGAGAGAGTAAGCCAAAAACTCAAGGGTTAACAGACCCTGGAAGACCACCCATTGAACGAGTTCGTAGAGATGCAAGAACTGGGATCCCCATTGGGAGAGGAACCAGCCTACTACAGAAGACCAGAGGAGGTATATAGATTGGGACATGGAGATCCAATGATGAGATTTGTAGACCATCATAGAATTAGACCTTCTCAAGTGCAAAAATGGGTAAACAAGAAATACACGGCAAACAGGGATCCTAAAGATCATGTAGCAGCCTTTGTGTGTGTAATCAAAGTGGAAGAGATGTTAGACTTCCCTACCCAATTTGCAGGGTTTGGACTAACCCTAGAGGATGACGCTGCTACTTGGTTTGACTCTGTGGAGCGTAGAGACTTTGAGTCTATGGAGGAGGTCTTTGACGAGTTTATCGAGGAATTCTCACAAAGGGGGATAGATCGTAATACAGTCTCACAAATCCATAAATTCAAACAGAAAGACGAAGAATCTGTGTGAAAGGCAACCCTACGACTAAAAAGATATGTTAAGTTCTGCCTTGTGGAAGAACTGCCAACTGAGTCCATACTTATGCTTATATTTATCCAAGGACTAAGAAATGCAGATCTCCAGATGGACTTACATATAAAGAGGAGCAAGACGTTGAATGAGTTAACTAAGGAGGCTCTTTACTGTTGAGAGAGAAAGAGAGAGCACAGAAATAGAACCCCAAAGTGTGTAGAATACACACATGAGATGATGTATATATAGAGGGGACGTGGGTGCCATATATAGAGAAGCCATATATTGAGTAGCTTCACATATAAGCTCAACACCCTCGCTCAAATAAGGGTCGCTAACTGTGGATGAAAAAACCCTTGGGGGATCAAGGGAAAAATCCACAGCTCTATATACACCCACCGTTATATTATAAAAATCATTGAATATACAAATGTTCACGAGGAGCTACATCACTCCTTTTACAATGAATATTTTATGAGTAGCTACATCACTCCTTTTGCAATGAATGTTTTATGAGGAGTTACATTACTTCTATCCTATCAAATACAATAATGAATACAAAGGTTCAATAAAGAGGTGTAAAGGCTATTGATTAGCTTGTAATCAAAAGTGTCTCCATGAATGTGATGTCTAGCTTGTCATCAATATCGCATCACCAAACATGTCATCAATATGGCATCACCAAACATATCTTCATAAATCTTTTATTGTCACCATGTTTTTCTTCATAAAATCAATTCTTTGATCAATCCTACATAGATCATAGACTCAAAAAAAAACATAGTCATGAAAATTATTAGCATCGTTAGTGAAATAATTATGTTCACAATGCCATAAGAGATGGTTCGCGACGCCACTCTTTTGACGACATATATATGCACGATAACATATGGTACATAAAGTATGAACATAAAAGTACAAGATGTGTGATTACGTGATGCAAATGATATGTGTATATACTACATAAAACAACATTTATCAATGTAGTGATCAATGAATACTATCAAAGTATTAACAAAACATCATCATTGTATCAATAAAAATGAAAAAATCATCATGGTATCAACAAAAAGCATCATGATATCACCGAGAATAACCATGGTATCAACGAAACAACATCATGATATCACCAATAATAACCATGGTATCAACGAAACAACATCATGGTATCACCGAGAATAACCATGGTATCAACGAAACATCATCATGGTATCAACAAAAATCACCATAGAATCAATGAAATATCATCATGGAATCACCGAGAATAACCATGGTATCAACGAAAATCATCATGATCAAAGTATTAACAAAAGATCATCATGGTACCATCAAAATCACTATGGTATCAATGAGAAATTATCAATAAACTGACGTAAACTATATCTCTAAAAGAATAATTATACGAGAATCAATGAATGAGTATATCATATAACAAAAGATCATATACCAACAGTAGCTCGATAGAGTTTGGACGATCATCAACGGCTCGATTGAATCGGAACGTTATGTAACTGGCTTCTGCAGCAAAGTTACGTCAGTAACAAATATATGATTGATGAAGAAAAAATATAAATGAGAAGTTTTCAATTATAAGAAAAATAAAAAGAAAAAAGTAAAATTTTGATTTTCAAACATATTCGCAGTCCGAGACGATAACCCAAAATCGGTGCAGAATTTAGAGAAACTTTCTTCTGCAAAGTTATAGACCACATCGATTCCGATGGCTCGAGCAAATAGTTTCTCATCGATTCCGGTCCCGTGCGTGGGTAGTTTCTGCAAAATCGTTTTCAATTCGCAGAAAAATCAAAAACATAAAACGAAACTTGCTTTTCGGACATGTACGCAGTCTGTGAACGATAACTCAAAATCGGTGCAGAATTTGAAAAAACTTCTTTCTGCAAAGTTGTAGACTACATCAATTCCTGTCAAGAGAAAATTAAAAAACAAAAAGCAAAAGTTTCTTTTCGGGTATGTACGCAATCCGCAAACGATAACTCAAAATTGGTGCAGAATTTGAAAAAACTTCCTTCTGCAAAGTTGTAGACCACATCGATTCCAGTCTCTAACGGGTAGTTTCTGCAAAATTGTTTTCAATTAGCAGAGAAATAAAAAACAAAAAGAAAAAGTTGCTTTTCAGTATGTACGCAGTTCGCGAACGATAACTCAAAATTGGTGCAGAATTTGAAAAAACTTCCTTCTGCAAAATTGTAGACCACATCGATTCCGAATGCTTCATGAAGTAGTTTCTGCAAAATCGTTTTCAATTAGCAGAGAAATAAAAAACAAAAACGTACTGCTCTGATGCCATGTTGAGAGAGAAAGAGAGAGCACAAAAATAGAACCCCAAAGTGTGTAGAATACACACATGAGATGATGTAAATATAGAGGGGACCTGGGTTCCATATATAGAGAAGCCATATATTGAGTATCTTCACATATAAGCTCAACATTTACCTTGTAGACAATTTCGCGGTCTACAAAGAGGGTGAGTTCAAGGATCTCGATGATGATTCATCCTCACAACGAAGTGGAAGCAAGTCTTCTAAGACAGCACCGAAAGGGGAAGTAGTTGTAAACCATGAGCAACTTGTAGAGGAAGTGCTAAAAAAGATTAACTTGTACGCCAAACCCCAATCTAAATAGCCCAAGTGATGTGCTATTGAACAAAAATGGACAAACCATGGGACGGAGGAATGTTATTTTAGCAAGGGATATGTGAGAGAGAGACCTTACGCTCCCCAAGCTCAGGTAGCTTCTCCTCAAGTTGATCGATGTCTAGGTATCAAGCAGGCAACCTACCAGGACCTGTAGGTGTAAAAAGACCACAACGAGTGTTGGGGAAACAACCATTCCTACCAGGATTACGATCGATCGACATAAGGTACACACCAACCGTAACCAAACCAGAAGAGAAGGCTTTGGTGCCTATGTATGCATATTATGAAGATTCCAATGGATATGCTGCAAATCTTGTCTATTATCCACCTGAAGAACCCTCAACACGTGAACCATGGAGCATGATGGGAGATGCAGGACCACCAATAGCTGCGCAGACAGCAAGAGAAGGAAGATATAGCTTGGATGAATGAACATTGTTGTTCATAGCCAACGGAGGCATGGGCGGGCAGAGACATGCATACCAACAACGAGGAGCTCAAGGAGAACCTCAACAGCCTAAAGGACCCTACTACAAGTGTGGCGGAGACCATTGGCTAGGAGACTGTCCTCATGATGAAATCATTAGAGTCAACGCATATTGCATCGAGTGTGGAGTTACTCATTTGATTCCTGATTGCCCTAAGAACCCGAGCAAAGGAGCAAAAACTACCTTGAACATGCTGGAAGCAGTGCCGTCCAGTGGAGGGTTAGAAAACGAGACAATGATACCTATTCAGGTAGTGACGAACGAACCCATAATTGAAGAGCCAAAAACCGATGCCCCAAGTTCAGAAACAAAAAATCCGAGAAGCACTTGGAAAGCTAGAAAGACGCGTATGAGAGCCAGGAAAGAACGAGAGCAAACGACTCTATCCGAAGAGTTAAAAAACACAAAGGATAGATTAGAGCGGTTAGAGTATCTAGTAGCCTAAGCTCACACACTGCGGCAACCATAGCACCCAAGGAAATAGCAGAACCCAAAAGTGCAGGATCATGAGGATCAATACTCGCAGACAAGGTAAATGTGCAGTTAGATGCACTTCTAAAAGCTTAGGAAGCTAGACTCAAAAAGAACCAAACCCAAGAGCAAAGATGGATGACTTATCCATATGCTGAAATAAAAAAACAGAGGTTGGAAATGTGTAGAAAGATGATTGAAACAGCTCAATCTATCATAGAAAACCCACTTGGTAAACCTGCAAATTGGCATGATGAACCAACTCCAACCCCTATCAAACCAACTTTAGAGGAACAAGTAGAAACGAAGGAAAGACTCACGAATGCTTATGAGTCTAGGGGAGAGCCTATCATAGTGCCAAGTGTGATAGATGAGGCAAGTGACAGGATCCAGCCTAAAACATTGGTAAAAATGGGTAAGCATTGTAACGGTCTAGATGATATGTGGAAGAAAATTCGTGAGGCCAGCGAAGCTAACAGGGGAAGTTACCACATGGATAGCACGAGAAAAGAGAAAAATGAGATCTTACCTCATATTGAAGAATTTGAGGCAAGATCACAAATAAACTTTGATATACATTCACAAGGGGGAGACCAAGGATCAATTAGTTCGGGGCACAGCCAACCAGACTCGCTGAAAACTCTACCCTCTTACCTGGCAGAGTATGAATCCAAGTCGGAGGTGAGAGCAATCCCATCTCAAAGACTTTCTTATAAGAGAGTGATGGATTCACAAGGGTTGATTGAGTTATTGTCCACCCCTGTGGCATGCACAATCACATTAGCTGACCTCCTAAGGTTACGACCAAACATGTGGACCACAATAGGCAAATTCCTAGAAAAATTTGGAGTGAAAGACCCCACCTCGAAGCTTCAGGAAGGGATCAGAGAATTGGACAGGCCTCAACTAAACACTAGGCCAGTACCTTTAAACAAGGTTAGAGAGTATTGAGAGGGAGAAGATGGAAACACCACGCTACCAGTAGAATTTCAAGGGGTAGCTTCCAAAGCTATTCTTGACAGTGGAGCAGGAGTTGCTATTGCCACCAAGAAAATCTGGAAAAAATGGGGAAAACCAGCTTTGAGAGCTACCAGAATGAAATTGCAATTGGTAGATGGGTTCATGGAGAAGCCGCTAGGACTCTTAGAAAAAGTGATTGTCACCTCATGCGGAATCGAGTATGAGCATACATTTGCAATAGTCGATTTTGACAAAAAGAACAATTACGAGATCATCTTGGGAAGACCATTCCTGAGACAATTAAAGATGGTCCAGGATTGGGATTACGACCACATATACCTCAGACATGGCGAGACAACAACCAAAATACACCTAAAAGACCATAGTTACAAGGATGTGAACTAGACACCACTGGAAGAGTTTGATTCAGCTACATTGGCAGGATCCGAACTCCCAACATGGTTAGGGAAACAAAAAGAGCTATGGATGTGCAGAGCTTCACATTGTGGGAGCTTAAAAAGAGAGGAATGCGTCTTAGAAAGAGCGATTGAGGAGAAGGATTATATTCCTAGACCTTAACCTGAAGACGACTTAGAACCTCTGGAATGGGAACACATACTGGCAAGATTGGATGTCTGTACCGTTACAAATAGTCCAACAACAAAATTTTGCGATAAGGATGGCTATGATGTGCTACCCTATTACATGGTAAGCATTATACCAGGAGGAGATAAGATGGTAGAACCACCAGAACAAGAAGAGTTTTATAACTCCTCTGAGCATCTGGAGGTAGATAACGATGCAGACGATGAGTGTTCAGACAACTCAAGTGGGCGTGAGGAGAAAACAGAGAATATCAAGTTTTATGATTTTGCCAATGATCACCCTAGACGCCAGGAACTCTATAGGAGAAAACGAGCAGGAAACAAAGCGAGAGAGAACCTGATGCCCAGGATAAAAGATAAAACTCACTATCTAACGCTTGTCAATACAGAGGATTGTGTAAAAGATCAAATATTATAAAGATTCTCAAAAGTTCGAAGGGAAGGAACGTGAGAGGAAATAAGACAAGTACAGAAAGATAAAACAGAAACAAAATCACAAAAAAATCAAAAATCAAAAAAAGAAACAACAAAAGACCTAGAGTCAACCAAACTGGAGCGTAAATAGAAATACCAAGAACTGAAACGGTCTTTATGAGAGGTATGGACTACTGAGGGAGATAGTGATGGTAAGGGGGAATCAGAAAAAGGAAACATGAATAGACCATCAGACTATCGGAAATTCACCATCCAGGACAGAAAAATCATGACACCTCCAGTCAAGGAAAGAACAAACCAGGAATCTTATGATGGGCCGAAAAATGCAAAAAGGATAGACCTCGCTGAACCAGGTGAAAAGCCTCAGCCAGTCTATATAGTAACTGATTTAGAGCCTGAAGAAGAATAACGACTAACACAACTTCTCAGAAGTATAAAGATGTGTTTGCATGGTCGTACAAAGACCTCAAAGGAGTTGATCCATCGATATGTCAACATACAATTCCTTTAAAATCAGATGCCAAACCTAGCAAACAACGTCCTTATACATATAATGACACATTTGATAAACAAATCAAAGAGGAGATTGACACGCTGATGGATGCTGAATTCATCTATGAAATTGAACATACAGATTGGGTGTCACCCATTGTGGTTGTCCCCAAAAAGAATGGAAAACTGCGAGTGTGTGTAAACCTCAAAAAGCTAAATGCAGCCACCATAAGGGACAATTACCCTTGTCGATCACAGAACATGTACTTGAGAGAGTGGCTGGGAAACGGGCTTATTCCTTTCTAGATGGGTTTTTAGGATACAACCAGCTAGAAATTGCAATAGAGGATGAATACAAAACAGTGTTTGCCTCAGAATGGGGAATTTATGTGTATTGAGTTATTCCTTTTGGCTTAACTAATGCTGAGCTACCTTTCAAAGGTTAATGACGCATGCGTTCAAAGAACACCTGAGAATATTATTAGAAATATACATGGACGATCTTTGTGTACACTCTCTTCTACAAGAGGAACATATTGACCATTTGCAAAAGGTATTTGAAAAATGCAGAACATATCGAATCTGGCTTAACTCGGAAAAATGCATTTTTATGGTTAGACAAGGCCCCATCTTAGGACACATTGTCTCAAGAAATGGCATAACCACAGAGCTAGATAAAACCAAGGTCATAGTAGACCTGCCCATGCCTACTAATGCGAAACAAGTGCAATCCTTCATGGGACACTACGGATATTATCAAAGATTCATATATATGTATGTAGTCATCGCACAACCTTTGTATCGTTTATTAGTCAATTTTGATTGGACTGAGGAGTGTGAAACTTCATTCCAAAAGCTGAAGGAAAACCTTGTATCAGCACCTATACTTAAAGCACCGGATTGGGAAAAGATATTCCATGTTCACATTGATGCATCTGCATATGCAGTCGGGAGTATTCTGGCTCAACGGAACAATGGATTTTCCAGTTTGTTATGCAAGCCGACAGTTAAATAGTGTGGAAAAGAACTACACAACCACCAAAAGAGAGGAGTAAGGAATGATTTATGCTGTAAAGAAATTTCGGCATTATTTGCTCGCAAACAAGTTTGTGTTCTTCACAGATCATCAACCTCTTTTGTATCTGGTTACTACACCATGCAATATTGGGAGAATTGTACGTTGGTTTATTATATTGCTAGAGTTTGATTTTCACTGTGGTAGTGAAAAAGGGTAAAACTCATCTACGGGCGGATCATCTTTCAAGGCTACACAATGGGGAAGCTCCTGAAGAAGTAGACGATGACTTACCATATGCTTATCTTTTCAATATTGAAGTGATACCCAAATGGTCTCAGGAAATTGTTAGCATTCTTTCCATAGGAGGTAGGTTTGATAACACGGAAGACAGATCCAAACAGCAAACAATTCGACAAACAAAAAACTTCCAGTTGATTGCAGGACGGCTGTATCATCTAGGATCGGACCAAATTCTAGAACACGCACATGGGCATAACTGGAGGCTATTTTTCAAGCGATAAGACGGCAAAAATTGTCTTAACTGCAGGAATATGGTGGCGTACATTACATATGGATGCTGAAGAGTTTGTAAAGTGTTGTGACGCTTGTCAGCGCACCAAGGTGTCGATAAAGAGAGATGAGATGCCACTACGGCCAATGATGGGAGCAAGGGAATTTGCAAAATGGGGCATTGATTTTGTGGGACCTATGTCACCCCCTTCATATCGCACCCATACCCAATATATCATCGTGGCTACGGACTATCTCACGTAATGGGCAAAAGCCAAGGCAACACAAAAAGCAGATGCACGAACCACTGCACAATTTTTTTACGATACGGTTTACCAATAGAAATTGTTAGTGATCGAGGAACACATTTTCTTAATGAAGTCATTGAATATCTGCTAAAGGAATTCATGGTCATACATAGAAAATCTGCTCCATATCATCCACAGGCAAATGGACAAGCCGAGGCCACAAATAAAACACTATGTACGGTTCTCACTAAAATTGTATCAGACTCAAGAGCATACTAGGATCAACAGCTACACTCAACATTATGGGCATACAGGGTAGCTTACAAAACATCGATAAGAACGACACCGTACAACATGGTGTTTGGTCTAAATGCTATATTACCCATAGAGTTTTTAATCCCAACTCTACGAATAGAGAAACACTTAGAATGGACAGGGCATGAGCTCTCTTCAAGCATAGATGATCTTGAAAAGATAGATGAACTTCACCTGAGAGTCTTAGCTTCGATCTATGCTAAATAGAGAAGACAATAAAAGTTGCGCACGAAAGAGTTCAAAATAGGTGATTATGTACTTGTTTATACCTTGAAGCAACTGTTGAGCTTATATGTGAAGCTACTCAATATATGGCACCCAGGTCCCCTCTATATATACATCATCTCATGTGTGTATTCTACACACTTTGGGGTTCTATTTCTGTGCTCTCTCTTCTCTCTCGACATGGTATCAGAGCAGTACGTTTTTGTTTTCAATTTTTCTCCTGATCAAAAACGATTTTGCAGAAACTATTCATTGGAGGCAGCGGAATCGATGTGGTCTACAACTTTGCAGAAGAAATTTTTTTCAAATTCTGCAATCGTTCGCGGACTGCGTACATACCTGAAAAGCAACTTCCGCTTTTTGTTTTCAATTTTTCTCCTGATTGAGAACGATTTTGCAGAAACTACCCACGAGAAACACCGGAATCAATGTGGCCTACAATTTTGTAGAAGAAAGTTTTTACAAATTCTGCACGGTTTTGAGTAATCGTTCACGGACTCCGTACATGCCTGAAAAGTAACTTTTCTTTTTTATTTTTATTTTTCTACAGATTCAAACGATTTTGTAGAAACTTCTCGCTACAAGCATTAGAATCGATGTGGTCTACAACTTTGCAGAAGAAAGTTTTTTCAAATTCTTCACTGATTTTGAGTTATCGTTCGCAGATTGTGTACATGCCTGAAAAGCAACTTCGATTTTTGTTTCTGATTTTTCTCCTGATTCAAAATGATTTTACAGAAACAGATTTCATAGGAGATTGGAATTGACGTGGTCTATAACGTTGCAGAAGAAAGTTTTTTCAAATTCTCCACCGATTATGAGTTATCGTTAGCGGACTGCGTACATGTTTGAAAAGCAACTTTCGTTCTTTGTTTTTTGACTTTTCTCCTAATTGAAAATGATTTTGCTGAAAATATTTGAATGAGCCATCGGAATCGATATGCTTTACAACTTTGCAGAAGAAATTTTCTCTACATTCTGCACCGATTTTGGGTTATCGTTCTAGGACTGCGAATATGTTTGAAAAGCAAAATTTTACTTTTTGATTTTTCTTTTCCTCATAATTGAAAACTTATCAATTATATTTTTATTTTTTTCTTTATCAATCATATATTTTTTACTAACGTAACTTTGCTTGCAGAAGCCATTTACATATCATTCCGATTCAATCGATCCGTTGATGATTGTCCAAATTCTATCGAGCTACTATTGGTACATGATCTTTTGTTATATGATATACTCGTTCATTGATTCTCGTATAATTATTCTAGAGATATAATTTACGTCGTTTTATTGATAATTTCTCGTTGATACCATAGTGATTTTGATGGTATTATGATGATGTTTTGTTAGTACTTTGGTCATATTGATTTTCGTTGATACCATGATAATATTTCATTGATACCATGGTTATTCCCGGTGATGCCATGATGATATTTCGTTGATACCATGGTTATTCTCGGTGATGCCATGATGATATTTTGTTGATTCTATGGTGATTTTTGTTGATACCGTGATGATGTTTCATTGATACCATGGTTATTCTCGGTGATACCATGATGTTGTTTCGTTGATACCATGGTTATTCTCGGTGATACCATGATGTTTTTTTGTTGATACCATGGTTATTTTTGGTGATATCATGATGTTGTTTCGTTGATACCATGGTTATTCTTGGTGATACCATGATGTTGTTTCGTTGATACAATGATGATGCTTTTCGTTGATACCATGACGATTTATTCATTTGATACAATGATGATATTTTGTTGATACTTTGATGATACTCATTGATATCACTACGTTGATAAATGTCGTTTTATGTAGTATATACTCATGTCTCATGTATCACGTATCATGCATTTGTATTTTTTATGTTCATGCTTTATGTCCACATATGTTGTCGTGCGTATATATGTCGTCAAAAGAGTGGCGTCGCGAACCATCTCTTATGGCATTGTGAACGTAATTATTTCACTAACGATGCTAATAATTTTCATGACTATGTTTTTTGACTCTATGATCTATGTAGGATTGATCAAAGAATTGATTTCATGAAGACAAATTTGGTGACAATAAAAGATTTATGAAGACATGTTTGGTGATGCCATATTGATGACAACATGAAGATATGTTTGGTGATGCGATAGTGATGACAAGCTACATAGCAGATTCATGGAAACACTTCTGACGAGATAATCGATAGCCTTTACACCTCTTTATTGAACCTTTGTATTCATTATTGTATTTGATAGGATAGGAGTAATGTAAATCCTCATAAAACATTCATTGTAAAAAGAGTGATATAGCTCCTCATAAAATATTCATTGTAAAAGGAGTGATGTAGCTCCTCGTGAACATTTGTATATTCAACGATTTTTATAATATAACGGTGGGTGTATATAGAGCTGTGGGTTTTTCCCTTGATCCCCCAAGGGTTTTCTCATCCACAATCAGGGACCCTTATTTGAGCGGGGGTGTTGAGCTTATATGTGAAGCTACTCAATATATGGCTTCACTATATATGACACCCAGGTCCCCTCTATATATACATCATCTCATGTGTGTATTCTACACACTTTGGGGTTCTATTTCTGTGCTCTCTCTTTCTCTCTCAACAACAACATGCCAAGAAGCATAAAAAGCGAGGCATGGGACCCTTTGTGATTAGAGACCTATCACAAAGAGGAGCTGTCAAGCTTGCTACATTAGCAGGTGAAGAAATGCCAAATTGGATTAGTGGGTGTCGATTAAAGAAATATCATTTACCACTAACACACGATATGCTTCAACAAATCCATCAAGAAAAACAATGAATGAAGGAGAAAGGGTACGGGAAGAAGCCCAAGCAGAAGCAAAAGAACGAATTATAAAAAGAAGGCTTCTACGACAACAACAACAATGTGGATCACCGTTGCGAATCAATGCCATTGGACTAACAAATTTTGATGAAGACACAGTGGAGCCAATAATTGCAGTCAAAGTGGGTAGCAATCAGGTTGAATCGATGGCATTGCTTGATTTTGGATCTCAAGCAAATTTGATCTTTTACAGATTATACAAACATCTCAAGACCACAGGTCAACTTCATCCTACTCCACAAGTCCTGGAAAGTAGTACATCACATTCAGTGAAAACATTGGGCTGGAATATATTGCATGTACAAGTACATCAATATATTTACCCACACAAGTTTTATGTGGTCAAGGATGAAAGCACACAACACCCCATGTTGTTGGGACAACCTTGGCAAAAAGAGTATAATGTGCAGATAGATTGGAATGCGAATGCAGTCAAAATTCAGCATGCACAAGAACAACAGGTAATATCCTTTGCTCAGCAACCCCGGAATAATCCGCTAATAGCAATTCAATCACTGGATAAAAAACCAAAAGGAAGGGTGCCACTAAACAAAAAACAAGGAACTGCCAACCATGTTCACTATAGGTATAAGAAGTCACTGACCGCAGTGCAAAGATCAAGGTTACCAACACGAGAAAAACAAGTATGGGTACGGAAGGATAGAAGTGACATGGCAGACAAACCACAACACAACAGAATAAATCAACAGAAGCAGATAGTTCAACAAAAAACCAAGGGAATAAAACAGATATGGATCCCAAAGAAAATTCTCAACAACAACTCAAATACGACTCGCATCTGGATTCCGAAACTGAAGCAACAGTAACTCCCTTCAGCACAAGCAACATCAGAAGGCAGACAACTGCATAAGAAACCGGCAAACCAATTTATGTGGGTGCCAATCAACAACAAAACAATGGCAACCAAGGTAGTAGCAATAAACCCACAAAGACCGGAAAGGCAAAGCTACAAATGGAAAGCAAAAGAGATAAGGTCTACGGCCATTCCGGCTAAGCCAATTCTCTCCAAGGAGACAACCATGGCCATATCGACAGAAGCGGCAAAGCAAACGACTTTTGCAAGAAAGAAAATCAAACAAAGAGCAGTAGAGTTACAGCTTTTACTTGCAAAAAGACAGGAAACCTCGACGGCGAATGCCAATAAGCATCTTGCTTATACCCTTCTCTTGCACAACATTAATTTTTCCACGCATTAGCACATTTTTTTCAACCCGTGCATGGCACATACTCCGAAGCGATACCTTGTCGTCCAGGAGGACTCCGGCTAGGAGGGGGGGAGGCATCCAATGGCAGAAAAAGTAAAAAAGGACATGTTTTTCGACTATTTTTAAGGGTCGTTGTTTGATTGTGAAATTTTTTGGACTAACCCAAGTATATATGCCCTTATACAACATGAATCTACAAGTATATGGGGCCAAGCGCCAAATCAAGCCCCTAGATGTGTGTATATAAGTAAAAATAGTCATTTTTTGGACAAAATACTGGTAAAACGAAGAAATCCGGCCATAAAAATTGGATGTGAGTGTATATAGTGTTTTGCGGTGATGTTTTTGATTTATTATGATTTGTGGGGATTTTTTGGGTTTAATTTGCTATTTTCCTTTTAATTTTGCTAATTTTCGGTAGAAAAACTTCAAAAATACAAAAAGCAGGTGAAAAACGGTCGTAATGAAAAAAACAATATGGGGATGATCAGTGACTATAGGACAACCTATGGTACAGTAGGGGTGCAATTATGAGACTGGAGCGGAAAGCATGTTTTGGCCAGATTTTGACCGAAATGCCAAATTTCTTGTAAAGTGGGCAAATGGAGTCCAAATCAAGAAATTTTTTAGCCTAAACCGTATCTCACAGGAAGTTGGGAGCACATGTCAAATTTCATAAAAAGTGGTCTGGGGACCCCCATTAAAAGAACTTTTCACTTCATTTTAAGCTCATTTCCACTATTGACCTTTAAGAGAGAGCTCCTGCAGCTTCTACGACGCGTACAACTATCTGACGGGCTTCAGACATGAGAGGTAGTCTCACCACCTTGAGCTTTTCGCGCATGTTTGTCGTTTTGTCGCGAAAACTAGCGTAGGTTTCATACATAAAGCGGGCAGTAGAGACCTACAAGTAGAAGTGGCACCCTAGCATAGGAGACCAGTCTTGGATGTCCAAAGGCAGTAGAAAACCATCGGGAAACACCCTAATTCCTAAATCCCCACAAGAGGCCACCAAATGGGAAATCAACTTTTCACTTCATTTTAAGCTCATTTCCACTATTAACCTTTAAGAGAGAGCTCCTGCCACCTAGAGAGAATGGAATCTCCAGCAGCTTCTACGACGCGTACAACTATCTGACGGGCTTCAGACATGAGAGGTAGGCTCACCACCTTGAGCTTTTCACGCATGTTTGTCGTTTTGTCGCGAAAACTAGCGTAGGTTTCATACATAAAGCGGGTAGTAGAGACCTACAAGTAGAAGTGGCACCCTAGCATAGGAGACCAGTCTTGGATGTCCAAAGGCAGTAGAAAACCATCGGGAAACACCCTAATTCCTAAATCCCCGCAAGAGGCCACCAAATGGGAAATCGGCGGAGAGGCACCCAAATGCTACCAAAATTCATGGGTAGGAGCATCTTGACATGCTCGACAAGTCTATATAGCCCATATGACCAAAAGGTGACCTGAAGCGGTGCTAAACTTCAGAAACGGCATTAGACAAACAAAGCGTCAAATAGCTCTCGCGGCCAAACCGCATGTCCGTTTTCCACCAAACTTCACGAGCGGCTTTCCTAGACCATCAACAACCAAGTCCTATGGTGGTATACCACCACAAGTCATCGAAGACATGTAAACGCAACCACGGGTGCTTCTAGAGTGACAAATTGCCAAATGGAGCTCCAGTGAAGCCAAAATCGAGAAAATCCATACGGCAAGGATCCCCAGGGGATCGGGAAGCTATGGAGACCAACATAAAGAAATCTCATCAACGAAAAGCACTCCGAAAGTCAGAAGACGGCTTGGAGGCTATGAAATCCACACAGGGAGTTATTTTCTATCTATTTGACTTTTTTGTTGAAATTAGGCTTAAAAGGGACTCAAGGGGACTAAGGGCAGGCACCAGCAGTAGTTTCCATAAAAATTTCATCAGGAGACATCCTACATGTAGGATGTCTCAAGGCCATTTCTGGGCACAAAACCCAACATTTTTCATTGCACAAAGTTTTTGAATAGCCTTTACATGTTAGCCACCAAGTTTCATCACATTTGGACCAAAATTAACCTCATATGCATGAAAAAACGCAAAGTCAGGGCATAGAGGCAATAAGGGGCCATAGACCTACCAAAACTTGTCCAAATCACATGAAACTTGCACAATACATTCATGAGCATATTGCCAACCAATCTGTGTGGTCACCTACAAAAAATGATGAAGTAGACATCCTACGCGTAGGATGTCTATTGGACATTTTTGGCCTACAGAGAGTGTTTGGTCATATGGGCTATGAGCGTAAAGCCTGAATCTGCCCAAACATGCACTTTTTGATGTCCAAACCCAATTCCAATCACATAGCCATGTTGCATAGGCCAAGGACCACTAGCCTACCAAGTTTCACCACAAACTGATGAAAAAGACATCCTACATGTAGGATGTCTAAATGATAAATTTTTCCCAGAATTGTAATGTGCATGTACTGTGAGCACATGCACAGTTTCCCAAGTTCCTTTTAAGTTTTATTTTCAATTTTCAAGTCATTTGGATAGTTAAAACTCAGTTTCTCAGCTGATATGGAAAAAACGCTAACTTCGGACTATTGAGTGCAACAGGATCTATGGCAGCCGCAAAGTCACCGGCAAAGAAGAAGAGGATGACCATAAAAGATTATTTGGAAGAAGTAGAGCCCTTTGTCATCCTAGAAGGAACTCTAAAGCCAACCAGCACGTGGATTCAAGAGGATTTCCTAGAGTCAAATGATCTGAAGATATACCAAGGCATGTTCAAAGACACGGAAGGTAATGTAATAGAGCTACCCATGCTACCACGGGAGCTGAATGAGTTTGTCAGAAGCAAGATGGCAGAGTACCTGGAGAAGATAGATCTCCACAATTATTTTGAAGCTGTGCTAGCCGGAATTGATATAAAAAGAGTATGGGAATTTGTGACTACAATCAAAGAAGATGGAGTAGCAAGAGTTACGGATCTGTAGGGAAAGCCAGACATGGTGATTGTAATCACAAAGAAAGTAGTGGTAGTTGCACTAGACCTCTCCAACAAAGGGGATGGTGTAACCAAAAGAAGAGATGAAGTAAAGGTGTACAAAGAAAAGAAAGGCAACTACACCTTTGAAGACATTGCCAACCCTAAAGTGGCAATCATGAGCCAGCTTTATAATCAGTATTTCCATATGTGTACAAAGCGGCCACAAAAGTACAGAATGCCGCCTGGAGCAATTGCTACAACCTTCACCTAGGCAATGTAGAAGAGCAAGCCGAAGGTGATCAAATATGCAGCCTATATACATGAAAATCTGGTGAAGATGGGCAACAAGAACCCCACCTACATTGTGTCAGGCGATCTTATCACGAAAGTGGTTTATCGGGCAGTGCACGCCAAGGAAGATGGCCTGACCCTCCATCACAAAATGACTGGCTAAGGCTCAAGGAAGATACGGAAGAGGAATAGCCCAAAGCACCAAGGGTTGCCACAATGTTGAAACACCGCCTAGAGACCGTGCAAGAAGAGCAGCCAGAGTTGAAGAAAGGGAAGAAGGAGAGTGTCCAAGTGCTGGTTAAAGAAACAAAATCACAGAAGGCGGCATGGCTAGAGCGGTTAATGGAAAGTTTCAGAGCCGAAAGAGCCCTCAAGGGATATTTGAGCGAGCTATGGAATCCGTCACTAAAAGCAATGTCAGGATCATCCCGAAGGGTGCACAGAGACAGATTTGAAGATTATATTAAGAATTTTAAGAGTCTGGATGCCACGGAAGAAAATATCCCACATGTACCATTTACAGAAGCAGAAGTGGAGGAAGTCCGATGGCAACTGCTAGAAGATCAGGAAGGCCAAGAGAGAGAGAGAAAGACAAAGGTAGATAGGGATTTCAAGAAAAAGCCAGTAACTCCACCTTCCAGCCCGGAGTCCAGCCCACCGCCATCACCGCCTCCTCGTAGCCCTCCACAACCTCAACACAAGGAGGACCTAGACAAATCTGAAGATCAAGAAGATTCAAGGCAATAACAGAGCCAAGAGCAAGAGAAAAAAGAAGAAGCTAAACCCAAAGGTGAGCAGCCAGAGCCAAATGAAGCAAGGTATAACATGTTTCTAGATCTACTAGCTGCTGGATATTCAAAAGAAGAGGCAGCCACAGTCGCAATTGACTTGGCAAGCACAGGGCCCAAAGAGCAGATGCAGAGCCTTTGGCGGTTAGTGGAGCTAAAAGAGATGACCACTGATACAATGGACTTGCACCCACCCATCAATGATTGGGATGTGGTGATGACCAAGCTAACCAGGCTAAGGGCACAATCATTGGCCACAGAAAGTGAAATGGCTAATCTCAAATCCACTGAAGTGTAAATCAAGTCGGAATTTGACACTTTACAAAAACAAAGACAAAGGAATATAGAGAGAGAAGCAGAGCTGCCTTCCGGTCTGGCAAAGGCATTGCAAAGATGCCAGGAGATGGAAAGAGAAAATCAGGAAGTAGCTTAAAGACTGCAAGGAGCCAAAGAAGAATACAGAAAACTCAGCAAGACATTGACAGATGCAGAAAGGGAAAGAGACAACCTAACCCTACAACTTGTTGAAGAGTCTAAGGAAGTGGAGGCCATGCAGAATGCCAAAGAAAAGGCAGAAATAGAGCAGGAGGCTAGCCAGGATGAGGTCATTGAGCTCAAAGACCAGCTTAAAGTTAAAGATCAAACCATCAAATGGCTAAGAGCATCTCCTGCCATAGTCAGAGCTACTAGCTCGACTCACACCACTTCAGAGAGTCAGATTTATGAAGAACAAATGAAAGAGCTCCAGAAGGAGTTGACCTTAGAGAAGAAACAAAGG
The DNA here is from genome assembly GCF_014529385.1 of Adiantum capillus-veneris. Taxonomy (NCBI): domain Eukaryota; kingdom Viridiplantae; phylum Streptophyta; class Polypodiopsida; order Polypodiales; family Pteridaceae; genus Adiantum; species Adiantum capillus-veneris. Next base: position 102,466,219 of record NC_140946.1, read on the forward strand.
CTGATGATGGACAAGGGGTCAGTGGTCATGCAAACCTGCATGGAAGAAGAGCACAAGGCAATGCAAGATGAGCTAGAAACCATCAAGAGAAAGCTCGGGGAGGCAGAGAAGATAAATGCCGATTTGAACGACCTCCTTGTGAATATGGGAGAGCAAGCTGAAGCAGAAAAACAGACATTCCAAAAGCAATTAGAAGAGCTAAGAGGCCAGCAGGCAGAAGAGCAGTTAAGCACAGGGCCAATAGCCATGGAAGGAATAGATTTAGAGAATGTGGCAGATCCTGTGGACACACCCATGCAAGAGGAAATACTTGAAAGACCCTCTCAAGAGCAACAAGATCTGACACAAGAAGAAGAAGAGAAGCTGCAAAAGGCCATTGAAGTGGAAATCAGAGAAATGGCCAAAGAAGACTTGTAATGGAAGCAGACAGTTTTAAATCGATGACCATTCAGAAGATAGATGCCAGCAACCTTCGGCGTGTATTGCTACATCCCTCTCTCCCATATCCTTTGCTAAAGTACGAAGCCGCCACGATCAACAAAAGAATCAGAGAAGAGCCAACAGTTCCACTGTACACATCAGACATCTCCAAGGCTGAAGGGGTAAAGTTGATAGTCCACTCTCAACCCAGGTGGAGAAAGGCATGGCTAAAAAAGTATCCACAGTATCTAATCCATCTGGTAGAGGCACCTAAAGTCATCAAAGATAACCTAAGTTTCTGCCCTCTACCAAGGATGCGGACGTGGAAGGCCCATGAGCTACTGCAAAGAAGCCAACCTACTTGGCTAAACTATCGGAAGCTGCCATGCTTGAAGGTAGGCGAGAGAATAAGTGTTCAATACATGGTGAAAACCATAATGGGCGCCATCAAATTGTTTCACTGGCTCGCTTGACCTATCTTGTATTATGACAAGGAAGATTTGCAAAACCCTTTTGGCAGTCTTCGAGACATTCAAACTAGGTCAGGCGACAGACAATATCTTCTTCTTTCAAGATACATACAGATGTGTATATGGTCTATCTGGTCAGCCTTCCAAGGAGGTGATACATGAATTGTATCAAAGGATCATTTTTTTGCCATGATATCACCTCCAGGCCTTTGAAGAATCTTTCTACACTGGCTTCTTCACCATCAGCACAGACATATTTGGCCCAACACTATTGGCTCAACATGCAAGATATGAGTCACTGCTCAAGATGAGAGAAAGTCTAAGATGAAGCAGCTCGACAGCCATGTCGGGGACGACATGAGCAAGGAGGGGGGGAGTGTTAGAAGCTGGACACACCCTACGGAAAATGACTGCTCATCAGATTATTATTTTTGTAATTATTCATTTATTGAGAAAACGCAACATTTCACCTTTGTAAATATTGGGGCTAACAGAAGTTTCCAGATTGTATCCCAGTTTTGATATTTAGATTGAGTAGATGGTTAAAATAGAACATTAGGGTTTAAGAATTGTAAGGTATTTATACCACTTTTTACCTTAATGAAAAAACCTTTTGTCATTTTAAAAAGTTTGAAGTCTGTGAGTGAGCGTACTGTGTACGAGAGAGAGTGAGAGCTTCATCTTGACGCTACGCGTGCACCGGTATTCGGAATCGAGTGCGAAGAAGTGCACCGTGTTGCCCCCGAGGAGAGCTACGCGCCAATACCTACATTGCACGCGTACGGTCCGGTTTTGCGAGCTCCATCTACGAGATTCATCTGGTGATTCGGTGAGCATACGTTCTCCGATTTTTCATTGCAGCATATCCACGTGTTCGCATTGAGTAGAGCTACGCATTGGGCACTTTAGATTTCGAGAACGAAGACCTGCAAATTTCGGCCAGACATCCTATATGATTTTGCACTGGGTGTTTTGGGTTGGGGTTTTGGTTCTTAGACCTTAGGGAGAGCGACCTATTGGTGTTAGTAGGGTCTCCTCCAAGTTCTATGGTGTTTCGAGATTGTTTGATGGGTATTTGACTCTAGAAAGCGTTGTAGGAAGTTTCCTCTTATGCACTCTTGAAGGCTGTAGCTTAGACATTGGGTAGAGACCTCTGTAGGAATTAGTTAGGAGTTGGTCGAGTGTAGGTTGACACCCTATGCTTGCTTCCACGCGCCTACGGGTCAAGCTTCGTCCTTAGCTGACAAATCTTGTTAGGTGAGTTCTCGTTGTGCTAACGTCCGTCGTGGCGTATCCGTCCAATACCATGTCATTACTAGAATTCATTGCACTTTGCTCTTGAGAATTCACAAGACTTGGAGACAAGTAGTGACACAAAAAGACTTCATCTATTGAATTTTCTTTCTGCAAAAGAGAAAGCTCGGCTGTACATATAAGAAGTGTAGATGGTATACTTTTTTCACCAAGCAAAAGCACACGTTTACCATTGTCCATGAAAGATAAGGAGTTGTGTTCATAACTAGTGTGCAATGTGTTTTCTAAACCATGCAGTCACTCCCGTCCTAAAACTACATCAGCACGATCCATGTTCATAACTTGGAAGTCAAGGGTCATCGTATGATATTGAACAATAAGCTCAGCCCCTTGAACTACCGTGTCCCATTTTATCATTACCAGACATCTGCTCCACCACATACTTGTGAGAGCAGAAAGTCTGTGTAAGCTTCAATTTCTTGACTAGCTTATACTTCAAGAAGTTATGAGCTGCACCATCATCCACTAAAATATGAACACGTTGCCCGTTAATAGTGCTATGCATGTGAATCAAATCATGGGGGCCAAAGGTGGGCTGCCACATTTAAGCAGGCACACAACACTTGTGGTTTTCTTCCATATGAAGAACCTCTACAGCACAATATGTAGGAGATGAATCTAATGTGAGGCGTGGCACCCCGTGCATGGCCTTTTATTTGCCTTGCAAAAGAGGACAATATTTTTTGTTATGTTGGTCCAAAAGACATCTAAAACATAAATTGTGTTTCTTTTCACGCTTAAAATTAGCAGTGTTGAGACACTGCTAATTGTGTTTCTTTTCACGCTTAAAATTAGCAGTGTTGAGACACTGCATGTGGAGTATCTCATGAGTGCTTAGGCTTCTTAGCCTCTTGTGGGCGTGGAGAGGTAGATTGTCTCTTATTCCTCTTGGAACATGTGGAAGATCTACCTCACCATTGGGTCTTAGCCACATTTCTCTTAGCAAAAGTATTCTTAGAGTAGGGAACATTTGCTTTCCTCTCTTGATCATCATCACATCTTTGGGCATGACTGATGGCTTCTTCCAAAGTTTTTGGATGTTGGATCTTGACATGAAGATGATAGTCTTTGTCAAGGCCCCTTTTAAAACCCGGTATCTTTTGTAATTCATCTAGACCTTCTAGTTTTAGTATGATTATCCGACTTCGAAAGGTACTTGATAGCGGGAAAAAGAGCAGTGCAATCGGGTGGCCTCTCTACTCATGCACACTCCACAAACCACACCTCATGCAAACAAGCAAAGAACAAAACAAAGGGGGCACCACCCTAAATTAAGAGGTTTAGGGACCTCACACGTAGTGCACATAGGCAAGTGAGACTTCTGGCATTATGATGGCATCAAAACATATGGCAAAACACATAGAAACGAAGCTTAGGGACCTTATGTAGCATATATATACACAAGAAATCAGCTTAACAATATAACGGCATTTGATCATACATAACAAGGATATAGAGAAGCAAGCCAAGGATGGCATAATCCCTTGTCAAAAACAATCAACCCAGCAAGTAGGTATGATCCTACTAGCAACACATCAATACCTTAGAGAATGATGGCGAGGATGGTGGCCATGGAGCATGAGAGAAGACTCCTTATTTAGGTTTTAAGGCTAGTAATGTAGCATACTAGAGGGAGAGAGAGTAGAGCTCCATCCATAGCTCCTCGTTGTGAGCAATGTCGCCATAGCTTCGTTGCTTGGTGAAGTGGGTGAAGTGTTGTTTTTGAGTGAGAGAAGGCCTCCTTATATGGGTTTCTGAGAGGGTTTAGGATTAGGGATAAACATGCTTAAATCCGCTGATTGGGGTTACTTTTTGCTTAGGGTGGTCAACAGATTGAGGTCACCTGATATGTCACCATCAAGATATTCTCTAGAGTGATGTGAGAGGAGAGGGTAAATGCTGATTTTTCTGATTGTGACACATGGGGATAAGGCCTTGACCAGCATTTAAGAGCAGGTTAGGTGGCTGTTGAAATTGGAGGTTCTGCACATGGCAGCTGGGTCCTCCTGAATATCAAGTTCTCAAAAAATCCTCAACCATGGCTTGTTTTGACATGTGTTCTTTGAAAAAATCAGCATGTCTCTTTTCAACTCAAAAGTCTCTATCCCTGTTGACTCACCTTTACCATAAGATTTTCCCCTTTTCTCCTCCTGTAACTGCATTGTTGATGCCCAATCACTGCTTCTAGTAACAGTGAACTGTTACCTACCAAATACTTATGGTGCAGTAAAAAATATTTACCATGGGTAAAAAACGTTACTGTAGGTAAAAAGTGATTTGTATTTACCATGTAGGTGAAAAATATTTACTGTAGGTAAAAAATATTTACTGTCGGTAAAAAAGTGAAGACGGAGTATGCTGTGCTGTGAGTCCACACGAACATCCTCGTGTAAATTTCACTAGAAATTCACACCTAGAATAGGCTATTCTGTAAGATATAGGTTGTAGGCATGCATAAGAGCTCATTCGCACGTATCTTCTGTCCATGGCACTTTTTACTCTTTGGTGCTTGTGAAGTAGATTTTTCTTCTCTTTCGAGATCCCTTGGACTAGAGTATCCTCATCTCCCCAACAACTGACTGTGCCTTTATTGCATCTTTAGAAGGGGTCCTAAAAACCATGCATCATATAGCCCTCCCCCTTAAGCTAGAGGTATTTGATGCCTCTAGCTGTAGGTTGTGCTACAATAGGGTTCTCTTGAATACTTACCCACCTGGTACCAATTGAATTTGCCATGTTAGTGCTTTCTTGGCTGATGCACCCTGTTTAGTCCTTTCTGATGAATAATTGTATCCATCCATGACTAACAACTGGTCTCCTAGACCCTTGAAAGCCATACCCCATCCATTGTCAATATCCGCTTTCACTGGTAGCATTCTCTTTTTTTCCTTTTTTTAGAGAGAATTATATAACATAGAGCTATAGACTGCATAAGAAAAATGATAGTATAGTGGCTATATAGATAGGATAGAGATAGAGAAAAAAGCATCTGCTACTACATCACCCTCCAGGGTCAAATGGAAAGCTCAAAGCTCCTCCACGCATGGTGTAGAATCCACCTGGATCAAAAGTAAATCATTGCTCATTGCCATCAACCTGTAAAACATGTATATCCAAGCCTTCCTTTGCACTTGTAGGCCAATAGACAGGCCACCTTTCCAGCTCTTTATAGCACGGAGATTCGTCACCCTACATCCATAATCCTTCGTGTCCACTATAAGCATACTTGCCATCACTTGAGAAATCGTAAGCCGCTATCCTACCATCTGCTGCAGAACCCTCCATGGTATAGTCCACTTCAAAAAAACCTCGCCATTGACACAAAAATATATGTAAAGCAACCTCCAATAACACATGTATCCATAGCATCACATAACATAGCAAGACCTTGCCATTTGCCTCCACTTGCTGCATAGCCAAGCAAACTTGATCACTTTTCAAACCTGTATCCACACCCTCTGTAAATGTCTCCACAACCATCTCTTTATACTCAGAAACATGACCTACTAGAGCTTCAACCTGTGCAAATACCTCATCACCAACAAGGTTGATGGCACCTTCCTTTAATTTGATATGGTGTTGGGTTACCGTCACTCCTTTAATGTGCTTGTAATCAGTTATAAAGAGGCCAGCATGCTTCTTTAGTACCTGCAAATAGGGTTCTCTCTCTTCTTCTAGTAGGTCCTTAGCTAGCATCTCCTCTAAGCCTGTGGCTTCTTCCTTGTTTAGAGAGTCTTGACCACCTTCTCCTTCTGGGTTTTGCAGTATTATACCCATGACTTCCAAAGAGCTAGCATCCTCCTCAGATGACTCCTCCTCAGATGAAGAGCAGCTGCTTGTGCTCCATTCATCCATAGAAGTCTCCATCTCTAGGTCTTGTTGTCTACTCTGCTTCATGTCATACACAATTTTTTGTTGCTTGCCACTTACCTTATGATTTGGTCGCAACTCAAGGGAACCTGTCTCCCAATCTTGCCTAGCTTTCATAGCCATAAGCCAAGGACTTCCAAGGATGAGCGGATAGCCATCCCCCTTAGTTGGGATCACATAAGCATCAATTGAGATTGCAACACCAAAAGCTGAAACCTTCACTCCATTAACCTTTCCCACACAAGCCACCCTTACATTATTTGCCATCTTAGATTGTAAGGAAGTTTGCTCGTTTACTTCCAAACCCAACCTGTGCATTAATTTCTCTGTCATAACACAAATCTCGGCTCCACCATCTACGTACACATTGGAGACTCGCTGACTCTTAATCTCTGCATCAATGGCTGGCACGATATCCTTCATGCCTCTTGCACTAATAGACCCAACTGAATTTGCCTTAGCCCTCCTGGTGCTGACCATCTTAGACCAGGTTCTACGCATCTTTGGGGAAAGGTGGAGGAGTTGCTGCCATGAAATCTTTGGTCCTTGCTTACTCACATCTGCTACTAGGTCGTAAGGTATGGATCCTACCCCAAGTGGAAAGTCTTCTACTCCTATGTGCCTCCTTGACCTAATCTTCCTTTTCTTGTCTCCTATCACTTGGGAGGAACCCTCATTCCCTTTACCCGGCTCTGAAGCTTCCATTTCATCAGTTCTTTTTCTCCTAACTCTCTTTATTGGCATGGCAACAGCTTCCTCCATTTTTTTCTTTCCCTTTATCCTTACCATTGTCAAGACTTATGACAGAGACAGCCCTGTCCTCCCCTCCCGATGGTAGTGGAGGGATATTTGCTCGTTCATTTCCTGGCTGGGGAGCCCTTACACCTTGAACCAGATTGATGGACAGGCTCTCTAGTTGATTGGTGATTTGTTGAAGTAATTGTTGTTGAGAGGACTCTTGGTCTGTTGCTCATGTCCATGCTACTACCCTTGCCGTAGGTTGAGCCAGCGGTGGAGGCTCCATTCCCCCTTGTAGTTGAGCTTGGAATTTTAACTTCCTATCCTTCTCCTTTGCATAAGTCATAGCTTTATCAAAGGTATCTGGGAATTTACCTTTTACCTTTTGTCGAAGGATGGGGTAAAGCCCTGCCAGGAAACAGTCCTTCTTTAGGCATTCTGGCGCCCTTTCTCCTTCACCTAGTGATGCACACCATTTCTCCCACAGGTTGGAAAACTTTCCTTCATAGCTTCTATAGTCATTGGGTGATGTTTGGCATAGCTCTAAGAGCTGTCTCCATATCTCCTCTGGAGGCTCATGGCGACGAAATTCTTCGATGAAGGCCATCTTTAAGGACTCCCAGTCTCTTCTTTCTTCAGGTGCCAAAGTTTGATACCATAATTTTGCACCTTCCCTCAAGACCAAAGGAAATGCCCTTAACTTAGTAGCTTCGTCATCCCTTCCCGATATCAGAAAGGCCATTTCCAAATTATCCAAAAAGTCTGGAGCAACCTCCCCATGCTTACCATAAAAATTAGGGAAGGCCATAAGTGAGAGAGTAAACAATTACACAAACAGCTCCAATTTATTTTAACATAGAGTATGGTAATTACAATTTGGAGCTTTAGCACAACTTAGCTCAAAATAGGATGAAGATCGACACATCAAAGGAATGGTAATAGTCTAGTAAGGGTAGAATGACAGGATGAGGAGAGCGCAAGATTTCCCCAAGTCTCTCGGCTCCAAACAACAGGGCTATTCTTTGCTGATAAAAGATTTTTCTATCAATACAAATATTCACACGGATATGATGCACAAAATGGAAAGGAAACATGCGGGGATCATCATTCTCATTATTGGCATCCATACTTACACACAAAAGCCTAGCTTAGTTGCACCACCTTGGGACCAATGAGCCTGATCAGTCACAGAAGGTCAGCACCTCGGATCACTTCGACTCTTCCTGATGCATCTGTGAAGACGTAAGGCGTGATGGAAACACTTTGTACAATGCTGAGCCTTTTAGCAAGCAACAATTGGATGCTATTACCATAATGAGCATGACAAATGAAAGTGACACCATTAATGTGTAGCACATCATGAACTAAGATAGTTTCCTTAGATTGAGATAACTTCTTGAAAATTAGCAGCAAAGGTAGGGCAGGGAGGATTTTCACCCGGTCTCCAAAGCACTTTGGACAATATCCAAAGTGATCTTCACGCGGACAGGAGGCTGGCTTGGGATTGGTGGTGTCTAGATTCACAAAGTGCACTGGGAGTACTCGCAGACGGACAGCAATCTTGTAGGCAAGCCTTCGCCTCTTTGCTTCAGGAGGATTTAGGGGTGAGAGTCGTGGTTTCAAGTTGGAGGTTGAAGTTGGTTGCTCACTAGCCTTTTTCTTGCCTGTAGTGGTCATGTAATCCCTTACCAATGAGATTAAGCCAAATGTTACCTTACGCTTGAGCACGCGCTGCGGCCTTAGGCCACTTAGGTGTAGAGGTTATTTTCCTCCTCTTAGTCGGCTCCTCAGGAAAGAGAGGTCTGGTGATGCTTTCTCTTCCCTTAATGTGTGTCACAATATCTTCGTGTATGTTGATGTAGAATATTTCAAGCTCGTGTGCGTTGGAGGTTTCTGGAGCACTGATAGGTTGAGAGGAGAGGTATATCAAGCTCTTCTTCTCACTCTCCTTCGTTGGCGACGATCACGAACAAGGCATGTAGAAGAACTTACTTCTTGAATTTCAATGACACTGCAACTTGGTAACAAGACCTCGATGAAAGCTTTTAAGGCCTCTAAATCCTCCTCCTCTTCTGTTCTCCAATTTGCAAACGCCTCATGCCATTCGTCCATGTTGTAGATTGCACATCTTCATTGCTTGTGGACTGAAGGTCTGTGTAGCCCTCCTCAGTGGGCACACCAAAATGATAGCGGGAAAAAGAGCAGTGCAATCGGGTAGCCTCTATACTCTTGCACACTCCACAAACCACGCCTCATGCAAACAAGCAAAGAACAAAACAAAGGGGGCACCACCCTAAATTAAGAGATTTAGGGACCTCACACGTAGTGCACATAGGCAAGTGAGACTTCTGGCATTATGATGGCATCAAAACATATGGCAAAACACATAGAAACGAAGCTTAGGGACCTTATGTAGCATATATATACACAAGAAATCAGCTTAACAATATAACGGCATTTGATCATACATAACAAGGATATAGAGAAGCAAGCCAAGGATGGCATAATCCCTTGTCAAAAACAATCAACCCAGCAAGTAGGTATGATCCTACTAGCAACACATCAATACCTTAGAGAATGATGGCGAGGATGGTGGCCATGGAGCATGAGAGAAGACTCCTTATTTAGGTTTTAAGGCTAGTAATGTAGCATACTAGAGGGAGAGAGAGTAGAGCTCCATCCATAGCTCCTCGTTGTGAGCAATGTCGCCATAGCTTCGTTGCTTGGTGAAGTGGGTGAAGTGTTGTTTTTGAGTGAGAGAAGGCCTCCTTATATGGGTTTCTGAGAGGGTTTAGGATTAGGGATAAACATGCTTAAATCCGCTGATTGGGGTTACTTTTTGCTTAGGGTGGTCAACAGATTGAGGTCACCTGATATGTCACCATCAAGATATTCTCTAGAGTGATGTGAGAGGAGAGGATAAATGCTGGTTTTTCTGATTGTGACACATGGGGATAAGGCCTTGACCAGCATTTAAGAGCAGGTTAGGTGGCTGTTGAAACTGGAGGTTCTGCACATGTCAGGGGGGGACCTGCGGGGGGAGGTGGCAGCTGGGTCCTCTTGAATATCAAATTCTCAAAAACTCCTCAACCATGGCTTCTTTTGACATGTGTTCTTTGAAAAAATCAGCATGTCTCTTTTCAACTCAAAAGTCTCTATCCCTGTTGACTCACCTTTACCATAAGATTTTCCCCTTTTCTCCTCCTGTAACTGCATTGTTGATGCCCAATCACTGCTTCTAGTAACAGTGAACTGTTACCTACCAAATACTTATGGTGCACTAAAAAATATTTACCATGCGTAAAAAAAGTTACTGTAGGTAAAAAGTGATTTGTATTTACCATGTAGGTGAAAAATATTTACTATAGGTAAAAAATATTTACTGTCGGTAAAAAAGTGAAAACGGAGTATGCTGTGCTGTGAGTCCACACGAACATCCTCGTGTAAATTTCACTAGAAATTCACACCTAGAATAGGCTATTCTGTAAGATATAGGTTGTAGGCATGAATAAGAGCTCATTCGCACGTATCTTCTGTCCATGGCACTTTTTACTCTTTGGTGCTTGTGAAGTAGATTTTTCTTCTCTTTCGAGATCCCTTGGACTAGAGTATCCTCATCTCCCCAACAATTGACTGTGCCTTTATTGCATCTTCAGAAGGGGTCCTAAAAACCATGCATCATATAGCCCTCCCCCTTAAGCTAGAGGTATTTGATGCCTCTAGCTGTAGGTTGTGCTACAATAGGGTTCTCTTGAATACTTACCCACCTGGTACCAATTGAATTTGCCATGTTAGTGCTTTCTTGGCTGATGCACCCTGTTTAGTCCTTTCTGATGAATAATTGTATCCATCCATGACTAACAACTGGTCTCCTAGACCCTTGAAAGCCATACCCCATCCATTGTCAATATCCGCTTTCACTGGTAGCATTCTCTTTTTTTCCTTTTTTTAGAGAGAATTATATAACATAGAGCTATAGACTGCATAAGAAAAATGATAGTATAGTGGCTATATAGATAGGATAGAGATAGAGAAAAAAGCATCTGCTACTGCATCACCCTCCAGGGTCAAATGGAAAGCTCAAAGCTCCCCCACGCATGGTGTAGAATCCACCTGGATCAAAAGTAAAGCATTTCTCATTGCCATCAACCTGTAAAACATGTATATCCAAGCCTTAAGGAATGCATTGCTACCTTTTGCATCTTCTGCAGAACTTGTCTCTTGGACTCCTTGAGTTGTGCGAGCTTGGTTCCCTTGAGTCGTGCCACTTGTGGATCCTTGAGCCATTTGTGAATTCATAAATTTCACAAGTAACTCCGTAAGATTGGTAACATTTGCATTGAGTGAAGAGAGGTTGCTTTCAATTATGCTTTGGTGATAATCCAAAGTCTTGAAAGCAGCCATGTATACAAGCCCATGATCTCCTACATCATCATCGTCATGCATATTAGTGTCAGCAGCACCCATGGTGCCCTGATTTTGATCTACGTGCTCAAAATCAAAAGTGTGTGTTGGTGGGATATCCTCACTGGCCATAGTAAACAAAAATAATTGTTTCCCCAATCCTTGCTGAGCTGTACTTGTCGCATGAAAGGTCTTCCCAAGATGATTTCATAATTGAGTTTCTTTCTAATGTCCACTATTGCAAAACTATGTTGATAATCAATTCCACAGAAACTAGCTATCACTTTTTCAAGTAGTCTTAAGGGTTTTTGATGTGTCCATCAGCCAATTGCAATTTCATTTGAGTTTAGGATTTTTTTTTGTGTTCATCAGCCAATTGCGATTTCATTCGAGTTTGACTAATGGGGCTAGTTTTTCCATGATTCGCGTACTGCTTTTGTGGCTATGGCTATGCCTACCCCACTATCCAATATTGCCATGGTTTCTACATCATTATATCTCACTGGAAGGGTTGTGTTTCCTTCTTCCCCTTAGAAGTATTCTCCAACTTTGCTCATTGGAATGACCCTAATCTCTTTGTTATCCACTTCGTGTTTCAAATTTTCCAAATTTTTCACAATTAGCCCCGTTATCCCCACCTTCTCTAGAGTTTTCTATAGATCATTCCATAAATATGATCTGATTTTTAACAATTCTCCAAAAGTAAGAGTGAATTGGATGGGTGTAGACATGATTGAATAGATGTTGTCTACCTCTAGGGTCTGTTCTGCTCTTTTTATATGAGTGGTTTTACAAACTATGGATTTGTCTTTGTTACCTCCCAAGTAAGAGGGTAGTGTTTTCGAAGTCTTTGGTTTAGAAATTCCTGAAGCTTTAGAACCGCAATCCCGATGCAAGGATTGTACATCCATGTCCATGTCAAGAGGTAGATTGTTTAATGAAAGTTCCGCTATAGGAGCTGATTTCAAAGTTAGGCTCCCATAATAAATCTCTCTTACTTTTTCCCATAAAAATCTTGGCTAGTCTTCTTCTACAAACAAAATTACCTTTAAGTAATCTTCACTGTCAGACGCTATGAGTTCTCGCTCTTTAATTTCAAGGTGGGGTTCTACCACGACTTCGGATTTCTCTTTATTGGTTCCTACCACAAGCTCCTTAGGTTTTGTTATACTCTCGAGCTTGGGTTTTTGTTTTTCTAGCATCTCTTGAGTAATTCCTACCAGATTTTGATAAGCTTCAAGCTTAGTTGCTTTCATATCTGGAGAAGGATATTTTTTCTATTTGTTTTTCATGTTTTGGCCTACTTTAGGTCCCGCTTGGTAAGCTTCCAAGGCTGCATTGATTGGCTCAAGAATTATGTCTACCGAAATTGATCCTCTAGATTTCACAGTGGTTTCCTTGATTTCACTTCTAGTTTCTTTCACTTTTTCTTGGAATAGTTTATTGGTTGTCTCCTTGATTTCATCCCTTTGTTTTTGTTTTATCATTCATATCTTTGGCTTCTATATCTCTTGGTATTTTGAGAGGAAACTTTAGTATTCTCTGAATTATCCAAGGAGTTATGTTTTTTTCTAAAGCCTGGGCTCTGGTGATTACATTGATTGGAACAATAGGTTCACTCTCTGATGAGCTACTGGGTATCACTTGGACTACGTTTACTACTGTTTTACGCTTGTTTAAAGGATTTTTTGGACAATCTTTAGGGAAGTGTCCTCCCTTTTTGAAACATTGTATACAGAAAGATTTAATTGGCTTAATGTTCTTGTCAGGCTCAAGTCATTCATTTTTCCAATGATCATCTGCACCACAGTTATGACAATTTTGAGTTCTTGGCTTAATCATGGGTCTTACCATGATCATCTGCACCACAGCTATGACAGTTTCCAGTTCTTAGCTTAACCATGGGTCTTACCATCGGAGGTCTAACACCTTGATTAGCTACATAGTACATTGGTGAAAGCTCTAGTGTACTATAAGTCACTGGTTCTTCTATTGGTGGTGGATGTGAATCTCCTTCTACCATTACTGTAGATATACTAGCCTCAACATAGGGTCTAACAAGCACTAGTGCTTGTTCATCTATGACTCCCTCAGAATGCATGTACTTTTCAGGCAATACATTATGTCGAGGATACGGAGTTTGTTGACCCAACACGAGTTGAGGTATTTCCATACCCATTGGTGGTCTTTGAGATGGGGCCATATTAGGCCGATTTTTGTACATGGGTTGTCCTTGTGGCCTCATAAGCACATATTGAGCATTTCCATTATACTCCGGTCGGTAATAGCACTCATTGGTCTCATGGTTGGTCCATTTACCCTCAACTGCACACTGTCCCTATTGAGGTATCCCTTGCCCTGGTCCCCTCAAAGGTGTTTTTTGCATGTTATTCATTACTTCATTCACCCTTTTGAGAATGTCTTCTATGGTTGTAAGCAGTGCTGCAATAGCTGTTCCCACTTGTGCTGGTTTGGTGGATGTTGTTTTCTCCCTTTGATTATCCTTAGAGACATCTTCTTCAATGAAAATATCACAATTATCTCCTAAGTCAATAGCATCTAATACATACTCTTCTAGGGTCATATGTTTCTTTCTATACAATATAGTATGAAGTTCTTTGTTTAGTAGTCCCTCTAGAAACAATGATACTAATCTTTCTTTTGCAGGTATTTCTAGTTATGGGCATCTTGCAATGTATTGCTCTATTCTAGTTGCACAATCCCTAATAGACTTACCTTATTTCTCTTTGAAGATATAGATTTGAGCTACCATGCTATATTTGATTCCCGTTTTGGAACATGCAGGTACAAATCCTTGAGCTAATCTATTTAGGTCCATGATTGACCTCGGTGGAATGTTTTGGAACCAAGTCAGTGCTTTTAATTCTAATGTCATTCCAAATCCCTCAAATTGAGTATGGAAATCAAATATGCGTTTTTCTCTTAGCACTTACTTAAAGCTTTCTAAGTGGTCATATGGATCCCCAGATCCACTATTTTTTTGGCCCATTTTTTAAAATCAGTTGGTTTGACACTTCTATTTGGTTTAACTCCCAGTTTCTTGGAAGTTGGTCCTGTATCGCGTCCTTCAAACTAGTCTGTTGGAAATAGTGACTCATATATCCCTAAACTGGCTTTAGTGTCACCCGTTTTGCTTCGTGATGAGGTAGTTTGGGGTTTTTTAACATTACTCCCAAAAGATCTCTCGTGGAGTTTCTCTTTTGGAATAGTTTTTGGTCCTTGACCCAATATCCAATCTCCAATGGAGTACCCATGGTATTTGGTTTGTTCTACCTCCTCAAGACTCATCATAACAAAGTTATTGTTATAGCAATCCCTAAATAGGTAGGGCGGTAGATCTATTGAATCCTTGTCTTTTATTTTGAAGATATAGATGATCTTCATGGGTGTTAATGATCCTGATTTGGCATGAGAATTCCATAGAAGATCTTTGATATTTCTATCGTCCCAACAATAAACTCCGATCCTATGATTATCCGTGCTAAGCCATTTCAAAGGCTTCAAATCATTTTTATCATATCCCTTGAGTTCTAAAGTCGGTGATCCTTCTTTTACGGACATATATGGAATTATGGTATTTACTTCTAACCTCCATTTATCTATCACGTCACGGTTTTCAACTTGTAAATACTGAGTTCTATTTTTATCCATATACATTTTTCCTTGTTTGTTTGCCTTGGTTTTCTCTTCAAACTCTATGCCATGGTCATCAGTGCGAATGACATACTCTTCATTAGGATCAAGGTAAACCTAAGCTCCATGGACATTAGTCTTCTAAAATGCGAGTATGTGCTTATAACACGCACTATCGTTCCGGTTATTGAATGAGTTGAATAGAAAGACATTTCAAATGTTGATTATGAAAAAGTATGTGAGACTTCTTCAAAGATAGTGTCCAAGTGATCGCCTTGATTAACACTCTCTTCGATAATATTCTACTAGTGGTGTCTCCAAATATGCCTTTGTTTGTTAGTATATGACCAGATCTAAGGTTCATATAGACTTGTGAAGCCCACGATAGAGCACTTACCGCCGGATTGACTTGTTATCAGTTTCTTCCACTTGACTTGATTGCAACTGCTGTGAAGATTTCAATTCCTTGTTTGTAACCTGATTTCTATATTCTTGGAATTAGGGTTGCAGAGAAACACACACAGCTTGGAGAAGACGAAGGAAGCTCAAGGCACACAATAGAGAGTGTGTTACTTAGTGTGCTATGGAAAGATAGTTAGCCCTAGAGTGATGGGCGTATATACAATGCACGGGGGAAAAAACCTCCTAAAGAGGGAAAAAATGCCCCGGCGGTCCTAGTGTGTTCACACACATCACTACCACATGTATATGGTAACAAATCCCCCCTGGAGTGATGCGGTGAACGAGAGCTGGCACATGAGTAAAGGGAAGTGCCATGCCCTGAGGACAGGATCAGTCCACAAAGGGAGTAAGCCCAAAGCTTTGCAGAAAGCTTCAAGCTTCTCACGAGACAATGCCTTTGTGAAAAGATCTGCAAGGTTGTCCTGTGTTGGCACATAAGCCAAGCTGATCTCTCCTGCTGAGAGCCTCTCCCTGACATAGTGGTAATGCACCTCAATGTGCTTTGTGCGAGCATGAAAAACTGGGTTCCTCGCAACTGCCAATGCGCTCTGACTGTCAGTGTAGATAGTGTTGGCAGTGTCCTGTCCAACACCCAAGTCAGCCATAAGGCGTCTGAGCCATACACACTCAACCGTAGCTGTGAAGACTGCCCTATACTCAGCCTCACAACTCTAAGTGGCCACAGTAGGTTGCTTCTTGCTCAACCATGATATACATGAACTGCCAAGCATGAAACAAAAACCACTTGTGGACACTCGCGTGTCAAAACAACCAGCCCAATCTGAGTCCGAAAAAGCATGTAAGTCTGGCGGCAATGATCCCCCCTTGGGATAAAACAAGCCAAGATGTAAAGTGCCACTAAGGTAGCGAGAAATCCTCTTGACAGCCTGCCAATGCTTAGACCCTGGGCTATGCATAAATCTGGTGACCTGCGAGACTGCAAGCTGAATATCTGGCCTCGTGTTGCATACATAAATGAGGCAGCCAACAGCAGTTTGGTAAAGAGTGACATCAGCAGGATCGCCAGCATCATGTAGACTCAACTTCAAACCTGTTTCCATGGGAGTGGCAATAGGTTTGCAATCCTCAAGTCCAAACTTACATAGCAATGTCTCTATGTAACTTTTCTGACACAAGGCAATACCACCATTACACTGCTTAAACTGTATACCCAAGTAATGATGGAACAGCCCCAAATCTTTCATCTTGAAAGTAGCATTCAAATCAGCCTTAAATTCAGCAATATGTCTCTCATTTAGTCCAGTGATCAGCAAATCATCAACATAAAGAACCACAATGAGAAATACATCATCCTCACGCTTTACATACAATGTGCTTTCTGTTGGACTGTTACGAAAGCCTCGTTTAACCAAATGAGTGTCAGATTTCTCATACCAAGCACGAGGAGATTGCTTCAACCCATACAAAGCCTTCTTACATTTGCACACTTTGTCCTCTTGTCCTTTTATGACAAAACCGCGTGGCTGCGTTACATAAACTTCCTCAAATATGTCACCATTCAAGAAAGCAGTAACAATGTCTGATTGATGTACATCCCAACCAAAATGAGTTTCCAATGCACATAGAAAATGCACAGTAGTCATACCACAAGTGGGAGCAAAAGTCTCTTCATAATCTATGCCTTTTTGTTGTGCATAACCCTTTGCAACAAGTCGAGCCTTATGGCGATCGATCTCACCATCCGGCTTGCGTTTCAACTTGTAAACCCACTTCGTACCAATGGCCTTTTTGCCAGGAGGCAAATCACATAAAGTCCATGTGTCATTCTCTATAAGTGCATCATATTCTGATTTCATGGTAGCAATCCAATTTTCTGAATTCTGTGCTTCATCAAAAGACAGAGGCTCCTCAACATCATGTAAACCAGACACAGCCAAAGCATAACAATCTGATGCATAAGATGCATGGCGAGAGGCTGAACGAGTACCACTAGATAAAGGTGCATCCAATTTACTGTCACGCAAAGTGTGCACCAGCCATTTTGGCATACCTCTAGCCTGCTCATTTTCAACCCTTTCCTCATCAAGTACATCATGTACATCTGCATCAGTAATAGGCTATTCTAAAACATTTTCAGAAACCCCCATAGGCTGTACATTTGCCTCATTGGAACTTACATTCGTATTTCCACCACTGAAAAGAGGCAACAAAGTGTCATAAATGTCCTGTGAGCTTACATTACTGTCTCTAGTACATGACAGCAAGGTCTGAACAGAGTCTTCCACAAACACTACATCCCGTGAAACCAGAATACGTTTTGTTTGTGGATGATACAACCTGTAACCTTTTCTTTCAGCACTATAACCAACAAAATAACATTTGACAGCCTTATCATCCAATTTTCTGCGCTGCACTTGTGGCACCAAAGCATATGCCAAACAGCCAAAAACACGCATGTGCTCAATAGAAGGTTTTCTATCATGCCATGATTCATATGGAGTAATAGACTGCAAAGCTTTCGTAGGACACCTGTTAAGTACATAAGTGGCACACATGATGGCCTCAAGGCAAAAAGAATGCGGCAAAGCTTGACTTTTGACCATACATCGTGCCATTTCCGTTAGTGACCTGTTTTTCCTCTCAGCAACACCATTTTGCTGAGGTGTATAAGGCACTGTACATTGGTGTTTTATCCCACGACTAGCCAGAAATGCATTAAATTCATGAGACATATACTCCCCCCCTCGATTGGAACGGAGGGTGCCCATAGTACATTTTGAGACATTTTCAGCCATAGCCAAAAATTGTTTGAAGCACATAAAAACTTCGGACTTCGCTTTAAGCAGAAATACCCATGCATGCCTGGAGTAATCATCAATGAAAGTCACGAAGTACAGGTAATTGCCCAAGGACGGAGTTTGCATGGGCCCACAAACATCACTATGCACAAGCTGCAACCTGCATGTGGCCCTAATCGAACCATCCTTTGGAAACTTAGAACGCTGCATTTTACCCAGAATACAGCCTTCACAAACATGTTTGACAGGTGCTTCAAGAGGCGGCAAAGAAGCAACCATATCAGATTTTTGCAAACGCAGCAAACTGGCAAAATTCAGATGACCAAAACATGCATGCCAAAGTTTTGCATCTGAAATAGCCCTTGAATCTGTAACAGCATTTGCAAAATTTTGTCCACACTTGTCATACAAAGTGAGCTTATACAGCCCACGGCACAAAAGACCAGATGCAACAATTTCATTACCAAAACTGAGATCATGAACTGTACATCTGTCATCCACAAATTTGACTACAAGTCCAAGTCTAGCAAGTGTGGATACAGACAAGAGATTCTTCTTGATCCCAGGTACATAAAGTGCATCAACAAGTGTGAAGGAACTGCCATTAGCAGTAGTGAGCACAATCTTTCCAACTCCCTGAACTGGATAAGAGGCGTTGTTGGCACAAGTGACTGAATTCCCATGAGGGACAGACTCGAGAGAGGTAAACAATTCACGATGTGAGGTAATGTGCTTTGTAGCACCACTGTCGAAATACCACACATGTGAATCTGCAGCAACTGACAAGCATGCATCATGGACAGCAGGATTGTAAGTGCACTCTGCGCTAAAAGCCCATTCTGCATCAACATCAGCATCACAATCTCCTTTCACAGAAGACTCAACAATGGCTGCATTTGTAGTGGAACCAGCATTTGCAGTGGAACCACCCTCTTTCTTCTTAGCCTCTTTGGCCTTCAACTTGGGACATGACTTGATCAAGTGATCATTGGCTTTACAATAATGGCAACACATCTTCTTTTTGCCCTTATCACCAGAATTGCCAGACGAAGTGCTGCCAGCAGAAGCATTAGGAACAGAATTTTTGCCACTCACAGCAGAACCATAAGAAGTGGCTGCATTACTGTTACCACCCTTTCTTTGAGAAGCAATAAAAGCCTGTTCAACTGCACGCTGCCTAGTCCTGTTTTTTCTAGAAAGTGACTCTTTCAACAGCAATGTGCATAATGCATCAAACTTGACAACTTCAGGATTTCCTTGGGTCATCAGTCTCCAAGTACTAGCAAAAGTCTGGTAGGAATCTGGTAAGGCATCAAGAACAGTCTGCACAAGGGAACTGTCCGAAATGACTTCACCTACAGAAATGAGTTGCTCATTGATATCCTTGACACTAGCAAGGAAAGTGTCCATATCATCTTCCTCATGCATAATCTTCGACTCTAGCTCTTTACGCAGCAAAGCAATTTTAGCCTCATTGCGGCTTGCATAAAGACCTGCTAGAATATCCCAAGCCTGTTTTGCTGAACGGATGTGAGGAATAATGGTGCGCTTCACAGACAACGCAATCAATGCATGAGCCTGTGCATCCTTAACATCCCAACGAGCTTGTTCTGCCGTAGGCAAAACAACTCTAACAGCTGCAATCCTTGCAGCAAGACCTACAACATCCTCAACATCGCCTACATCTTCAGAACCAGGACGTACATCAATGCCCTGCACAATGTTCCAGACACCTTTTGACACAAGAACATGTTGCATCATATAAGACCACATAGGGTAGTTGTCCCCATCCAACCTGTCCTCAGCAGCAAACATCTTGAACACATCTGTGTTGTTGTTGTCAGCCATGGTAAATGCTGCACCTGATGTGAAAACTGCCCGAAAATAGGAGAAATGGAGCGGGAACAACTTGTGCTATATAGCACAAACCGTAGAAGACTATAAGGCACCTGTTATGCAGAAAACGGCACTGACAGAAAATCTGCACAAATTGACGAAATAGCTTGTGTAGTACTGCCTGTAGTGGAAACGGAGGCCGAAATGAGCCCAAATCAAAATTCTGAGCAGACCTGCGAACGCTCGCCAAAGCTCACTGAAATCGGAGAAAGTGAGCAGGCGTGTGCTGGAGCAGCTGGCGACTAAGCCCGGGAGGACGTGACCTGCTCTGATACCAATTGTTGGAATTAGGGTTGCAGAGAAACACACACAGCTTGGAGAAGACGAAGGAAGCTCAAGGCACACAATAGAGAGTGTGTTACTTAGTGTGCTATGGAAAGATAGTTAGCCCTAGAGTGATGGGCGTATATACAATGCACGGGGGAAAAAACCTCCTAAAGAGGGAAAAAATGCCCCGGCGGTCCTAGTGTGTTCACACACATCACTACCACATGTATATGGTAACATATATCAGTTTTAATCAAGCTAGCTATTATTTCACAAAGATTGTACAACTTTTTGCTAACTATTGTGATTGATCTATGTGTAGCACTTCAATTTGAGCTAAGTGAGTCAGCAATTAAGACTTTTAGATTCTATTTTTGCAAAAAAAGCCAAAGGATTAATCTACAACCTGGAAACTGAGCGAACATCTACTAATATGGATCCAATTGAACCCAAAATTAACCGGTGGTCTTGTATTGTGTTTTCCTAACACTGTACAAGCTCAAAAGTTCAAAATTCTATCTCTATACAGCAGAATTAAATAATCGCGATTATTTACTTTTCTCAAATTTTTGGCTTATTTTGCCAAGTATTCAACTTGTTAAGGTCTTTGGACAAGTTCATTGAGTTTGAATAAAATTTGTCCAAGTTATCAACTTTTTCATGTCCGAAGACTCAATGTTTAAGAATTTGGCTTGAGTCTCACTTTTGTGATCCAAATTTCACCAAATTTTATTTGTGTGGTCTACTTGATATGGTTGACCTTGTGGTATACTCAAATAAGCAAAAATATCGAATTTTGTAGCAGATGTAAATACTCACGATTATTTACTCCTGGTATTTTTATGCAACTTTTTGCCACAACGTTGTCACAGAATGGTTAAGTAGCTCAACTTAAGCTCCCTAGCCAAGTTTTGTCAAGTTTAATCCTTGCTCAAATGGTCAACAGTTTTGTGTTAGCAAACTGACTTTACAAATTTGGCCACAATTGTCACTCCAATGATCCAGATCTTACCAAATTTGATTTGTGGCTTAGTATAACATGCTAAAACTAGTGGTATGCTGAGTTGGTAAAAACAGTTGAGAAATGGAACAAAAGTAAATAATCTTCTTGTTTATATTTTGCATCTTTTTTATCAACTGAGCATGTACACTTGTTTAACACTTCAATATAAGCCTCTGTGTCAAGTTTCACTAAGTTTGAACAAGATTTTTCCAATTCACACTCAAGTTCTCGACAATCAGTACATATTTCAATCTTTAGCAAGGTTTTGGTGAGTTTGGTGGTCCAAATTCCATGGGCCTTTACAAAAGATGTTTGTACGCATGCATAGAGTCTCTAGTATAAGCCTTGGTCACTTTTGAGCTAAAAGTAAATAATCGCGATTATCTACTTTTGGCCTAAATGAGCACTTTTCTCAACTTTTCCAGTGTGGACAGTCCTTTTATAATCTATTTTAATACTCTAAGTCAAGTGAAAACTTAATTCGGCCTAAAATGTCAAGAAAAAGTAAATAAATTGAGCTTTTGCAAACTCCTGCAAATTTACCTCAAATATGTTCTTAAGCTTACCCACTGATTCATACAACTTTTAAAGCATAATCTCCAATCGCATTCAGTGGTTGACAGACTTTTCGTGTTGTTTCGAGCCCCGTAGACTTGAAATTTTGCAACTTCACATAAACAACTCACAATTGATTCTTCTAGAGAGAGCAATGTTCTAAGATCCCACCTTGGATTCTACTTACCCTACTCCTAGATTCTATTGCAATGGGGTTGTGGAAAGTGTCCACAAAACACTTGTTTTCTTGTTTTTTATGGTTTTTTGAGTGTTGATCGTAAGACTTGTTTTGTCCACAATCATTCTCAAATTCCTAATCTAATCCTACAATCCTAAAATTTACTTAGCAAGTACACTTACTTCCAAGATACCTCTACACAGCAAAAGACCACAATCTTAAGGTATGCACTCTTAAAAAGAAATTTTTGACTCTAGGTGATCCTAGAGGAAGTTAAAGGAAAACTACACAAGACACTCGTGTTCTTTCCTAGTTTAGATCTCTTTGATCCGCGAAACCGGTGTCCAATGTGGGACGGGTGTCTAACCTCACTCCTATCTAATTGTTTGCATACATAGAGAGAACCATGAATATAATTGTCAATCCATCGGACAAAGCTGACTCAACTAGTGCATAGAGGCTATAAGAATTTGTGAATCTCTTGGAATATAGCAGACGACTCGCATCTATCATGAGCTACACTCAAATGACAAAAATCACCAAAAGCTAGTTGCTAATCTCGAGAAATAAATCATAATCTTTACAGCATCAACGACATCCAAATGCTACGAAAGTTCTAGGAAATGTTTATAATACCTAAGCAAACAGGCTTATGGTCTCTTATCTCACTTTAGGTCAAGTAAAAAAATCACCATTATTAACAATAGTGAGTTGTTGACCTAGTCGTTTTCGACCCAGAATGCATCTAAATGCTTAGCAGTGATGCCCCAATACCCCGCATATACTTATTTCATGATTTTTAAGCTTAAATTTCTACTTATGATGATATTAGACCGCAGGTCATCGATGACTCCAAAAGCTACGAATTACAATGAAATGCTTACGTCAATGCGTAGAGCTCTTACCTGCGGTTGCAACGCAACAGACGGCACTACAATGTGACAATCGGGAAGGGAGTAGGAAGCATGAGAAGGAGATAAGTGAGCGTCATTCACTCACACTGTGTTCCAGAAACTTCTAAAATACTTACAAAAATTGGCTTTTATACCTTAGCCAAGTCTTTGGTCAAAACTAATAATCTGGGAGCTCTAACTAAAGATAGGTTGATACGATCTGGAAGCTTGTAGCCCCTGCTCATCAATTATGTTGTTTATCTAGAAAGTAGGAGTTACAATATTCTCGTCATCAAAATACTAAGTGTTTTTACAATAAAGGCTTTGAAAAAGGTTATTCGAGTTAGCTTGCTGCTAATAGAAAGTTCTAGAATTCAACCTTGTTGAGGATAGCGACAATGATGATTATTATGACATCCCCTACCAAGTATTCATGTCATCACTATCATTAGCACCTTTCATCACAACCAAAAAAGGCCAAAAGCAAAGAGCCAGATTACACGTATGGATCAAGAAGATGAAGATCTCTGATGACAAATCACAAGATCCAATGCCATTAGAAAAACAGTCAAAGCCTGTAAGAACATCTACAAAAGTCACAAAGTTTGAAGCTTTTGCAAATTGGATTTGGGTTCCATAGAAGTTGACTCGAGCACAAATAGGTCATTAGTTCATTTGGATTCCAACAAGATTAAATTATCATCTCCCAAAGTCTGAATCTTGTCCTCGACCAAGAGTACAAGAGTTAAAGCAAAGATGACCCCTGCTGACTCACACAAAGACAACGTGGATCCCAAAGAGGTCTCTTCAAACACAAACAAAGTAGGGACATGTATGGGTTCCCAAATGAGAAACACCAACAAAATAGCCAAAACTCACGAAGAAGTGGGTCCCAAAGGAAACCAACAACACTGATGTTACTGCACCGCCACTTGAATTCTTTGAATTCCTCCTTCGGCTATAGTACAATTAGAAAGAACCCACTATTGAGAAATAATGTCAAATACGACAACCAACCACAGGGCTATACTGCCAAAGAAGCATCAACCAGATAATTAACCCTTTCAAAAATCTCTACAACCTTTAATCAAGCAAACGACACAGGAGCTTCAAAAAATGGCACATTGATTAGAATAGGATACCTCGTCAGAAAATGCCAATAGGCAAATGAGTCTTATATCCACATCTTGCACATCATAAATCTTTTCCATTCATTGAATTTGTATGCATAATAGGGCTACATTACAAGGCCTACATAGGCACATTTTTAGATTGCCCAAGCACAACACATACTGTTGGGGTATAGGCGTCTGTGCCTTGCCCGGCCGCCCAAAGTCTGGGCGCCCACTGACTTGTATACCTTATACATAGCATAAGTGTATAGGGGGCTGCTCCCTCACTTGGAGTCGCCCCACCCACATCGTGTGTGTCTCCTTCTCTCTCTCTCTCTCACTCTCCGTCTGTGGTGCTCCCCGATCCCCTTCAATTGGTATCAGAGCTATGGTGACCGCGGAGAGCACGACGGCTTTGAGAGCTTCGAGGCGATAGCTCGCTCGCTCTCGACGGTAGAGAGATTAAGAAAGCTTGGAAGCTTTGTGAGAATGCAATGGGAGCTTGTGAGCTCAGTTGAGAGTGATGTATGCTCTTGTGGAAGCTCAGAAAGGAGTGTGGAAGATTGTGTGTAAGTAAAGGTGTTGCCCTAAAACTGTGTGCGCAGCAGCACTGTTTTCAGATTCATTTTTCTCCTTGTAGAATGCAGATCTGAGAATTCCGTCCTTGAAACCCATCCATTTCGACGTGGTCTACAACTTTGCAGAAGAAACTTTTTGCAAATTCCTCACCGTTTTGCTGATATTCAGCTCAGACTGACTGTATACAGAAATTCCATATTTTCTGTTGTCGCATTGTGTGCGAGTTTGATGCACTTTTGGAAGCACGGGAGATGCTTGAAGTTGAGTGCATAAATTCTGAGCTGAAGATGCAATTGCAGCTTGTGTTAAGCTTGTGGTTTGAGGGTTTTTTGGTAGACTTGGGCAACGAAGTACGGAGGCGTTTACACACCACCGAAGCGGTCTCTTGAGAGACGCAATTTTTTGGAGCACACAGGTGGAGCTTCTTTCACTGGTTTTCACAGCATACTTTGGCAGTGATTTTGTGCTTGGATTCATGGTCTTTGCGGATGGTTTGCATATGGTTATGGCGCATGGTTGATGCCCATTATACATGCATTTTGGCGAGCACTATCAAGTGCCAGTGAGCTCTCTTGACAGCATTGTTTTCGCACTGATCAAGTTTCCGGATTGCAAATCTTTTGGTTCTTGCTTATGAGCGGTCACTCCGTTGATGTACGTTGAGTGCGGATTGCCATTGTATGTGAAAATGTGGAGCCATTTTGGCATTTCTACTCATTGGCATTGAGTAGTGTTATGGTTTATGGTAGAGATTATACTTGAGTTTTTTGCTCAGTTTTGAGGGGAAATTCTGTCGAATTTTTCCCAGATTCTCGCCATAGTTTGTGATCGAGTGTTTACTCTCACTTTGACAGTTTTTGTCAGTTTGTACACAGTTTTGTGTTTTTGTATCCACTCTCGCAAGAGTGAGGAGTTGTGTATCTTTCTTTGCTTGAGACAGTGGTTTGCTCTCAGGTGGGAGAGTCTTGTGATCTCGAGCATTGTTTGCCATAGTTTTGTAGAGCTTATGCATGTATGTTGAGTGTAGTTTGATGCGCATTGATTGCTCATTGTATTGAGCTTGCAGGACAATGGTTATTTTGTGTTGATAGCCATTGTGTGTCAAAACTCTGGTGAAATTTTCCCAGGAGTTTTATGCGTATCATTTATGCGATCTAGGTAGAGATAGCGGAATGCAATCAGCATTTACGTGCGGTGTTCTCTGCAGGTGGGAGACTTGTGCGTATGTATGCATCGATACCGCACAGTGTGGGCTTGGTGATTAGCTCACAGATTGCAGTGTGATACTAGAGCAGTGATTTTTGTTGATGCGATTCGAGCCAGTTTAGGGCTGACTTGTATTGACATTGCGGGAGCTCTATTTTGGAGTGTGTCTCACAGGTTTTACATTGTGTTTCTGGCCATATTTGTAGACAGTTTCCAGGTGTTGTTGGTGAGGTGGTTTTGCTTTCTAGTTTGCTACATTGTGCTCATGGCAGAGACAGGTGATCGATCAGATTGTGACCTCTCACAGATGCGCATGTTTGATGGGTCAGACTTTGCGGCATGGAGAGAGTGTATGCTTGATGCATTGACACAGCGAGGGTTGCATCGACCATTGAGTGGTGATGTGGGTAGACCTTCAAACATGTCTGACGATCAGTGGTAGGAGCTAGAGGAGATGGCACTATCTACACTCTCTTTGCACCTTGCGGAATCTGTATATGCTCTTGTTATGTATGAGACTACTTCGAGAGCACTTTGGCACAGATTACATGATATGTATGATAGATCTGAGTCATCACGGACTCGTGTGAGACATGTACATTCACGAGCACGCTGACAGGTGACATGTTGGTATTGTGGTCATTCTGGACACGTTAGACGCGTTGTTTTCGTTGTATGCGACATCGTAGGAGACATGGCAGTCTCAGAGATGTATGTAGTGATGCCATGGACTCAGTTGCTTTGACAGTTGAGGCAGATGTAGTGTCGGAGTATACTAGTGACGGGGATGTCACTTTTATCTCTACCTATGCACGAGATGCTATACATGTGGATAGTGCACTCCCTTCGTAGTGGTTGCTAGACGCAGATGCTATGTTTCATGTCACGCCGCATCGTGCATGGTTTTGTAGCTATTCTAGCGGGATGCTTGGCAGTGTACGTTTGACGGATGGATCGGTGCATGCGATAGTAGGTGCAGGAGATGTGAGACTGTCACTACCGAGTGGTGCATCTTACTTGTTACGACATGTGCGCTATGTACCAGATTTGACAGTGAGTTTGATCTCGATTGGTCAGCTTAGAGATTGTGGATGTCAAATTTCGCTACGAGAGCGAGATTTTGTGATGCATTTGGGTTCTCTAGTGATTGCGAGAGGTGCCAAGAGTGGTACAGGTTACCCATTGCATGTGGATCACGGGAGAGACGGTGTTGTCTCTGTGATCATGCAGCCAGGTAGAGAGCAAGAGAGCAGGCGAGTCTCTTTTGCTTGTGGGTTGAAGGATGCTTTGCATGGAGTGCAGAGTAGTGAGCTCGTTGTGCACACAGTTGGGGCACGACTTGAGCAGTCACACAGAGAGGTGACAGAGTCAGACATGCATGCTTTGCTAGTGACTGAGCAAAGCAGAGAGTCAATTGTGCGAGATACTTCTATGCAGGATAGACAGGTAGAGCGGTCTTGCTCTAGTGAGTCACGACAGGAGGACGTTGTGCAAGAGTCTATGCATACGGAGTTAGAGCATGAGAGCTCTAGTGAGTCACAGTTGATTGAGTGGTCATGTTTGCAGTGGATGATTGCAGAGGAGGCTGAGATGTCAGGTATTATGCAGTCATTCCTTTCTATGCTCGACAGTGAGCATGGGGATATAGTTGTGCAGGATATGTCTTCCAGCAGACACCTAGAGCAGCTGGTTTGCTTTGAGGTTGCACGACAGGTTGATGCGTCTTTTGCGGATAGTCAGGAGATGCATGTGACTGACACGCCTTGTCAATCAGAGATGCCTATTGCCAGGGATATATATGTTGATGTATGCTCTGTAGAGCTAGCAAGGCCCGCTAGCATTGCATCAGCATTTGGTGGTCTCATGTATGAGATGTTTATCTTGAGACAGATATCGCAGCTGCAGTGGGAGCATTTTCAGTTGGGGTTGTCAGTCGTTTGTTGACTGATGATGGCATAGTGCACGAGGGAGATATGCAGGTATTGCGTACATACTTGCAGTACGTGTGTGGTACGTCTGTTGGTGTATGGACTTACATGGGAGCAGGACAGCCGGATGCACACGATCATAGCCAGCCAGTGGGCATCGGTTGAGAGCGGTTTTCTCTCACCTGTTGTAGTCTTTAGACTAGGTTCCCTTGCTTAAAGGCACAGTCGCCTTTAAGTGGGAGGTTGTTGGGGTATATGCATCTGTGCCTTGCCCGGCCGCCCAAAGTCTGGGCGCCCACTGACTTGTATACCTTATACATAGCATAAGTGTATAGGGGGTTCCTCACTCACTTGGAGTCTCCCCACCCACATCGTGTGTGTCTCCTTCTCTCTCTCTCACACTCTCCGTCTGTGGTGCTCCCCGATCCCCTTCACATACCCTTGACAATAGTGTTGTCAAGCAAAGCATGTCTCAAATGCCATATCACAATGGGTAATGTTAGAGGAAAGAAAAGAATGCCAATCAACCTTCAACAATAGCATGAGACAAAAATGATTGTGAATGGTCATAAAGCTCTGGGATGGACTACAAGGACAAATATAGTTGGTGATTGACTAAACAAAAGAATCCATCAAGTGTAAAGTTTCTATCAGACATTTCATGCGACTAGGTGGCCGTATACAGGGAGTAGATCTTCTACCTTGTATGTGACTTAATGAAGCCTAACAAACAAAAGAGACTAACAATACTAACAAGAACAAAAGTTGCCAAAGATGCCCATCAATCATTCTCGACACTGAAATCCAAAAAGTTATCTTGTATAACAATTACAAGCCCAAATCAAGACAAACTTTGTCCAGGAGGCTATGCATAGAGAGTACAAGCTAAGAGTTTCAGAAAAAAAAGAAGAGTATAACCCCTAGCTAGCCAAAGATGCATTTTTTTCAAATATGAAGCCATGATAGCCATCTGCATACCTTGTAAATTATGTATGTGAATTTTGGGAACAAATGAACGATGATAGCTCATAGATGGTCATCTATCACGAATGATGTCAGATAAAGCGCTTTTGATTCAAGTTACTAACTTAGGGAATTAATCAGAGTTTGTCAGGCTTTTATTAAGTCATGTATCAAGTAGAAGAAGTATAATGATTTACAAAACACACAAAAGCTAAGAATGGTAAATGACGCTTTGATCACCTTGATGCAGAAACAAGGATGTCACCAATGAAAAGAGCAGACATAAATGGTAGACAAAACCGATCTTCACAGGGTTATATATCTTATCTTTCATGAGGTGGACTAAATGTTGAACATGGGTGTTGATCTTCAAATCCAAAAATTATCTTTCAGATTCGGCTGGGCCAATAGAGCTTGTATTTGAGTGTAGCTAGGCCAAAATAAGTTGAAGATTGTAGAAGTTGTTTCCAACAATCACAAATACTCAGAATTGATAGATTTGTTGGAGCAAGTATGGATGAAGCTTTCTCTATCCATGATGATAATAATCAAGATGAACGAGATTGGGTTCTTTCTAAATTTAGATCTGACAATAGATATATAAGAACACAAATAGATGATGTGGCTTGGAGCATGAATATGAAAGACATAAAGTTCGTCATCAATTATGATATTTGTGAATCATGTGAAGACTATGTACATCCTATTGGACAAACATGACGAGCTCGTACAAAGGCTACAACCTATACTTTCTTTACATCAGCAAAACAACAATAAAGACTGCACCAACATTGACAACCAGGTCATGTTAGGGACAACATGAATGTGTAGGGGGGAGTGTTGACCGGCAGTTCAAGAGCATGACATGACTCAATTTTTGTACCAAAGTCTTATCTTCTGATAGTTATGAAATGCTACGGATTATGGTTAGAAACATCATTTGTAATAAGTAGGTAGTCTAGTAGCAGAAGGTGGGGTGCAATGGATTTTCCAGATTGTACATACAAAGAAAGCCATTTGACCCCTCAAAATCTATTTTTGGTTAACCTAAGGTAGCCTTGGTATATAAGGTACCTAGGTCACTTTTGTAAGAAGAACTTTATCATAATCATAGTTTTAAGCTACCATCTACTGTGTGAGAGGGAGGAAGAGAGAGAGCGTGAGCTTCATCCTGGTGCTACTCCCCGCTCATTCATCACATTATGGATCCGATTGCATCATTGTGCTAGCCTTGAGGAGAGCTACACAATAACACCAAGGATTCCTTGCGGAATGAAGCCAATGCACTCGTGCATCTACGAGCTATTTGTGACCAGAAGTGTATCAAAAGATGTCTATTTTCTTCCCACATGTAGTCATTAGGATCATGACAACATAAGCTACAGATAGGTACTCATAGATTTTAGTTCAAGCACTTTCAAAATTTGGCTCTGTCTTTTTAGCATTTTTCGTAGATGGCTTTAGAGCTAGGTTTTTGGGTGTAGAGGCTTAGGGACACGTGTATCCTAGTGAGCGGAAAAGTTCCTTAAGTTTCGTACGATGCTAACATGATTTGGTGAGTATCCTTCCATTGTGCGTATGTGGCTTTGGTGGTGTAGCTGAGAGCAGTGAGACTCTAGATTGTGGTTTAGTTGGCCTTCCAGAGTGTTGTATGTGTAAGATAATATCAGCCTAACAAGCTAAAGATATTTCCTCCGTGTGCCTATCATGTCATCTGTGTCCTCAATTGACATTATGTTGATCTAGGTTGTGTTGTATGCACTTTATGGGTGGTGTGATTTTCTCCCGCAACACCATAAGAACCACTTTCTCCTTACCTTGGGTAGTAGATTTCACCTTGGGACAATCCTTTTTATCGTGTCCACTTTTTAAGTACTTAAAATATAGCTTGTCCATCTTTGCTTTCTCAAAATCTTCACTAGATAAATGGCCCCTAGGACTCTTGGGATATTGGACTACATGAGATTAATCTTCCAAAAACTATCTTCTATTATGATCATGAGACGCTTCTGGATTTGGATGTGAAGTGCCAGGCACGTGTTCTACTATGCAGTGCCTTTTTATCGGGATCATCATCATGGATATGAGCATGCACTACAGATTCCTCAAGTGTCTTGGGATCTTGAGTTTTAACATCTCTTAACCCACAGATCAGCACGCACACACCTCCTAGAAGGAATCTAAATCTTCCATCTCGAAGATCACAACAATATAGTAAAAAAATGTACTCAAGTAGTGCCTTATGTTGATGCATAGAGCTCTTGATGCGTGTAGTCCAATTTTTTTCCGTTTCATTGGTGGGTAGAAATTATTTTCTAGAAAAATCATCAAGAGCGACCCATGGCCATGGCATGATTCCCTTGTTTTTTAGTGACATTCACCATTTATAGCTCTCACCCTCTAATGTTAGACTTGCCTATAGGTTTCAATGCCTGAAGGTTGTACCCTCTAGTATAATGTGTTATAGTCTTTCTCAAACCACCTTCAATGTTGATTATGACTTCAAAAAGCTACCAGATAGCATGTTTATATCATACAATTGCAAAACACTACCCAAATTTGTGGAATGACTTTGAGCTCAAGGAGGTCCTCAAACATTTTCACGGAGAACAATCTTCCAAATAACTTGTGCATTGAGTTTTCTAACTTTTTGGGGACAAAAGAGTCAAAAATTCTAGTAAACAGCTTTACAAATCACCATTCAAGAGCCAAATCAATGAATATAGGGGGTATGGGGTGTGCATGCACCCCTATCCAATTTTAAAAGTCAATTAGTCGACTCTTGCACCCAAATTGAGCACGTACCATGTGAGGTGCAAGTCCAAAATAGCCATGACATTTACATGAAATATGCACTAAATGAAAGAGAGAGAGAGAGAGAGAGAGAGAGAGAGAGAGAGAGAGAGAGAGAGAGAGAGAGAGAGAGAGAGATGATATTGGCTTGCTCATGGGGAGAACTCTGGTGTCAAAAGATGCTTAGCATGCCCGTGCAATTCCACAGAGATAGAGCCAGTGAAACTCCGTCGAGGTCACCTACATGGGAAAGATCCACAAGAAAACCCTCTTCTCGATGCTGCATTGTAGGCATGGCCCCTTGAGTAGAGAAAGAGTACCTCGGTTACGCACAAGGGAGGGGGTGCTAAACACATATTAGGTTGATAGTCGACTAACACAAAACACTACACAAAGGGGATCGGCAAGGTCACATAGGGAAGGGGATGAATTTTTTCATCTGCATGAAGGGCCAAAATAAGTTGTAGTGACTGGTTTAAGATCTTTTTCCCCTGTGCTACCTACAAGCTACTACCACCATAGCTTTCTCTAAGTTTGTTTTGATATGGTGGGTGCCCAATTGGAAGGGTTTTGGCAAAACACTCCTTTTAGGGGAGATTTCCCACATGAGGGCAAACAGTGGTCGATTGTAGTGTCATGGATAAACATACAAGGGACTCTACAAAGGAGCCATGGTTGCATGATAGATTGTAGTAGGGACTCATATGAACTCATCACTATCAGGTTAATAGGAAACTGGAATTCAAAATTGAGAATTTGAAGGTAAGATCTCCAAGGCAATCAAGGAAAAGCTCTGACATGTTGTACACAATTTTGAGACCATGTGAAGGCACGACCTTGGTCTCGTCTATATTTGCGGGGAAAAAAGATTGATGTCAGTTCCAAAAAGTGCCACTATACATGATCCAAATCTCAAGGAGGGCGGACCTTGAAGGAAAAAGAACCTTTGACTTACAATCAATGGAAACTATGTAACTCATGCAAGGCATGGTTCTGGTTGTGGATCGTGATAGACATGTGGGTCATGACCAAGCTAGCATAGCCTTCACTAATTTGCATCTTGGGCAAGGACTTCAGCGTTTCAAAATAGGACATCTGTGGGCAACAAATAGATATATCCTATGAACTAAGAACATGTATTCTATCGACTAAGAACACATTGTCGTGCTGTGAGACAGGTACATAGTGGGAACGCATGCTACAAGATCATCCTATAACTTTTTAGATACATACTTATATTTCTATCTAAGTATAATAATAAGATTTCTATATCATCCTATTATTTATCTCAAGGATAACATATTCTTACTTTATCGTCAAAAAGTACTATGGAAAAAGCATCAATAGCTCCGCCTCTTTAACTTGGGAAGAAAGCATTGATTTTTTATTTCTACTATCTTATTATCATCTCACACCCTAGCTAGATCCTAATATCTAAGGTAACTACCAATATATATATATTTATGTATTTTCATAGATTTTTTATATTTCTTTTTAATAGCTACTAGGAAGTAATCATATCCTTGTGGGACACTAGCTTGCATGATTCTCAAAGATTGCATTACTGCAAGCATGATTACAAAACTTGTCAAAGAGTAATGTCATGCTTTCATATTGCATGAGGTCTCCTTTGGAATAAAATGAAAGTCTAAGCTAAGGGGACCACAAGAAGACTTTTGCTACCAAAATTGTACCATATTTTGATGATTTTTTAACACAAGGTTCCAATCCAAATTGGACAAAGTATATAAAATGGGAGTCGTATCTAATGAGGTGAATTTTTTGCCCATATTTTTACTTTTTTATTTGGAGCAACAGTTAAGGAGATATGATCAAAATATTTGTAATGTTTCCAGTTTCTGAAACCTTAAAGGTTGTATAAGCTTAATCAAACTGATATGATTATTGAAAAAGCAATGTAGAATTGTCCGACCATGGCAAATATTGGTATTTTTGGAATCTTAAGCACATCAAACCCCGGGCTATAAATTTTCAGAATTGAATTCCGATAAAAACTGGCGTAGTTATGACCCTTGGAAGTTTACACTGTGAATTGAGTAAAATAGAAAAATTGAAGGGTTACAGTAATCATTTAAGCATAGACTTTATTAAAGGTCTCCCAGATATTTACAAGATATTTACCAATTAAGAAAAAATAGGTCAAATTATAGAAAAATTGACATTTTAAAAGCTGGCAGGTAATGGGAGGGTCATCACTGACCTACCAGGGACTCATTTAGCAGCAGGGGTCGTTTTTTGACTTGCTGGGGGCTGCTTGAACTTCAAGCAACTGCCTTTTTCAGCCGGTGAGAGCTTATGAGTGCCAGAAAACTATAAATAGGACCCCTAGCTTCACATTTTACACAGACTCGGAGCCTTGCTACTCTCTCTCTCATCTAGAGAGAACACTACGCAGAAATCATTAGAGTTTAATCTCTAATTGATTAACCCTAATGGTAATTAACCTAATCCTTCTTAATTAGCAAGGTTAGATTAAAATAAATTGTTAATAAATCAAAGATTAGGCCTATGCATGCTCCTTAAACCTCTTTAAATTAATTAATCTCTGCTGATTATTGTAGTTAATCTTAGTAGTATTAAGCTAATTAATTATCCTATCATATTATGGCTGAAATTAGCCAAATTAACCATGAATTAATGATAAATATATTAATTAAGCTTAGATTAAGATGAGGTAATTATCAGAGTTGTATTAGACAGTCATTAAGCTAGGAAAATTATCCTATAATTTTCTGAGTAATTTTCCTAATTAATTATGCAGAATTACTCTGTTTTTTGAGCTATTTAAATAGGGGAAATTAGTAAATTGATTTCAATTTCTATAATATATTTATCAGTGGTTAATTGGGTGTTAAGGAACCCGTGATAATTAGAAAAAGCTGAGATAATGAATCTAGATAATTAGTTATGTAGAATTACTCTGTTTTTTGAGCTATTTTAATAGGGGAAATTAGTAAATTGATTTCAATTGCTATAATATATTTATGAGTGGTTAATTAGGTGTTAAGAAACCCGTGATAATTAGAAAAAGCTCAGATAATGAATCTAGCTAATTAGTTAGGTAGAATTCCTCTGTTTTTTGACCAATTTAAATAGGGGAAATTAGTAAATTGACTTCAATTGTTAAGATACATTTATCAGTGGTTAATTAAGTGTGGTAATTAGGAGAATCTCAGATAATTAATCTAGATAATTAATTAGGCATAATTACTGTGTTTTTTGAACAATTTTAATAGGGGAAATTAGTAAATGGAATTAAAATGCTTCCATGTAATTATCAGTAGTTAACTAGGTGTTCAATAACCCGTGATAATTAGGAGAAGTTCAGAAAGTTAATTTAGATAATTATTTTAGCTAAAATACCCTATTTTTTGAGCAATTTCAATAGAAAAAATTAGTAAATGGAATTCAAATGCTTCCATATAATTATCAGTGGTTAATTAGGTGTTCAATATCCCGTGATAATGAAGTTCAGAAAAATAATTTAGCTAATTATTTTAGCTAAAATACCCTATTCATTGAGCAATTTTTAATAGGGGAAATTAGTAAATGGAATTCAAATGCTTCCATATAATTATCAGTGGTTAATTAGGTGTTCAATAAGCCGTGATAATTAGGATAAGTTCAGAAACTGAATCTAGATAATTACTTTAGCTAAAATACCCTATGTTTTGAGTAATTTAAATAGGGAAAATTAGTAAATGGAATTCAAATGATGTGATATATTTATCAGTGGTTAAATAGGAGTGTAATATCCTGTGATAATTAGGAGAAGCTCAGAAACGTAATTTAGATAATTACTTTAGCTAAAATACAGTAATTTTTGAGAAAATGAAATAGGGAAAATTAGTTAATGGAATTTAAATGTTGTGATATATTTACCATTGGTTAATTAGGTGTGTCAAAACCTGTGATAATTAGGATAAGCTCAGAAAAGTAGTTTAACTAATTATCTTAGTGGAATTACGCTGTTTTTAGGGGTAAATTAAAGGGGGAAATTAGTAAATCATATGCTATAATTACATTCTATTTTTGAGAGCTGTATTATAGGGTAAAGAGGTCGTGATAATTATGCTAAGGTTAGAAAAGTAGTATACGTATTTATCTAAGTCAAATTATACTAATTCTAGCTAAAAAGTAAAGAGGGAAATTAGTAAATCGTGCACTATAATTACATGCTATTTATCAGAGCTTTATTATAGGGTCAAGAGGCCGTGATAATTATGCCAAGTTTAGAAAAGTAGTATAGATATTTAATTAAGTCAAATTATACCGTTTCTAGCTAAAAAGTAAAGAGGAAAATTAGTAAATCATGTGCTATAACTACATGCTATTTATCAGAGGTGTATTATAGGGTCAAGAGGCCATGATAATTATTTCAAGGTTATAAAAGTAGTATAGATATTTATCTAAGTCAAATGACACTATTGTTAGCTAAAAACTAAAGAGAGAATTTAGTAAATCATGATACATTATTACATGCTATGTATCAGAGCTATATTATAGAGTAAAGAGGCCGTGATAATTATGCCAAGGTTAGAAAAGTAGTATAGATATTTATCTAAGTCAAATTACACCATTTTCAGATAAAAATTAAAGAGGGAAATTAGTAAATCATGCTATATGATTACATGCTATTTATCAGAGCTGTATTGTAGGGTAAAGAGGCCGTGATAATTATGCCAAGGTTAGAAAAGTAGTATAAATATTTATCTAAGTCAAAATATACTAATTGTGGTGGAAATTTCAAGGGGGAAATTAGTAAATCATGCTATATGATTACATGCTATTTATCAGAGCTGTATTATAGGGTAAAGAGGCAGTGATAATTATGCCAAGGTTAGAAAAGTAGTATAAATATTTATCTAAGTCAAAATATACTAATTTTGGTGGAAATTTCAAGAAAGAAATTAGTAAATCCTGCTATATGATTACATTCTTTTTATCAAAGCTAGTTTACATAATAAAGAGGCCGTGATGAATATTTCAAGGTTAAAAAAGTAGTATAAGTATTTATTTAAGTCAAATTATTCTAAATTTAGCTAAAAATTGAAGATGGAAATTATATAACTAAGTTGGAAAATAATAAGATAATTACCAGAGGTCAAAAATATCATTATCTAGTTGTGGTAATTATACCATAATTAATTGGTGAGGTTAAAAAATTATAATTGACCAAAAGTCCTATTTTGAGCGAATGATTAATTAAAATAAATAGACTTTTTGGTCAAAAGTTTTTAGGAAAATTATAGTAAGTGTAAACTTATGATATCAAGTTAAGGAAATGAAATCTTTAAGAGAAATTAAATACAATAAATATTAAGCCCAAAATAAGTAAATTATTAGCTTAAAAGTTGATAGGAAAATTAGGAAAAAGATATAGAAAATTTAAGAAAGTTCGGATAGCTTAGAAAACCCTTAGGGAAGCGGTGGAAGAAGTTATCATGCTTATATAGACAAATAAGAAATTACTAGGTCAAGAATTTATCAAATAAGACTATAAATTTAACCTTGGATGGGTTACGGTTGAATATAAAGGCTAAGTCTAGATTTTGATTTATTTACCTAATGATTAGACATCCTTTTTAAACGGATAAGAAGTTATGGCACCAAAAAGAACCCGAGAAAATCCTACATCTGATGATGAGGAAGTGGCTTCAAAACAAACTAGAGCGTCGCACGATGACGAAGCCGGGCCTAGTAGTAGGCCTACGGAGGATAGTCTTCAGGCGCCAGTGCAGCAGCAGATGGCCAATCAATCCCAGGTGGGTGTCCCATTATTCAAATAAGTCTTTAATTAGTTTAAGTTATTTTATAAATTAGCATTGCATACGTAAGAAGGATAAACTGACTCAAAACGGAAGGTAACTTTCAACGTGCATTTATTTATAAGGTAGGAAAGAATTTTTTGGGTTAAAACTGGTTGAATTAGGAAAGATATGTTTGATCATCCTTAAGACAGCTTGTCTCAAGACACCTCCGACTCCTTGATATAAATTGATGATAATGATTGGCTTTCTAGCCACGGTTAAGTCGGTTACCCCCATGAACGATGAGTTTCTACTCCGTGTCATGTCTTGATGTTTCTACATAAGTTAGGATACCGTTTTTTATCCTAGGGGAGCCGCCCGGTTGTATGGGCAACTGGTTTGGTGTATGGGCACCCGGAACCTTGGGTGGGGGTTTATCCACTCCGGATTTGAATAAGGAATGAGTGCCGTTTTTTCACCCTTAGGTGGTCTTGAGACAAGAAGAGTACTGGTCATGGTTATTATGGATAATGTTTTGATTGACAGTACCCTGTCTTAAGTTTAAAGATGTCTGTTTTCTGAAAGAATGCTTTCAATGCTGTCTTCAAGGAATTACTGTGATGGAACGTTAAAAGAAACCATTATTTTAAATGTTAAAACAATGTAATAATAAGATAAATGAATCTTGTGTGAGTGCGGGGTGGCTTGTGTGAGTGCGGGGTGGTAAGTGGGGATTGAGTAAGGTTGTCAATCATGGAAGGGTGGACCTGATTAGTCAGGTAACTATCCATTCCCGTGCAGTAAAACGTTTAAGAAACTTCTCACTTGGAAGAGGAATCCACCAACGGCTGTGCCCTCACATATGTTAGGGGGAAAAAAGCGTTGGCTAAGGAAACCATAATCTGAGTGATGAAGTTATAGGGCCTAAATAAGATTTTTTTTTTTGTAGGTTGTTTGAATACATTGTCCCGTTTCCGTTGCGAGACAGGACTGGGTCTGCTTCTAAGGCTATAGACCCCAGCCATTGTCAATGGTAAAGGTCTATTCCTTGGATTTTTCTTGTTTAGAGACTCCGATTTTTTATCAGACCTAGAGACCTATCAAGGATCCCATCCCGATCTTGGTATAGGCGGGTTGGGGACCTTACAATATTGGACCCCAGTCTGCTGCCCACATCATGCAGGGATAGCTTATTTCAAACTTTTCTACTTTCTGTTCACACTGGCTCTTCTCTTCTTGTGTAAACCCTTGGGGGTTCCCTTCACCTATAAAAAGTACCTCTTCTTCCTTGAAAACCATTCACTCCATAAATTCATGAGGGAGTGAGAGTAGTGATGCCTAATTGTACTTAGCCATAAACATAAGCCTAAGCCTACACCTACTCCTAGAGGAAGACACTACAAGATGTTGTGTGCTCTTGTGACGCTTTTAGCGACGAAAATACACTTGGTTTTTATAACCCTCGACGTCGCTAAGAGCGTCGCTACCAGCATTGATACGGGGACGTCGCTATAAGCATCGCTATGCCATTTGCTATATGTGTCGCTATAAACGTTGCTATATAGCGATGCCTATGGCGACGATTATAGCGACGCTGCAGAGCCATCTATAGCGACGCTTATAGCGACACTACAAAGCCTTATATACAGACGTTCATAGCGACGCCCGAGAGGAAAATTTTTTGGTGGTAGGGCATTCACCCATCAACCATATTGAATGTTTCATACATATTCTTCACCTTTGCAAAAAAGTGCAAAGGTAGATATAGACCCAAAATAGTCACCCACAAGACAATATAACCATTAACTCCATCATCCATAGTGTTCTTTGACAAATAAAAATACAAAGTGACAAGCATGAATTGATGAAAGTAAATCAATGACAAATGTACACATAGGCAAAATCACTTGATTGTTAATCTTTGCAAATGAAATAGTTACAAACCATTGTCATTATTTAAAAAATATACATGGTTTTCAAAAACATGTATAAAAGTCGTTTCATGATACATAAGCTATGACAAGAAACTAATGCTATCTAGCTATGGCTATACCGACGTCGTCTAATCAGACGTCTCATCGCGTCCAAGCGGCGTATCTATCGGATTCTGCAAAAAAAAAAAAGGCAGCTTTTTGTAAGTATAAACATATAGCGATGTTTATAAAACAATACAACAAATATAAAAGAATAAACCCTAATACTAACCATGCCGCCGTGAGAACTTAGAATGTCTATAAGGGTGTTTAAGCCCTTCCTGCCTGCATACTCACGCTCGTATGGTGTGGGATCACGTCCTGTAAACGACCAGTGTCAAAACATACAAAGAATCCATTATGTTAGAATTTAAAAACCCATAAACCCTAAACTATCAAACATAGAGAGCAATGCAAAAACACTTACAAAATCGGCCTCAAATGATGTCCACCTGCCGCTCCCCAAGTGGTGCAAGCTCCCTGCCTCTACTCGCGCTCTGGCTGCCTCTTTTTGTTGCTTCCACTTGTCAGGATTCTCACGCGCTGCTTTCTTCGCATTCTTCCAATCTTCTTTGGCCAGCCAATCTGGTATGTTCCACCCATGCTTGATTGCTTTTTGCACTTCGAAATGCTTGTGCTTGCAGTATTCATTCGAACCTTCATCACATCTTCATTAAAGCGGTCACTATAACATATGCGCAGTATTATCACCCACATTGCCGCAAAAAAACAAACAAATTTGTAATATGAAATTTCCCGTATGCGGAAAAGACTGCGGCAAATATTGCGGTAATGGTCGAGCGGTAAAATATGCGGTAATGCCTGCGGCTATATTTTCGCGAGTATTACCATGGCATTTATTCCAAGAATACCGGCAACGTTTACCGCGTAGAAGTTATCGCAATCATTATCGCAAACGGGTTTATTATAAAAAAACAGATGACCGTTTGGATGATCCTTTGCAGGACCATCCAAAAGGTCATCTATTTTTTTATTACTAAAAATATTTTACAAAATTATTATTAATTACAACAAAATATCACAATTGGATAATACATTGAACCAAAAAAAGATTGATTAATTTCATTTACATAAGTGGAATTACAATTGGAGGAGGTATTGAGCCAAAAAATGATAGGTATTGCATTTACATAAAGGGCCAAAAAAGCCCGCGTGTACAAAATAGAGGATGGTCATGTGGGATAGGGCAAGCAGGGCCCGCGTATACAAAATACAGGATGCTCGTGGGGGAGATGACGGCATTTCGCGTGGAACTCCTTGACTCTGCAAAACCAGAAAAAGAAACAATTAACACTTTGTTATTTAATATTTGATATAAAATCAACAATTTGATAATTTAAATAAGATTAAACTTACATGTTGCAGACTTCTACATGCATTTTCGAACTCCTCTCGAGAGACCATTTGATTTTCAAACAACTAACACCAAGTTTGATACTCGGTATGGTTCTCTCTATATCTCTGCACATCTGTGGTCGGGCGACTCATGGTAATGTTATACTGACAAAAAATAGCAACCAATTAATTAAATGAAAAACATTAGATTTTTTACAATAAAACTAATATTTTTACTTACATATTTGTCTTTCCAAGCCGTTTTTCCTCCCGAACCATAATGCGTAGGAGTCTGATAGGATCTGGCCTCAACTTGACGCGTATACATCCTCGCACCCGTTGCCCTTTCGTCCTCTTTCTCTTCCATAGCATCCTCACACTAGGTTTTTTGTTCTTGAGAAATGTTTTGACATGCTCTTGCAACCATTGCCTTGAGAATTTTTGCCACTCAGGGTTGGGGAAACGCATGTCCATGGTTATCTCTATGGGTGAAAGCATGTTAACCTGTCACGCTTTTTGTGCTAGTTAGCACTTTCAAGTTAGCACATCTTCAAAAAGTTGTGCGTCCGGTAAAATTTTTACAAATAATATCAAAATTTGTCGGAAGTTGTACATTTGGATTCCTTGTTTCAAGTGCTTTCTATTGATATATTATATGTCATAAATCTTGGAGATGTAGCTCAAGTTATTGTACTAGTTAGCA
Organism: Adiantum capillus-veneris; assembly: GCF_014529385.1. NCBI lineage: Eukaryota > Viridiplantae > Streptophyta > Polypodiopsida > Polypodiales > Pteridaceae > Adiantum > Adiantum capillus-veneris. The sequence continues at coordinate 102,507,486 of NC_140946.1, forward strand.
TATGTCAAAATTGTGCTAGTTAGCATTGTCCGGGACATGAAAAAGCATGACATGTTAACATGCTTTCACCTCTATATATGTGAGGTTGTAGGGATCCTGCTGATCAAATTTGAGAAAACAATTGATATATGTGGAGTGGATTAATTGGTTGACGTGTGTGCGGAATCTCCTGCCTTGCGCAGTCCCTAGATCCACCATACCTCCTCTATGAACCTCATAGTATAACCCGCGAGCATTTGGTGCAGGCATGTCATGGTCCTCATCTTCTGTTGGAGCAAGGAGCTATGACTGTGGAGGAGAATCTGTAGTACTCCCCCCCCCCCAAAACAACAACTAGCTCCGCTCCTCGTCAAGATCCACCGGCGCTAGCGCACGAGCTACCCTGGCGGCGCTGACTGCCAGAAGAGTGCCAACGTGAATCTGGAGCAGAAGGTGGGAAAGGTGATGGATAGGTGGACTCTCGTGGCCTCGGACCCTGTGGTGTCGGACCCTGTGAAGGAAAAGATGAACCTGGAGCTGTAGGTGGATAACTCTGTAGGTATGGAGTGCCACCAGTTGGAGTAGAGACCTCAGATAATCCAAAAGCTCCTAGCTGCACCGGTGAATAGCACTGCGTAAGAGTTAGCTATGAACCTAACCACTCAACCCAAAGACGCAATGCCCTCTCCACATCTGGATCGGTCACAGGTACGGCAGCGGACCAACCAAGAGCGTCCCGAAACCAGCCGAACCCTGATGATGACTGTTGAGGCGACGGCTGTGAATGATAGGCAGAGAGAGCGTCGGGATATGACATCCCGTTCGCCATGAAATCCTCAATGCTGAGAAAGTGTGGTGTGGAAGAAGAAGGCATGGTCTGCATTTATTACGACAAAGATTAAACTAGGTAATAAAAATTTGAATATATGATTAAAAATTTACACATTGATTTTTTTCAAACATTGGATTTTTTAACATTGGATTCTCTATAGTATCCAATGTTGAAAGAATCCAATGTGGAAAGAATCCAAGGTGTGTCCACAACCTATAAAAGAGTCTTGCAAAGCCTTGAGTGCTAATAAGATATTAGTGTGTGTATTGACTAATAAGCGCATGCGCCAGGAATCTATTAGAGAGGGAGGAAGCACATCAAATCAGCCAAGTGCTGCTCCCTCTACGAGTGACCACATCCCATCTCCTTACGTGGATGCAGAAGATGACCATTTGCATAGAATGGTTGAGGATCTCCTTGCACGAGAGGAGGAGCATGAACTAGAGTGTGCATGTGAAGAAGCTTCCGAAAGAACGAGGAGTGAGCTACTCGATTCGGCACACACTGTACTATATGATACATTCTCTTACGCCATTTTAAGGGCGTCTCTCGAAGTACTTAACCTTCAGGCGATGTTTGGAGGGAGCAATGCTAGTGTTGACGCACTTTTGAGGTATGTATACAGATTGTGAAGGATGCTTGTGGAGTGCATAAATTATCTTTTGATGTACTTTCTTCTTGTGATAAGTTGCTAGGAAAGATGCTGCCAGCTGGCAATCACATGCCAGAGAATAGACGAAAAGCACGCGAAGTGGTGACTGGATTAGGGATGGATTATGATCGCATTCATGCTTGCGTGAACGATTGTGTGCTCTTTTGTAATGAGCATGCCGATTGTGACACATGTCCATCGTGCAGGGAGCTTAGGTTCAAAGAAGGAATGCAGAGCAACAGAATTCCACGTAAAGTTTTGAGGCATTTTCCACTCATCCCTCACATCCAACACATGTTTAGATCCACATGCAAAAAATCGCTCCACAAATGGTATTATGAGAGTGCCAGCTGACTCACCAGCGTGGAAGCACATAGAGGACACATGGCCAGAGTTCAGGGATGAGCCTCGTCACTTGAGGATTGGGTTAGCTAGTGATGGAGTGAATCCACTTGGGCACCACTCTACTTCATGGAGCACTTGGCCGGTGGTGGTTGTAAACTACAATACTCCTCCTTGGGAGGCAACAAAAAAGGGAAACATTTTACTATCACTTCTCACTCCAGGAAAGCACAAGGTAAAAAACATGGATGTATATCTGTGGCCTCTTATTGAAGAGCTTCAAGAACCTATGGAGAGGCATAGATATAATTGACATTTCACGCCCACCACGAGACCGCAAAGCCATCATCAAGTGCATCCTCATGTGGACCATGCATGATTACACAGGATTTGGAGAGGTATCTGGTAAGTTTGCATATGTTAATTGTACTCTTTTCTTTAGGTTTATCATCTCATGTGTAACGTTTGTTTACCTCTTGGAAGGATTGGCAACATCTGGACATAGTGCGTGTCCCACTTGTGGCCCTTCCCTTGTGACAGAGAGACCTCCTCTTGTTGGGAAGGTGATCTATCCCAACAACCATCGCTTCCTACCTCCTTCACATCGTAGATATGCTGCCCTTATCAATGGAGTGCAGCCGTTCCATTGGAACATGGCTGATTGTGCGAAGCATTGGGAGGAGCATCATGGTACCTCACCCCCTCCCAATGGGCTGCCAAGGGGTATGTCGAGGTACTCAATATTCTTGTCGCTCCCCTATTGGTCTTTGTTGAAAATTCAGCACTTGTTGGACCCTATGCATGTGTTCAAAAATGTTGGGCAAGCTATATGGGATCACATAATTGGCAAGAAGGATTCATTTGTTGCTAGGGAAGATTTAAGAGCCATGGGACGTCTCCCCCCTTCAGCCACGCCCCACATGGGGGAGCGGGGAAAGATGATTCTCCCAAAAGCACCGTGGATACTATCAAAGGCATACCAAGAGTGGACAAAGCAAGTTATGGCATCCATCAGAACTCCAACGGGATATATGCAGTCACTCAAAGGTGCTTTCACAAAAACCAAAAAGGGTGGCTCCACTCAATTGTATGGATTGAAATCCCATGATTGGCATAAAATCCTTCAGGTAAGAGTAGAACAGTTTGTGGTGTCTATGTGTCATTATATATAGGTTGACATTCACTAAGATGTTTTATTATTTGTAGTTTGTACTTCCCATAACTATTAGTGGTTTTGGAGACACTAAGGTGAAGGCTGCAATATTCAAAGTGGGTGAGATTGTGAGGTAATGGGTTTTTTTCAAGTACTATATCATGTTTTTCCTGCATGAACAATGGAATTTTTTTTCATCTACTATATTATTTGTGCCCTGTAGATTTGTGAGCTCCAAGGAGATAGAAGTAGAAGCCATACCAGTAGCCCATCAGCTAGTAGTAGAGGCAGTGTGTGCTATTGAGGATGCATTCCCACGTACAATCCTTGTTATCCAAGTACACCTGTTGCTTCACCTTGTTGAGGAGATTGCCATTTGTGGGGTGGTTCACTCTAAATGGATGTTCTTCTTGGAGAGATTATTGAAGACTTTAAAGGATTTTGTTAGATTGAGGTCACAATCGGAGGTATGAAAAATCAATACAATATAGATAGAATTTATACGCTATGGAATTACTAATAAAAATATGTGGTTTTAATGTTTTCAGGCGAGCATGGTAGAAGGTTGGGTGGTGCAAGAGGCATTTGTGTATGTCTCACAGTATCTCATCACAGTGGATCCATCATTGCCTCGTCTGTGGAGTGAGGAAGAAGATCCTAGGAAGCACTCACCATTCCCAGTGAAAAAGGATCACTCTTGGTCATGGATAGAGAGTTTCATGCCATAGTCAACAACTACTCTTTACTCAATGCCACTATCATGACCAAATGGGTCAATATGTACTTGGAAGCCCGCGCAGCTAGAGAAAGGGATAGAGATGCATGGAAGAGGTCCCATGAAGGTAGACGTGCACCTCCTTTTCCTAAAGAGCTTGCAAAATATCCTGATTTGATTCAAGTAGAGTGGATCCATAATGCCATGACCAATGCCAAAGCACAAGGAGAACAAATAAGCCCTAAAGAATGGGAGTATGCGCGAGGATGCTTGCACAAGGTGAGTGTGTATATGTTATGTATGCATGTATGCAAATCACTTAATGAAATGCGATGTAACCTCTTATGCATTGTGATTGTAGGGTCTCACTTTCAACTCCATTTGGTCCGAAGGCCAACATTTCTGCACCCGCAAGATAGATGAGCGTCGGACCACTAATGATTGTGGCGTGATGGGAAACTTTTACACAACAACAGATGAGGTCAGATATTGTGGTACTATAGAGAGAATAATCAAAGTGGATTTCAGATCTTTTCACAAATTCCTCTTTGAGTGCCGATGGTTTGCTGGTGAGGTCAAAAGACATGAAAATGGGCTCCTTATGGTGGATTCCACCCAATTCCATCGGGGAAAAATTGACAACATGGTGTATCCTAGTAGTTTCGAGCAGGTAATTTAGGCTATGTGCAATTAAATTAAATTTAAAAATTGAATATATGTATATCAGCTTATTCTTTGTGTGTGACGTACAGGTCTTTTATGTGCCATGTATATATCAAAGAAGAATTTGGTATGTCATTCCAGTCACGCCGCGGGGTAGATCTATCTTTGCAGAGACGTACATTGAGCCAGTAAATGATCCCATCATACCATCACCACAAGATGCAGAGGAAGATGTAGTTGAAGTTGAAGAAGGTCAACCAAGCCTTGCAAATATTCATCTTAAGGAGGAGGAAGAGGGAGAAAGCGATGATGATTCTACAGGAGGTGATGGAGAGGAAGAAGAATCTCTAAACTTGTTTATTGATTTGAATACTATGGGTCTAAGTATGTATCCTAGTGCTTGTAGAGATCTTATACAAGATGAGAATTAATAAAACTCTCCATTCTTTCACTTGGTGTAGTATATGATTAATTTGCAAATGTTTAGTTATGTGCTTATGAATAGTATTTGTAATGGTTTTGTTGTGAGTTCAATGATTTATGTATAGAATTTTTAGAGTGAAATAGAGATTAAGTGAAGTGAGCATTCAGGAGAGTGTAGGAGTTGTAGTGTGTAAAGACATTTTGAGTTGTATTGGATTTAAATGGTAACCCGTGGGAGAGGGAGGGGGAAGGGGGTCTATGGCCTTAGCGGTAATGGGCGCCGCAATAATCGCGGTAATAGGGGCTGTAAAATGCCGTATGAAAAACAAAAGGGTTTCTCTCTCCTCATTTTGAATTCCTCTCTCTTGTTTTGCGGTAATGGTCCACGGTAAACACCACGATCTCTCATAGTGGGTCCTCCCGTGTTGGAATGGGAAACTCGTCATGAAGCATGCTGATGACTCTGTCTTTTAAATCATTCGGTACTTCACTCCAGGTGTTTAGTATGTAGTGTCTAAACACCTGAGAGCAAAGACCGCGCATGCGCGGAATCAACTTCTTGCCTTCATCATCCAAGATGATGCCGCCACTTTCTACGGAGTAAGGCAAGCCCTCTCGCCACTGACGCGTGAACCTGGGTGTCCCGACAGGAGTCTCTAGCGGCGTGTCAACAGGGGTACGGACGTTAGGTGTCTCCACTGGAGTCTGAGCCCCAAAGCGAGGAGTGTCCACTGGAGGGACTCCTGGTGGAGTAGCTAGTGGTGTGTAGCTCCTAGGAACAGCAGTCAGCCGCATAAAACTTGGTGTCAATGGCAATGTCGTGGCTGGTGTTGGAACCGGCAAAGAAGGGGAGGGTAAAGAGCCTCGTCGAACACAAGACGATGTCGAAGCATCGGTGGCGGAACCCCCACAACAACCGTCACCGCCACCACTAGAGCGTCGGCACCTAGATGAGTATGAAGATTGTCTCGTTGACACCTAAGCTTCAGAGCGCACTGAGGACTCCAAAACAGAGGGAGATGCGTATGGAGTAGGAATGCGGGATGGTGCACCAGAGCGATGACGCTCCACGTACCACTGTCTCTGCTGGTGTGACAAAGAAGAAGGAAACTCCTCATCATCCATACCTGCATTAAACACACGAACATTTAAACTTAATATTGAATGAATGGAGTAGAAAACATGGACAAGTAGAGAGAGAGAGAGAGAGAGAGAGAGAGAGAGAGAGAGAGGAGGAGGAGGAGGTGCTCGTCGTTCCTGCTTGTGAGAACATACCTAGAGCATACGTACCTGGAGTGGACGCAAATACCATTAAATACAATGACGCAATGACGCATATAAATACAATGACGCAATGACGCGTTCTTTTTCTATTCAACTTGAGCGATGGAAGAGGAAAGGCGATAACTTAGAATTTTCAATCGAAAGAGAGAGAGCAAGAGAGAGAGAGAGAGGAGGAGGAGGAGGAGGAGGTGCTCATCGTTCTTGCTTGTGAGAACATACCTAGAGCATACGTACCTAGAGTGGACGCAAATACCATTAAATACAATGACGCAATGACGCATATAAATACAATGACGCAATGACGCGTTCTTTTTCTATTCAACTTGAGCGATGGAAGAGGAAAGGCGATAACTTAGAATTTTCAATCGAGAGAGAGAGAGAGAGAGAGAGAGAGAGAGAGAGAGAGAGAGAGAGAGAGAGAGAGAGAGAGAGAGAGAGAGAGAGAGAGAGAGAGAGAGAGAGAGAGAGAGAGAGAGCACACAATCAAGTCTTGCATTCGAAAAACCAGGTGGTGGAGCTGTATGTGGCCATGTATTGCCCAGGATGTGAGCGCAAAATCAAAAGAGCGTTATACAACATGGAAGGTACTTAGAGAGCCAGAGTTTTTACAAAACTAAGCAAAATTGTTCAAATACAATATTTATGGCTTTAAGAGATCTCTCTCTCATCCTTGCATAGCTCAGCATAACTTCCTATATCTATATAGAGCTTTTTGTTTAAAGAGATGTCCTCCATTTCATTTTTTAGATCCTCTGCATGCACCCCATAGAGAGTAGCAGCTTTATGTTCGTCTGGCACCACCTCAACGGGTTTTGACTGAGTATCTTCTCTGATCTCCTCCATTGATGCTGCTGTGATTGGCACATGGTAGCCTCTTTACACCCATGCACTACGAGGGGCTACCTCTATGACGTACCACTAGTTTGATGCAGACTTTGTAGGATGAAATATCACCTGCCAGAGCCACATAACTTACATGAGAGCTTCCAAGCACATAAATTCTAAAAAGGGATGTTAACTATTTACATACTTACTTGTTTACAATGCTCGGGTAGTACGAAAGTGTCTCTTAGGTCAATCCATTTCTTAGTTGAATCCACCTCAAGAAAACCAGACTCTCCTCTACGCACAGTAGCGTTGCGACCCTCCATGATTATCTTGAACCATTGCACATTGAACAAGTCGACAAAAAATCCTCTATAATCAATCCTCAAAATCTCTTGTAGCGTGCCGAAGCAAGTGAGTTCTGCCACCACAGGATCTGCATTAGAGGACCATTGTCGACTAGACTGTTCAAATTTTGCCATGATTCCACAATCTTGAGTAAAACGCTTTTTGTCGATCCGTTCCACCCTAAAATGTTGACCTTTACACCATGCTTTTGTGTATGACTTATACTACAACCAAAAAAGATTATGAGTGGCCATTCAAACATCTAGAAAGTAACTAGTCGTACATTGCAAACTTACGTTGGTCGCGCAACCCCGAGAGTACTCCCACTCTTCCTCAGTCACTTATTCACCGCACTCTTGTGCGCTTTTCAATTGGTTGTGCAACCATCTTAAGCTCATGAATGTTGGTAGGCTCTCCAGACCCGTCGCGGATAGCTTATCGGTGGTCGTCTTCCACGTCTCCACTCGATTCTTGCCCTTTGTCGCTCTTGCTTTGCATCCTCGTATTGTGAAATCCACTTCTGCATGACTAGATTGTGAAGCATGCAAAATCAGCTGATTTTAGCCTCTAGATCTTCCGTCATCTTCTTCTCAACACCGAGATTGCACATGACAATTCCAGATATGCGTTCATGATCTATGGTTTGCCATAGCGTGTCCCGGGCTTTATCAAATCCATCTAGCCACTCTCCAATGTACACTAGGGACTCTGATACCAGCCAACCTTCTGCCATGCTATCCTCCGGACGTGCCTTCTGACGCACATATCCCTTGAGCGTTTTCATGAAACGTTCTAAAAAGAACATCCATGCGGAATGTACTATGCCAGCTATTTCCACCTCATCAACTATGTGAACAAGAAGATGCACCTGAATGGTTAGCATGGTAGTAGGAAAATGTTTCTCAAACATACACACAACCTCCGCAGCGTTTAGTTTCATGAATGGTATGGAGTCTACGTTGATCTCCTTTTGTGAGATCCATTGCACCAACTTCGCAAGTTTGTAGATTGTGTTACGAACGTCAAGAGACAAACATCCCTCAACAGCAACCGGTAAAATAATCTGCAAAACACGTGCATCAATGATATTAAAGTCCACACACAAATTTGTTACACAATTCCCACTATGATATATTCCACTATGAACATACCTGACACATTTTATGCCAGTCGTGTGACTTCAAACCGGTAAGCTTTCCTTCTTTAGTAAAACACGTTCGGAGCAAGTGCATTACGCCAATGGGGGTCCGCAAAGATCGAATGGTCTCTTTTACTTTGCGTTCTTGGACTCCTGTGAAAATCCATGGTGCTTTAGGGAGTTTTATCAATCCATTGGACGCTGTTTGCGGCCAATATTGCTCCATACGATCCACATTTCTAAGGTCAACTCTGGCTCCCAAAGTATCTTTCTTGCCGGTCAGATTGTCTCATAGTAGATTACCCACATTCTTGAATATGTACATTGGATCGAGCAAGTGATTGATCATGAGTCGGGGCCAGTACGGTAACTCGTACCATAGAGATAGTCTCTTCATCCCTGGGGGCAATCCATCATCACACATCTCCTTCTGCTCTAACCATGCTTGTGCAGACATCCTCGGTGGCTCTCTTCCCAAAAAGCCGTTGCGTAACACATGATTCTCTGGAAGGTATGCTTGATGACCTTCGTAGATTTTCTTCTTCAATGAGGGCACCCTACGTGCATTCAGTCTAGGTCCACATGTGACACATGATCTGTATCCGCTTGTTGGAAGCCCTGCATGTATACACATGATAATTGATCAGCTTGAGAAAAACCAAGATTTACAGTGTCTGAGTGAGGAGTGTAAATAGATCACCTGAGCATTTTGTTAGTCTGGGATAGTCATGCATGGTCCACATTAGAATGCCTCTGATGAAAGTATTCCGTCGACCTGTGTGTCGGCTCATATCCACCACTTCTATGCCAATCCACAATTCTTGTAGCTCTTCCAATAGTGGACGAAGATACACATCCATATTCTTCACTTTATATCGCCCCGGCACAATCAAGCTTAGCCATAGGTGCCCCTTCTTCGTAGTCAACCACGGGGGAATGTTGTAGTTGACGATGACAACGGGCCATACACTGTAAGATGTTGATCTTTGACCAAATGGATTTACGCCATCCATAGCCAAGCCTAAGCGCAAATTTCGAGCTTCCCTGGAAAAATCCAACCATGTTCCATCTATATGTTTCCAGGCTGCACAATCTGCAGGAATCCGAAGCACACCATCCGGAGATTTATTCTCCTCATGCCATGATGCTAGGGCGGCCATGGACTTACATTCAAAGAAATACTTGATGCCAGGAAGCAGAGGAAAATATCACAAAACCTTTTGCGGAATTTTTTTTCCGTGCAGATCTACTCGATATCTCTCGGAATCACATTTCGGACACTTCTCCATGTCTATGTATGCCCCTCTGAGAAGAATGCAGTCATTAGGACAAGCGGGGATCGAATTATAATCCATCCCCAAGTTTCTCAAAATCTTTCTTGCTTCCTCTCGGGAATTTGGCATCACATTATGAGCTGGTAGTATGTTCTCTTTGAGGAATCTACACAACATAAAAATACGGTATAATTGTGTAAAAATATATCAGATCATTATACATTTAGAGTTTTATTAAAGTAAACTAATTGTAATAGATCACATGAAAAGCACTGTGACGCTAGTGTCACTCCATCCAAACTTTGCTTGCATGTTGAGAAGAACCAGGAGCGCTTTCAATCTAGACACACGTGCTCCATTATACAATGGCATGTCGGCTTCACCTTTCATATCATCATAGATAAGCCTTTCTGAATCCATGATCGTCTCGATCATTTCATCAATCTTGGGCTCAAACATTGCCTCGTTGGGAATATGGTCTGCATGATCATCCCCCGAGATTTCAGAGACTACATCTTGTGGTGTCACATGTGCTACTTGACCAAAGCGCCTGCGAACACGTCTATTGGGTTGCAAGATTGCTGTCTGTTGGCCAACGTCAGAGTCCAACGAGTTATAATTGGCAACAACTCGATCTATAATAGATGGATTGAACTCACCAAATTCACAAACATGCTGCAAAGAAACGTGTCTTGTCTGTCGCACAGCATGCTTGCATTGATTACAAGGACATAAGATCCTCGTTGACGGCCCCACATCCTCATTTAGGTTGGACGGCCCCACATCCTCGTCACTACTCATAATGAGGACAAAAATCTTATAGTCTGGACAACAAATTTAATCTTCTATTGGAATTCTTTGTTTTATCTCTATCTCTCTCTCTCTCTCTCTCTCTCTCTCTCTCTCTCTCTCTCTCTCTCTCTCTCTCTCTCTCTCTCTTTGTTCACACTGTAAACTACCTCACATTCTCTAGTCATGTCCAATCCCCGCACACCTCGGTCTAGAGGTGCATGGAGATCAGAACCAGCGGGTTATAATCTCATCTTTATTGGTGAATGCCTATATTTGTGGGTAGAAGAAATCTACACACCCATGTCTATATGATAGTGCATGTAGTGGACAAAACCCCTTTGCCTCTTCTCTAGCTGTAGCATTTCACAGCATCTTAACATATTTTCATAGTAGATCTTTTCACCATTCCTCTAACTCTAATTTTTTTACTGTAATCTCAAAGTTAGACACTAATATAAAAACTCGATCCAAAATCTTATCTTAAATCTAACCTAATTGAACATGTGGTGATTCGCTCCATTGAAGGGTAAAAGACATACCAATGGGGCTACTAGTTGTGTAGATGTGAAAAGGAGAGCATGTATTTTGAATGATTTCATCTTCCTCCACACACAATTTAGAGAGAGAGAGAGAGATAAGAGATTGTGTGCACTGTGTACATCATTTCAAAGGGCAGTATAATCCTTCGGTGTACTCAAAATAAACCTAAATCTAATCTAATCTAACTTAAATAAACCTAAATCTAATCTAATGTAAATCTAAATCTAACCTTATCTTAAACAATAAAAAGAGGAAAATGGTATAACCTTTATATCACCCAAGTGTGGTAGATTTGTTATGCCATTTCCCTCTTCAATAACAGGTAAATAGCGTAAATAAACCTAAATCTAATCTAATATAATGTAAATCTAAATCTAACGTAAATAAACGTAAATCTAAACAAACGTAAATCTAACTTAAAATAAACCTAGATTTAATCTAATTTAACTTAAATAAATCTAAATCTAATTTAACGTAAGTTTACATCTAACCTAATCTTTAACGTCTTTTGGGATAGTTTCCTACTACGTTAAAACTCTCTTCTTCTTGTGTGTGTGTGTGTGTGTGTGTGTGTGTGTGTATGTGTGTGTGTGCCAATAAAAAGAGAAAAATGATATAACCTTTCTATCACCCAAGTGTGGTAAATTCGTTATGCCATTTCCCTCTTGAATAACAGGTTTTGAGTTCAACTCCTGGTCGGCTAGATCTTTAGGTCTCTTTAATTAGTTTCCTACGACATTAAATTAAACTCTCTTCTTCTCGGGTGTGTGTGTGTGTGGGTGTGTGTGCACGCCAATAAAAAAGGATAAAAATGGTATAACTTTTTTATCACCGAAGTGTGATAGATTGGTTATGCCATTTCCCTCATCGATAACAGGTCTTGAGTTCAACTCCTGCCGACTAGATCTTTAAGGTCTCTTGGGATAGTTTCCTATGATGTTAAGACTCTTCTCTTCTTCTTCTTCTTCTTCTTCTTCTTCTTCTCTCTCTCTCTCTCTCTCTCTCTCTCTCTTTGTTTTATATCTTTCTCTTTCTCTCTCTCTCTATCTCTCTTTTCCTCTCTCAATGTGTGTGTGCATTCTTTGTTTATTCATGTGTGTGTGCATTTTTTGTTTATGCATGCTCTCTCTCTCTTTTTCTCTCTCAATGTGTGTGTGCATTCTTTGTTTATGCATGTGTGTGTGAGTTTTTTGTTTCTGCTTGTGCTCCCTCTCTCTCTCTCTAAAAAACACAATGTGTGTGTGTGTGTGTGTGAGAGAGAGAGAGAGAGAGAGAGAGGGAGAGAGAAAGAGGGGAACGGAACATGAGAGTGAGGAGAGGGAAGGATCATACTTGGCTCTCCTTCCTCTCCTTGTGTGTGTGTGTGTGTGTGTGGAGAAGAAAGAGAGAGAGAGGGAGAGCGGCGTTACCTTGCTTGCTTGAGCGTGCGCTGAAAACTCACATCTGAGATCTGAGTTTTCGTACGCTCTCGTTTATTTTTTTTAGTCCTAACATCGTCGCTATAGGTGTCGCTATGAGCGTCGCTAAGTTACTTGTAACTTAGCGACACCTATAGCGACACCATGGTTTTTCACATTTGAGCGTTGCAGTACGACCGTCGCTACTATTAAGTACCTCTTGTAGTGATACTAGCCATTCTTGTAACCTATACTTGTAAGATCAACTCTAATCAAAGAAGGTCTTGATCTTGGTGCATGAATCAAAGCTGAAGTCTCCTGGCCTCTCTTCTTCTCTCTCCATCATAATGGCGAGCAACTCCCGAAAAGTTTGTCAAATAAGATGTGTTTTAATTTGATATTTTGTTGATTTCTTGTTGTTTTCTTTTTCACCTCTAATCCAACATATATCTCTAATCTCATCTCCCTCTCTAACCAAACCTATCTCTCTCACTCTTAGAAATTCATTCTCTCTGTAAATTCTAGGATCTCCTTGCTACAGGTACATCTCTCCCCGCAATATCCTTATTGTCTACGGGCAAGAATAGGGCTTGGGAGGGAACCTCTCTTCTCTTATCTTCTCTTCTCTTCTCTCATATGTACATTTTGCACATATAAGAGTTATCCTATATGAATAATCCACATGATGAGAATTTCTATCACTTTCACTTTGTGCGATCTATTAGAATTAACATAGGGATTAGTCGTAAAATACACTTTCAACAATGAGTTTCTCTTTGGCCCAGAAAGGCTCAAAGAAATAATTCTTTCACCGGATCCCATCATACTACCTCTCATAGACTATAACTTTTATTTTGACGTAAGTGTAGTTATCTTGCTATGAGCCAAGAGAATTTTTACAAACAAATAATCCCATTCACTAGACAAAATATATATATTATGGTAAGCACAAAACTACAATTCCAAAGAACAATTCATAGCCTGTTTGGTCGGCAAAGATTGAACACCATTAACTCATCTATTAACCCTTTTATATTACCCATGATACGATATGACCATGGCCTTGGTGTTTTCATCTTTGTGTTGTTTTGATATTCTCTTTTGTGTTCTTTCTTTGAGTGTGTGAGTGCAAGGGAGAAAGAGTGGGGCTTCTTTGACTTTACTTCCTTCCAAACCCTAGACTTCATGGAATCTATGGTTTAATTCCTTTATACAGTTTCTAGAGTTCTCTCACAAACTCTCACAGTCAAAATTCCGACACTTTCCTAGAAAGACTACAATTTCTCCACATATTTTTGGTGAGCTCGACGTGAATCTGCCAGGGTGAGAGTTTTTGGGTAACAATGGGTGATCATGTTAAGCAACAGGGTATGCATTTTGACCCAACAACAATGAAAATGTTTCAAGAATTTGCAATGTTCATGCAACAACAACATGCCACTGAAAGAAGGGAGATTTCAGCAACCAAGGCCATACAAGTGGTCGTCAATAGAATGGATCAGTTCAATGGAAAAGATGTAGCCAAGTACTTGTGTGAGTACGTGAACGAAATGGAGCTACATCGCATTTCGGAAGGTGAGATGATCCAAAGCTTTGAGCTAGTTGTTGCTCCAAAAATTAGGGAACATGTTAGAGGAATTAAAGATGGGCATGGGAGAAATTGGGAAGAACTCAAAGTGGCTTTAAAAGAGGAATATTTCATGGAGGAATCTAAGAGAGTGACCAAAAGGACATTCTTAGAATGGGTAGTCAAGCCAAAGCAAGGACTATCAATAACAGTGCTACTTAGGGAATTTGAGCGGCGCTATGCACAACTCACCAGCACAAAAAGGGACACACCAGATGCAGAGAAGATATATCTTTTCTTCCAAGTTGCAGGTAAAGAGTTTCAAGAAAATTTGGAGCTTCTTCTTGAAGATAAAGATGTTTAGCAAGGACTAAAGACCTACTGGAATGAAGTTGAAGGTGTTGTCTCGGTGCTTGCCAAACAACAAAGAAGAAGGGACAAGATGGTAATAAACACTAAAAGTCCTTCCACCACTATTTCTTTCTCCTATGGAATACTTCTTCTTCCTCTTCCCTACCCTCATTCCCTACTAGCTCTCTCCACCTTTGAAGGTGTTTGAGGTCTTGGGACTGAGGCTTGGGATAGTCAATGCTTTCCACAAGTTTATGTTATGCTTATTGCAAGAAGACTAATGGTTTATTTCAATTAGATTAATTTCTTCATGCAAGTAGATTAATTGTATTGCAAGGTAGATTAATTGTTGCTTTAAACACAAGTTGATGCATAAAACTTTACATCTTCATGCACCCAAATGATTTAGGGAACACAAGGATTGATAAATTCTTGATTTTTTCACAAGCTAAGATTGATTGTTTCTATTAGGCAAAAGCTTGGAGTATGAAACTTCCATCTTCATACCGTCAAAGAGGTCTCAAGGAACACAAAGATTGTATTGCACCAAGTCTCTCTTAATGAAAGAATCTATAATACAAATGCCTTTTGGAGGGGGGACTGGGTCCACATAAATCCGGTCCTCCACTATTGTCATATTCTCTAAACTCTCTCTCTTGCAAAAGTATTGCTCATGCCTAGTTAATTAAGTGTTATGATTAAGTTGCTACTACCAATTAAGTTCACCCTTTATGATCTAAAGTTGATCACTCTAATTCTTTTAATTCCGCTATTCTCTAAGTTCATAGGACATTTCCATTACATGGTGCAAGAAAAACTTTTCTCCAAATGTGGGCAGTGAAAAGGGGTCAAGGTGCACGATAAATTATGAGCCTCGAGGTGGTAGAGATTGAGACTGGGTGGCATCACGAGAGAGTGGATGCATAAGTGCAATAAAAAAACACTGGTACTGGAATGGGGTGAATTAAGTAGATATTTCTAGAACTCCATCTCGCATTGGTCCTCTTGGCTGTCTAAAGCTAGTGGGGTAGTTTTGAACCCTTCTAGGAGAGAAAATGCAAGGAGGATGAGCACTTTATCCACTTCTGGGATGGCAACAACAAGTGCCAAAAATCCTTTGACCAATTGACTACCCAATTTCAACTCAACGGCACTGAGAAGCTTCTTATCAATAGAGTTTTTGAAGGCCTAGAACACATTCAGATGCGATTTCGGATTCCACTTTTATGTGAAAACCTTTGAAATGGCTCATGGGTATCCATTTCTCTAAACCTCACACCAAGGGCATCTACCAACTGTTGATGCACGAGACTCATCATGATTGGGTCGCCCCTTTGAAGAAACAATTAAAGAAGCAATAGTCGGAATCTCCATGGGTAGAGGTCACAAAGAACATTTGGAATCCACAATGGCCTCATTTTATGAAGGTATTCTTGTGTGGTATTGTGGGGGGTCTTCGCCAGCAAGTGTCATGATTCAGGCACGTGGTATTGGGTCCTATACGTGTTCAAGGTGCAAATTGGCTAGCGAAGACCTCACCCAACTTTCCATGGAATCACCGGTAATTAGAGGCTTGGTAGGAAAAGTGGGCAAATGGATACAAAGAACATGGAAGATAGGTTTTCTCAAGAAGGATTTGTGCCTTTGTGGACATGGTTTTGAAGTCTTGCACTTGTAATATGTACTCAAATTGTCAGATCTATTTCTTCAATAAGATTTGGATAGCAACTTCTCTCTGGCTAGATTCTCAGAAATTGTACAAGAAAGTAAGGAGTTAATATTTATGGTAGGTAAAAGGAGAAAGCTAGGGGATTGGCTTAGGGAGACTCTTGCCATCAGGTCGAGCCTTACAGTGTAAAGGACAGGGCTTTTGGTTCTAGATATTCTTATCTAATGTAACACTTGCCCCTCAAGGCTCGGCATGAACTCGAGGCTGATTTATCTATTTCTTGGTGTCATTCTGATACAATCACTCACAATTGTGAATTTAGCAACAAAAAAAGGAGAGAGAGAGAGAGAGAGAGAGAGAGAGAGATATTGGATTTTCCTATCGGATCACCTCTAAGAGCTGGGAAAAATATTGCTTCCCCTAGAATAAATTCTCCTTAGTTTCCATCCTACACAAAGAATCCTGCATGGTCTTCCAACATAGAAGCAACATTTCCCCCTTTTTTGTGTTTCTTTTTCTTTCTTTCTTGTTTTCTTATCATTCCATATTTATCTTTTTGATGTAGTTTTTTATAGAATGTCAAGCTAGTGTAATGAAAACATGCACCATAGAAAGTCTTCCATTACACGAGATTACAAGCTGATCTTTTTTTGTTCGCCAAGCAACTAGGGTATCTTCCAATTCGACCAAGGGTAGAGTGTTGCAAACCTTGGTACTAGAATGTGAAATTTCTCCTCAGCTACAAAGTGCTCCCCAAATGGTAGTATTTCAAAAGAAAAGTTGGTTTTCTTAATATGAATATTTACAAAATATTAAGAGGATAAAGTATCATCATGAAATTAACCTAATGTTTTTTATCTCATTTCAAATCTTTTTATTTATAGCAATACTCACTGCAGTGAGTGAAATTATATTACCTTTGCTAGAAAGAATTACATCAAAGGTCTTGCTCAAAATGAGCCAACCCATATACCAACTTAAAGTTAGCTAACAGTTTGGCTTTCAAATGGAAACCATAACCATACAAAAAAATATATATGAGCATAAAAAAATCACACAAGATGCTTTCGATAGCTTCCCACAATTATTCCCACATTGTGAATTACGAAAACATCATGAGCTCCTCCAGGCGAGCACAACACACCTAGCTAGGTGCAATTGTTAAGCGTACAAAAGCTTATGATGTTGAACACTATGGAAAAAACCGGGGAAAGAGGACCTCCTTCCCAAAAGGGAAACCCTCTAAAACTTCTTGTGAAAGTAATGCAAAGAAAATCATATTCACCGACATTTGCACCATGAGAGCCATCAACCTTGGAGAACTACCCATCCCCCAAGTTGCTAAAGATACAAGAAGAGAGAGATAAATATACCCTACAAATCTAAAGAAGCTAGGAATCCATCCCCCAAAGGCCCATCAATACCAAAGACCCAAAGGAGAATAAAACAACTACACCACCGATCGGCAGATGCAAACATAGACGATGTTGAAGGTGCACCCAACCATGCATGCACTACCAAATGACCCATATTGAATCCAAGATGACACATAGGAGTTTCAAAAACTTGACGAGTCCATTGATTGCCACAAATCAAGTCAATTTTGCCACCATCTTCCTACTCGAGTTGTGCAGGAGACATGCGATCTTATACAACAACTAAACAAATAGAAATTAAGCATGCTAGCCAAGGGGGCCAAGACCTTTTGAATAATTGTGAGACTTCATCGAATGTAGCATTAGCACCATTTCAACTAGGAAACCCTAGATTCCCTTTTCCCTCCACAGGAGGTGGGAGGGGCATCCTCTTCCAAGCGCCAAAAATAGGGTCGTTGGCAAGGGAAAGTTGTCAATGAAGCCGCATAACAGCTTGGCGTCCCAACCCATGGTGGTCACTATCTAAAGGCTTTGCACAATAGCCGTCCAGTCAACATTCTCCATCTCTCACCTTGCCATAGCCCCCCCCCCACCACCCCCCCCCCTCCCTCTGCAAAGGCCTCGTAGGCTACAAGTTGGTAGAGAACCCTTTCTCCAGCATAATAAACCTTATTTCAAATATTATACAGGAATGTTGTACAAAATTAAATTCATAATAGACCACATAAAATCATGAGAGGAGAACTTAAAGTATCAAGGCTATAATTGCATTATCATGTCATGTGTGTACACATGTATACAATATTTTCTTTTATGTAAATGTCTCTATTGAAACAATCAATGGCTTATTGGCCATTTGTTCCTGAAGCCCAAATGGCTTCCCCTGTTTCTTGAAGGTAAAGAACAAGGTTCCCATCATCTTGTACAACAAGGTACGTTCTAGACCAACAACCAGGCCCGCTAGTGCATTGAGTAGGGGTCCACCAAAGTGGCTTACCATTACCATTATACACAGCAAAAGTCCCATCTAGGTTGATGCGAGCGTAACAATGTTCTCCACGTATAAAGCATTTAGAGTCTGGACATGCCCATATTGGTATGTTTTCACCACCTGTCATAGCGTGGTATAGCACCAAATTGCAATCATTTTGCATAATCAAGAAGTATGTCTCACTGAGTGAGTTTATGAGATCTGGGTAATTAGTGTTAGCGTCTTCACTCACAAGCACATTGATATCATAATTAGATGTAAAGAGACCATTATACCATGGAGGGCAATCTATTAAAGTATCTTCTTGTGAAATGATGCTTGTTGTAATGCTAGCATTGAATGATGCTCGTGAAATGTTCTTGGTTGTATTGCTACAAATAATATGTCGATGTTGAGAAGGATGGATCTGATACGTGGTGTTGGTTGAAAGTGGATCAGTAGTTTGATTCACTAAAGAGATTCTTTTTCTCTGAGGAACACCTGAAATAAATCAAAGTGTATGGACAAATTAATCATTTTTTAGCTAATATGTAACTCATTAACATCTTTGTAATCAAATAAATTCATATTGAATGATCACTACAATTTCCATCTTCTCAAAGAGCTCTGTGTGTGTGTGTGTGCGCACGTGCGCATGTTTTGGTGTCTCCATTTGCTGCTAACGTTTCCTTTTGTAAGGAAAGTTTGGTCTCTTCTTTGGAACTCATCTTTGGATATCACGATGCAAAATCGATTGTGGGTTTACCACAATGTTTGTAGGTCTTGGGTCCTACCTTCCATACATTGACTCTCTCTCTCTCTCTCTCTCTCTCTCTCTCTCTCTCTCTCTCTCTCTCTCTCTCTCACACACACACACACACACACACACACACACACACACACACACAAACACACACCTTTATCTCTTACACAATGCGCTTGTGCACACACACACAACACAAGGGTTAGGTATCTCTATGTGTGTGTGTGTGTGTGTGTGTGTGTGTGTCTAATTAATATATGTGAAAATCCATACACAATAGTACCTATAACCACAGAAAGTTCATCGTGACGATCAGGACTATTATCTGAGTCACCCTCTGCCTCTCCTGTGTTAGGGGTGGATGCTCCATCATCAGTTTCACCTATCTGCTCCACCCAATAATAGAATTGTGCAGAGAGACCTTCTTCAATTAAGGTTTGATCACCTACACCCTCCACAACAACTCCAAATCCAAATCCATTTCTAATTTGATTTCGTATTGTTTCAAGCATATTGTTGAAAAATATCTGAACATAAAAAGGAAAAAAAAGGGGATTAACCTACTGTGCCAAAAAATTAAAGCAGTTCAAAGGTATGTTAGTTGAAATGGTGGATGCTTTTTCTTGTTTACCTTGACTAAGGATTGAATGCTTCACATCGTGTAATTCAAAGATTACGTTAAAGCTCAAATTTCATACGGTGATTTTAAGGTTCTATATGTTATATGTTGGACTACCATTGTTCATGATGATAATGTGTGTATCATATTTGTGGAGAGAGTAATATAGTGAACATGCCTCAACAAGGTCATATCCACTAATCGTTCCAACACCTTCTCCAAAACATGGACCAGTATCATGAAGCGCTAAAGTGGTATGAATACGTAGTGTACTTGAGATGTCGGTATCTATGGCAGATATAAATCCTGGTGGATAGTATTGATCACTATCAATACGTTTTGTCATAAGGTTCTCAATGTCATTAATTGCCTCATCTTGTGCCTGCACATTAAAAGCGACAAACATTAGCAATGGCTATTTTTATCATTTTAAATATACACATTTTTTTCAAATCAAAATTGGAACCTTCTTGTATGGTGATGTAATTACAAGGAATGGGTCTTACTATCAGCAAAAATCTTGAGAAAAAATAGTAAATGGTACATAAAAAGGTTTTGAGCTTTGGATACATTTGACATTTTAACCACTTCTAACATAAGCCCTTGTGATTCGTTCACATATATTGAGCTTGCCTTATTTTTCATTTGCAAAAATTGACAAAGTTAATCTCAAATATTGGGGCTGATTTACATAGGAGAAATTACTCATCCCAATAAAAAAAAATGGCACCACTTCTTTTGGATAAGGTGAGTGCTACACTCTCTACCTAAGTAATGGAGAGTCCTAATGATTGACATCAAGCATCCTTTTAAAGGCTGTCCCTCCTCTGTTGCACTTTTCTCAAATCCCCCTACTTTGATAGTTACATTGGCATGTCAAATGCTCTCTTGGTTATCACCATGATTATATGCCAATGGTAGGGTAATCATGTGTGGGCATGCCCACAAGAGTTCTTGCAGAGATGAGATGAGAAGTTGGTTGTGCCTCACCTTTGTAATGGGTTTTAGTGCATGTTCACACTTTCAATTTAGAGTTATGTCCTGCTCAGTTCTTGGAGGGGTTGTAGAGCTTCAAGCTCATATGCACTAGAAGTGAATAATTGTGATCTTCTTGTTGCGACTCATCAATCGCTATGCATGCTGCTCACAATCATGCAGATATGCCTAATTAAAGATCTTTCACCTAGAGACAATGACAACAATGGATGGACATGTTTCCTTCTCCTTTGTCACTTTTCCCATTAATTTGTCGGATGAAACCTATCAAAAAGTGTAGCAATGTGGTAGACAAGTAGTCTATACTGCAAAGTAAAAAAAAAGTACCATCATGCTGATGTGCTAGATGTGTCCTAAGTACTCCATGGAACCCTACTATCATAGAACAACCAAGGCCTCAAATCTTTGTATCCACTCAGTGGGATGGGGCCCTTAGCTTGAGCATGCTCCACTTGTACATGATCTATGAAGGGTAAGTAGCCATGCATTGCCCCATATCACATGCCGGACCCTTCCACATAAGCAAGAGTCCAATATTTAGTGACATCCAAAAGATCCTTTAAATGTAAACTCTTTTAATCCTAAAGAGAATACATTCAAATTGGAAGTATGTTCCTAAGGCCGAGGGTATATATCACAAGTCCATAGAGCTAATGTCAACGAAAACTGGCTATTGATCCCTCCATGCTTGCATTTATTCGTATGTAGCTTGAGACTTGTAAGGTTTCCATTGAGAATAGTGTACGAACGATAATATTTAGAAAAAAGGGACAACCTTACAAGCACACACAACTAAGTGACCATGCAGCCTTTCTTCTGTGTAAATCATTAGATAAATATCTTAATCTCATATGCCACCTACAAAACAACTCTCTCTCTCTCTCTCTCTCTCTCTCTCTCTCTCCCCCCCCCCCCCCCCGAGTTCAAGACTCGTTGTTGGAGAGACTTTTGAGGTTGCTTGGCCGGATTGCTCCTATGACATGAAAATTTCTCTTCTTTTTCACTCTTCTTTGGCTGAATGTTCTCTTGTTTACAATGGATTCAAGATTTAGCTTAGCCTAGTTTGATAGCCTAAGAGGACAAAAAGTGTCCTTTCAAGGTTTTAGGAAAAGCTCACATACTTCTATCGTTTGTATGTGTCAATAGAAGTCCTTACTTCAGCTCAAATCTAGCACCACACTTTTTGGTGGAGAAATAAGAAACACTTACAACTCTTGATTTCATGGTCATGAGGAGCTCTCAAATCCAAAGGAGTGCCCAATTTGACCAAAATTAGCATATTTGTTGGATGAATCCCATTTCACACAAGGTACAAAAATCTCTAGAAAACAAACTTTTTTTTTCTTTTAAATGTCATCGAGTTCTTAACCAAACTCTATGGTTGCTGTATGCCAAAAAACAAAGACCATAAGATAGTACAAAAAACCAAATCCTATGGTGGTG
Organism: Adiantum capillus-veneris; assembly: GCF_014529385.1. Lineage (NCBI taxonomy): Eukaryota > Viridiplantae > Streptophyta > Polypodiopsida > Polypodiales > Pteridaceae > Adiantum > Adiantum capillus-veneris. The sequence goes on from NC_140946.1 coordinate 102,529,597, forward strand.
TCATGCCCAAAAAAAAATGATGAAGTACAAAGTACAGAAAACATACAATTTTTCACATTCTATTGATCTACCATTGATGTTTCTATGCATACACCTATAGTTACCTTTATATTATAAATGCTTCCATGTAATGCAATTTGATACTTTACTTTCATAGTCAAGCTCAACAAGATTGAAACATGTATCCCTAAGAAAATTTAGAACACACCTAGTACAAAAAGTGCAAGGAGAAAAATAAGTGGCCTCAACAATGTGGCCTTCTAGATGCATATAAACTTTTCACGTTAGCACCAAATTGGAATCTTATTCTTATGTTTGAACCTAAGCTTATAATGTAGCATGTTTGACGAGTGAACTTTGGCAATTTGAAGAAAACATAGTACTCACTCAAAATAAATCCTATTGTGGTAAAATGCAAAATCACTCCTACCTTTTTGTGTTGCATGCTATTTAGGATATTAGGTGCCCAAAAACTCAAGGAAGACTGGTCACACAATGAGAACTTCATAAACCCACTCAAGTTTTTCTTTTGATTAGAAAGAAACTTCCAAAATATCCATCAAAATGTGAAATCTACTAGTAAATTGGCATCGGATTTTTTTTCTTTTGTAAATGGGCCATAGCTAATAATACACAGGATCTACATTTATTAGAAGCATGACAATACTATGATAGTTATGTAACACTTAGAGGTAACTAAGTTATGTTTTAGGGTGGTCTATTGAAAATTCACAAAAACCAACACGTTTTTTGGCTCAACTTAGATTTAAAAATATTATTTAAATTCCAACTTTGAGGTGGAATCAATAGCCTAAAATAGTTCCAATTTATTTTATGTCATAATCGAGCTTTGTAGATATAGAGAAATTTAGAACCTCCTTGGCATCTCAAGCAATAATTCCAAGAGGTTACTGAGTTAAAGAAGAAACAATATGTGTCGTGTATTTTTTGTTTCTTTTTTTGCAAAACTCACAATTGTGAGTGATTTTATTTGAATCCCACCAAGAAATATACAAATCAGCCTCAAACTCATTTTGAGCCTTGAGGGACACATGGTTATATGAGACCCTAGTTAGTAGTACCTGGTATCGTACTATTACCAAAAGCCAAATCTTCACACAACAAGACTCAATCGGATGGAGAGGGTTGCCCTAAGCCAATCGTCAGAGTTTTTCCTTTTACCTTACACATATATTATCTCCTTACTTTTTTGTATAATCTGTGAGACGCTAGAGATGTCGCTATCAAAGACATGGCAATTCTTGACTTTCCATATATTACCAAAGAAACAATATCTAAAAATTTGAGTATGGATTAGAAGCACAAGACTTCAAAATTGTGTCCCACGGAGGAACATATCCTTCTTAAATAAACCTATCTTCCATGTTTGTTGCATCCATTTGCATACCTTCAATGTCATGCCTCTAATTGGCGAGCATTCTGTGAAAAGGTGGGCGAAGTCTTCGCTAGCCAATCTACACCCTAAACATCTATTGGACCTCTCCACATGCTTCAATCTTGATTCCTATCAACAAAGCCCCCCACAAAACCTTGCACAGAAATACCTTCATAAGATGAGACCAATGCGGATTCCAAATGTTATTCGTGACCTCAACCCATCAAGCTTCCAACCATTGTTTGTTCAAAGAGGCAAACCAATTAACCTCGTGCATTTACGCTTGGTAAATTCCCTTCGTATGTGGTTTAAAGAACTAGCTACTCATGGGTAAGCTTCCACTCAAAAGTAGATTGGTAGATCGAAATCATAATGTTGTCCAGGCCTTCTAGAGCTATGCTGACAATCAGTGCCATTGAGTTGAAACTAGGCAGCCAACTGGTTGAAGGTTTCCAACACTTTTTGTTTCCATCCCAAAAGTTGATCAAGCTCTATAGTCCTTTATTGTTCATCCTTGTTGCAATTTCTCTCCAATAAGGGTTTAGAATTACACAATAGCTTTAGCTTAGCCAAGGGGACCAATGCGATATGGAATTGTTGAAATATTTGGTTACTTCACCCCATTCCCGTGATGCCACCCAATCTCAATCTAGGCCACCTCGGGGCTAATGGTTTGTCGTGCACCTTGATCCCGTTCCACTGACCACCTTTAGAGAACATGTTTTCCTTGTCTCATATATCCTTGGTCATGATAGCCCAGTACTGGTCCTGTTTTGCGATTGAGACCACAAATTTGGCACACATGGACTCAACATGAACAGAAGGGTTGAAAATTACAAGGCCACCATTGACCACGATTTGACCACGATCGAGCGATAACCCCGAGAGACTCACCATGGAAAAAGTATTGCACCATGTAAGTGTAGGGGAGAGTTTTTTTTTTTACAAGTTACATAAGTGTATAAGTTAGGGACAAATCCCCATTAATTTATCTCCCAAGATTAATAATAAGGGTGGGGGTATCATATTTATGGCGGGGAGAGAAGAAGTGAGAAAAGGGGAAAATGAGAGAAAGTTTTTGTGTTTCAAAATCATGGATTCCAAAAGAGTCTTCCCTTGAACTTGTGAGTCAATAGCTACAAAGATACATGCAAGACTAACAATGCTTTGTATCAATTTCTTGTTTTGTGATTATAGCTCATTTATTGAGGGATGAAAGCTATAAAGAGTTTGTATAGATGCAAATTTACATGGGGAACCTAACACAACTTTATAACCATGTTTTTTTAGTAATTTAGATGGGTCAGAATTGGACAAGTAGCTAGAGTTTAGGTTAAAGGGATACACAATTTGAAAGTCAACTAAGATACATTGAGGATACATCTAGTTATCAACGGAAGTGGTTCCTTAGTACGTTGCACTACACGCTGTTTGACTAGTTTTACTTAGTTAGATCATGTGAGGCCTTTTGTATATAGAGTGAATCCCTTGGGGTGATAACTTCCCACTTTTCCCACTGCCATTGCCACGAGGCTTTAGTATTAATAAAACATAGTGATATCAATACCATATGCTTGAAGGAAGACATCAAAATTAGCTAGTCAGGTATTGTTACCAATCTAGTGTTAATACAACATAGTGATATCAATATCAAATTCTTGAAGGAAGTCATCAAAATTAGCTAGTCAGGTAGTCATAAGCAAGTGATTATAGAGTTTGATCTAACTCTTGTAAGGGAGAGAAGGTAGAGCAGAGAATCGAGGAAACAGACATGTGGAGGCTGTAGATGAAAGGCAAAAGTGAAAGCTGAAACAGGCACCTTAGGCTATTGACCCAATTTATGTTTTAAAAAAATGGTTTAATCGTCATCTAACGAGGATGTTCCTTAAGAGGAACATGTAGAGAGGGGTTGGTTTTAACAAGGACATGGGCAAGTTCATGATGAGTCTATATTCTATATGTAAACCTCTACGTCCTTATTCTCCAAGTAGTCCTCTATGCTCACATTCATCACTTAAAGAGTGGGATGGAGAGATATAAAGAGCAGCAGTCGCAGGTGACCAATGGTCTCTAGGCTAGTCCTGTACCTCAATATCTTTTGTGATTTTTGCAAGGAAGGTTCTATTTAACACTTTTTCATCCATGCAGCCTCTAAATGGATATTTCCATATGCCTCTTGTGCTTAAGGATTCTGTCTATCACTATAATCCTTTCCATAAAAAATCTTGATTTAGTGGTACCTGCCCTTCTACTTGCTTATGTCACCCTCAAGGTATTTTTTAAACCCGTGTATTCAGTGAGGATTAATTTGGATCAAGCTTGGTGAAGCCAGCTTGGGAGCGAGCTTTTTTTCCCCACCCCTACCACTCACTAACATCAAATGCTGCACATTTTGGCCTCTACCATTAGCAGCAAGTAGCCCTTCATTTGAGCCACTTGAACCCCTCTTGTTTCTCCATGCTACACCCCCAACATTCAATACCCCACCCACTGTCATCCTTCAATTTCCCTCTCTTTCTCCCCCTCTCCCTCTCCATCTCACACAATCATTCTTGATCTCTAATTAGCTTAGGATTTGGTCTCTCTCTCTCTCTCTCTCTCTCTCTCTCTCTCCCCCCCCCCCCTTTTAGCCCTCAAATGTCCTCTCTTTTTCCATGTCACACACTATCTCTTTTGATTTATCTTCCCTATCTCTCTTTTGATGGATGATTATATTGTGATTTATGTTCATCCTAAACACTTGTATGTAAATTTAGACGGAGACAATGGAGAAAGGGTGAGGCATGAGAGAGGTAGAGGATAGAAGAATGAAAGGTGGGAGAGATAGGAAAGATAGAGATTGAAGGGAGGGAATATGTAGAGAGATAGTAAAGATAGCAATTGAAGGGAGGGAATATGTAGACAGGATATTAATAGAGGGTAGAGGGTCGAGGAATGAAGGAGAGGAGCAGGTTGAAATGTAAAGGTTATAGAGAATAGCTAATGGAAAGAAAAGCGTATGGAGAGGAGAGAAGTAGAAGGTGAGAAGAAAAAAAGAGGGGATGGTAGAGGTCAATAGAGTAGGATTGGGGTTGATAAGAGAAAGAAGAGGCAACAATAGATAGAGAGATAAGCTAGCTGAAATGGTTCTAGGAGGGTCCCTTCCCCCAACAAGGTTTCTACTCCACAAAATAAAGCATGAACGAGCTCCTCTTTGCAATTTTTTAAGATTTTTTTTGTAGCGACAATCTTGCCGCTACTTTTCTTTTTTCTCCTCTGGTTATACCATGTATAAATTTCCATTTATGACCTTTGGAATATGTATGGGTTAATTTCATATGGGAATTTTTTTGCCACTCAAAATGAAAGCGCCATCGATTGGATTCCTCCCTCACCGCTATATATTGGGGTTGTAGAAAAGCTTCGATCATTCACTTGGAAGCCTATTCAGGCCTCATGTAGCAAGTGCATGTAATGCATCTTTATGTTTTGCATCTATCCTCTGCTTAAGATCTTTCTTTTATTCATCTTTTGAACCTTTTTTGTTTTCTTTGCATGTAAATATAGAAAGTTTACATGAGAGGTGTTGATGCATCTTTATCATGTCTCCACAAATCTTTCAATGCCCATAACTGCAATTGAAGTATGAGCGAGCATGTATTGTAAGGCAAACACGTTGCGGTTGGGTTTCTACACACACACACACACACACACAAAGAGAGAGAGAGGGGAAGAAGAAGAAGAATTCAATGATAAAAAGAGAGTAGAAGAGGTATGTAGTGGACAAAAGTAAGGAAAATGAGATCAAGGGCTTTGATACAAAGGAGTGAATAAGATGAAAGGAATGAAAGGGGAAGGGGAGAGAGAGAGAGAGAGACGAAGGCAAATGAGAGTAAGATGGAGGGAAGAAGTGAGTGAAGAAGAGGTGCACATGCATGGCGAGTGTGTGTGCTTTGTCTTAGGAGCACATGCATGGCGAGTGTGTGTGCTTTGTCCTAGGAGAACTTGCCTCTGCCTTCATTCTAACTTGCAATGGCAAAATTTGCAAATGAGTAACTTGGTGAAATGAGATGGACCTAGCATCAAGCACACATTGTGTGTGTGTGTGTGTGTGTGTGTGTGTGTGAGAGAGAGAGAGAGAGAGAGAGAGAGAGAGGAGAGATTTGTAAATTGCTCCAAGCTTGGGTGTCATGGGATATGTTCAAAAGCATGACTCCTTCCAATATTCATCCTTTGTAACAATGCAAGTCAAATTATGGAGCCATAACAACCATCAGTAAATCAGCCTATCCAAATTATAATTCCTAGTAGAATGCAAATCCCTGAACCCCATTGGTTTTATTATGTGTAAAGCATACACCATCCATTTCAACAATATCTTACTACAATTGTTGAGAATAGATATGTGCTTGGTGGCCCTGTTGAAGACCTTTATTGTAGAAGGTCCCTTGCAGAATTAGCCCATTGCTTCTTGGCCTTTCTCTAAAGGGCATACCCTATACTCAATGCATTCCAAGAGACCCTGGATAAGGAGCTCATTAAAATGATGATTCTTTACATGTAGCGTACGAGACTATATAAAAAGTAATTTTGTCGATTTGTAGTGTACACATGCCAAAATATCAGGATACTTGCTTCCTCCAGAAAGGTGGTGCACTGGACTACATATAGGAGTTGAACTGCTGCTTTGCATTAATTGAAACAAGCATATATGTGAACAAAAAAGTGCTTCAAGGACTACACCACATTGGCATGCATGTCAACTAAGGCTATCACAAGAAGATTTAGAATTTTATTCATGTAGGAAAATGGAGTCTTTTTCAGTGTTTTTCATACAATGCATAACATCATGAGCTTCTTCTCGAGAGGCACCGCATACCTAGCTAGGTAGGTATGCGGTGCCTCCCTCACAAAAGCTCATGATGTTGAGGTAATTCACAATGTGAGAATTCTTGTGAGAATATGTCCAAAACTTCTTGTGTATATATGGAGAGTATTTTTTATATTTTTGGGACGAAGCCCTCAAGCTACAATCTCATCTCAAATTTGTTTGAATTCGTTCACTGCGTCAACACCTTGCGTAATGCCACTCGCCAAGCATGACATGTGGCACTGATGGACAAGCTTCATCCAAAGGTCCACAATTTCTGCGAAGAGGTCCGTCTTTTACTAAGGCCAATATCCATAGCCAAATGTGTTCTTTCAAAAGACCCTGACTCACAATCTCCTTACGACTTACATTGTATTGGGAAAAATCCATGAGTCCTGAAGATGCTAGCGTAGGTGATCGCATTTTGAGAGAAGCCCTTGCTCACACAGTTAATGAAAATAGCAAAAAAGCCATCTGTTCAAAAGCCTTTGACTAATAATGTATCGTAAATGTTTGTGACAATGTAAATTCTTGCATACTGCTACACGAGCCTTCAAGATACAAGAGAAAGTGAGAATCTCTCCTTGTGCACGCACTAGAAAAAGCGCGAGGAATTTGTATTAGAAAAGCATGATTCTATGACCGAGCTCAAACGTGGGGAGCTGGTGGTAGTGACGTAGAAGGGAAAGTAATGGCTCAGGACGACTCGGAAAATGAGCTCGGCCATCTTGAAGACAGGATTTTCAAGCGTCATTACTATCGAGGCCGACTTCAGGCTGAAATTGATAACCTGATTGGAATGCAGAATGCAGTCACAACTACTGCCATTTTGTAAAGCTTCCTTCATTGCACGCCGGCCCGTGGGGGGGCCAGTATGCGGTGCCTCTCAAGTAGAAGCTCATGATGTTATGCATTGTATGAAGAACATTGGAAAAGACTCTGTTTTCCTATATGAGAAAATTTCAAGATTTTCTTGTGTTAATTGTTGCGAGCAACCACTTTTCGTGAGTGGAAACTTCGCATTTCAACGTTGTGAAGATTAGTGAGAACTAGTACGGCTCGCCGTCTTAGGAGGCCTCTCTCTCTCTCTCTCTATCGTGCGGAGAGGACTTTTGGACTGTAGCTTTCATCTCGCAGCTCTCTGTTATAGAATATAGAGGAAATTACCAAAATACCCCTCTAATTTGTGGAAATCCACAATATACCCCTCAAATTTCAAAAATTCTCAAAATAGCCCTGTATCTATTTTCGTTGGATCTTCAAGATTTTCTAATCTTTATTCTTGTTTGACAATCGAGATCGGTTTTTAAGTGCTTAGCATGTATTTTTTTGCAAATTACCTCCCAAAAAAAGTCAACTATGCCTAAAAATAATGAAGGAATTCATATCCAAAGGCTACATAACCAACTCAAATCTTAGTTTTAGCATCCTGTATGGTAGACAATCACTCTTCTTATGAAAAGCTACAACTTTTTTGTTTTTGGAGAAATTTACTCTCACAACAAGGGATATTTTAAGAATTTTTAAAAAATTTGAAGGGCATGTTGGGAATTTATGACAAATTATGGGGGTACTTTGGGAATTTTTCAAATTTAAGGGGTATTTTAAGAATTTCCACAAACTAGAGAGGTATTTTGGTAATTTTCCCTAGAATATACATATAGATATGCACTTTCTTATGGTTTTTTTAATTTTCCAACCATAAAAAGAAATTAAAGCAATCGTTCGTTATGACATAATCTTTTGTTATAAAAACAGCAAATTGTTTCCGATCCCTACGACGGCTATCAAGCATTTTTTTTTACTGTAATGCAAACACATTGGGGATAGAAACATCATCATAAACCTGTTTGTGCATCTGATCATCAAAGGCAACTCTCTCTCTCTCTCTCCCTCTCCCTCTCTCTGAGTAGTAGTAAAATAAAACGCATGGCTTACATCTGTGTCAGAGAGGTCGCCCTGCCGGCCCTGCTCGCTGGTGAGCGCATGAGCGTGAAATATTATCAAAGGCAGTGTGATGCGCAAACAGCTGCGTATATAAGTAGATGATGGAGCTGCCATATTGGGGATCGGATAACGTGTTGTGAATACAGGCAACGGATCAGTTAGCTAGGTCTTATATATATATATATATATATATATATTATATAAATATGTGTGTGTGTGTTTTTTGGGGCGGGGGGGGCGCGCATTGGAAAATGGCAATCGCATCCGGCACGATTGACCTTCTTGTCTTCTTGCCATTCGTCCTCACTCTATCTCATGTTAGCTAGGCATTATATATATAATAATAATATATATATGTATATAAACATAATATATATGTCTGTATGTGTAATGTGTCTATCAGCCATTGGAACATGGCAATAGCATCCGGCACAGATTCCTTATTTTGACAAGCAGAACGAATTTTGTCCCCTGCATTTTGGCATGGGGAGATATAGTGACGAGAGGATGCGCCTCCCCGTCCTCTCCGCCATCCGTCCTCACCCCTTAGGGCCTATATTTTCCTTCACTAAGTGACCCCACCAAGGTTCACGTCCTTGGACCTTGCCTTTGAAAAATGGCTGGCACTTGTCCCCTGCATTTTGGCATGGGGACATATAGTGACGAGAGGATGCGCCTCCCAGTCCTCTCCGCCATTCGTCCTCACCCTTAGGGCCTATATTTTCCTTCACCACGTAACTGTGTCTCACTGCATCTCGATTCTCACGTGAATCTATAAAATCTTCTATTATATGTGAAAAGTCTCATGGTGTCCCTTATACTAGTAGAAAGAGAATCCATGAATTTGTGAGTGGATCCAAGATCAAACAGAATCAGTCTTGGCCACATACCCCATGCATGCATACAGCTCTATGAAACATAATGTGCTCTATTAAATTTCTCTTATGTGCTACGTTTTGAATGAACATAATGTATTCCTTTCTACTCAAATCTCATTTTTTTTCAAAATACAATAAATGTATTCTATCTTTCAATATATTTCTACAAATTGTATTTCAACTTATATTTCTATAAGTTGTAAATATGTCCTCCTTTTGCACCCACATGATAGACATATGTTTGGTAAGTACCCCCTCCCCCTCCACACGAGGCACATAGGTGATCCTTTCTTACTTCATTTTGCTTGATTAGAAATTATCGCTACTTATAGAGTCTTCTTCTCACCCTATTGGTTAGAATGTGAGTGGTTGGCATGGCTTTGCTCTCCACAAGTTTAGATTTTATTTCTTTAATCTCTCCATCTCCCTTAGTCTCTTCATCTCCTTAGGAGAGAGTTGATTCTCACCTTTGTATACCCCTCTTTCTCTCCGGTGAATGAAGAAAGAACATTTATGTGTCTTGGGATGAGCTTTGTCACCCTTCTGTTTGAATCAACTCTATGTAAGATAAAACATAAGAATCATGTGTGCCATCATGAGCATTCACAATTATTACTAAATTAATAGTAGTCAATTATTTTCATAAGGTCAATAATTGTCAATTTACACAAGTGTGGGTGCAAAGTGCTCTTTACAAGCTCTTAATTGAATCCTCATTTGCACTAATTGGATATCATAGCCGTATCGATATCAAGATTTTATTTGCGATTAGTGGAGTTGATTTTTTAGAATTCTACTAAATTTTCAATTTTTGCAGAAGCTTAATTATCCCTATCACTTGTTGTTGTGTGTGTGTGTGTGTGGCCCGTTAAAGAGACCTTCTCTAGTTTACCACAATGTACTTCTCTTGCTACATATCTCATGTGTGGCCACACCTTTTTTCTGGGGGCAAAACTCATAATTGCGAGCGATTCTATTATAAAGTCCCCGAGAAATATTCAAAACAGCCTCAAGCTCATGCCTAACCTTGAGGGACCGAAGGTTACGTGTACCTAGTAACTTACTATCTAATGGTAAAAGTCAAAAGTTCTTTGGCAATTCGGAGCACGAACACCAATATCATAAGCAAACTAGATTGAATAGCACATGGATTTTAATTGGGTGGAATTTAAAAAGGAACATTAAAAACTTTTAAGTATGCAAGGAGGGTCAATCTGCAGCATGTCACACACATGGGGCCTTATGCTAGTCAACTTCAACAAAGAAATAAGATTGAATTTAATTTTGGTTGGACGGGGGGGTTGCGGAGAATACTATCCCTTTCAAGGCTCCCTTATTTTCCGGTGATATGTATTCTCTTGCCACCGCCTTCACCCTTTTGGCCCTCTTCCATCCTGAGAACTTTAGAGCCGACGTAGTTGACTGTCATAACCTTAGGTGTAGTTGTAACGTGACACGGGAGAGCAAAATAGATTGACGAACAAGAAAAATATAGAGTACGGAGATAATAGATAAAATAAAGAACATGTATGGATGTAAGGTAATCATTACAAAAAAAACATAGCTCATTTCATAACATCCTATCTCGAACTCAATCTCAATCACACTCTCTGGATGCCAACAACGATCATAATCCAAATTGCAACACTCGTGCTCAATCTCAGGATCTCATAGTCACAAAGAGCATACTCATGTAGTCAATTCAACATGATAATCAAATAAGAAAACATAATTTTATACCATCATAAAAAAGTACAATCACTTCTTGATTGGATCAAACAAAAGAGATATTACATGTGTATATTTGTTTGAAAGTTAACATATTGCTGCTTGTAGACTACCCTACTGCTGGCGATTTGTTTCTGTCATAACTTTTTCACATAAAGTCATAATATAGGCTTCCAGGTACTCAACACGACGGGAACAGGTTTGGTCTACTTGGCTTGAGAAGTAGAATTGAAAAAAAAAACCCTTTGTTTGGCTAAAATAGTAATTTCTAGGTCCCAACCCATAAAAATCCTATTTTTTGGTCTCCACGATTTTTTAATTTATTTTAAGCTTACCCCTGTGTTTTAAGCTATAAAACATAAAAATAAAACATTGATATTGATGAAAACATCAATTCTGACTACATTTCTACGTTATGGTCTATAGTCAATCAATTCTGAGTACATTTCTACTTTATTGTCTATAGCCAAACTATCTTTTATTCACTAACCTTTGTTAATTGTGTATTTCATGTGTTATTTAAAAAGAAGAGAACATGTTCTCTCTTTCAACAGCTTAATATAAGAATTTCCATAAATAAGTTCTATTACATTGTTTGTTGGAAAGACCAATGAATTATCTTTGTAGGGGCGTTCGAGGATTTGCATTGTGAAGCTCTGTACCTTAACAGTCATCTCTTGTGATTTGGTGACTTTATTGTCACAAGTCATAGCCTCTTTTTCCTACCCTATTCTTGTCTCTTCACATATCTTTACATGTTTCTCACCCTCTTCCACTAATGTTTCCTTAATAGGGACATGATTATTATTCCATGAATTGGGGGCTACGGCTGCAGGTTCAGAGTTTTCCATGGTTAGTTGGAGCTTTCTTCTCTCCATGTTTCAATTGATCCAAGCTTGGACAAGTGGTGGAGCTTATCTTCTCTCCATGTTTCAATGATTCTTGAGACCAAACATCCCCATTCCTATCTTAGGTAAGTAGCTTTCCTTGCACCTCTCTCTAGAGGTTAGGCAAGTGTTGGTGGATCTTTGAACTAAATAAACTACTGTCCATGAAGGTTAGGTTGGACAAGTGGTGGAGCTTTTCTTCACACCATGTTTCAATAGAGATTAGATTTGGCAAGAGGTGGATCTCTAAAAAAACTCCCCACGTACAACATATTTCTGGTTTTTCCACGTTTCAATAGAACCTAGCTTGGACAAGTGGTGGACCTTGAAACAAAACTCCCCATGTACAACATTATATCTTGTATTTCCATGTTTCAATAGAGCCTACCTTGGACAAGCGGTGGACCTTGAAACAAAATCTCCCTATGTGCAACATATATATGGTTTTTCCATGTTTTAATAAAACTTCGATTCGAGAAGCAGTGGAGCTTTTTGTTGTCAATGTTTCAATAGATCTTAGCTTGGATGAGTGGTGGATCTTCGCTACTATCCATGCTTCAATGGAGCTTAGCTTGGACAAGTGGTGGACCTTGGAACCAAAATCCCATGTAGAATAAAACCATCGTGGAGTTTTCATGTTTTAATGGTGTTTAGCTTGGACAAATGGCACTACAAGAGGTTGTGTACACTTGTGATGTTTTTAGCGACGGAAATACATTGGGTTTTTATACTCCCCGACGTTGCTAAGATCGTCGCTAATAGTGTCGCTACGGAACTTCGCTATAAGCATCATTATACGCGTCGCTTTATAGCGATGCATATAGCAATGCAAATAGTGACGGTTGCAGGCTTCCTATAGCGACGCTCATAGAGACGTTGTATAGCGACCCTTATAGCGATGCCCAAGAGTAAAATTTTTAGGGTGGCAGGGCTTTCATCCCTCAACCATATTGAATGTTCCAATAATAGCGTAAACCTAAATGAATCCAAGATAAGCCTAGAATCACCTTTGGAAGAAAGTGCAAGGTATGGACCCAAAGTAGTCACCCACAAGACAATATAGCCATTAACTCCATCATCCATAGTATTGTTGTTGGAATTAGGGTTGCAGAGAAACGCACACAGCTTGGAGAAGACGAAGGAAGCTCAAGGCACACAATAGAGAGTGTGTTACTTAGTGTGCAATGGAAAGATAGATAGCCCTAGAGTGATGGGCGTATATACAATGCACGGGGGAAAAAACCTCCTAAAGAGGGAAAAAATGCCCCGGTGGTCCTAGTGTGTTCACACACATCACTACCACATGTATATGGTAACAAATCCCCCCTGGAGTGATACGGTGAACAAGAGCTGGCACATGAGTAAAGGGAAGTGCCATGCCCTGAGGACAGGATCAATCCACAAAGGGGAGTAAGCCCAAAGCTTTACGAAAAGCTTCAAGCTTCTCACGAGACAATGCCTTTGTGCAAAGATCTGCAAGGTTGTCCTGTGTTGGCACATAAGCCAAGTTGATCTCTCCTGCTTAGAGCCTCTCCCTGACATAATGGTAATGCACCTCAATGTGCTTTGTGAGAGCATGAAAAACTGTGTTCCTCGCAACTGCCAATGCGCTCTGACTGTCAGTGTAGATAGTGTTGGCAGTGTCCTGTCCAACACCCAAATCAACCATAAGGTGTCTAAGCCATACACACTCAACCGTAGCTGTGAAAACTTCTCTATACTCAGACTCACAACTCGAAGTGGCCACAGTAGGTTGCTTCTTGCTCAACCATGATATACATGAACTGCCAAGCATAAAACAAAACCACTTGTGGACACTCACGTGTCAAAACAACCAGCCCAATCTGAGTCCGAAAAAGCATGTAAGTCTGGCGGCAATGCTCCCCCCTGTTAAGTATGGAGCCTGATTTACCCTTGTAAATTTAAGTGGTAAAAGCGCACATTTGTAAGGCCCCCATTATGAGAAGAAGCCATCGTGCGTGAAGGAAAATCACTCACCGGAAACCAAAATTTTCACGGACAAGAATCAGGGGCAACTTTAGAGGCCTCGGGGACGGAGGCCCCCGATACTTTTTTTTTTGCCGAAATATTCATTTTCGCCGGAATATTATGGCCGGATGGCGGCCGAAAAGTGGTCGGAAAACAACCGGTCGGTTGGCCGGTGGCCGGTAGTCAATGGCCGATGGCTGGTGGTCGGAAGTCAATGGCCAGTGGCCGGTGGTCGGAAGTCAATGGTCGGTGGCCGGTGGCCGGTGGCCGAATTCAATGGCTGGTGGCCGAATTCAAAAGCGGACTTGTCTTCTGAAGAGCGGCCACACATCGACTGATTGGAGGGTCCGATTTGGACTTATTCGTACAAGGGCGGCTACACATGGCTGTCTCTCATAAGAGAGGGCATCCCTTTTGGCCTATAAAAGGAGGCCATTTCTACACACATTTCATAGTGTGAAGTTGATACAACAAGGTGAGTGTGAGGTGGTGAGAGTGAAGCAAGGCGGGAGCTCCATTAAGGGTATAATCCCTTTGTAAACTACTTCTTGTTTTGAAGTACTAAAGCCATTGAGTGGCTGCTTTCCCGTGGACGTAGCCCACATTGGGTGAACCACGTATATCGTGTGTACTCTCTCTCTCTCTCTCTCTCTCTACTCTATAATCTCTTGTGTGTGAAATCTATCTCTCTCCATTAAGTAATCTACTCAAATATCTATTTAGCTACGTCTTATTTCCTAACAACTGGTATCAGAGCAAGGTTTGCTCGTAGCTAAATTATCTCAAGGAAAGGATTCCTTGAATTGAGTGGGAGTTATGGCGGAGGAAGGGAAGCTCAAGATTGAAAAGTTCAATGGCAAAAACTACCAACATTGGAAGATGCAGATTGAAGACTATCTCTACGAGAAGGATGTCTATTTGCCACTAGGCGGCGGTCTTGCGAAGAAGCCCGCAACAATGGCAGATGAAGCATGGATTGTCCTTGATCGAAAGGCACTAGGAACAATCCGGTTAAGCTTGGCGTCAACGGTGGCCTTCAATGTTTCGGAGATGAAGACCATAGAGGACTTGATGAAGTCACTTGACGACTTCTACGAGAAACCATCAGCATCCAATAAAGTATTTCTTATGAAGCGCTTGTTCAATCTAAAGATGACGGAGAATGGTTCAGTTGCAGAACATCTAAATTATTTTAACACAAACATTAGTCAACTTCGATCAGTGAAAATCAATTTCGATGACGAAGTGTGAGCTCTCCTTATACTATCATCTCTATCGGATAGTTGGGACAACCTTTGATGGTTGTAAGTAATTCTATCTCTAGTACAAATACTCTTAAGTTTGATGATGTTGTGGG
This sequence comes from Adiantum capillus-veneris, assembly GCF_014529385.1. Taxonomy (NCBI): domain Eukaryota; kingdom Viridiplantae; phylum Streptophyta; class Polypodiopsida; order Polypodiales; family Pteridaceae; genus Adiantum; species Adiantum capillus-veneris. The sequence goes on from NC_140946.1 coordinate 102,544,628, forward strand.
TGTTCTCCTAAGCGAGGAAATACGAAGGAGAAGCACAGGAGAATCATCAAGTGCTGCACTGTCAGTGGAAACAAGAGGAAGGCCTAAGGAGAGGTTCAAAAACCAAAAGGGTCGTCCACAGTCAGTTCTTGAATGTTGGAAATGCGGCAAGAAGGGCCACGTCAAGAAGGATTGCTGGTTCAAGAAGAAGAAGGAGACAGAGTCTCAAGACAACAAGCCAACATCGGAGGCCAATGTGGCAGGTAAAGTAGAGCAAGATGCTCTAATTATCTCATTAGACAATGTGTCTAATTCCTGGATAGTAGATTCCGGGGCTTCATTCCATGCGACACCACACAAGTAACATTTCCAAGACTACGCCAAAGGTAATTTTGGGTATGTATACTTGGGAGATGATGAAGCTTGTGAGATTGTCGGCAAAGGTACAGTTTCTATCAAAGCTACTAATGGAAATGAATGGAAGCTTAAAGATGTTAGGCATGTTCCTTCTCTTCGCAAAAAATTATTCTCTACAGGACAATTCGACTGAAGGTCACAACATTGCATTCGGAAACAAACGGTGGAAGATCTCAAAGGGATCTTTGGTGGTTGCCAAGGGAGAAAAGGTCGGTACACTTTACTTGTCTACTGTTAGCATGCAAACTTCAGCTTGTGCAGCAACTACAGAAGTTGACAATGCAGTGTGGCACTACCGGCTTGGGCATATGAGTGCCAAAGGAATGCAAATCCTTCAAACAAAGAAGCTTCTACCAGGTTTGAAAGAAGTGGACTTAGAGTTCTGTGAAGATTGTGTTTATGGCAAACAAAAGAGGGTAAAATTTCAAAAATCGGGAAATGAAAGAAAAAATAAAAAACTTGAGTTGGTTCATTCTGATGTTTGGGGTCCTGCAAGTACACCATCACTTGGTGGCTCATTGTACTATGTAACATTCATAGACGATGCGACTAGAAAAACATGGGTTTATGTCATGAAGAATAAATCCGATGTATTTTCCATATTTCAAAGGTGGAAAGCCTTTGTGGAGAATGAAACGGGTACCAAGGTTAAATGTCTCAGATCCGACAATGGAGGTGAATATTGCAGCCAAGCTTTTGAAAGCTTTTGTGCTAGCAATGGAATTCGGAGGCAAAGAACAACCCCAAGGACACCTCAACAAAATGGGATTTCGGAAAGGATGAATAGGACAATCATGGAGCGAGCACGAAGCATGCGGCTACATGCAGGCCTACCGCTTGAGCTTTGGGCAGAAGCTGTAAGTACGTCTGTGTACTTAATCAACCGGTCACCCTCAACGGAATTGGATGGGGGAGTTCCAGAAGAGGCATGGACAGGTAAACCGGTGAATTCTGCATTTCTCAAAGTGTTTGGGTGTGAGGCTTTCATGCACATAGATAGAAGCCTAAGATCAAAGCTAGATGCAAATTCCAAAAAGTGTTTCTTCATTGGCTATGGAGAAGGTGACTTTGGGTATCGCCTATGGAATCCTGAAGATGGTAAAATCTTAAGGAGTAGGGATGTAATTTTTAACGAACAAAATATGTACAAAGATTACTTGGAAAGAAAACAAACAAAAGAAACAGGTGATGAGTACATGGAGCTTGAGGACGGTGAAGACTCAAGGACTGCAAACGGTGACAATGTGCAACAACGTCAACCAAATGAGGAGCCTCAATCTATTCCCCGAAGATCTACAAGAGCAAGTAGACCTCCAGAAAGGTTTGTTCCTTCCTTCAACCATCTCTTGATCTCAGATTCTGGAGAGCCGAAATCATACGAAGAAGCTATGCAACATGAATCCAAAGAAGAATGGACGAAGAGTATGCAAGTGGAGATGGACTCACTACATCGCAACCAAACATGGGAGTTGGTTGAGTTGCCTAAAGGTAAGCGGGCACTTCAAAACAAATGGGTGTACAAGGTGAAGGAAGAAAAAGGTGGGAAGAAAAGGTACAAGTCTAGGCTTGTGGTAAAAGGGTTTTCTCAAAAGAAAGGTATTGACTTCAATGAAATATTTTCTCGTGTTGTAAAAATGAACTCAATTAGGCTTGTCTTAAGCCTTGTGGTTGCTCATGATCTAAATCTCGAGAAAATGGATGTAAATACGGCATTCCCTTACGGTGACTTAGAGGAGGAAATCTACATGCTTCAACCAAAGGGGTATGAAGTAAAAGGTAAGGAAAAAATGGTTTGCAGATTAAAGAAGAGCTTGTATGGTTTAAAGCAAGCATCAAGACAATGGTACTTGAAGTTTGATCGATGGATGTTGGATCATGGATTCACAAGATGCAACTCGGATCACTGCGTCTACACGAAGAATTTGGGAGATGGGAAATTCATCATCCTAATGTTGTATGTTGATGACATGTTGATTGCAAGTGCTAACATGCAGGACATCAAAGACCTAAAAGAAGAGCTGTTCAAATCTTTTTCAATGAAAGATATAGGTGCTGCAAAGAGGATACTTGGTATGAAAATATCAAGGGACAGGACGAAGAAGACAATAAAGCTATCTCAAGAAGATTACATCAAGAAGGTACTAGAAAGGTTTGCAATGCAAAATGTAAAGCCAGTTTCTACACCTTTGGCTGGTCATTTTAAACTAACGAAGGATATGTGTCCAAAGACACAAGAGGAGATAGCCTATATATCTAAAGTTCCATATGCTGCAGCGGTAGGTTCTCTAATGTATGCTATGGTCTGGACAAGGCCAGACATTGCTCATGCAGTGGGAATTGTGAGTAGGTTCATGGACAACCCAGGTAAAGAGCATTGGCAAGCTGTGAAGTGGATACTTAGGTATCTAAAAGGGACAACAACAAATGCTTTGTATTTTGGAGGAACTGATATTTTTCTAGAAGGGTATGCTGATGCAGATATGGCAGGTGACAAAGATACTCAAAGGAGCACTACTGGCTATTTGTTCACGGTTGGAGGCACAACAGTAAGCTGGGTTTCAAATCTGCAGAAAGTGGTTTCACTTTCTACCACGGAAGTAGAGTATGTAGCAATGACGGAGGCAAGTAAAGAAATTCTATGGCTTCACAGATTCTTAGAAGAGCTTGGATTCAAACAAGAAAATTGTATCTTGTACAGTGATAGCCAAAGCGCTATCCATCTTGTGAAGAACTCAGCCTTTCATTCAAGGACAAAGCACATTGAGGTGAGATATCACTTCATACGCACTCTTTTGGAAGAGGGACAACTAAAGCTAGGAAAGGTGCATACAAGTGAAAATCCTACAGACATGTTTACAAAGGTGGTCAACAAGGAGAAGTTGAGCTTTTGCATATCTTCAATCGGCATTCAAGGATAAGAAGCCAGAATGGAAAGCAGTCACAGGTTTGGTTTGGAGATCAGTCTCCAAGTGGGAGATTGTTAAGTATGGAGCCTGATTTACCCTTGTAAATTTCTGTGGTAAAAGCGCACATTTGTAAGGCCCCCATTATGAGGAGAAGCCATCGTGCGTGAAGGAAAATCACTCACCGGAAACCAAAATTTTCACGGACAAGAATCAGGGACAACTTTAGAGGCCTCGGGGACGGAGACCCCTGAGACTTTTTTTTTCGCCGAAATATTCCTTTTCGCCGGAATATTATGGCTGGACGGCGGCTGGAAAGTGGTCGGAAACAACCGGTCGGTTGGTCGGTGGCCGGTAGTCAATGGGCGATGGCCGGTGGCCGAATTCAAAAGTGGACTTGTCTTCTCAAGGGTGGCCACACATGGGCGGATTGGAGGGTCCGATTTGGACTTATTTGCACAAGGGCGACTACACATGGCTGTCTCTCATACGAGAGGGCATCCCTTTTGGCCTATAAAAGGAGGCCATTTCTACACACATTTCATAGTGTGAAGTTGATGCAACAAGGTGAGTGTGAGGTGGTGAGAGTGAAGCAAGGCGGGAGCTCCATTAAGGGTATAATCCCTTGGTAAACTACTTCTTGTTTTTAAGTACTAAAGCCATTGAGTGGCTACTTTCCCGTGGACGTAGCCCACATTGGGTGAACCACGTATATCGTGTGTACTCTCTCTCTCTCTCTACTCTATAATCTCTTGTGTGTGAAATCTATCTCTCTCCATTAAGTAATCTACTCAAATATCTATTTAGCTACGTCTTATTTCCTAACACCCCCTTGGGATAAAACAAGCCAAGATGTAAAGTGCCACTAAGGTAGTGGAAAATCCTCTTTACAGCCTGCCAATGCTTAGACCCTGAGCTATGCATAAATCTGCTGACCTGTGAGAGTGCAAATTGAATATCTGGCCTCGTGTTGCATACATAATTGAGGCAGCCAACAGCAGTTTGGTAAAGAGTGACATCAGCAGGATCGCTAGCATCATGTATACTCAACTTCAAACCTGTTTCCATGGGAGTGGCAATAGGTTTGCAATCCTCAAGTCCAAACTTACATAGCAATGTCTCTATGTAACTTTTCTGACACAAGGCAATACCACCATCACACTGCTTAAACTGTATACCCAAGTAATGATGCAACAGTCCCAAATTTTTCATCTTGAAAGTAGCAGTCAAATCAGCCTTAAATTCAGCAATATGTCTCTCATTTGGTCTAGTGATCAGCAAATCGTCGACATAAAGAACCACAATGAGAAATACATCATCCTCACGCTTTACATACAATGTGCTTTCTGTTGGACTGTTACGAAAGCCTCGTTTAACCAAATGAGTGTCAGCTTTCTCATACCAAGCACGAGGAGATTGCTTCAACCCATACAAAGCCTTCTTACATCTGCACACTTTGTCCTCTTGTCCTTTTATGAAAAAACCGCGAGGCTGCGTTACATAAACTTCCTCAAATATGTCACCATTCAAGAAAGCAATAACAATGTCTGATTGATGTACATCCCAACCAAAATGAGCTGCCAATGCACATAGAAAACACACAGTAGTCATACGACAAGTGGGAGAAAACGTCTCTTCATAATCAATGCCTTTTTGCTATGCATAACCGTTTGCAACAAGTCGAGCCTTATGGCGATCGATCTCACCATCCGGCTTGTGTTGCAACTTGTAAACCCACTTCGTACCAATGGCCTTTTTTCCAGGAGGCAAATCACATAAAGTCCATGTGTCATTTTCTATAAGTGCATCATATTCTGATTGCATGGCGGCCATCCAATTTTCTAAATTCTGTGCTTCATCAAAAGACAGAGGCTCCTCAACATCATGTAAACTAGACACAGCCAAAGCATAACAATCTGATGCATAAGATGCATGGCGAGAGCCTGAACGAGTATGACTAGACAAAGGTGCATCCAATTTACTGTCACGCAAAGTGTGCACCAACCATTTTGGCATACCTCTAGCCTGCTCATTTTCAGCCCTTTCCTCATCAAGTACATCATGTACATCTGCATCAGTAATAGGATGATCTAAAACATTTTCAGAAACCCCCATAGGCTATACATTTACCTCATTGGAACTTACATTCGTATTTCCACCACTGAAAAGAGGCAACAAAGTGTCATAAATGTCCTGTGAGCTTACATTACTGTCTCTAGTACATGACAACAAGGGCTGAACAGAATCTTCCACAAACTCTACATCTGGAGAAACCAAAATACATTTTGTTTGCGGATGATACAACCTGTAACCTTTGCTTTCAGCACTATAACCAACAAAAATACATTTGACAGCCTTATCATCCAATTTTCTGCGCTGCACTTGTGGCACCAAAGCATATGCCAAACAGCCAAAAACACGCATGTGCTCAATAGAAGGCTTTCTATCATGCCATGCTTCATATGGAGTAATAGACTGCAAAGATTTCGTAGGACACCTGTTTAGTACATAAGTGGTACACATGATGGCCTCAAGCCAAAAAGAATTTGACCATACATCGTGCCATTTCCGTCAGTGAACTGTTTTTCCTCTCAGCAACACCATTTTGTTGAGGTATATAAGACACTGTACATTGGTGTTTTATCCCACGACTAGCCAAAACTACATTAAATTCATGAGACATATACTCCCCACCTCGATCGGAACGGAGGGTGCCCATAGTACATTTCGAGACATTTTGAGCCATAGCCAGAAATTGTTTGAAGCACATAAAAACTTCGGACTTCGCTTTAAGAGGAAATATCCATACATGCGTGGAGTAATCATCAATGAAAGTCACGAAGTACAAGTAATTGCCCAAGGACGGAGTTTGCATGGGCCCACAAACATCACTATGCACAAGCTGCAACCTGCATGTGGCCCGAACTGAACCATCCTTTGGAAATTTAGAACACTGCATCTTACCCAAAATACAGCCTTCACAAAAATGTTTGACAGGTGCTTCAAGAGGCGGCAAAGAAGCAACCATATCAGATTTTTGCAAACGCAGCAAACTGGCAAAATTCAGATGACCAAAAAGTGCATGCCAAAGTTTTGCATCTGAAATAGCCCTTGAATCTGCAATAGCATTTGCAAAATTTTTTCCACACTTGTCATACAAAGTGAGCTTATATAGCCCACGACACAAAAGCCCAGATGCAACTATTTCATCACCAAAACTGAGATCATGAACTGTACATCTATCATCCACAAATTTGACTACAAGTCCAAGTCTATCAAGTGCGGATATAGACAAGAGACTCTTCTTGATCCTAGGTACATAAAGTGCATCAACAAGTGTGAAGGAACTGCCATTAGCAGTAGTGAGCACAATCTTTCCAACTCCCTGAACTAGATAAGAGGCATTGTTGGCACAAGTGAATGAATTCCCATGAGGGATAGACACGAGAGAGGTAAACAATTTACCTCATGATGTGAGGTAATGTGCTTTGTAGCACCACTGTCGAAATACCACACATGTGAATCTGCAGCAACTGACAAGCATGCATCATGGACAACATGATTGTAAGTTCACTCTCCTCTAAAAGCCCATTCTCCATCAACATCACCAACACAGTCTCCTTTCACAGAAGACTCAACAATGGCTGCATTTGTAGTGGAACCATGTCACAGGAACCGAATAATAGAGATAGACAGCAAAGACAGAGAAAGAGATCTTTGTATTGATGGATTTTTGCTGAGTTTTGATACAACAGAGGAGCAATAAAATATATGGGCGCAGTCCGTTGTACGAAGCTCGAACCTCCCGACCACCCCCGAGCTTCAGTCCGCTTGCACTCGCACTCACACTCGCACTCGCACTCCTAGAAGAAGAGATCGGTGAATGATCCCCAAAACGCACCACCCATCTTTCTATTCTGATTTTTCCTCCAAAAGCATGCAACCTCTCAAAATAGCCGCTTCTCTATTTTTGGCGTTCGATCGACTTGACTTGCGTGCCAAGTATACCTGCGAGAATAAGGTAAGAAGGTGAAAGCGAAGCGATCCGTAAAGGTTAGATTTTTGAAAACCTTTTTTTTTTCAGCTTTGTCTTCAACTGAACATTACTCCCAAACGGAGCCAAAACAACCCAAGTCCATCTCACACAATCTTGTTGCCCTTGTTGCGCTCTTCGACGGCTATGTGATAGAAAATCTCCATAGCCTCCTCTGATTTGCTGAAAATCAACCTGTAAAACAACATTTTCTACAAAAACGATGCAAAAACAGCAAATCCCACTTTTTTCTTAATCTTTGGCCCTCAACGAGCATCAAAACATCAAATTCTCTAAAGATTCAAAGAACCAAAGTTGTTCCTTATAACACAAGCTTTAATCGCTTCATACATCACTTTTTCAAAATCCCACGTTAACACCTTCAAAAATGCCCCAGAAAGTGCCTTCCGGATAAGAAAATTTTATTGGACGAAAACAATCCACACATCCTTCTACACAGTGGACTAACTTTAAAATGACCAAAAATTCCTAGAAAAACAAAACTTATTGCTAAAACACCTCAAAATCAAGATTCCTGGTATGCCTCCGCCTAGAGCGGTAGACCACGCCATAGATCTATATCTAGGAGCAACACCTTATTCAAGGGCTCCATACAGGTTCAACATTGATGAGCTTACAGAGATCAAGATACAAATTGATGATCTTTTGAAAAAGGGTTTCATTAAACCTAGTGTATCTCCTTGGGGTAGTCCTGTGTTATTCCAAAAGAAAAAGGATGGTACATATAGGTTATGTATTGACTACAGGGGATTAAACAAACAGACCATTAAGAACAAATATCCTCTCCCTCACATAGATGAATTGCTTAGCCATTTGAGTGGTGCCACAATATTTTCAAAGGTCAACCTTCGTTCTGGCTACCATCAAATCCGCATCAAGGCCGAGGACATTCCAAAGACTGCTTTTCGTACACGTTATGGGCATTATGAATTTACAGTTCTTGCTTTTGGTTTGACTAATGCACCAGAAACTTTCATGTGCTTAATGAATAATATTTTTCACCCATATCTTGATGACTTCATTCTGGTATTCTTGGATGATATTTTTGTGTATTCTAGGAATGAAGAAGATCATGCATTGCACTTAAAGAAAACAGTTGAGGTTTTGCGTGAACATAAATTGTATGCCAAAGCAAGTAACTGTTCTTTTGCAAAGGATCAGATTGTGTATTTGGGAAGAGTGATTTCTAAAGAGGGGATTCACATTGATCTTGATAAAGTTAAGACTATGTTAGTAAGAGATGTAAGAAGCTTTATGGGTCTAGCACAATATGAGAGAGCATACATTAAAGATTTCTCTAAGATAGCAAGTCCTTTGACCGAATTGACCAAGAAAGACAAGGGTTTTGTGTGGACTTCTATCTCTGAGACTGCTTATGAGACCTTGAAGGCTAAAATAGCCAAAAATTGTGTTCTAAAAGTTCCTAAGATGGGCAAACCATTTGTTGTGTCATGTGACGCTAGTGGTGAACAATTAGGTTGTGTTTTGACACGAGAAGGAAGAGTGGTTGCATATGAGTCTAGGAAATTAAGACGACATGAATTGAACTATGCAACACATGATCTAGATTTGCTTGTTGTTGTTCATGCATTGAAACATTGGCGTCATCTTTTGCTTGGTGTCAAATTTGAATTGCGTACTGATCATCAAAGCTTGAAGTATATTTTCACTCAGCCATTGTTAAATAATAGACAAAGAAGATGGATTGAATTGTTGGCGGAGTATGAATGTGATTTGAAGTATTTGTATGGAAAAGAAAATAAAGTTGGAGATGCATTGAGTCATAGGCCCATGTGTAGTTTGTTGACTGTTGTGCGGTCTAATTTGATTGATGATATGCATGCTGAAGTTGAAAATGAATCTTTTTATATGCCTATTTTGAAATTCTTGCGTGAGAATATTGGTGAGATGTATGAGAACAGATATCACTTGTATAAGGGAAATCTGTATTATTATGACTGCTTGTGTATTCCTGCAAATTCTGCCTTTAAGAGTCAAATTCTGCATGAGTGTCATAATTCACCTTTTTCTGGTCATCCTAGATTGAATAAGACATACGAAAAGATTAAAACTTCATTCTTTTGGCCACGTATGAAATTGGATGTTAAGAATTATGTGTGTGAATGCTTTCAATGTCAACAAGTTAAGATTGAACATAAGAGGATTCCTGGTGACCTTCAACCCTTAGACATTCCTTTATAGAAGTAGGAGTCTATATCCATGGACTTTATCATTAGACTTCCTACTACTCGTGGAGGGTATGACTCAATCTTTGTGGTGGTAGATAGAATCACAAAACAAGCTCACTTCTTTCCTGTAAAGATAACTGATACTGCATTGACCATTGCACGCTTGTTTGTGAAACAGATATTTCATTTGCATGGCATGCCCAAGAGCATAGTGTCTGAAAGAGATTCTAAGTTCACTTCTCATTTCTGGAGAGCGACTTTTGACTCTATAGGTACCCAGTTACGCATGTCTACTTCTTTTCATCCTCAAACAGATGGGGAAACGGAGAGAGTGAATCGTATTTTAGAATTTGCATACAACAATTCATATCATTCATCTATTAGGATGACTCCGTTTGAGGCAATGTATGGCTATAACTGTCCCACACCTATTAATTTTCTTAACTCCAGGAATAAGGTAGAACTGTCACGTGAGATTCTTGAGAAAATGGATAACGAGTTGGCCAAAATTAGGGGGAATATTAGAGAAGCTCAAAAGAGACATAAATTGTATTATGACAAGAAACATCGGGTTGTGGAGTATGAAACTAGTGATATGGTTTTATTAAAGGTTATTCCCGAGAAGTCTCATTTGATTCTTGGAAAGGATAAGAGATTGTCTCCCCGATTTGCTGGGCCATTTAAAATTTTGAAGCGCATTGGTTCATTAGCTTACAAATTGGAATTGCCTTCTCATGTCAAAGTGCATACTGTATTTCATGTGAGTTTATTGAAAAAGTATGTTCCTAACGTGTATCATGTTTTATAGGACAACTCTAAGTGGAGAGATGACGGAACATTGACAGTAGAACCAGACTTAGTGCTAGATAGGCGTGTCAAACATCTGAGAAATAGAGACATTGTGGAAGTTTTGTTTAAGTGGCAGAACTATCCAGTAGAGGATGCATCATGGGTTGATCTTAGTGTTTTGCAAAGTGAATTTCCCTCCTTCCAACTCTGAGGACAGAGTTAATTTCGAAAAGGGGAGATTGTAACAGGACTTGATTTTGAGGTGTTTTAGCAATAAGTTTTGTTTTTCTAGGAAGTTTTGGTCGTTTTAAAGTTAGTCCACTGTGTAGAAGGATGTGTGGATTGTTTTCGTCCAATTAAATTTTTTGATCCGAAAGGCACTTTCTGGGGCATTTTTGAAGGTGTTAACGTGGGATTTTGAAAAAGTGATGTATGAAGCGATTGAAGCCTGTGTTATAAGGAACAACTTTGGTTCTCTGAATCTTTAGAGATTTTGATGTTTTGATGCTCGTTGAGGGCCAAAGATTAAGAAAAAAGTGGGATTTGTTGTTTTTGCATCGCTTTTGTAGAAAATGTTGTTTTGCAGGTTGATTTTCAGCAAATCAGAGCAGGCTATGGAAATTTTCCATCACATAGCCATCGAAGAGCGCAACGAGGGAAACAAGATTGTGAGAGACGGACTTGGGCTGTTTTGGTTCCGTTTGGGAGTTATGTTCAGTTGAAGACAGCTGAAAAAAAAGTTTTCAAAAATCTAACCTTTACGGATCGCTTCGCGATCACGTTCTTACCTTATTCTCGTAGGTATACTTGGCGCGCAAGTCGAGTCGATCGAACGCGAAAAATAGAAAAGCGGCTATTTTGAGAGGTCGCATGCTTTTGGAGAAAAAATCAGAATAGAAAGACGGGTGGGGCGTTTTGGGGATCATTCACCGATCTCTTCTTCTGGGAGTGCAAGTGTGAGTGCGAGTGCAAGTGCGAGTGAGAGTGAGACACTGCATGCAAGCGAACTGAAGGTCGGGGGTGGTCGGGAGGTTCGAGCTCCGTACAACGGAGTGTGCCCATATTTTTTATTGCTCCTCTGTTGTATCAAACTCTATCAAGACGAAGATCTCTTTCTCTATCTTTTGCTGTCTATCTCTATTATTTTGTTGCTGTGACAAACCAGCATTTACAATAATGGCAACACATCTTCTTTTTGCCCTTATCACCAAAATTTCCAAACGAATTGCTGCCAGTAGAAGCATTAGGAACAATATTTTTGCCACTCGCACTAGAACCATAAGAAGTGGCTACATTGTTGTTTCCACCCTTTCTTTGAGAAGCAATAAAAGTCTGTTCAACTGCACGCTGCCTAGTCCTGTTTTTTTCTAGAAAGTGACTCTTGCAACAGCAATGTGCATAATGCATCAGGCTTGACAACTTCTGGATTTCCTTGGGTCATAAGTCTCCAAGTACTAGCAAAAGTCTGGTAAGAATCTGGTAAGGCATCAAGAACAGTCTGCACAAGGGAACTATCTGAAATGACTTCACTTGCAGAAATAAGCTACTCATTGATATCCTTGACACTAGCAAGGAAAGTGTCCATATCATCTTCCTCATGCATAATCTTCGACTCCAGCTCTTTACGCAGCAAAGCAATTTTAGCCTCTTTGCGGCTTGCATAAAGACCTGCTAGAATATCCCAAGCCTATTTTGCAGATTTTGCTGAACGGATGTGAGGAACAATGGTGCGCTTCACAGACAACGTAATCAATGCATGAGCCGGCGCATCCTTAACATCCCAACGAGCTTGTTCTGTTGTAGGCAAAACAACTCTGACAGTTGCAATCCTTGCAGCAAGACCTGCAACATCCTCAACATCGCCTACATCCCTAGAACCAGGACGTACATCAATGCCATGCACAATGTTCCAGACACCCTTTGACACAAGAACATGTTGCATCATATAAGCCCACATAGGGTAGTTGTCCCCATCCAACCTGTCCTCAGCACAAAAAACATCTTGAACACATCTGTGTTGTTGTTGTCAACCATGGTAAATGCTGCACCTGATGTGAAAACTGCCCAAAAATAGGAGAAACAGAGCGGGAACAACCTATGCTATATAGAACTAACCATAGAAGACTATAAGGCACCTGTTATGCAGAAAACGACACTGACTTAAATTATGCACAAAATGACAAAATAGCCTGTGCAGTACTGTCTGTAGTGGAAACGGAGGCCGAAATGAGCCCAAATCAAAATTCTGAGCAGACCAGGCTCAACAAGTTCTCCCAAAATATTTGTCGAAGTGCGAACGCTTGCCAAAGCTCACTGAAATTGGAGAAAGTGAACAGGCGTGTGCTAGAGCAGCTGGCGACTAAGCCCGGGAGGACGTGATTTGATCTGATACCAATTGTTGGAATTAGGGTTGCAGAGAAACGCACACAGCTTGGAGAAGACGAAGGAAGCTCAAGGCACACAATAGAGAGTGTGTTACTTAGTGTGCAATGGAAAGATAGATAGCCCTAAAGTGATGGACGTATATACAATGCACGGGGGAAAAAACCTCCTAAAGAGGGAAAAAATCCCCCGGCGGTCCTAGTGTGTTCACACACATCACTACCACATGTATATGGTAACAATTGTTTGTAGAATAAAGATACAAAACTAAAAAAACTAAATCAATGACAATTGTACACATCATAGGAAAAATCACTTGATTGTTAAGCTTTGCAAATGTAATAGTTACAACATCATTTTCATTATTGAGAAAATACATGGTTTTTCAATAGTTCCAAAAAGACATATACACGTCATCTCATTATATGTCAGGACAAGGGCAAGGCCAGCGATTCATGGACTGGGCCAAGGGCAATGTGGAAAGGAAATCCAGCTAAGGCAAAGGGCTAGGAGCATGGCCTATATAGTGGGAGACTGGGAGGTAGATTCCAGGGACTAGTCTTCCCTAGTCTTTACACTGGTATCAAGAGCAAGGGTTTTATTCTAGGTAAGAGGGGTGGGTCATGGACCACTGCTTTTTTAGCATGCCCATGCAATCTTTGAGAAGAAGGGAGTTGGAAGCCAGCATGGCCACCTCCTAAGCGGGAAAAAAAAAACACATTCAAGGAGCGTGTGCAGGTGACCTTGGCCGGGAGAGCACCACAGAGTTGACCATGGCAAAAAGGGGCGAGGTTTAGATGGTTGGGGTCGCGTTGCCCTGCTGAGGCAAACCGGACACAGGGACGAGCATCCCCAAGAAACGCCAGGCCTGTTATCTCTCTCCCCTGCTCGTTCTCGCTGTCGACAAAGCTTGATGCAGTCGTTCTTTTCACAGAGCTCGCTGCAGTCCTTTTTTTTCACACGACCAACGCCCAAAACCCTTACGGTTATTGGACAACAAAACTTTTTGAAGCTTAAGGGTGGGTACCCACAGTCGTGTTTTTCCCCTTTTCTCGTGAGCCATGAACATGTTCCCCAGACACCATATGTTCTTGGCAATGTCATGCGGGTGGAGAACTGCAACTATTTGCTTTGAAACCTTCCGCCGACTGAGACAAATCTAATTGGTTCCCTTGAACGGGTGAATTTACGATTCAATAAAGCTTGGACTACCAACAAAATTTCCATCGCTTCAAGCTTGGAGCACGAACGTAATTAGCACGGCTAATTACCGGTTGCGGTACATCCTACATCTACGAGATTCTTTCTCAATAATTATCGGTTGCCGTACATCCTACATCTACGGGATTCTTTCTTGACTTCAGGTACTTTTCTTGCTATTCCTTCCACTGCATTGTGTCACATGGATTCAGATATCAATATGACTTTTGATTTTAGCATCATATGCCTGATCCTGCCCGTGATGGCTTGTGGCTAGATGCTCTCAAGAGAGTGCCCGCGATACTACGGCTGGTGACAACGCTTATGAACTACTTGATATTCAAGAATTTCGTGAACTTTAGACACGCAAATCAATCATGGAAGTAAATTTTGCATCTTTAAATGAAAACTTCACTAAATTATCTACATTAGTGATCCAATTTATGCAACAGCAGTCCAAGGGTCCTACTGACACACAAACATGCATGAGCACATTGCTACACAGGGGCAAATCCCTTCTGATCATGAACACGGTCCATCTCCCAATGCTTTGCATACTCTCACTGCAAAGGAGGTGGATGAGTTGTTGAAAAACACCAAACCACCAGCTTATTGAGATCGCAATAAGGATGCAGTGAATATCTTTCTCTGCAAGTGGAATGGAATTCACACCTTACGGCATACTCCGGACAAAAGTCAGAGCACTGCAAACAAGCTTAAATCTGGAAGGCAAGGGCTACAAGTGGTGGATGTCTCTCAAGGAGAAGAATGTCATACCACAGAGTTGGGCCGGCTTTGAGGCTATGTTTCGCAAAGAATTTTTTTCTACAAATGAGGCAGATCAGAATTGGACGGCTTGGAACACGTGTTTCATGTGCCAATACCCATCATTACTTGAATATAAATCTCACTATTGGGATGTTATCCTCAAGCTGGAAGGACTAGACACCTTTCAACAAGTACGTGGTTTTATCCGCAGTCTGATGCCAAATCTTAAGAAGCACATCAAGACTCAAGACCCTAAAACACTTGAGGAAGCCATAGTGAAAGCACACATTCATGATGATCTAGATGAAAAAAAATCACATCATAATCACGTGACTGCTAATACACATGGTAATACACGCACACACTATGGGCACAATAACCGGAAATTTATAGTAGCCAATTTTGAAGCAACTAAAAAACCCAAGGGGTCTAGAGTTCCTCTCTCTCCTGAGGATTTTGATAAGGCTAAAAAAGAGAAATTATGTTTTCAATGCTTGGAAAGTGGTCATGGCAAAAAGGATTGTCCCAAGGGGAAATCTGCTGCTCATGGCAAGGAGAAAGCAGTGCACACAGTGCAACTGTTGCCTCTTGAGTCTTCCGCACGATTCTCTATAGTGGAAATAACACACACCAAGGTGGTGCATGAATGTTGTCTGACAGCTTCTATGTGTGAACAGACCTTCGGACCACATGAATTAGTCAGTATGCACGGATCTCTGCAAGGGCACAAGGTGCGCATCTTGGTAGATGACTGTGCTACTCACAATTTCATTAATTATGGATTGGTGAAAAAACTCAAATTGCCTCAAGCTCCAAGTACCACCGCTACAAGGTAGCAATGACTAATGGATATGATACCAAAATCTGGGATAGTCAAGTCCAAGTTGTACCATTGGAAGTACAAGGCTACTCCACATCGTTGGATTTTTAGGTTATGAACATGGAGAGGGCAGACATGGTCCTTGGTAGGGAATGGTTTCACAACCTAGGACCATCACTGAAGCGTAGCTATGAGCACAACAGCTTGATGTTTCAATCCCATGGCGCACATGTGTTGTTGTTAGGAGAAAAGGATGTACCTTCTTCACCACTGATATATACAGCTAAGCTTATGCAACTCATTTTTTATTATGAAATAGATCAAGTATTATTGTGTTACTCATTGTCTCATTTTCTCTCTAGCATTGAATCTCTTGAACATTCCTCAATGTCACATGCTTCTCTCTGTTCTCTTCCACCAATGGCTACTTCCCAACAAAAGCAAAGGTTGCTAGTGATTTAAAAAAATTATTAAAGGAATTTCACGATGTTTTTCCTAATGATTTTCCATCAAGATTACTACCGATACGATCGATGTAACATAGCATCGATGTGGTTGCAGGCAATAAACTTGTGAGTAAACCACCCTATCGCATGAGTTACTCCGAAACTGGTGAGGTGGAATGTCATTTTGCTGACTATCTTAGCAGAGGGTTTATCCAAACCACTGCTTCACCATGGGCTTCTCCTATCCTATTAATAAATAAAAAAGACGGTAGTATGCACATGTGCGTAGACTACTATGGCTTAAATGCGATTACTATTAGGAACAAGTACCCATTGCCACGATGTCGTGCCGTGTCACGTACATAGTGTAAAATAAAAACATTCACCTCACTTTTGACACTTCTTGATGCATGGAAAGAAAAACAATAATGTACATATCGTGATATATGCTAAAGCGGCTAATGCAGTCGCTATCATGTACATACCTATCCGGGGAGTCGTGGCCTTGGATGTGGCTCATTTGCGTGCTTTTTCACTTGATAAGATGCCTAATTTGGTTTGACAATGTACATAATCCAATTGTTTCATGGTGGCACACTCATCTCACCTAAAAGTAATGCGGGCAAAAACTGCAAAAAATAGCAGCTAACACGCGTAGTTGCAAAATTGCATGGAAAGTGACCCAAAATGGTATATGGATGAAAAATCATGCTTATCTATGCCTTTTATGCTTATGAGAGTGATCCCACAAATTTAGGGATTTTCCTGACTCCGTTTGGGAATTTTCGCATCAAAAATGACATTTTTTGAGTAAAAAATGAGCTGAAAATGGCCTAGTTTTGGTCCAAAGTGGCAAAATAGCCCAAAAATTGACACATCAGCTCATCTTGCCGTGGGGAAGAGAGAGAAGGGGCTTTCTACAGAAAAAACATGCAATTTATCACTACTGTTCAATAGCTTCCATGGTTGCCCAATCTATGTGTGTTGCAGTCCCGCCTCTTCGCAATCTTGTATCTGAGCTTGTGAGGGAGTGAATTAGGGTTTCCCCTTATCAAAATGGTGTGTGGGATTCAATTTAGAAGCTCTTAAATCTCTGAAAACTCAAAAAAGGGTCGCTGTGAAGGTGGAAGCTTGTGTATTCACTTCAACTGTTTGATGCTACGACTATGTAATTGGGGGCGAGGCTACATGATACCACCAAAGAGGTTTGGGATTTGATTGAGAATTGTGCTTGTATGAGCATTGAGTTTTTATGGCTGAAAATTTAGTGTTCCTAATTGCTCTTTTAAAGTAAAATTGGATGTGATTTGATGATCGTTTCATCATAATCTCGACTACCAAAACAAGCACGTTCCAAGCACAATAGCAAAGTCGATTTGTGATATTTTTGTCACGAATGCTTTTAGAGTTAAAACCATCTTTAGGAAGAGGTTTGGTGATTATCCATAAACAATTTTTCATAAAGTGTTTGTGACTCTCATCGCGAACTCTCACAACCATAGGTTCAGCACCTTCCCAACTATACCGCACACATCCCGACATTTCTGGTGAACCCGACCCAAAGTTCCTGGGGTGGGAGTTTGTAAATTAATCTAGACACTTTATTAGACATGGAAGAAAATCAAGAGACACATGGGATGCACTTTGACACTGCAGTCATGCACACGTTTCAAGCATTTGCCATGTATATGCAGCAACAACAAGCAGTAGAAAGAAGCCATATTTCAACCACAAAAGCACTACAGTCCATTGTGAAGATAATTCACCAGTTTGACGGCAAGGAAATCGCAAAGTATCTATGAGATTGTATGAAGGAAATGAAGTTGAACTGAGTCTGTGAGGGAGACATGGTTCAAAGTTTTGAGCTAGTTTGTGTCCCAGAGATCAGAGACCGTAGGCAATTCAAAATGCTCATGGAAGAAATTGGGAGGAATTCAAGCTTTCTCTAAAAGAAGACTACTTTATGGAGGACTCTGACAGGGTGACCAAAATAACTTTCTTAGATTGGGTTGCAAAGCCTAAAGAAGGGATTTCTGCTATACAGAGCTTCTCAGAGAGTTTGAGAGATGCTATGCTCAACTATCACAAACTGAACAAGCTTCCTTGGATAGGGAGAAAGTAGAACTTTTCCTAGAAGCAGCACGCAAAGAAATTGAAGAAAAGTTAGAGCTTCTCTTGGAAGAGAAAGATGTAGAGCAAGGTTTGAAGACAAGGTGGAATGATGTACCAGATGCAGACTCCTTGTTGGCAAAAACACAACGCAGAAGAGACAAGATGGTGGTGAACAATGGTGCTCCAGTTCCTGCTATTACTGAGAAGCAACCAAAACCTTCTATTGTAGCTTCTAAGGAGGATGGGTCTATGCTTGAAGAACTTGTGAAGGGCATATGTGAGTTGAAATTAAAGCTAGCAAGGCTTGAAGAAAAGGGGAAAATGTCTGGACAATCATCAAGTCAAAGACCTCAAAACAGAGAGGGATTTGTAAATAGGTGCATTTGGTGTGACATCCCAGACCATCCAAGAAGGGACTGTGAAAGCTTCAAAGATGCCTTGGGTAAAGATCTTGTCTTCTTCAAAGAAGGGAAGATACATCTTAGTGAAACAGGGAAGCCCTTGGCGACCAACTTTGGCAAAGGAGGAATGAAAAAGCTAGTTGAGGACATGGAAACCAGTCATGCTATCTCAATGGTTAAAGCAGCAGCATTTGGCTTAAAGACTAGTCAAGTCATGCTCAAAGGGTCAAAATATATTGAAGATGTGAGTGAGGATTGTGAAGATGTCTGGCCATCGGCGATGGAGTTAGCTATGAAGGGAAAGTTGACTAAAGAAGTGTTACATGAAGCAGGAGATTGTATCCGTCTTGAGACTGGGTGGAATGAACCTGTAGATGCTTTGTCAGTGCATGCCTACATTGCAAAGTGTCGAGGAAACAAGGCACTTGTTGAAGAAAAACGCAGGGGAGAAAATGGGGATGAAGGCCCCTCAAAGAGGGCTACTAGAGGTAGAGGGAAAAAGGATCCGAGTCCCTCTCAAGATCCCATGGCAAGGGATCCTCCATCACAAGAAGTACCAATGAGAGATGCTGCATCAAAGGAGAAGCAAGATAAAGAAAAGAGCAAGGGAAAAGGCCCATCATACAAGCTACAATCAGATATTGAAGCTGCCATAGATTTAAAGAAAGTTTTAGAGAAAAGGATCTTAAATAGCAAGGTGGATTTTACATTGGGAGAAGTCCTTGGCATTGCAAAAAGAGAGTTCCATGAGGAAATCATTGATATCATAAGAAGGAAGCGACAATCTTTAGCGAAGTCTATCCAATTAGAGGCTGAAGAGAGTGCTTCAAAGACACATGTGATACAAGTTCAACAAATAGATGAAATGAGAATTTTTTGTAAGCTGTTACCAGTCTTCGGGCGGCATAAATAGGCATGTTAAATTTGAAGATGAAGATGAAGACGAAGCCACTCATAAGAGCCACTATTGTAGAAACCATTGGGCAAGGGCTACAACAGAAACCTTGGTTAAGGTGGGAGATCTTGAGAAGCCTTATGTGGCCTTGATAGAACATGGTTTAGAGATTAACCTCATGGCCAAGAGTCTCTATATGAAGGGAAGATGGCCAATTGATACTGACCATGGGTGAATGATTACGGTTGCAAACAACTCATCCGGGGATCTCTATGGTTCTTGTCCAAATGTTAATGTAACCATAGGGGATGTGAAAGGTGAGAAAAATTTCTTTGTTCCAGAGATGTCAAGCTATCCTCTAATCCTTGGACAACCATACATCACCGCAGTGCGAATGGAGACAAAAGTATTGGATGATGGATCTGCCTATGCCAGGGTCAAAAGCAAAGATGGAAAACGAGCTGTTCAATTCTTCACAATTTGCATTGACCGTGAGCGAAATCCTGACAACTTAAGGGACCATTCTCTACCAAAATCAAGCAAGGAGTTTCGAGATCAAAGGGAGATGAGGGGTAGCGGCCGAGTACCATTGTGAAGCGGGAGTGCAGTGGTAAAGAAAGAAAAAGGTTCTCGCCTGATCTGAAGGGAGATGAAGTTTTTTCTACAGGTGTCCTAGTAGCAAAGGATGGATCAGTATCTTTCACAAATCTTGGAGATTTAAAGAAAGGAAAAAAACAATATGTAAATAGTGTACAAAGAAAATACAAAAACCATAATTTGCTAGATGAAGACGAGTACATTTCAGGTGTTTTGGAGGAGGTTTGTTTTGTAGATACTATGGGTGATCTCAATGCTATAACAAGTTCTAGTTTCCAACAAGGCAATGACCTGGTAAAAGTAGATTCTATAAACATGTATAGAATCATTGAGTCTTTCAAAGATGAGGAGTTCTTCAATGTGCAAAAAGATGTAGAAGTGCGATTGGAGACAAAGTACAAAACAAGCATGTTAAAAAGAGTCATTGAAGATGTTAAAAAGTTGGAGGCAATGAGTCCTTGATAGAGATTGAAAGAAAATGCTTTGAATAGACACTCTCCAAACATGGAAAAGCTTTTGCATTTGAGCCACATGAGATAGGGTGTGTGGATCCATCTATAGTAGAACCAATGGTAATATTCACTGTATCTCATGTGCCTTGGAATCTATGACCAATTCCAGTGCCAAAAGCACTCTTGCCAAAGCTTATAGATTTACTCAATGAAAAGATAATATTCACTGTATCTCATGTGCCTTGGAATCTATGACCAATTCCAGTGCCAAAAGCACTCTTGCCAAAGCTTATAGATTTACTCAATGAAAAGATAAAGATGGGGATATTGGAACCTTCACGTGCCCCCCTACTCAAGTAAATGATTCACAGTACCAAAGAAAAATGGAGCTCTACGCTTCATTCAAGACGTGCAGCCTGTCAACAAAATCACAATCAGGAATATGGGTACAGGGACAATTGTAGATGAGTTTGCAGAAGCATTTGCAGGAAGCGCAATATATTCTATGGGGGATTTGTACTCAGGGTTTGATCAGTTCCAACTAGCAATGGAAAGCAGAGACTTGACTACCATGAGAACACCCTTGGGTTTGGTAAGGATGTGCACCTTACCGCAGGGAGCAACCAACTCGGTTGCGCACATGATGAATGGTATGAACAAAGTCCTTCATGACTTCATACCTCAAATTACAATGCCTTTTCTTGATGAGGTTCCAATCAAAGGATGCAACTTAGCTAGAAAAGATGAGGCTCTAGATTCAAGGGGGTGCTGTAAATATGTAGCAAACCACATCAATGATTGCGATAGAATTTTAACAAGGCTAGAAGATGTGAACCTTACATTATCTGGGAAAAATTCAGTGTTTGGGATTGAAGAAATGTTGATAGTGGAACATCTTTGTAATCCTCATGGCCGCCGACCTTGTCCAACTAAAGTGGATGCAATACATAGGATGAAGGAAGTATGCATAAATATCATGGAGGTGAGAAGGTTTCTAGGTGCATGTGTCTTCTATCTTATATAGATTCCACATTATGCACATGTTGCAGATCCTCTTTATCAATTGTAAAGGAAGAATCAAAGGTTTCAATGGAATGATGTACATGTAAAAGCTATGAGGAAGTTGAAGCAATTGTTGTTGTCTTCACCAACTCTGAGAAAGATTGACTATGAGTGTGGAAGACCGGTGATTGTGACAGTGGACACTAGTCCAACGGGAATTGGATGGGCAATATGACAAGATGATGAAGAGAAACACATGTATGTGGTGAGGTTTAGGGCCAAGGTTCTAAGCTCTCGCCAAAGAGCATATCCACAGGTAAAAAGGGAGTTATGGGGGGGTGGTTACAACATTAAAGTGTGACAAAAGATTACTTCATTGGAGCATCTGTAGTTGTGGAGACTAATTGCTTACCACTTCTCGGGATGATTGCAAGCTGCTCTACTCTTGATATTGCTATGCTTAGGCGGATTGCTTATATAAATTCCTTGAACCCAGAATTGAATCACATTGCAGGAAAAGATAATGCAAAGGCAGATATGGTTTCAACGGCAAGGTATGAAGATGAAGATGATATGATTGAAGAGGAAGAAGATGTGGGCACAAAATTCTACACAATTTCGCATGCAAAGTGTGATGATATATGCATTGTATCTTCACTTGAGTCCTTTTCAGAGGAGTTCTATGAGGATGAATGGTTGCTCATAGGTCGCTACCTGAGTACTTTACAGAAGCAAGATGATTGGAGTGAATCCGAATTCAAAAGGATCAGAAAGAAAGCATATGGATTCTTCTTGAGGGATGGCTACTTATGGAAACATCCTAACATAAGAGATGGGACTCCATTACGAGTAGTATGTGATAAGCCTACTCAACTCAAAGTTATCAAAGAGCTTCATAAAAGCCTATACGCTGGACATCGAGGTGTATGGGCTACTTTTTTCAAAGTGAAAGAGAGATATTGGTGGAAAGGCATGTATAAGGATGTAGCGGATATTGTGGAGTCTTGTGTCACATGCCAAATGTATTCCAATGTACGTCATCGTGATGGATTGCATCCTACATACCCATTAGACATGCACTATAAATGGGTCGTTGAACTAGTCACAATGCCTTTAGGAATTTGGCAAATGAGATACTTGGTACTTGCACGAGAAGACTTGAAAAACCAAGTGGAAGGGCGTGCATTGAGGACAAAAACTACAGAAGCTATTTGTAAATTTTGTTTGAAGATGTAATTTGCCGCTATGGCTGTGTGGGAAAGATAGTTGCTGATAGAGGTGAGTTAGATGTAGATGAAGCAAGGGATTTCTTTACGAGAATTGGTACCAAGCTAGCCCTGACTTGTGCTTATAATCCAGAGGGAAATGGGAAAAGTGAAAGAGGACATCCTCCTATTGTCAAAGCTTTGGATAAGGCATGCAAAGGTAGAATGCGTGAGTGGCCAAGGTTGCTACCATATGCTTTGTGGGCTGATCGTACAACTCATAGCTCAGTGTCTGGTTACATGCCTACTGAATTGATGTATGATCAGAATCCAGTCATGCCGATTGAGGATGTAGTTCCTACTTGGAACATGCTACGTTGGGAAGATGGTGTAAGGAGGGAAAATCTACTTGCTTTGTGCATAAGGCAATTGGAAAGAAGTCAGGAAGACATAGACATTGCTAAAGCTCGATTGAAGGATGCAAAACTAAAGAATAAACATAGGTTTAATAAAAGACATAGACTTTGAAAAAAGCCAATTGAAGAGTGTGATTGGGTCCTAATGTACGACATTAGCCTTGAAAACCAACACACCACACAAAGAAAACTTACAAAAAGGTGGTTTTGCCCTTATGTTTTCAAACATGTGCATGGAAACGCTACATATACTTTGAGGGAGGTCGATGGAACATAGCTTAAAATTCCCATAGCGGGTAAAAGAATCAAGATGTTCAAGAGGAGACATGATAATGATCCTTTTGATTCACAACAAGATGATGATGAAGAATCCAATGACATTGCTACAGATGAGGATGAAGGAGCAGAGGATGATTTTTCAAACTTTGCAGAAGATGAAAATGACATCCAAATATTTGTGGATCTTAATGAAGATTAAACCTATACAGGGAAAATGTTGGCACATGCCGGAGGATGTGCAGGTTCAGAGGGGGTGGATGTCGTGCTGTGGAATGTACATAGTGTGAAATAAAAACATTCACCTCACTTTTGACACTTCTTGATGCATGGAAAGAAAAAAAATAATGTACATATCGTGATATATGCTAAACCGGCTACTGCGGTGGCTATCATGTACATACCTATCCGGGGAGTCCTCGCCTTGGATGTGGCTCATTTGCGTGCTTTTTCACTTGATAAGATGCCTAATTTGGTTTGACAATGTACATAGTCCAAGTGTTTCATGGTGGCATCTCGCATACAAAGACTGATGCGGGCAAAAACTGCCAAAAATATCAGCTAATAGACGCCGTTTTGCAGAATTGCATAGAAAGTGACCCAGATGGTATGTGGATGAAAAATCATTCTTTTCTATGCCTTTTATGCTTATGCAAGTGATCCCACAAATTTAGGGATTTTCCTGACTCCGTTTGGGATTTTTCGCATAAAAAATGAGCTGAAAATGGCCTAGTTTTGGTCCAAAGTGGAAAAATGGCCCAAAAATTGACACATCAGCTCATATGACCGTGGGGAAGAGAGAGAAGGGATCTTTTTACAGAAAAAACCTGCAACTTATCATTACTGTTCAATAGCTTCCATGGTTGCCCAATCTATGTGTGTTGCAGTCCCGCCTCTTCGCAATCTTGTATCTGAGATTGTGAGGGACTGAATTAGGGTTTCCCCTTATCAAAATGGTGTGTGGGATTCAATTTAGAAGATCTTAAATCTTTGGGAACGTAAGAAATGGTCATCGTGAAGGTGGAATCTTGTGTATTCATTTTAACTGTTTGATGCTACGACTATGTAATTGGGGGCGAGGCTACATGATACCACCAAAGAGGTTTGGGTTTTGATTGAGAATTGTGTTTGTATGAGCATTGAGGTTTTATGGGTGAACATTTAGTGTTCCTAATTGCTCTTCTAAAGTAAAATTGGATGTAATTTGATGATCCTTTCATCAGAATATCGACTACCAAAACAAGCACGTTCCAAGCACAATAGCAAAGAGGGTTTGTGACATTTTTGTCACAAACGCTCTTAGAGTTAAAACCATCTTTAAGCAGAGGGTTGGTGATTCTCCATAAAATTTTTTTTATAAAGTGTTTGTGACTCTCATCACGAACTCTCACAGCCATAGGTTCCGCAGCTTCCCAGCTAAACCGCACACATTCCGACAACGCGTGGATGAGTTGTTCGACAAACTCACTCATGCTCATATTTTTATAAAAATAGACTTGCAATCAGGGTATCACCAAGTGCGTATTCCACTTGCTGATATACCCAAAATTGCATTCCAAAAAAGATTTGGACACTACGAGTTTTTGGTTATGCCTTTTGGGTTAACCAATGCGTCTGCAACGTTCATGACACTTATGGATAGTGTCTTGAGGCCATACTTGGGCAAATTTGTCATCGTTTTTCTCGATGACATTCAATTATACAGTGCTTCTAAAGAAGAACACTTACAACATCTGAGGCAGGTGTTTGAATTGTTACGAACAAATCAATTATATGCCAAGCAATCTAAGTGTGATTTTTTGAAGGAAGAAATTCACTATCTTCCGCATGTTATTTCCGCTATTGGGCTACATATGGATCAATCCAAAGTGGATACAATTTGGCAATGGCCTTTCTCCTAAAAATCTAGAAGAGCTACATAATTTTTTAGGATTTGTATTTTTTTATAAAACATTCATAAAAAACTATGCTAATATTGATGTTCCCATGACGGACCAACTGAAAGGCAAAGGCAAATCCTTTTAGTGGGGACCCGCTCAACATCATAGTTTTGATACGCTCAAGGATGCATTAGCTACAGCTCCAATACTAGCTATTGTAGATCCTTTGAAACCATTCGTTTAAAAAACGGATGCCAGTGACTGTGCTATTGGAGCAGTGCTGCTACAAGATGGGTGGCCAATTGCATTTGAAAGCAAGAAGATACAGCACAGCATAACTACTCTGCTTATGAACGCAAACTCTATACAACAGTGTCTGCCTTGAAAACATGGAGACACTATTTGTATGGTGCTCATTTTGAGATTTTGTTTGACCATGAAAGCATCAAATTGTATTTGCTATTTGTTTTTTCATTTCGCTAGGTCGGAAAGCCAGGTGGGCTGAGATTCTTCAAGAATATGATGCAACGCTCCGGTACCGTAAATGACGATACAATGTGGTGGCTGACGCTCTTAGTCATATGCTAGAGATCAATTCTCTCTTGTTCACGGACCTTCGTAGTGAATTCTTGGATTCTCTAAAGGGCAAATATGAGCAGGATGATGCATATTACAAAGTGTGGATCCATGTACAAATGAGGGATCCTTCTCACTCCAATGATGGTAGTGTAACGTTAACTTCCACACGCAGTTCTCCTCTGTCGAGTGACTCATGAACTACAACAATGGAAGCATTTTACCATCGACAATCACTACAAGATGTGCTTAATAGTAGCGACGCTCGTAGTGCGACGCTCAAAAATGAAAAAGCACTGCGTCGCTATGTTACAAGTAACATAGTGACGCCTATAGTGACACATATAGCGACGCCGCGAGGGCTTAAAAAAATAACCGAGAGCGCCCGAAAACTCAGATCTCAGATCTGAGTTTTCGACGCGTGCTCAAGCAAGAAGGTAACGCTGTCCCTCTCTCTCTCTCTCTCTCTCTTTCTTCTCCACACACACACACACACACACGAGGAGAGGAAGGAGAGCCAGGTATGCTCCTTCCCTCTCCTCACTCTCATGTTCCCTTCCCCTCATTCTCTCTCCCTCTCTCTCTCTCTCTCTCTCACACACACACACACACACACACACACACACACACACGAGGAGAGGGAAATCCAGGTATGCTCCTTCCCTCTCCTCACTCTCATGGTCCCTTCCCCTCTTTGTCTCTCCCTCTCTCTCTCTCTCTCACACACACACACACACACACACACATTGTGTTTTTGAGAGAGAGAGAGAGAGATAAAACGAGAGAGAGAGAGAGCACAAGTATAAACAAAAAACGCACACACACATGCATAAACAAAGAAAGCACACACACATTGAGAGAGGAAAAGAGAGCGAGCATGCATAAACCAAAAACGCGCACAAACACATGCATAATCAAAGAATGCACACACACATTGAGAGAGAGAGAGAGAGAGAGAGAGAGAGAAGAAGAAGAAGAAGAAGAGAGTCTTAACATCGTAGGAAACTATCCCAAGAGACCTTAAAGATCTAGTCGACAGGAGTTGAACTCAAGACATGTTATTCATAAGGGAAATGGCATAACCAATCTATCACACTTTGGCGATAGAAAAGTTATACCATTTTTCTCTTTTTTTTATTGGTGTGTACACACACCCACACACACACCCGAGAAGAAGAGAGTTTAATTTAACGTCGTAGGAAACTAATTAAAGAGACCTAAAAATCTAGCCGACGAGGAGTTGAACTCAAGACTTGTTATTCAAGAGGAAAATGGCATAAACAATCTACCACACTTTGGTGATAGAAAGGTTATACCATTTTTCTCGTTTTGTTGGCACACACACACACCCACACACACACACACACAAGAAGAAGAGAGTTTTAACGTTGTAGGAAACTATCCCAAAAGACATCCTGTCATTGACCACTATTCACAACATACAAAGAATCCATTATGTTAGAATTTAAAAGTACAAATAGACGTGACTACCAAACATAAAGAGCAATGCAAAAACACTTACAAACTCGGCCTCAAATGATTCTCACCCGCTGCTACCCAAGTGGTGCAAGCTCCCTACCTTCTGTTGCTTCCACTTGTTAGAATTATCGTCTGCTCTGCTGCTCGCTTCGTATTCTTCCAATCTTCTTTGGACAGCCAATCTGGTCTGTTCCACCCATGCTTTGTTGCTTTTTGTACTTCATTGAACGCTTATGCTTGCGATATTCGTGCATTCAAACCTTCATGAGGTCTTCATTGAAGCACTCATCTTGACTTGACACAAGAAACTCATTAGGCATCATGCTGATGACTCTGTCTTTTAATTCACTTGGCACTTCACTCCAGGTGTTTAGTATGTAGTGTCTAAACACTTGAGAGTAAAGACTACGCATGTGCGAGGTCACCTTCTTGCCTTCATCATCCAAGATGATGTCTCCATTGATGTCGACCAAGTATGGCAAGGCCTCTTGCCTGTGACGCTTGAACCTGGGTGTCTCGGTAGGGGTCTCTGGCGACGTCTCGATGGGGGTACGGATGTCAAGTGTCTCCATTGAATTCTAAGTTCCGAAGCAAGGAGTGTCGATTGGGGTGACTCCCGTAGGAGTATCTAGTGTTGTGTAGCCAAGATAGGCCGATATCCGTACAAAACCTGGCGTAGATGGCGATGCTGGGCTAGTGAGGGGGTGGGCAAAGAAGGGGAAGGTAAGGATCCTTTGTCAAACACGAGGCGGTGTCAAGGCATGATAGGAGTCTCTGGCTCATAGGTTAGTGTACGATCGCTCAACACTTGACAAGCCTTGCATGTTTTACACCAATGATGCACATCCTTGTTTAGACTAGGCCAAGAGAATCCTACCTGTAGAATCTTTCTACTAGTAATATCTAGAGAAAAATGATCGCCACAGATACCATCATGGAAACTTTATATTACCTCTATGATCTCACTAGAGATTGGCACTCACTTGAGAATGTGATACTTTTCCTTGCAATATAAGTTGTTGTTTACAAGGAGGTATCTTGTAGCCTTCCTGACAAGCCATTGTTTGTGGCCCTTCGTGTACCCTTCCGGACGCTCTCCTGTATCTAGCAAGCTGATGATATCAGGCATAGAATTGCTACCTTGAAAGAGGAGTCGTTTTAGTTTGATTGCTCCTATGGGAACATCTTGTATTCTTTCCTTGGCTAGAGCATCTGCCTCTTGATTTTCTACCCTAGGGACATGAGATAACTGCACTACTTCAAACTTTCTTAAAAGATCCTTAACTTGGTATAAGTGACCAAGTAAAACTTGATTTTTACAAATCCAAGTGCCATTTATCTGCTTTATGAAAAGCATAGAATCACCAACATATTTAGGCATTGAATCCCTTGCAAGACACATTATTCTAATCCAAGAATGAAAGCCGCATATTTTGCCTCATTGTTGGAGTGGGAGTGTAACAGCTGCCCAATAGAGAATACCTTCTCGTTTTTCTCATTGAGAATGATGATGCGAGCTGCACACTGGTCCACTGTTCTTTTGTATGCTCCATCAAATAAAAGAGAAGGAGCTCTGTCTAGCTTAGTAACTTCTACCATTGGTGTCACTTCTTTACCTTCTGTGTTGACCTTTAGCTTCTTTTCATAATGATGATGAGTAGGAATACCTGCTAGACTAGCCCTGGTGGATTTTTCTACCTACATGGTGTAATCAAACTCTTCTAATCTAACAAGCCACTTAGAGATTCTAGATGAGACATTCATGTGTTGCACCACATACGGAAAGACCTCTTCCATTGTCAGAATTACAAGGGTCTAGGCAATAGATAAGAGCGGAACTTTGTAGTGGAAAACATAAATGAAAGCACCATGTACTCTACTACAATGAATCTTTTTTATGATGGGGTCATGACACGGCTAGAGAAGTAGATAGGATGCATGAAAGAGGTTCACATAAAATGGCTCCAAGTGTATCTAGGGGGTGAAATGGTGGGAAGTATAGCCAGGATTTGTTTCACTTCTGTAAATTGTTTCTCATTTTCTTTACTCCATGAGAAGACATCTCTATGGGTGACTTGTTGTAGAGGGGGAACCACCTGAGAGAGCAAATGAATGAACCACCTAAAATTGAAATCACATCACCAAGAAGAGTGACCTTGTTTTCACCAATGTGACACTTATCCACGTTAAGCTGGCCACACAAGGTTTGCAGCCTAGTCAGGCCATCATAGACCTTGCTCAAATGGAGGGAGTGATAAATATAGATGCAAAAATCATCTATGAAGACTCGTATTGACATTCCTAAGTATGGTTGGAAGACAAGAGTTACATAGCATTGGAATGTGGAGGGAGCATTGGTGAGGCCAAAAGGAATCACTCTATAAGAAAAACATCCCCATGGTGTTATGAAAGTTGTCTTGTTTAGGTCTTCTTCTACAATACTAATTTGAAAGTAGCTTGAGTAGCCATCACATACTGTGTAACGCTCATGACCTGCTATCTCATTGTGAATTTCATCTTGGAATGGGAGGAGAAAATGATTCCTCTTTGTTGCTGCATTGAGAGGTTTGTGGTCTACACAAATTCTCCACTTACCATTCTTCTTTGGTGTGACTACCACTGGAGAGACCCACTCCGAGTCTTTGATAGGGTAAATGAAACCTGGCTGTACAAAACTCCTTACCTCTTTGAGAAATTCTTCTTGTTGAATTACCCCAAGCCTTTTGAGCTTTTGCACTAGGGGCTTACTTCCTTCCTTAAGTCTTATGCGGTGTTGTACCACTGTGATGCCTATGATCTTTTCATAACCATCAATGAACAATGTGGTGAAGCTACCTAGCATAGAGACATATTCTTTCCTCTCCTCACCATTTAACTCACTGGAGAGCATTTGATGTAACCTACTTGTATCCACCAAAGGCTGCATACCTAATGGTCTCTCTGATTGTGTCAATCTTTTTGGGTCTTTGAGGATGACTGCCATTACTTCGATGCTACTGTCTCTCTCTTCAACTGTTGTTGTCACTTGTGCTGAGGTGGACAAATAGTCACTAGTGGAATCATCTTCTAATGCCTCCAAGATCATGTTGTGCTACTTCCTAGTCTTCATGTAGTAGAACATAGACTTCCCTTTAGCATCCTTCATCTGAATCATTTTGGTACTCCACTCTTGCTTAGCTTCCATAGCCATGAGCTAGGGTATTCCAAGAATGATAGGGTAGCCCTCCTCTTTGTGTGGCATGACAAAAATGTCTACCTCCACTTTTGTGTTGAATGCCTTCACTTTGATTGCATTCACAATACCTACGCACTTCACTCTGACGTTATTTTCCAGTTTAGCTCGGCAAGGTACCGGCCTACTTACCTCTAGGCCTAGACGGTGCATCATTTTCTCATTCACAATGCATAATTGTGCGCACCACCATCTATGTAGACGTTTGATATACATTGTCGCTTGATGTGGGCATCCATGGTTGGTAGGATGTCATCAAGATTCCTCCCAGAGATAGCCCCACTATCCTTGGTCTTTATGTTCTCGTACTTACCATTTTTTTCCATTGTCTCCTTATCCTTGGTGCAAGATGGATCAATTGGGGCAAGTTATCTTTGGACCCTGCATCAATACATCATGAACTAGGTCATATGGTTTAGCATACTCACCGAGTGAAAAATCCACAATGTCGATCTTCCGTCGAGGCTTAGATGCCTGCTTCCTAGACTCGCCTTTTCCTTTCATCTTCTCCTCCCTTTGAGAGGCTTCTATGTTCCTGGCATGCTTCACTCCCATAGCACCCACTTCTTCTACCTTTCCCTTTCCTTTGTTCTTCTCTTGGACAGGTTATTCTACTTTTTCCTTCCCTTTAGCTTCCACGCTAATGACACTCACTACTTGGTTTCCACCAGGTGGTGGAGGTAGCGGTGGAATGAGAGGTTGTGGTGGTCGTGGTTGTTGTACAGGTGGTCGAAGGATTTGGACCAATGGAATTGGACTTGGTTGCCTGGGTGGTGATGGTATTGCCCTTGGTGGGGAGGTCTGATTTTGTCTTCGTCCTCTATTGAAGTTCTACCTTCTCAGATGTGGCCAGTAATACATGCCATGGCCGTCCTCCCCACAGTTGTAGTAGTGGTATTCTTGGTTTTGCCTTTGTTGTCCTCTCCCTTGATCGGGAGTTTTGACCGGTGCATGCCCTTGCTACGCGAAATGCACGGATAAAATTTCAAGCTGAGTATTGATGCAACTCAATAGGTTTTGTTGCTCTTTTGATGCCTCTGGTGGTTGGGTTCTCTGGGCGGCTATTGCAGTGAGACTAGGGTTAGTGGGACAGAGCTCGATTCCTTTGACCCATTAACTCTTGCTTGCATGTGTAGCTTCTTGTCTATAAGGCGGTCTACTTCCACTGCCTACTCATACGTTGGAGGGAATCTCCCCTTCACCTTCTCCTTAAGTGGCGACCACAGGTCAATAATGAAACTTTTCTTCTTCAAGAAATTAGGTGCTCCTTCACCTTCCTCTAGTGAGGCAATCCATTGATCCTACAAATCCACAAACATGGGTTCATAAGTGGCATACTCTAGTAGACCTCTCTGCTTTAACTCTATGAGCACCTGCCATAACTTTTCTGAGGTTGTGCCTCCACCAAACCTCTTCACAAAGGTAGCACATAGTAGATCCCATGCATTCTTGGTAGCTTGGGGCAAAGCCTTGTATCAAGACTTGGCCTCTACTTTCATTAGTAGAGGAAAAATTCGTAGCCGTGAGGCATTGTCATCCTTGTTGGAAACACACAAGCGATATCAAAGTCATCCATAAAATCGGTGGAAATGTCTTCTCCCTTTTTTTCACTAAATGTGGGAAAAGAGACACTTTCCATGGTAGTAACTCAATGAGCAAGAAATTACAAACCTTATATATATATATATATATATATATATATATATATATATAGATAGATAGATATATATATATATATATCACAAATGACTCAACGGCTCAAAACGACTTTTTACAGGGTTGGGTGGTGGATTGATTTAAAATAGGATAAAAATGAAAACATTGAAAGAGTGGCGGTAATCCAATACAGGGAGAATAATAGGGTTTGGGGAGCGAAGGATTTCTCCTAGCACTGAAGCACCAAACATATACACAATCTTCTGTTGGTAGAAGATTTTCATATCTACATAAAGGTTCACATGCATGTGTTGTAGAAACCTAAACAGGAAGGCGGCTGGTCCGTTATCCATGATGCACAGAGGGTAGAGCACTTACTTACACTCTTACCATGCCGATGTCGATGAGTTGGCACATTCATAGGAGGTCGTCGCCCTTCATAGGATTCAACTATTCCTTTGTTGTGCAACACGTATGGAGTGATGGAAACGCATTTGACTACTCCTAGCCTTTTAGCTAGCAGCAATTGTCTGCAAGTAATTACCATAATCGGCAAGTTGCATGAACTCCACTCCATTTAGCTGTAACTTGTCTCCAGCCCATTGGGTCTCACACGTGGTGGAGAGTTTCTTCAGGATAAGTCACACGGGGAGAGGAGGAAGACCCTCTAAAGCAGCAAGGGTAGTAGCCGAACCACTCCTCCTTAGGGAATGGGAAACTTATTACCACTTCTGCTTCGCGGTTGTCAAAATGGACTCGCATGCACCTCACGAATCAATAGGTGACCTTCCGTCACTTCACCTTGGATGACCTTTATTTTTGGCAAGCTAGGCACGACTCTGCTTCATGAACTTGAAGCACTCGTGTGGCCAGGTGCGTCTTCCTTTGGGTTCATGTGTTTCAGGACTGGCCTAGCCCTTCCTTTCCTTTGGATTGAGAAGCCCCTTTTGGCCACTTAGGAGTAGAGTCTATACCATTACTTGCAAATTCCTTAGGAAAGAGAGGCCTTATCGATCTTTTTCCTCCTTTGGTGTGGATGACCTCCTCGCGATGAACGTCGATATAGATGATTTCTTCCTCTTGGTTACCTTCGTTTGCTGGCATTCATTGATTGTGTGTTTTGATTGACAACAGTGATGGCATTTCGTGGCCTTCCCACCTGATGTTCTTAATTTGCGGCTAGCACGAGCAATACGAGATTAGGAGCTTAACTCTTGTATACTGACGATGCTACAGCCTAGCAATAGTATTTCAATGAAGGCGGTCAATGTTTCCTCAATCTCCTCCTCCTCCGTTTTTCTAGTTGGAGAATTGTTGCAGCCATTCGTCCATGGTCGACGATGTGTGTTGTCTTCAGCATTGTAAACTAGAGGTTCTTGAGAAGCCCTCATCACTGGGGGCACCAAATGACGAGGCAAAGCGCGACACGCACCCCAAGGGCCTCAGACACCAGGAGCCGATGCCGAGTTGGCCTAGGGAAGAGAAAAAAGGCACCACCTAGCTTTGAGAGGCTAGGACACGGACATTAGTGATTTGAAATAACACAAATACTGCACACCGAGAGAGAGAGAGAGAGAGAGAGAGAGAGAGAGAGAGAGAGAGAGAGAGAGAGAGAGAGAGACGTAGGTGATGAAAACCCCTCGGGATGTGAGGGAGAACTGGTTCAATGCAATATTTACAAAAAACGTATCTCCGATGAGACAGAAACCATGGTGATAGAGAGATCGGGAGAAAAAGAGAGAGATAGTGAGCCTAATCGTGCGTTCTCTAGAAGTGAATCATAAACACGGATACTTTTACTCTCGTGAGTGTGTGGAGATCATTGTAGTCAAGGCGTAGACATCGCTTCTTCCCATAGTGCTAATTCCCAAAATGCTACACTAAAATCCCCTCTCTCTTGATGCAAGTGTTGCCACTCTCCCCCCCCCCCACCAAAATGCTACCAAGTATTGACCTCCCCTATAGTGACCTCTCACTGCCTTTTTATAGGTGCAGGTTGCTTTAGGTTAGGGTAATCTGACTAGGTTAGGGCCATAATCAGGAGAGACAAAGCAAGGAGTTGGGTCCCATATGGTTGACCCTTGCTTTGTCTTAGGAGAATTTTAAAATGAAAACTCGTAGGTGGGCCTTTGCGACCATCACATAGAGAGAGGTGGAAATTTACAATCGGTTTCTTTACAATTGGAAAGTCATAATAACCTACAAATGTTACTGTAGAGATTCGTAGTGGACGAGATATCGGAAAATGGCGAGGCTCGCTGGTCGGTGTAACGCATTCTCCAATTTCGAGGCCGGCCGGGACATCCCTTCAGCGTCTTTTCTTGTTTCGGTGTTGCCAATGTACGATTTGGGCTTTTTTTCTTTGGGCATTGATGTCGATTCTTTGTTTTCTTTTTTCTCCGGGTGTGTACGTATATGCGTGCGTGTATTGTGTGTGTATGTGAGTATGTGAGTGTTTGAATGTGCATGTGCGTATGCGTGCTCGTGTATGTATGTGCATGTTAGTGTGTACGGAAAGTGAGTGCGGAAAGCGAGTGAGAAATGGGTGAGGTTGGACTGAGGGGTGTGTGTGTGTATTTTTAGAGGTGGTGTGTGAGAGTGAGAGACATTGTATTTTTAGAGGGTGTGTGAGAGAGGGAGTGATTTTATTATATATATATATATATGCTGCTTATTATGCAAGGAAACAGAGAGAGAGAACGAGAGAGAGAGAGAGAGAGAGAGAGAGAGAGAGAGAGAGAGAGAGAGAGAGAGAGAGAGAGAGAGAGAGATGGCTCGGGCTGCGCCTATGGGCTTGACAAGGGGAGAGAGAGACAGAGAGGGTGGGAGTGAGATGGGGAGAGGGAGTTTTGAGGGGGTGAGGGGTAGTGTGGGGTATGTGTGTGTGTGTGTGGGTGTGAATGTGTGTGTGTGTGTGTGTGTGTGTGTGTGAGAGAGAGAGAGAGAGAGAGAGAGAGAGAGAGAGAGAGAGAGAGAGAGAGAGAGAGAGAGAGAGAGAGAGAGAGAGAGAGAGAGAGAGAGATGGGGAGCTTGGATGAGTGGCGCTCCGCCAGAGGTTCACAAACAAGAGGGGAGGAGAGGGGCTTGGTGAGGTGGCGAGAGTGTGAGGATGAGCGGGGAGAGTGGTATGGCGGTCCGCCAGAGGGAGGAAAAGGAGTATGGGACAAGAGGGGTGAGAGAGAGAGAGAGAGTGAATAGTGAAAGAGAGAGAGGGAGACTTTTGTCCAAGCATGGCTGCCCGCCGTGGGAGAAAGAGGGAGTACGCTTGTTTTATGCGCACATTGCGCTAGGTGACATAGAAGCAAGGTAAGAGAGAGAGATAGTGGGTTTGGCGGAGCCGAGCAGGAGAGAAAGGGCTCGTCCTCTGGTGGTAATGCATGAGTGTGGCCCAACTGAGAGATGGCCCCCTGTGGGCTAGCATAGAAGGGATGGTGGTCAATGTAAAAGGACTTTTTTTTTTCATCATTTTCTTCGTATTGTGCTCCTCCTCGATTGGGGTTGGTTTTTGTGGCTGCGGTTTTGAAAGCCGGCCGTCATGTTTTGGAATTAAAACACTTATAATCCTTTATCGTACTTCCATTAGATTCTTATACTTTATCTTGCAACTTCTCAAGCTAAGTTAAGTATCTAGTAGTGGAAATGGCACCCAAGAGAACTTGCGATGGTGGATCACACAATCACGAAGCTGGAACCAGTGGTGGTAAAGGAGAAGGAAAGGCTCTGATGAATGAGGATATGTGACTTATTTACAAAGTGACGTTATTGCTCAAGAACAGGTAGGAAATCTATTTTTTCTTCCTTTCATCATGAGTAAATAGACCTAAACATTGGGTCACTCCCAATTCAAAACTGCATCAATTGAACTTGTTAATCTTCTTAAGTTGTATTGATAGTGAAAGATTGTTTGGAAAGTGGTTTGTTTGCTCATAGGAAATAAATGTCTGCCGAGTACAAGAACTCTCGAATATTCTTCATTCAAAAGTCCTATATTGATATAGTCAAAACCCCCTTTGATATCCAGGTGGAGAGCTTAGCGGAGTGAACGCTAAAGCAATGCATATGGTTGCACACATCTTGTGGGTTGGTGCCCAAAATACAAGATAATAGTTGTGTGTTGGTGCCCAGATTGCAAGTTAGTCATTGCCGATTTGTACCCAGGTTGCAGGACAATTTAGTTGCATGGGCAACTAAAGACACTGGGAGCAATAAACTCTCACCAAGAGGAGTGAACTCTTGGGTTTGGATATTTTGATAAAGAAGAGTTGTATGTTGTTTTTATTCTAGGAAAGATTTTCTTGGTGCCAATTTGATAATGGTTGAAGGGCTGTCTTAACAAACTTGTGATGAAAACCATAAAACGAAACTTTGTGTATGAACAATCATGTGGTAGTATTTAAAAAACAAGCAAAAACAAAGTGTGAGTATGGGGGTGGAAAGTAGAG
Organism: Adiantum capillus-veneris; assembly: GCF_014529385.1. NCBI lineage: Eukaryota > Viridiplantae > Streptophyta > Polypodiopsida > Polypodiales > Pteridaceae > Adiantum > Adiantum capillus-veneris. The sequence continues at coordinate 102,581,196 of NC_140946.1, forward strand.
ACTAGCTCATATTTCCAATCAAGGATGGGTGGTCTCGATTAGTCAAGAAACTCTCTACTCCTCATTGATAGAAGAAGCAAAACTAGAGACTCATTCTGGCAAGAGTCGAGTCCCAACTGTATGCGTCTCTGAAAATTCTGGGAAAAAAGGAATTTGGGACTCTCTCTTTTGGAAGGTGAGAATTAGGAACGCTAGATAATTGTGTTAGTTCATGCTTTCCCTGCAAGATAGTGCTAGGAAACGTTTTCAATGGCTCGGACTTAGGTTATTTGGTGATGAGAGTCTGTCCACTATAAATCTTATCTATCTTGACTATGCTTTTAATATTCGATTAGGGCCTAGCAGCCTACGTGGTACCCTCTTATTTCCAAATGGATATGGTATAGGGGAGGGACCTCACACGTGGTATCAAACCCTAAGTTAAAAAACTGGAAGAATCGTTATTGCTTGAAAATTTGGAAAAATGAATGGGAGACTTAAGTTTGAGAAATTTACAACATTGATGTTTCAAGAAGATGCTGACCCTGAGTATCACAATTTCAAGACCTTTGATATAATGTATTTTGAGGCCTGTCGCTCTTCAAATTTTCTTTTTTATGCAATTTGATGAAGATTTTGATGAAGGCTTTCTCTCCTCCATCAACAAGAATCCAAAGGGGATGGGAACTTGTGTGGGTTTGTGAAGGTGGCATCTTCTGCATCCATGTGAGGAAGCTCGAATGCCTCTCCTCTGATCTAAAGAAGCTTCAATGGGGGGAAGATCTGTGATTTATCCATCTTTACTACTTCCTTGGTACTACTAGGGATTATTGCATTGTTATCTCTCAAGATGACCTTGACATGACCTTAAATGAATGGTTTTCCAATCAAGTGGTGAAAGTGATCCCTACTTATCCCTGTGTTAACTGAGTCAATGTTAGTTAACAGAAGCTACTAAAGACCAAAGACATATGAATGCACATCAAATATCAACATGAAGAAGCATTGAAGATTGGAGCTACACATTTTTCACATTTTTCCAAAATGATCATGTATTATAAACTCTCGATTTATTTTAGCCATGTAATATTTTTAATGTGTTACGACTCAATGGGAGTTCCAAGCTGTAAAGAACACGTCAGTTAGTGTGCCTAGATAGCAAATCTAGTAAACGGTAGAGCCCTAAAGACCTTGGACGCCCGAACACTGCAAATGTTTACCCTAGGTATATAAAGCAGCGTGTAAAAGAAATTAGGATTCTCAAGCTCATTTGTTGAGATCACTCTTTGATGAGAGATCTTGAGGTGTGTGGCTATGGGGTCCTTGAGATTCTCCTTCCTCATGTGACTTGGTTAACACTAATCAATGCTTAATTATCTTTCACTATGCCTCTTTCATGCTTCTTATGATTGCCTCTGATGCTTATATTAGCTAGATCGTAGCTAATTAGCGGTTAATCCTTCTCTAATCTTGTGTGATCATCCTCTCTTGCTTGTGTGTGCATGTAGATTTGATTGAAGTGTGGTGCTTGATAGATCTATGTATGTGTGCTTTCAATTAGTGTGTTGCATGATAGGATTAGTGTTGTGTGCATCATGCAATCATTACTATGTGTGATTGGGTTGATTGGAGGTGAAGAGAAGTGGATGTGGAGATTGCCCTTCATTGTGGCTTAGCTCCTCCATAGGCCGAGAAGCTCACCTCATAGAGTTAACCATTTGTGTTGCCATGATTAGCTCACTAATCGTGTGAGTGTTTCCATGCCCTAGCTGCGTAGCTCATCCCTCCGGATTGATAATTTTGTTGGTCATTGAAACTATGCAACAATGGGACCCCCAACATTTGGCGCTGTTGCAAGGGACAATGGCATAGGCTAGTGTAATTGTGGCATAATCGAATGTGCTTCCTCACTAATTTCACGTGTGTTTAGTATTTTGTGGATTCTGGATGTGTGTGCATGAAGCAATATGTAATCATGAAAGGGTAAAGTGAAGAAAAAACGTCAAAGCGGACAATCAGACGCGCCTTCCAAGCTATCAGCACCTGTTCATAATTCCCTAATTTGTTACCGTATCTTGCCAATTGTGCGTTTACACACTTTAATTTCACACTAACCCCTTGATAATTTCACTAATTTTTGCTAACTTACTAATTTGCTATGAAGGATTGGAGCTTTCAACCATTCAATTGATCTTCAATGGAAAGGTAATCAAGGTGGTATTCTAAACCTCCCTAGAATTGAAGGATGTGTAGAATTGTGTAGAGATCCCACCATGATGCAATGTAATGCTGATGTAATGTTGATGCAATGCAATGTTGATGCTATGTTGGATTGAAAATGTTTTGATTATTCATTTTCATGCCGTCGTAATGCCATAATTTTTAAGATTTGGTGGCGTATGAATTTGACAAGTTTCAATTGCTAATTAGTGATTGTGTGTTGCTAATTGGATGCTTAATTAAGTTAATTGCATGCTTGGATGTTCAATTGAAAGTGTGTGTGCATTCTAATTGAGTGTGTGTATGCCTAATTTTAGGTGTGTGCACTATTTTGCCCATTTTTGTGCACCTACAAATTAGTGTGTGCTTAATGAATTTTCAATTGTGATTATTGATTTGTGTTGTGGTTGTTGGGGTATAAAGGCCAATGTGGTCGCCCAGGTAAGTGGGCGGGCCGCCAGGTATGTACACATATTCTTTTGTTAAAACCTAATAAGAACTCACTATGCTCTACACATTACAGTAGAGCGAGTTCACCATATCGTCGTGCTCTTCTTCTCGCACTCTCTCTCGCATCGTACTTCCACTCGTACTCCTTCAACTGGTATCAGAGCTCAGATCGAGGCTCGGGGCAGCATTTGCAGGTATCCTGAGTCACTTGCTCAGATTGGAGTGAGATTCGAAAGGCGAAGACACGGCTCCAATTCCTGTGGGCAAGCTTGAAGGGCTTGGTGTACTCAGAATTTCATTCTGAGGTCATCTCGGCCACCGTTCGGCTTCGACAAAGATCTGCGCAGGCCATTTTCAACTACGTGGTCTCGACGGGTGCAGATCTGACTATGCAATTTTGGGGTTTCGGCCTACGACTGCAAGTGCTGAGGATGTATGCACTTCCAGAGTGCTGATTTGTGGCTATCTACACAACGAAAGACGGCTTACAGTTCTTGGAGGCGTGTCACATACAACACGGGTGCAACTACACAAAGACTGTAGGCGACATCCACCAGTTCAGCAGGAAGCTTGTGTTTGTTGCTTGATATTCCAGATTTCATCCTGACATTGCAGGTACTTCCACATGGGATGTATTGTCAAAGATGATGTATGTCTGTTGAGGGTTTGCTGGCTGTGAGTCACGCAGCAAACAACCGCCACAGCGGTTACAGCATACTGTGGGAAATTTGTGGATGTATGACTTTGTGGGAAGTCTATGTACTGTCAGATTTACTGCAGCCTTTGTTGAGGGTCGAGTGAGGTTTATTGAGCTGGGGGATTCTTGAATGTTGAGATCCTTTCGGTGATACAGGTCTTGGAGCGATCCCTCGAGCACCCTTAGATAGGCAGCTAGGATGTATTGACTGTGAGTTAGACAGTTGGGATTGCATCTTTGCTTTACTACCGTTGAGGCATTGTCGTAGTCTATGATTACAGGACAGTGACAGGACAGTGAGAGACAGTACAGGTGCAGGACAGGTTTACCCACAACTTATAGTGTTAGAGAGACAGTGGTTTTTTGAGCTATTTTTGGTCTGTTTTTTAGTACACCAGAGCCATTTTACAAAGGAGAATCTGCCGAAATTTTTGCAGAATCTGAAGCTTTCTTGGTTCATTTGACAGGTTGATATTGGTTCAGAGGACAGTTTACAGAGGAAACTTTGCCGAATTTTTCCCAGGAAAGTAAACTACTGTGAAGCGTAGCTATGGCTGGATCACAGGACACTGCTCTTTACAATATCAAGAAGCTGGATGGAACCAATTTCCATTGTGGAAGAAGCAGATTTGGCATGTGTTGGTACAAGAGAAGTAGATAAAACCTATAAAGCTCAAGGGGATAAAACCACAAGATATAGACGAAGATGAATGGAGCAAAATGGATGAATTGGCACTTTCTACCATTATGCTGACTTTGGCAGAAAGCGTTTACTTCAATGTAGCAGACGAGATGTTGGCTTATCAAGCATGGACAAAGCTGAGTGATCTTTATGAGAAGCAGAGTGCAACTTCACAGGTATACTGGCTTAAGAAGCTTGTTGACTTGAAGATGAAAGAAGGGACACCTATGTCCAATCATCTGAATGAATTCAACACCATCTATAGTCAGTTGTCATCTCAAGGTGTCAAGTTTGATGAACCTGTTAGAGCTATGCTCCTGTTGATCACATTGCCGGAAAGTTGGGACACTTTTCGCACAGTTTTGAGTAATTCTGCACCTCCAGATGGTTTGACCATTGCAGGTGTAGAAGGCAGTTTGCTTACTGAAGAAATCAATAGAAATACATTGGAAAAAGGCAAAGGAAGAGCCTTAGTTGTCAAGGGAAGGACCAAAGAAAAGTACAAAGGTGGAAAGAGGGATTAGTCTCGTAGCAAGTCCCGCAGTGCTAAAGGCAAGAGTGACATAGAATGCTACCATTGTGGCAAGAAGGGTCACATGAAAAGAGACTGCAGAGAATGGAAAGTAGAAAAAGGCAAAGAGAAAGCAGAAGACCATGGTGAGAAGAACAAGTCCTCAGTGAAGATTCAAGAAATAAATGTGACAAACATTGTTGCAGAGGATGACAGTCTAGTGTCAGGAGATATCTATTTTTTGAAAAATACAATGGACTTAGCTCTTCTTATAGCATCTGATGGAAATGCACTGAGTGACTGGATTATAGACTCAGGGGCATCCATTCATGTGTCTCCAAACAAGGAGTGGTTTACCTCTTATGTGACCACTAAAGATCATGTTTGGCTAGGCAATGGGCAGACATGTGAGATCTTAGATGTTGGAGATGTTCAATTGAAGTTTCAGAATGGCTCTTCTTTCACGCTGAAGAATGTGAGACATGTTTCCGCAATTACAAAGAGCTTGATCAGGACAGATTTACTTGATGATGCTGGCTACGTCACCACTTTTGGACAGAATATGTGGAAGATATCCAAGGTTTCTATGACAGTAGCACATGGATTAAAGTCTGGAGTGTCATGCCAAGGGTAGGACTAGACGGGCACGGCCCGGGAAATGTGCCGGACACACATTCAGTAAAGGGGTCTATATATGGAAGAGGGCCAGGGGCCTATATATAGGATGGTTGGGAGGTTATTCGCATGTCTGTCTACCCGCTGGTCTTACACTGGTATCAAAGCTCAAGGAAGAAGGGGGAGGAAGAAGAAGGGGGCATGGAGGCCATGGATCTTTGATCTCTCTCTCTCTCTCTCTCTCTCTCTCTCTCTCTCTCTCTCTCTCTCTCTCTCTCTCTCTCTCTCTCTCTCTCTCTCTCTCTCTCTCTCTCTCGATCTCTCTCTCTCTCGATCTCTCTATCTCTCGCCTTAAGGAGGGAAGAAGGCACGAAGGGCAGCATGAAGTATCTTCCATGGTGGATTTGATGAGTCTGTGAAGGCATGCAAAGGCATGCAAAGGAGAAAGAAGCGCCGAAGGCAATAAGGAAAACCCCTAAGGGCGCCATGCATGGCTAAGGAACCACGGGGAAAGATTGCATGCTCTCTATATCATAAACCTTCCCAAGGCGGGCTTGACAGAGAAAGACGGTCAGCGGGAACAAGTCCTTGTAGGGATGGATGGTCTACACTCGACCTGCATGAAAATCCCATTAACTGGGCTTGATAAGAGCGCAATTTCCTAATCTACAATAGCTTTCATAGGCTGGGGACCTGCAGGTCGATAAGTAGAGCGCCCTTGCAACGTCTTATTTTGCGCTATCTGTGAGCTGCGCCATGGTTTTTTTGCTTGAGTTTACACTAGGGATGCCCAATTTTGGACAACCCTCCCAAAATTTGAAGGAGATTGTCCCACGGATCTGCAGAAATTGGATGTGCTCGGATCAAGCAAGGCCTCGGGAGGCAATTTGGACGGATTTCCCATCAGAGTTTTCTGCACTTTTTATGTGCAGAAAATTACGTCACAGGTTGGCATTCAAGCACGGCCAATTCTGCGAGCATGCCCAGGATGGTCTGCAAGCAAATTTATGAAATTGCTTGCATCAGAAGCACAGCTTCTCCTACACCTACCAAAGCACATCTAGGGCGAATGATCATCAGGAACTCCAAAGCATGCACGGAATCCAACAAGGACATGTCAAGGATCTGTGATGGATAAAAGGTTGTCCGACCCTGGCTTGTTTGCACGAAATGACTTCGAAAATGTCCTCGAAAAGGATCTAAGCATGGAGTCTTACCCTAGCTGAAGAGATCACAACGACAATGATGTTGCTAGTGATTTGAGGAGATTGGCTAGGCCATCTCTTAGGTCCTCGGCAAGATGATTCCTGTGCTGAGGTATGCAATCGTTTTTGTTTGGTTCAGCAAGTATTAACATATACTGTGTAGTTCTTGTATGCAGCAGGCGTGTGCGTGCTTTCGGCACTCCAGGCACAAGCACGGCTTGTGACAGTTCCATTATGCATTTAAAATTTGTTCAACCTGTTGTTGGAAAGGGCTAATGATTAGATGTACATCCTCAAGCATGGCTTGCGTACATCAAATGTTGATTAGAAGCAAGGCTTCTCGAGAGTACCTTGCTAACACATGTTTGTCTGAGGTTCCAATTTGATACTATAATTGTTGCAAAGGCATGGCCTATTGCTCAATTTGTTGGTGGACGTAAAGCTAATTGGCATGGCCGACTGTTTGTTGCATTTATTTTTCTACCTCTATGTTTGGGGTAGCGAATTGGGCAAGGCCATTCGCATCAGGAACTCGTTCGATTCTTACGGCGGCAGCCTTCATCGGCAGGTGTGCTTAATGAGCCACATCAGTTGGCTATTAGCACTCTCTCTCGCACAACAGATTTGGCTATGAGCTACCTTTACGCGAGCTTTCCCTTTGGAATCTCATGACAACTGGTTGCAGCAACAACTACCAGGTTAGCCAAGTTTAAGTTTTTCTTGTTTTTTTTTTTCATGTTTACACTTTACTTGGCAATTATTGTCATTGTGCAAAGCAAAGTGCTTTGGCAATTTTACATGAAGCACGGCTTCTCCCTTGTGCCGAGATACTGCCATTAAGTTGGAATCAAGGGCATTGGCACACAAGTTTGGGGAACTGGTATGACCAGCAGTTTGTTCCCATTTTAGGTGTGGTGATATCCCGTTATGATGTCCCACTACCACTGCAGACTGTGCAATGCACTTATGGTTTTGGTTCTCCCGCTTAAGACCGTCATAGTAGCCAAGGGCTTACGCTTTTGCATGCAAAGCATGCTAAGCAGGTGGCATGGACTTCATGCATTATGCTTCCGCTATCACACTCGCAACTCTGTCAAGGACAAACTAAGTGACGGATAGTTGAACCTAGTGGTTGGTTGCTATCTACACCCAACAGCACTAAAAGAAACCTGAATCTAGAACTTATTTCACAGGCAGAGTGCCAATGCTACATCATTTTCATACAATCACAACCTTGCAAGGCAAGTAGATCAAGATGTGTTGTGTTTTTCTATTATCTCTCTCAATGAACGAGTCATACCGAAAAACTGTGGAATGCTTATACGATAAGCTACAAGTCAGGCATAAGATCCGTAAGAGCACACAGCTTGGGCACACACTCTAAAAACTTAAGGAAAGTTCCTCAGCCCAGCATGCTCTTCTTCTCTCGTTCTCTCTCTCTTTAAGGGAAACATGAAAATCTTCTGAGAAGCTTTTGATATCTATTTTGCTCGTGTGTCAGCCTGAGCCAAGGTTCTCCAACTCTCAGCTAACACGTGGCTAAGATGCTACTCAAATTCTTCTTCAACGGCACAAGGGCTATGAGGCACACAGGCTAAGAGTCATTGTCAGGCCAAGGGTAAGACCCAAGTATTGGCATTCTTTGGGTGATTGTTCTCCAGATTGAATAGATCTACCTAGGGGAGTACACATCAACGTTAATGGACAAACAAGAGTCTTGTCATTACATATGTTTAGGGTATCATTTTGCACTACATGTTTTCAGTGCGACACTCAAGTTGAGTTTTTGGTAATCTTCAACTCACATCCGCTGATCTCTACAAGGAAGTATAGATGCAACAATCAGTTGTGACAGCATGGCTGTCCACCAGAGCTAGGCAGTCCACTTGTGTGGATTCTGTGTTCTCTCTATAGCACTATGGAGTGTCTATGGACATATTGTTTTGGGGTATGACCCGGAGGGTGACTGCTACATCACCCCATAGGCATTGAGGATCACAGTTTGATCTCTCCCAGTTAGCCTTTCAAGGAATGAATTTCGCAATCTACCACGCGGTAGTGGACAAATTCAACTTTTTTGGTTGATTCCAATCATTATGTATACGGTTGACTATGTTGATAATCGAAACCTGCTAGTTGAGAAAATTCTACACAGCGTCTTACCAAGGGGTTTGACAACGTAGATTCTATACGGTTGACTATGTTGATAACCGTTACCTGCTAGTTGAGCAGTTTCTACAGAGGGTCTTACCAAGGGGTTTGACTACGTAGATGTTAACAAAAGGGATTGGATTGCGCAGCCAACACCCAAGGTTTCCAGTGCAATGTTGCTTGGTATTTTCAAACCGTACAAATATGCTTGACTGTTTCAGAGCCATGCCAAGGGCATATTGAACCAAAGTATTTTGGGCCGTAGTGTCTACTATACATTATGCTGTTACGAACCTAGTGGTAGGGTTCAATTTGGCACATGTTGTCACATGGGATACAACATGGTCTAGGAACTGAAGGAGTTCCGTTTAGCCAGTGTTGAGCATGATAATGAGGATCCCTCTCACTCTTGTCGTAGAGTGTTTGCAGTTACCTCCACACACAAGTACCAGCTCGTACTTGATGGATGTCGCTTTTCTTGATATCCTTGTTTGAGACATATTCCACATGTGGAGAATATGAGTCTCTGGGACTGACACTGGCGCCAAATTTCTATCAATGTGTCACGACGAAGTCCCTAGGTGATGGTCGTATCCGTTGGTTCGACCATTTTGGAGCACACAGTATCAGGAGCAATTTCAGTGGCCAGAAATTGTCGGGTACTAAGTACAAACTTGTTACGATTACAAGTGCTGTGAAACCACTTTAACGGAGGTTCATTTCTACATATAGCTAAGTATGCTATGTACATGAGAATGTCTCATGGTTGGTACCTAGGTGTGACTGGGTTGTCACATTCTGTTATGATCCAACTTTTGTTGCAAAATATGCTATATTCATGAGAATGTCTCATGGTTGGTACATAGGTGTGATTAGGTTGTCACATTCTATTATGGTCCAAATTTGTTACAAGACTTTCACGTATGTACCGTGGAAAGTCTCGTCATGGAATTGCGGTTCGGATATGTTTGTGTTAAATGCATGCACACTAGGTGTTATGGGCCCTAGTGTTTAACACAAATTTATTCGGAGCGGCATGCAAATTCATGGACATTATTGTTTCTGCAATTTTTTGCACTGCCAGTGCAATCTCTCTTGCAGATTAAGTATGAGTTTACACCCTTCCATACAAGGTGATGGCTGAGTATGGGTGTTTGTGATTGACTGCTTGAAACTCCAATCTGCTTTCAACCTAGTTGGTTGTTTCCATTCCATATCAAGTATATGGCTGGATACTTAATGATTGATCCATAGTTTGTCCTCAGTTGTGGGCGACTGTCTGTAAGGGGTTGGGGGAAAGCACCTCACTCTTACTGTTGCTATTCATCGCGCGTAGGATGGGCAGCTTACAAGCATTCTATTTAGTACTGATAGCCGTTTTTCGGCTCTCAGTGATTTCCATAGTGAGTTATCCCCCCCTATCGAATCACTCAAACACTGTGGTTACCCTCACCCTTTCACTGTATATAGGTGTGTGTGAGTTAGGAGACTTTTCCCATATCTCCTTACTGAAATAAAAAACCCTCAATTAGCTAGGCATTGGGCTAGTTGAGCAAAAAAAAAAAAAATATAAGTATATTATGGCCCATGCATATGTAAATATTTCTTTGTATATAGGGCCTAAATAAACGATTTTTTCATAATTATTTTGGTATTTATTTAAATATTTCTACCTAGGTGTGTGTTATTTATGCTCTGTACATTGCCTCACCATTACCACAATTTTTCATACTCTTTATTCCATTTAGAAATATTTTCATGTAAGCTTCTCTTATATTTGGTGTAACTCCACCCCAACAAAAATCCAAAAAAACTAGTTTTATTTATGTATATATTTTTTCACTATTGTGATTTTTCCCTTCCTACATCTATTTTGTTTTTTTTCTAAAAAATTAGAACACCAAAAATATTTATCTTTTTATGGTAGCCTCATAATGAGAGAGATTTATTTTGACCCCTTTATATTTTTTCCACTTATATTATTTATATTTGACATGTACATATTTTTTAGACCCCTCAATATTTGATTTTCTTAGTTGTACTATTCACTTATATCATGATCTCAACAATATCTTCAATTATAGACCTACCAAATAAGGTCAAGGGTAGGTGGCATGCATACATGCACTATGGAGGGCTCACTCTTGGAGGTATTCAAAAGAATCATCCAAAGAAGGACCACACAAGGACCTTGTGCAGTGGAAAAAAACGGTCGGTTTCGCTGAATTTTTAAAGTTCACTTGCTCTTCGAATTTGAAAATTTGATACAAACAAAATTTGTAGCTCGTAAGCTGAAATTTTGCGCCAAATTTTTTCATATTTTTTTGAGCTACGAGCTGTGAGCTATGATTTTATTAGTGGACCCCACTTTTCCCATGCTATGTAGCCACACTATCTCTTCCACTTTATCATTTTCCTCTTTCACACACACTTCTCCACTCATCATCCCCACCTCTCTCACCAGTCCTCTCTGCACCCTACTCACCTTCTCCTCAACTTTGAAGAATAAGAGAAACCATGGTGAACTCATACCTCCCACACACAATTCCATTCCAAAATTGACCACCTAGTCTCATTTTTCCTCCTCCAAATTATCCATATCTATCAAAAAAACCACAAAATTCAGCCTCTTCTCTTAAAAGATAGCATCATGGTGGTTGATTACTCAGCTTCAATTACCTTGTCTCTCAAGGAAGGTCAAGAGTGGAGAAAAAATGTACCGTCAAAGCTAGTGGACCGACAACAAGCGTTAAAATTGGCCCTACTCAAGACACTTGGAGCATCAACCTTGTAAGAAATCCACCTTTTCTTACCTCTTAAGAGTTTTTCTTCCTTATTTGTATCCTACATGGATACTCCCATTGTAAATATCCAATTCCATTTGTAAATTAATACTTACTCTACTAACACTAACCCACTATGAAAAGTCCTATCACCTCCATTTCTCTCCTCTCTCTTTTACCACCAACTTCTTGATAATTCTAAGCAAAAGAAATTAGATAAATTGCTGAAAATCTAACCCAACCATGGTTAGAGGAGTAACCCTAGCCTTCAAAATTGCTATAAAAGGAGGGTGTAGCTAGCACAACATGGGGGAGCCATAAGCAAGAGCACTATGCTATATGCTATGCTAGAAGGAGCTCTTGAGTGGAAGCTCATTGTCTTATGTATGTGCATGTGTTGTAATAGGGGATTAGCAAGGGAACTCTATGCCATTGTAAGAGAGAGAGTGATCATTCAATTGAGAGTAGGAAATCTATCATTTCTCCTACTAGTGTAAGCCCAACATTTGCTGAATCAAGGAGGGTGGATTTGGACTAAGCTTGGATACTTTGTCTCCCTTCCAACGTGAAGTAATGGACAACAATGATGCGTAAGTGTCTTGGTGTTTTTTGTTAAGTTCTTGATAGATTGTCTCTGGTATTGTTATCAATCTATCCATAAATCCCACATACTGTAAGAGGGCGACAGGGTGGAGAGGACTCCCCTGGCCTTAAGACAGTGATTGGGGTGGCTTTTCTTGTGATGTGTTGTGGTGAAATTTACGCAAGCTATGTTGAACAAATACTAATCTCACTTTGATTTGTCATGACAGATTTGTAAGAAGGTATTAATGCAACAAGCACCCCCTCCCCCTTTCTCTCTCTTTCTTAAATATATAGTTGTGTTTGCTTGATCATTGCCGATACGTTTTAAAGTAGCCGGAGCACTATCTCTCTCTCTCTCTCTCTCTCTCTCTCTCTCTCTCTCTCTACGCGTCCTAGTTCGCATCCAATACTAGGTGGTGCCCCAAATTTGTGTAGGGTTAGGTTGCGGGTTTGTGTGTGTGTTTGTTGTTTTTTCCAACCCCAACCCAATTGAGCAGCATGGGAGCCTAGAAGAGTGCTTATAGGCCACTCTTCTTGTTGCCCGCCCCAGACCGCCTCAAATTGGTGCCCCCACGGAGGACAGGCTTGTGTATGTTTTGTGAAGGCTCAACCTTTAGCATAATCAAGTAGCTTGCATGAATAACGAGAATTTGTATGATCCCTTCATTCCCATTGCAAGGAAAAAGGTACACATAATTGTTAGTACTAAGTTGCAATTTCAACGAGTAATTCATAGAATTTTAGGTCCTCTTAGGTTAGCCGAGATAAACACTTCGGTAAATCCTTTTATTTTGCCTCTCATTAGGTACGATATTAGCTTGGACGTCTATATTTTTGTGTTATTTTAAGCATTAGGACATGCATAGGCCATGGATAATGGCCCAAGAATAGAGGTTTTTCCCTTTCATTTTACTCCACACATTAGAATAAATGTTGCAATTAGTAGAAAGATCCATTTTCAACAACGAATGGTGTTCATGTTTGGTGCCCAAAGAGTAGGAGAAATTCTTGCATCACTAAACCCTGTCATTCTACCTCTCATCAACTACCACACTTCTTTTGATGTACATGTTTTCATTTTATTTTAAAATGAAGTACAGCCCGGCAAAATAGTGTGTATGTTTGTTTTTTCTTTGTCCAAGTTATTACAAGAAACAAAAAAAACGATCATTTGTTCTAACTGGGAATGTGTGTGCAGTGAAAGTTCAATCCTTAGAGATCTGGCTCTATTACCAATTGAGTTGTAGGAGCAAGTAGTAAGGTGTCTCCCTCATAACAAGAGGGTGGTGAAGTTAAGACGGAAGGTCCTACGCGTGGATTCCAGTTTCCTCTTGTTGTTGGGCACTAAGGAAGAACGCACATTCATCCAACTAGTGTGTTCCCTAACATTGGTAAATAGAGTGAAATTTGGCGTTTGGCGAGTGCATTTCACCATTGAGGAAGACTCTTCAGGAAACTTGCGGCTAGAGTTCATGCTTCATAGACTCACATTTGGTGAATTTTTCCCTCATTTGCGTCTTATTAATAGTCTTCCTTTCGATTTCAACAAAGGAGATAGGGAGCTATTCAGAGCTTGTCTTAATAAAGAGAGCATAGAGAAGATTGCAAATTTGTATAAATTCTCATCCTTCTCTACTTTCTATGACACTTTGTTCATAGAGACATTGTAAATCTCTTTATGCTTTTGAATGATTTAACCATAATCCTAAGGAGTTTTTTTCCAGGAATTTTGTAGCACAAGTGGAGTCTTTAAATCTTGCAAACTTGATTGGACTTGATGAGGATGTTCTTTATGAAATTGTGAGAAGGTTGCCTCACTCCGACTGTGTGGAACTCGATGGAAAGGAGCTCCTAGTCAATTGCTACTTTCTCACGGCCTTCGACGAGCATGAAGATCTAGTTTTTATACAAACCGCTTGTGCGTTGGGAATTGTAGAGCAAGTGCAATTTATCACTTGGGACGTGGTTGCTCTTTTGGATCCAGAAAATGAAGTTCTAGAGATTTTTGTTTATCGCCTTAGCTTTGAAGAATTTCAACCCTTCTGAGAGCTCATCAATAGTCTACCTTTTTGTTTTGATCAAACAAATCGAGACCTTATTGAAGATTGGATAGCTGAAGAAGAAAACCTAGAGTGGTATTTTCTTACTTCTTCATTTGCAGGCGAGTGGTTCTAAATCTCTATTGTATCCCTTATTGTAACTCGTGTTATAATCTTTCATAATAATGGAGAGCCAACGCCAAATGTTTGGATATCCTCTTTTCTTTGGAGAGCCTGGAGAAGACGCAGAATTATTTTCAGCAAATTTCAAGATGTCTTGCCGTATCAAGAGGATAGTAACCGATCAAGAACGTGTAGAAATGTTTGAGGTGGTCCTTAGGAAAGATGCTAGTACTTGGTTTGACTCTTTGCCTGAGGAAGTTAAGGGGAATTACACAGAAGTTTTGAATCGTTTTAAGAGATACTTCTTTGATCCCCAAAACACTCAAAAACTATGGCAAGACATTGTTTCTCATAAGCAAAAAGACTTAGATGACTACTACTTGTACAAGCAAGAGTTTCTACGTCTTTGGGCTCTATGGATACGAAATGTTGCTAACCCTGGTGATGGTGCAGAATTTTTAAAGAAGGAGAGGTTCATAGCCGGACTCTTTCCTGACCTTAAGGTAAAAGTTGAGGCGGGTGCACTCGCTACTTTTGATGCAGCTGAAACTAGGGCTGCTGAGAAGTATAGGAAACTCAAGTGCTTAAGGGGAGAGGTTCCAATAGAAGGTCTTAGACCCAAAGGTAAGTCACAAGCATCAACATCTAGGGAGCTTCCTGAGGTAACGCCTGAAGTGATTGAGAAGTTAAATGAATCTTTAAGCAGCCTATCAATTCACCTTGCACAAGCTGTAGGTCCAAAGGGACAAGCAAAGAAGTCAGAAGAGAGAGAGCCACGAACTAGGAGAGTCTTGCAATGTTGGAATTGCGGAGAGTCTGGACATGGGATGTATAATTGTCCTTCGCCCCGTGGAGAGCCAGGGAGACCTAACTTGAATTACCTAGTGATGAATGCAGGAGAAGGAGCTGGTCAACAACCAAGGCTTCTACAAAGGCCAAATGGACCAAGACCACCTCCACAAGGGGTAGAAGAAGTTCCACCTTTGCCAGATCCAAATGTGCATGTGGTAGAGGTGACAAATTCAAATGAGGTTGACATGGAAGCCAATGGAATTAAGCGTGGCCGAGGAAAAGGTAAAGAGAAAGAAGGAGTCACATCACAGAGTGACCATGGACAAGGCAAGAAGGCAAAGGAAACCAAGGAAACCAAGGAAACCAAGAGGACTCGACGTCGTATCAACCTCCAAGACTTCCCTCTTGGACATGGTATGGCTCCATACAACTTGTTGGAAGACATGAGAGGTAAGGGTCCTGATATTTCATGGCCTCAATTTCTTGCATTATGTCCACAAGTTAGGAGGGATTTAACAAGGGCAGCTAGCACTAGGAGAAAGGTAAAAGAGAGTGTGCCTATTGTAAAAATTGCACAAGCTGAAATGAATGAGGACATTACACCGGTGCTAGACTGTTACATCAAAGGAAGATTGGTTAGGAAAGGTCTAGTGGATGGGGGTGCACAAATTTGCATCATGACAGAGGGACTCATGCAAAGACTAGGCATTCACATCCATGAGACACCTGAAATCAAAGTCAAGATGGCAAACAATAGCAAGGCTAGGTGTGTAGGCATTTGTAAAAATGTCTTTGTAGAGACCTTTGGCATTAGGAAAGCGGTGGATTTTTATGTTATGTCGACCAAGGGAAGTGGTTATCCATTTATCCTAGGAAGACCATGGCTAATGAAAATGCGATCTTTGCAGGATTGGGAGGGTGGGAAATTAATTTGCAGGAATGACAATCATAAGAAGGTTGTCTTTGACATGAAGGAGCAACGCCAAGAGGAGCTCCATGAAGAATCATCTCAAAGTGAGACGGAAGAAGGTTGGACCGATAGCACTTCAGAAGAAGAAAGTAGCGGCAGCATTACTGAAGAGGAGTCTTCCATCGAAGTCATGGGGGTAAGGTTTAAGCCAAGCAACCAAGAGACCTCTTGTCAAGGCTTGGAGGAGGGAGGTCCTCAAGAGAACGAAGGTGTTCAAGATGAAGGGATGTTGGAAGGTATGCTATCAACAACACTTACAAAGGATGAAAGAGAGGAGTTCAAATGTGTGCTAAGGAAGTTTCCTAGGCTTTTTGCTAAAGACTACATCGACGTGCGTGGGGTAGATGTTGTTCAACACAAGATTGAGTTAAAGCCTAAGGCCACACCTAAAGCTCAGAAGCTACGAAGGCTAGGAGTTATAAAGGAACAAGCTCTACTCAAGGAGGTAAGAAAGCTTCTAGCAGCAAGTTTCATTTATCCAGTGGAGAATTCAGAGTGGGTCTCTCTTGCTGTTGTCACTCCTAAGAAAAATGGCAAGTGGAGGGTATGTGTGGATTACCATCCCCTCAATGAGGCAACAAAGAGAGATCACTTTCCCCTCCCATTCCAGGATGAGATACTAAATGAGGTAGCTGGTCATGAGAAGTACACTGTGTGTGATGGTTACTCAGGTTACTTTCAAATATGGATTGCATTGGAGGATCAATTGAAAACAACCTTTATCACTCCTTGGGGTTGTTATGCTTTTAGAGTCATGCCATTTGGTCTGACAAATGCTCCTGCAACATTCCAACGTTTCATGAATATGGTGTTTCAAGCATTCTTTGGAAAGTCAATTAGGGTGTTCATTGATGATTTCTATATTTATAGCTCAAAATCATTGCATCTACAAAGGGTAGAAGAAGGTTTAAAGAAGCTCTACGACATGGGAGGTCAACTCAACCCCGACAAGTGCCATATAGGTGAGGATGAAGTAATCTTGCTTGGTCATAAAGTTTCTTACAAAGGAATTGAAGTGGATCCTTCAAAGGCAAAGGCTCTTATTGAGCTACCATCACCCAAGAGTCTTAAGGAGGTCATCTCATTCATTCAAAAGGTGAAGTATATGTAACGCTTCATTCACTTAGCCTCGAAGTTACTTTACCCTTTGCAAAAGTTGACACAACGAGTAGAATTTGCATGGTCTGATGAGCTTGAAGAGTACTTTTGTAACATTAAAGCCATTTTGTCAGAGCTACCAACACTCATGCCTCCTTGTTGGGAGTGCACATTCTTTGTTAGCTCTAGTGCTGGGAAAGAAACAATTGGTGCAGTTTTGTTACAACAAGATCCCTACAGTACAAGGATGCAACCCATCTACTTTGCTAGTAGGGTCATGAATGCTTTGGAGAGAGACTACACAGAAGCAGAACTCATGATGCTTTCTCTCATGTTTGCGGTGAGAAATTTTAGATCATACTTGCTACCAAAACCTTTTGTAATTCTCACTGCAGAAAATTTGTTCCCTTGGGTGTCATCTCAAATGAATCTTAGTACTAGGATCTCAAAGTGGATTATGGAGTTGCAAGAGTTCCAATACTCTTTCAAGATAGAAGATAGTGTGCGTGCAAAATTGGTAGGGATTCTCACTTATAGGGTACATGAGAAGGAAATTAAGGTGCCTCAAGTAAAGACCCTACCATTGCCACCACCAAAAAGTATTCCCAATGCTTCTACCTTGTTCTTTGATGGAGCTTTTTGACGAGCCACAGGGAAAGCAGGGGGAGGGCTAGTGTTGCTCAACCCAAGTGGAGAGGTGGTCATGAAAGAGAAGGTCAATCTACCAAGTTCAACTAGCAACAATGAAGCAGAATACGACACACTAATTCATGGTTTGAAGATGTGCATTGGCCAAGGGATAAAACGTCTCATGATAAAGGGAGATGCACTTCTCATTGTTAAACAAATTTTAGGCATTTGGGCATGCAAGAATGAAAGCTTAAGGACAAAAGTTCATGCCATTCGTAGGATGTTTAATCAGTTTGAAGAAGTGCAACTATATCTTATTCCGAGGAAACAAAATGAAGATGCCGATTTACTTGCACAACAAGTAGTTACATGTGTTGAGAGAGAAGTGCAGGTCATCGTCGTGGCAGCAGTTGTCAAGCAACCGAGATACCAGGGATTGGAGTCATTGGCTCCCATTATTGGCTACATTTTGGAGGGTGAGTTTCCACAAGACTTCACGAAGGCTCAGAAGAGGAGACTCATGAAGAAGGCAAGTTTCTATCTCTTCCTAGAAGGCTCCCTCTATCAAAGAGGGAAGGATCAAGTGTGCAAAGAGTACCAACTATCGAGGAAATTCCAGCCATTCTAAAAGGTTTGCATGAAGAGGCATGTGGTGGTCATTTTGCCCAAGAATGAACTGTGAAGAAGATTTTGCTTGTGGGGTATGTTTGGCCAAGCTTGCATGTGGATGTTCAACATTGGTGTAAAAGCTGTCACAATTGTCAGATAAATGGAAATAGAAGGTTGGTGCATGGCCCGAGGCAAATAGTGCTTGCAAATGGACTCTTTGAAAAGTGGGGCATTGATGCTATGGGTCCTCTGCCTAGGACAAAAAATGGTAAACTCTACATTCTAGTGGCTGTAGACTATATGACTAGGTGGGTGGAAGCTCAAAGTGTGGCAAGAGTGAATGAGAGGACAGTTAGCAAGTTTGTGTACAATCACATTTGTTGCAGATTTGGCACACCTTTGGAGATTGTTTCTGATAATGGTCCAGGGTTTAGGAAGGGCTTGCTCACAGAAGTTTGTGAAGAGCTTCACATTCTACATCGTCATAGCACACCATACTACCCACAGTCAAATGGTTTGGTGGAGAAGGCTAATGGTGTCATTGAAGGAATCATTAGAAAGATGGTGCAAAACAAGACAAAATTATGGGATGACTTCTTGGATGGTGCCTAGTGGGCATATCGAGCCACATATAGGGAAGCCACGGAGTTCACACCATTCCACTTGGTCTATGGTCAAGAGGCTTTGTAGCCTATCGAGCTCAACATTCCAACAATGCGACTTCATGGAAAAGGAGCACAAGATGATCAAGAGGTATGGATGAATCGACTTCTTACGTTAGTGGAGCTTGAGTGGAAAAGAGAAGCAGCATATGAGTGCTACAAGAGGAAAGCCACACAAGCGAAAGAAACGCACGACAAGAAATTGAAGGACAAAGGCATCAAGGAAGGAGAGCTTGTGCTAAGGTATGACAATCGACTTGAAAATCGTTTTGATGCCAAGTTTGAAACTAGATGGCAAGGGCCATACATAGTCAAGAAGGCTTTCAATTCTAGTTACTATCAGCTTATGGACTTGAATGGTAAAGAGCACTCCAGGAAGGTAAACGGGTATCGCTTGAAGCCCTATTTGAGTCGCCTTCTACCAAAGGATCTACCAAAGATCTTTCCAAAGGCGACTGTCTCATGTAAGTATTGTTACATGAAGCATGAGTGTAACTCCAACCAAAATTCTGAAGGGCCAAACAATGAAGATCTTGTCAAGGACTCTGAAGCACTCTCTTTGGAAAAGATTCTTTATGATGGTATATGAATATACCATCATCCTGGGGGAGGGCTAATGATAGCCATTTTTCGGCTCTCTGTGCTTGCCATAGTGAGTTATCCCCCCCTATCAAATCACTCAAACACTGTGGTTACCCTCACCCTTTCACTGTATATAGGTGCGTGTGAGTTAGGGGACTTTTTCCATATCTCCTTACTGAAATAAAAAACCCTCAATTAGCTAGGCATTGGGCTAGTTGAGCCAAAAAAATAAAAAATATAAGTATATTATGGCCCATGCGTATGTAAATATTTCTTTGTATATAGGGCCTAAATAAAGGGTTTTTTCATAATTATTTTGGTATTTATTTAAATATTTCTACCTAGGTGTGTGTTATTTATGCTCTGTACATTGCCTCACCATTACCACAATTTTTCTTACCATTTTTCATACTCTTTATTCCATTTAGAAATATTTTCATGTAAGCTTCTCTTATATTTGGTGTAACTCCACCCCAACAAAAATCCAAAAAAACTAGTTTTATTTATGTGTATATTTTTTCACTATTGTGATTTTTCCCTTCCTACATCTATTTTGTTTTTTTTCTAAAAAATTAGAACACCAAAAATATTTATCTTTTTATGGTAGCCTCATAATGAGAGAGATTTATTTTGACCCCTTTATATTTTTTCCACTTATATTATTTATATTTGACATGTACATATTTTTTAGACCCCTCAATATTTGATTTTCTTAGTTGTACTATTCACTTATATCATGATCTCAACAATATCTTCAATTATAGACCTACCAAATAAGGTCAAGGGTAGGTGGCATGCATACATGCACTATGGAGGGCTCACTCTTGGAGGTATTCAAAAGAATCATCCAAAGAAGGACCACACAAGGACCTTGTGCAGTGGAAAAAAACCGTCGGTTTCGCTGAATTTTTAAAGTTCACTTGCTCTTCGAATTTGAAAAGTTGATACAAACAAAAGTTGTAGCTCGTAAGCTGAACTTTTGCGCCAATTGTTTTCATATTTTTTTGAGCTACGAGCTGTGAGCTATGATTTTATTAGTGGACCCCACTTTTCCCATGCTATGCAGCCACACTCTCTCTTCCACTTTATCATTTTCCTCTTTCACACACACTTCTCCACTCTTCATCCCCACCTCTTTGCACCCTACTCACCTTCTCCTCAACCTTGAAGAATAAGAGAAACCATGGTGAACTCATACCTCCCACACACAATTCCATTCCAAAATTGACCACCTAGTCTCATTTTTCCTCCTCCAAATTACCCATATCTATCAAAAAAACCACAAAATTCAGCCTCTTCTCTTAAAAGACAGCATCATGGTGGTTGATTACTCAGCTTCAATTACCTTGTCTCTCAAGGAAGGTCAAGAGTGGAGAAAAAATGTACCGTCAAAGCTAGTGGACCGTCAACAAGCGTTAAAATTGGCCGTACTCAAGACACTTGGAGCATCAACCTTGTAAGAAATCCACCTTTTCTTACCTCTTAAGAGTTTTTCTTCCTTATTTGTATCCTACATGGATACTCCCATTGTAAATATCCAATTCCATTTGTAAATTAATACTAACTCTACTAACACTAACCCACTATGAAAAGTCCTATCACCTCCATTTCTCTCCTCTCTCTTTCCCCACCAACTTCTTGATAATTCCAAGCAAAAGAAATTAGATAAATTGCTGAAAATCTAACCCAACCATGGTTAGAGGAGTAACCCTAGCCTTCAAAATTGCTATAAAAGGAGGGTGTAGCTAGCACAACATGGGGGAGCCATAAGCAAGAGCACTATGCTATAGCTTGAGAAGCCAAGCTCAACCTCTCTAGAAGGAGCTCTTGAGTGGAAGCTCATTGTCTTATGCGTGTGCATGTGTTGTAATAGGGGATTAGCAAGGGAACTCTATGCCATTGTAAGAGAGAGAGTGATCATTCAATTGAGAGTAGGAAATCTATCATTTCTCCTACTAGTGTAAGACCAACATTTGCTGACTCAAGGAGGGTGGATTTGGACTGAGCTTGGATACTTTGTCTCCCTTCCAACATGAAGTAATGGACAACAATGATGCGTAAGTGTCTTGGTGTTTTTTGTTAAGTTCTTGATAGCTTGTCTCTGGTGTTGTCATCAATCTAGCCATAAATCCCACATACTGTAAGAGGGCGACAGGGTGGAGAGGACTCCCCTGGCCTTAAGACAGTGATTGGGGTGGCTTTTCTTGTGATGTGTTGTGGTGAAATTTACGCAAGCTATGTTGAACAAATACTAATCTCACTTTGATTTGTCATGACAGATTTGTAAGAAGGTATTAATGCAACAAGCACCCCCTCCCCCTTTCTCTCTCTTTCTTAAATATATAGTTGTGTTTGCTTGATCATTGCCGATACATTTCAAAGCAGCGCGAGCACTATCTCTCTCTCTCTCTCTGTCTCTCTCTCTCTCTCTCTCTCTCTCTCTCTCTACGCGTCCTAGTTCGCATCCAAAACTAGGTGGTGCCCCAAATTTGTGTAGGGTTAGGTTGTGGGTTTGTGTGTGTGTTTGTTGTTTTTTCCAACCCCAACCCAATTGAGCAGCATGGGAGCCTAGAAGAGTGCTTGGAGGCCACTCTTCTTGTTGCCCGCCCTAGACCGCCTCAGTACTAAAGGATATACAAAGTGCATACGATAGTAAACCACGCTAAAGGGTATGCTAAGTGCATACGTTAGCAAGAAGTAAAACAACTAGATCGGTTTTCTTTTTGGTTTGGAGTTTGCTTTATATGATGAAATGCATGTTACGGCTAGTTTTAATCTCTGCCTGTTATTCTCAAGTTATCAACCTTAATCATCAGTTTGATGAGGTTGGCTACTTGCAAAAAACCACAGCAAGTCAAGGACTTGGTTGCTGTAGATGAGTATGTTAGCATAGTACTTTCATGGAAAGATGAGCCGAGGTTATATTACACATTCCAATACCTTCAGAAAGTCTGAAACCTGGGTATGCATTTAAACACCTCTTAGTTGTGATAACTCTTTTAGCATTCTCAAGTGAGTTCTAAATGGATCCTTCACGCTCTTTTGATTATGAGTCGGTTAACCACGATGGTTGCACAGGGACAACGATGTAGAAAATCAAGATGTTACTCATGATTTCATTGAACCTTCCATTGCACCGGGTTTCGATTCAACGAACCGTTGGATCCATGAGGGATCCCACGGTGGAAAACATTAGTGTTCTTATGAAGATACCACCACTTGTGTTTTCGAGGACGAAAACGCTTATCCAAGGGGGGAGTAATGTCATGCCAAGGGTAGGACTAGACGGGCACGGCCCGGGAAATGTGCCGGACACACATGCAGTAAAGGGGTCTATATATGGAAGAGGGCCAGGGGCCTATATATAGGATGGTTGGGAGGTTATTCGCATGTCTGTCTACCCGCTTCTCTTACATGGAGGACTTTACATGATTTATGTATCAAATGTCTCTAAAAATGTAATCAATGTAACCGAGCAGCCGAGCGTTTCTTTGTGGCATAGCCGGTTAGAACATATGTCCAAGAAGGGAATGGGAATCTTGTCTCGTTATGGTTATTTTCCTGGCTTGTCATTTAATGATTTTGAATTCTGTGAACATTGTCTATATGGTAAGCAAACACAGCAGCCACATAAGCATAGAAGCAGTAGAAGAGATACACAGTTGGCACTTGTTCATAGTGATTTGTGTGGACCTATGCCTAACCTATCTCTAGGGGGAGCTTCTTACTTTATGACATTTATAGATGATTACTCGAGGAAAGTATGGGTTTACTTTCTCAAGCACAAGGATGAAGCGTTTAGTGTTTTCAAAACGTTTGTGACACTTGTGGAGAATCAGAGTGGCAAGAAGCTTAAATTCTTACGCACTGACAATGGTGGAGAGTATGTTTCAAAGGCCTTTCAAGACTTTTGTGAGTCAAAAGGTATAAACGTGAACTTACTGCTCCTTACAATCCTCCTCAAAATGGTGTTGCTGAGAGGATGAATAAGACCATACAAGAGAAGGTCAGAAGTATGTTGTCCAATGCACAACTGCCAAATGGGTTTTGGGCTGAAGCTGTATCAACATCTGTTCATCTTATAAATAGATCTCCTAGCAAGGTTTTGCAGAAGGATTCAGTGGTAGAGATGGTATGGTCAGGCAAAATGCCCTCATACAAGCATCTCAGAGTCTTTGGCTGTGAGGCATATACTCATGTTCCAAAGGAATTTAGGAACAAACTTGAGCCAAAGAGTAGAAAGTGAATCTTTCTAGGCTATGGTAATTCTGGTGAGATGGGGTACAGACTTTGGGATCCCGAATTGAGAAAGGTTATCCGTAGCAATGATGTTCACTTTAATGAAGCCAAATATCATTCTAAACAAGAGAGGGTTGAGGAGAATAGAAGAGTTGTCTTCCAAGAAGATGGACCTGCACCTGCAAGACAAAATGTCAGGGCTCAAGAGGAGCAAGGACAGGATAGAGTGGAACCACAAGTTGTGGTTGAGCCTGAGCCACCTATTGTGCGTAGATCTGGACATATCACGCGACCTCCTGATAGGTTTGTTCCATCTATGAACTATGTCATGTTGACTGATTGAAATGAGCCTTCATGTTACAAGGAAGCACTGAAAATGAAGGACTCCGAGAATTGGCAATTGGCGATGCAGTCAGATATGACAGCTCTGCATAAAAACCAGACATGGAAGCTAGTTAAATTACCACACGGCAAAAAGGCTCTACCTTGTAAATGGGTTTACAGGTATAAGATCACAGCTCATGATAGTCAGCCAAAGTACAAAGCAAGGCTTGTTGCTAAGGGCGTTAAGCAAGAACAAGGCATTGACTTTGATGAAGTCTTCTCTCCGGTGGTCAAGATGACTACATTGAGATGATTTCTTGCATTGGTTGCCATATTAGATTTGGTGTTGCACCAAATGGATGTCAAGACAGCGTTCTTGCATGGTGATTTAGATGTGGAAATTTACATGCAGCAGCCAAAAGGGTTTGATGAGAAAGGCAAGGAAGATTTGGTATGCCAGTTGTTAAAGAGTCTTTATGGCTTAAAACAATCACCGAGGGCATGGTACCATAAGTTCCACAAGTTTATGCTTTCTCAAGGCTACAAACGTAGTGAGTTCGATCACTGTCTATATACAAAGAAGGCTAAGGATGGCAGTTGGATAATCCTTATTTTGTATGTGGATGACATGTTGATTGCTGGCAAGCACTTGGAAGAAATTTCAGCTTTGAAGTCAAAGATGGCAAAATCATTTGACATGAAAGACGTGGGTGAGGCAAGTCATATACTTGGTATGCGCATTGAGAGAGACAGATCAAAGAAGTTGATTTGGTTATCTCAAACAGAGTATATTGACAAGGTTTTGCAACGTTTCAATATGGAGAAGACAAAGGCATTGAGTGTTCCATTGCCACCATATGTGAAACTTAGCAAACAAGATTGTCCTGTGTCTGAGGAAGAACAGGC
Organism: Adiantum capillus-veneris; assembly: GCF_014529385.1. Lineage (NCBI taxonomy): Eukaryota > Viridiplantae > Streptophyta > Polypodiopsida > Polypodiales > Pteridaceae > Adiantum > Adiantum capillus-veneris. The sequence continues at coordinate 102,606,048 of NC_140946.1, forward strand.
TGAAATGGATAAGATTCCATATGCGTCTGCAGTGGGTAGTTTGATGTATGCAATGATTGCTACTCGCCCAGACATTGCATTTGCTGTGGGAGTAGTAAGTCGATACATGTCAAACCCAGGGAAGAAACATTGGGAGGCAGTGAAAGGAATATTGAGATACCTGAAAGCTACAAAGAGTATGCGTATATGCTATGGGAGTCAGGAGCTAAGTGTAAAGGTTTTTACACCTCAGATTATGCAGGTGACTTAGACAACCGAAGGTCTACGTCAGGGTATGTCTTTACATTGGCTGGTGGCGCAGTATCATGGCGTTCTAGATTACAAGATTGTGTTACTCAGTCTACTACAGAGGCTGAATATGTTGCAGCATCAGAGGCATGCAAAGAATCAATTTGGCTTAATCGACTAGTAACAGATTTGGGAATCAAAGAAGAGATGCCTGTGCTATATTGTGATAGTCAAAGTGCTATACAATTGGCTCGCAATCCAGTTTATCACTCAAAGACAAAGCATGTGGATGTGAAGTATCATTTCATCAGGGAAATGCTCGAGGATAAGCAACTTCAACTTGTCAAAGTTCACACCACAGAAAATCATGCTGATCTACTCACAAAAGGACTTCCCTTAGAGAGATTTGCGCATTTTCGCAAGCAGTTAGGCGTGGGTAGTGCATCACTTCTCTACATCTCTTGTATATTAGCTTGTATAGTAGCTTCTCTCACACTTAAAGTACCACATTGGACTTTGAGTGGGAGGTTGTTGGGGTATAAAGCCCAATGTGGTCGCCCAGGTAAGTGGGCGGGCCACCAGGTATGTACACATATTCTTTTGTTAAAACCTAATAAGAACTCACTATGCTCTACACATTACAGTAGAGCGAGTTCACCATATCATCGTGCTCTTCTTCTCGCACTCTCTCTTGCATCGCAACACGTTACAATTTTCACACACACATACTCACAAGAGTAATTGCTACACGAGGCTGTGACTTCTTTCTAGCTCGTACTGTAGGAAGATGACAAGCATTGAGGACGTGGGTCAATAGATTACCCTTCTCTTTCCATGCTTTTCTTCTGTGCTCCCGAATAGCTCGCATTTACCCTACGCTTAAGCAATTTATTAGGAGGTTAATTAATATATTGCCCGTGTAGAAGCAAGACAGACATAACCAAAAAGGAGTACCGGAGACCTTTCAAACCCTGGTAATATTTCGGAGATAATCAAGTTGTAGAGTACTTCGGATTCTTGCCAACAAAGATCAGATATCTTGTGCGATCAACCCATGGCAGAGGTATGTCCTACTTGTGCTATTGAAGCAAAAGATATGAGATTTCAATGGATGATCAATTGGAATGATCTGTAGTCGAATCACCAAAACTCATTGCCTTTGTTGGCCCGCTCATTAGGCTATTCTTTTGATGATGTTGTTAGGCTATTCGCAATGCAGAGAGGCAAAAAAAATGGAAAGAGTAAAACGTCAAAGTGGACAAGGGCAAAAAAGATTAGCAGGATCGATCACACGGAAGCTTATGATGGATGTTATCCTGAAGTAATTAAGCCAGCGGCTTCAGTGCTAGCCGCTTGCACTTTTAGCAGAGAGTGTGAGGGGATTAGTGGTAGACAACTCAATGTAGAGGGAAAGGCATTGGGGAATATTGCCACAAGTGCCAATCATGGTCTAATGAGCCATCGTTTCTTCAATTGCACTCCTCGTCCAACTCTTTTGATAGCCTATCTGAAAATTTAATACAAACATTTTGGAAGGATCTGTAGACAAACAAAAACATCTCTTGTGATCAATTCAACACAGAATATGGTGTCAGCGGGAGTTGGTTAATGTATAGCTCGAAGGAGATGCACCAACATTGCAGCAGAGTTCAAGTAGTTAATCATGCAGGTGTCTACGTTGCCGACCAGGATCAAAAGAATAGTCAAAGAACAGAAGCGGAAGCTAAACTCTTTTCTCCACACAAAGAGATTTGATGCTGGAGAAGCCAAAGAACACGGACTGTGGAGTAATGGAATTTTTGGAGATAGGCATACCAATATGTCAGCACTTATTAGCATCCAGCAGCAGTTCACTTCTTGCCATTCAACAATGGGTGGGATAGCAAAAACTTTACAGACAATATGACCAATATTGCTCCTGTAAAGAGCTTCTCTTGCTAAACCACGTGCAGGCGGCATCCAATGCGGGTGCTGTTGAGATTAGAAACAATATTATACTATAGCATTTCTCTACAGTAGCTACATACAAGGCACAAAATGCTAGTGGTGTGGATTTGAATGCACAACAATTACTACTTCGGAGCTCCCTTCTTTCCAATAACCACGATTCGGTGGCAGATCCTATGAGAAAAGGTCCATGCATGCAACACTATTGGATCAAGTTTAGATGGTTGCAGATAGAAGACATCACTTTGGTATTGTAGCCAACACAAACCCTTGTTTTTCCTTGGATAAAAGCTATTGATCTAGGGCGGGTAGTGAAAATCTGTTCACATCTTCTCAAAGATCTTTTGTGCAGCAGGCGGCCCATGTAAAAACTCAATATAGCAGCCATAGTATGCCAAGCAGGGTGAGCTGCAATGACTTAATATTCCATAGCACAGGGCATATTGCTCTTAATATATTATCTGAGTGTAGAACCAATTTCAACGTCAAGAGAATTGTACAGAGTTTGTCTATTGTTGAATGAATTTTGCAACCTCAAGATTCAAAAATTATTTTATTTATTTATACACTCAATATATCATATATGTTGGGTGCCAAGCACCCTTTTCTGCAGATACATTCCTTGTGATGCTGCATCTTATTGCGGTTTTCTTGTAGAGATAAGTCATCTTTCTTTGCATCTCTTACTAGCTTAGCATATAAGGGCATGTTCACACAAGAGCTACCAGTACCTATAGCACTGACAACTAGAGGTTGCAGGGAAGCGACTCGTCAGTGACTTGATAGAATTTGATGACACCTAAGCGCATGCATAAGCTGCATGCCCTACGTGGGGAGCGCGCTCGCTATGGAGTATGCACTCTAGCGCTTCTGAGGCAAAGCTGGAGTAACTCTGCTTGGACGTCGCGCATTAAAATCATTCCCGTTCACGTTTTGCAACTATGCCAAAATTGGCATAGTTGTCGATGGCATACATAGTTGTACTAAGCAGACTTAGTTATTTGCATGTGACCAAAAGCGAGGCTTAGTAACTAGTGCAAATAATTGGAAACTAAGAGGACGCTCAATGCACAAAACAAATCCATTTCTCTTGAAAGTGAGATCATTGTCAAAGGCATCAATAGATCTTTACGTAATAGTAGTTTGGCAGATGCACATTTGGATTATTGATGAGTGGATTGAGTATGGTGCCTTCCACAATAGGGATGCCAACCTCAAGATACCCATTGTCATGTGCAATTACGAAGCACTATACATAACACGAGTTAGTCAGCAAGGAGGAAAGAAGATATAATGGATGACCTAAGTAGGTTACATGAGAGAGAGAGAGAGAGAGAGAGAGAGAGAGAGAAGGTAATACTGATCAAAGGAAATAAAACATAAAGTTACATGTAGGTGTTTTGTGTATGGCAGGGAGGACATATATATTCACAATACTACATGTTCCAATTGCACAAGCGTGACTCGAGCTCGACAACACTGCAAGGTCCATTATTTGTATCCAATTTCCCACGCGCTGTTGAGAAATTTGCGGTCTTGCAAGGAAAGCACCGGGCTTATGGCTGTGAGAGTTTGTGAGAGAACTCAACAAAAACTATATGAAGGAGTTAAACCATAGATACCATGAAGACTAGGGTTTGGAAAGAAGTGCAATCAAAGAAGACTCACTCTTTCTCTCTTGCACTCACACACACAAAGAAAGAACACAAAAGAGAATGTCAAAACAATACGAAGATGAAAACATCAAGGCTATGGTCATATTGTATCCTGGGTAATATGAAAGGGTTAATAGATGAGTTAATAGCATTCAATCTTGGCTGACCAAATAGGCTACGAATTGTTCTTTGGAATTGTAGTTTTGTGCTTACCATAATATATATATTTTGTCTAGTGATTGGGATTAATTGTGTGTACAAATCCTCTTGGTTCATAGCAAGATAACTACGCTTACATCAAAAGAAAAATTATAGTCTATGAGAGGTAGTATGATGGGATCCGGTGATAGAAGTATTTCATTGAGCCTTTCAGGGCCGAAGAGAAACACTATACGTTCTTGAAAGTGTATTTTACGGCTAATCCATACGTTAATTCTAATAGATCGTACAGAGTGAAAGCGATAGAAATGATCATCATGTGGGTTATTCATTTAGGATAGTATGTGAGAAATGTAGATATGAGAAAAATGTAGATACGAGAGAAGTGCAGAGATGAGAAGTTTCCCTCCCAAGCCCTATTCTTGCCCGTAGGCAATAAGGATACTGCGGGCAGAGATGTACCTGTAGCAATGAGAACCTAAAATTTGTAGAGAGGATGAATTACTAAGAGTGAGAGAGATGGGTTTTGTTAAGGAGATGAGATTAGATACATATATATATATATATTTTGGATTAGAGATGAAAATGAAAACAACAAGAAATCAATAAAACATCAATGTAGAACACATCTTACTTGACAAACCCTTTCGGCACCATTATTGATGGAGAGAGAAGTAGAGGGGAGAATTCAACTTTGATTGATACGCCAAGTCCACTCCTTTCTTTGATTAGAGTTGATCTTCCAAGGATAGCATGCAAGGATGGCTAGCCTTCCTCTAGGAGAAAGTGTAGGCTTAGGCTTATGTTAATGGCTAAGTACAATTAGGCATTACTACTCACTCCCTCAAGAATTCTTCTCATGAATGGCTTGAATGCTTGAGTTCTTTCCAAGGAAGAAGAGGTCCCCTTTTATAGGTGAAGGGAACCCCCAAAGGTTTACACAAGAAGAGAGGAGCCAGTGTGAATAGAAACTGGAAAAGTTGGAAATGAGCTGTCCCTGCATGATGTGGGCAGACTGGGGTCCAGTATTCTGATCATAACTCCTCAACCTTGGCTCCAAATAAAAAAGTAAAAATATGGGCAAAAAATTCAGCTCATTAGCTACGATTTTCATTTTAAAATCGTTTTCCAATTCGGGTTGGAACCTTGTGTAAAAAATTCATCAAAATAGGGTCCATTTATGGCAGCAAAAGTCTTCATGTGGTCTCCTTAGCCTAGACTTTCATTTAATTCCAAAGGACACCTCATGCCATATGAAAGCATGACATTGCTCCTTCACAAAGTTTTGTAATCATGCTTGCAATAATGCATTAAAATAAGTGTATCTTTGAAATCATGCCACCTAGTGTCCCACTAGGATTTGATTCTCTCCTTGTAGCTATTTAAAAAGAAATATAAGAAAAGTATAAAAAATACATAGAATATATATATATTGGAGTTTACCCTAGATATAGGATCTAGCTAGGGTGTGAGATGATAATGAAATAGTAGAAATAAAGAATCAATGCTTTTTGCCCCAAGTTAAAAAGGCGAAGCTATTGATGCTTTTCCCATAGTATTTTTTGATGGTAAAGTAAGGATAGGTTACCCTTGAGAAAAATAATAGGATGAGATAGAAGGCTTATTATTATACTTAAATATGCATATGTACACTATAGGAAATATAATTATGTATCTAAAAAAATACAAGATAGATCTTGTAGCATGCGTTCCCACTATGTACGTGTCACAGCACGTCAACGCATGCATTTTTTTGGCGCAATACATAAATGATACAGGGCAAGGCACGGCTTCCATTCCTTATAATTTTTTGGAGAGACCACAGTGCCAGCTCTCCATGATAGTTTTGTATGGCACCTCCATATGACATGCACTATATACTTTGCACTTTCAGTCCGTGACGTTTCATTGCAAAGACGATATATTTAACTATTCACATTGCTTTTTTGTAGCTTGACTCAAATATCAGCTTGTAGATTGGACAAAAAGAAGCAGTACAACATTGCAAGTCAGTAAAGCACCTCATTAATTGTTCAATTTATTCATGCTTTATCTATTTACATGTTTTAGAATTTTCCACATTACTTCCTTTTCTTCAGTTTATTTAGATCTCGTTTTCAAAACTATACACTCGATGTCGATCAACATCTATGCAGGTTAGTTACACACAAAACTCTTTGCATATGGTTGCTAGCCAATGTAGGTGATGTATTATAGTAGTGAATCACAATAGTGAATTCACCTTGTGCATCTTTACTCTAGCTCTAAATATTTGATGCCATACTATAAATGTCCTTGTTTCTCCCATACTAGGTGTCAGTATGAAGGTCTCAAGACCTAGAAGATTACAATCCAAGCACCAATAAGCTAGGGAGCAAATTGTAGCCAACTTGAAACTAGCTTACCATCCTCATGCTAGGTCATCGTTTGAAATTACTGCATTCTATAAAGATTGAAGCATGCAATGTGACATCTTTGCTGACAATCTAGAAATTATGTTTTCCTCCTGCATAATGCTGCTAATTCTTGTTTTCGTTGCTCCAATGGCAAAACGCCCAACAATAATATAGAAGTGAGGGCAGCACAAGTGTCTATTTCATTTGTTTGTTGACCTTGTTTATCACTATATATGTGAGATATGCCGCCGCATATACATTCCATTGCCAGTTCAAGATCCCAAGCACAAATCAACAATATCCCCTCTCTATTCACGAGACAAATAAGCGACATTTGGACATAAAAGAGGCAAATATTATAATTATAGACGAGCTATCCATGTTAACCCAAACGAATTTTGACCTTATCCTAAGACAAAATATAATGTAACGCATAGTACATTGGCAGATCCCTTCAGCAACAAGTGTATTCTCTTTCTCGGTGATCTTGCCCAACTACCCCTAGTTTGTAGTGACGCACGGGAGCTTTACAGCACATGGCATATCACAAGCTCGATCGACTGGCTACACAAAACTTTCTACAAGATGTCATGCTCTGTAAGACTTGCAACGGACCTTGAACTTCTTTAGTTCTTGACCATTATTCGTGAAATAAAACTAGCTGTAGATGAGTTCAATTGTACCTTGGGTGTATGTATTTTAGATGAAGGGCACGTGCATGAATACATCAACAACTCTTCTACGATAATTTATATTCACAGATCAGACGTCCAAGAATATAAAAACCTTGCCTTGAGTAAGTTGTACAATCAAACTGACATTACAAAAGTTGAAATGAAGGAAAACATGGGTAACATAAATGTCCTTGACTAGTGTTTCCTAGACCCTAAGTTCATTGAGTTGGATTCGATCGCAATTGGTGTGCATTGCATGATCATTGAAAACATCGACTTGACAACGGGTGTGGCAAACGGTGCAACATGCATTGTTGATGCAATAACACAAAACATAGAAGGTGAAGTTACATGTATCAATGTCCTCATTCATTGTACTGGGAATAACTACAAAAGAAGAACGACAAAACACAAACAACTACAAAAGAAGAAAGGTAAAACACAATCGACATACACCTTCAAAAATGCGAGCCAACGTTCTGTGATAGCAACCATTCGATGAAAAATTCGAAATACTTTTTGTTTCCAAGAAATTTACATGTAGCACGTATACTAGAAAAAACATTCATCAATAGAGATAGCAACACAACTTTGCTTGGATATAATCTCAACTATAACCATCCCTATAATCTCTAATAAATGATGCACTTAACTTTGTCTCCTCCTATAAACATTATAGTATCTTTAAAATGTACCATCCTTGCCAAATTATTCATGCTCTTCTTCTTTCTAGTGCTAGATGCTAAATGTCAATTTGTATATGTCCTGCTATATTCTATAGATGTTGTATAGCAAGGTCCACCAAGGAAGACTAGTTTTGGCATTTTTGGACGTTGGGAAATTGAAAAACTAATAAAATAATAGAAAGACGGGTTTCGAGCTTGACGCCGTGCCTTGCAGCGCATACAAATTCTTCGTCGACTAGACCTTTATGGTCAACTAGGATAATTCTCGTCGACATTAAAATTCTCTTCTTATTTTTTCCCGCTTCGGGTGAACCACCCCACACTCACTCTCTCTCTCTCTCTCCTCTTACTCTCTCTCCTCCCCCTCCCCAAAGGTCCAATTATTAACACCTTCTCACCTCCCCCTCACTCTCTCTCTAACTCCCCCTCACACTCTCTCTCTTCCTTCTCTTTTTCCCACTCGTACCCAGCCACCCTCTCTCTCGTTGTCTACCCATGTGTACCCCCTTTTGTTTTATTCACACACACACACACAACCTTTCTCTCACATCTTGTCGTACAGTACACGTTCCTGCCAGCTGTCACACTGACCGCTATCACGCATGCGCCCAGTCTTCCTTTTGCTCACTCTTGCCTCGAGACTCGCGAGTCGCACCAGAGCTCCCTCACTCTCAATGCCTTCAACAATTCAACTTCTCATCTTCACCGCTATCTGCTCACGTGGTGTTTTAGGGCAAAACTACTCCCCTGTTCATGCTCACAAGCATGAAACAGACAACATACTTATCATCCGATGACACGACTAACCCGTAGGTGCACGTATGCAATCTCGTTAGCTTGTCAGGCTTAGACCAATCTACACATACATACTTTTATGATGCATCAATCACTAACCCTGGTAGAATGTAACCCACTCTATCCCTAAACGCTCACAACACCGTTTACACTTCCAATGAACTCGGAATCGCATCAAACTTACTAGGCACCATCCTCTCACTAGGATATACTTACCTATAAGTCTAATCTCACCAGGTTTGAACCCTAGTTATCTCGAATACAGTCGCGATAGACTAACAGGTCATAATCCAAAAGTGGGCGAAACTTTAGTTTATGAGTATCTATGTGTAGCTAATCCCTTTCTCATTCCATAAAGCACTTGATTGTTAAAAACAGACACTGTTTGTGCTACTTACAAGCAAAACAAGCTCGAGGAAGGATCGATCGCGAACAACTCGAAAATGTGAATGCGTGGCGTGGGCGCGTAGCTCTCGGAGAGACTACCGTGATGGTGTAGTCACGTCGTGAATCTGGTGAGGGAGAAGCACGTAGCGAAGAGGATAAGACACACTCTCTCTCTCTCTCTCTCTCAGACTCGTACGACACAGGATTAATGTTTAAAAATAATGTTTTTTAAAAATGGTTCTAAGGTGACTTTTATACTTTAGTCACCTTAGCTCAAAAATGTACATGGGGTTCTCGTACTCATTATTACAAACGGTGGGAACAAATCTGAGTCCTGACTAACTGATTAATCTTACATAACCCAGACGAATGGATCAAAATGATAAGACGTCTTTGACATAAAATGAGAATTTGATATGCTTTACAAGATGGGCTCATTACAACAGTTGGACAAATGGGGCTCCAACACGTGGGTACTCTCACACGCTACTGTCGGCGAGCTCATAAAACCCCGCCCACGTGCACACTCTCTCCCCTCTTTCGCTCGGGCTGTCCGAGGCGTCTGCCAGCCACACGTGCCCGCCACACCTACTTCCCTCTTTAATCTCTCTCTCGCGTTGTCAGCCTTCGTCCTGCAGCTCCGCCATCATCGCCAAGTTGCCAACCGCACGCACGCCAGTCAGCTTAGTGAGTTTAACTTAGTTAGGTTAATTTAGTTAGTTTAACTTACTTAGGTTAGTTCGGTTAGCTTAGGTTAGTTTAAGTTAATTTTTTAAAATTCACCCAAAAAAGTATTAAAAAATCCCAATAAAAATCACAAAAATCAAGATAGAAATCAAAAGAAATCAAGGATTTTGAAAAAAGAAATAGAAAAATACCTCATGATTGAAATAAGAACTTCTTTGAAAATTTATTGAAAAAATCACAAAAAATTTAGAAAATTTCACAAAAAAAAACACATAAAAAACTCCACAAAAAATTCACAAAATAGTTAAAAACCCATGTTAAAAAAAATGCAATAAATCACAAAAATTTCTAAAAATCACATAAAATTTCAAAAATTCACAATTTTTTTTTAAAAATCAAAACTTTTCCAAAAAAACATAAAAATACTATTTTTTTTAGAAAATTCAAAATTTCACAAAAACATAATAAAAATAAAAAGAAAATCCAAAAAAGCAAAAA